>NC_133417.1:59360000-60065000 GCF_049350105.2 Macaca mulatta | reverse complement strand
ATCAATAATCTAATCTAAAATATTAGAATAAAAAGGAGAAGTGACAATATAAAAGTTAATCTTTAAAATTTAATAAATATATCTCCGTGAAAATGTTTAGTTCTGCTAGAAGTAACAATTTAAAGAAAGACAGGAACTTTCATAATTGCCTTATGATGCAGGAGAAAAACTGAATAGACAGAAAAAAATTGTCAGTAACGTCTGAGATCTGATATAGGTTAATATTTAAACAAAACTGAAATGTTTGACACCCTCAAGGAACAGATAATTATTATATTTAAACTCTTGCACTATAAGTAATTTCCCAACTCAATATATTAAACAAAGAAAATCAAAAATCTCAAAATTACTTAGATGCCTCCTTATTCAGAGAAAACCTTTATTCTGCCACTCCTGCAACACTGGGGTCATGTTTCTGATTTGGCCAAGGATATTTGAACAGAATTGCTGTCTATTTTTTCATGTTTGCCAAAACTTACTTGCACAATTACCCATGCTGTGCTATTCTCTTGTGGGTCAAACATGAAGGCCAAATTTTAAAAAGAAAAACACTGCAAAGTAGAAGGAATTTGATCCCATGAGTTTGGAAGGAGATGCTCAGTAGAGTTTTTGAAACAGGACCACCTGCATATTCACTTTGTTTAGCAAGATTAAGTCCTCAATATTCTTGAACCATTATTTTAAAGCAGCTAGTATGATTTAATCTGATAATAAAACCATAACCCAAAATTATGGTCAAGAAACATACCAACTTATAAAATCTATAGATTAATCTCTAGAATGATGATAGATATGATTTTTTTCTAAATAAACTAACAGCAAATAAAATGCAGACTTTTTGAAAATAATAGTATATGATAAAAAGTAAGATATCATTCTGGAATGTAAGATAATTCTGTTGTAAAACCAATTAATACAAGGAAAAGTGGTTGATTCAGAAAGAGTACAAATACCAATAAAGACATGAAAAAATTTTCAGTGACTTCTTACATATTAAGAAAAAACCCAAATAGATCAGTTAAATGCCATTTAAAAATTGGACAATAATAATTTTGGGGATATTAATGTTGGTATATTCTTGTCCATGATTGGTGGCTGTGAAAAAGTTCATAAGTTTTCAACAGGGAAGAATGCACCAAAAGTTGTAAAATATGCATTCTCTTCAATTCTGAAGTGCCATATGTGAAAATTACCTTCAGACAATAATGATTTCTGCATAGTATTGATGAAGATGTTAATTGTAGCATTATGTAATGGAGAAAACATATATTCAATAAGGTTAGTGAGCTAGATATTGCACCTATGCTCTAAAATATTTTGACATTTAAAAAATATTGTAGAAAATGCTTAATTATATGGAAAACTATTTATAATAAAAATTTAGTGGAAAAACCAAGCTATAATACAATGCTTGAGAATATATTCTTTCTTTGTGAGAATAAGAAATGAACTTATACCAATTCAGAAAAACACTCTAGAAGAATATAAACTACAGGGTTTGTTAGCTTATGCTATTTGTCATTTTTTAATGATTGATATTTGCAATATACTTATAATGAATATCCTTTCATTATGTCACTTGAAATTTCTTACAATGCTGATGAAGATGAGATTCATAACAACTTAGACATAAATACAAATCGGAAATAGAAACATCTTGCAAGTGTTTTATTTTGGAATACTTCTCATAAGGGTCTTGAAACAAGGGCAATGTTGAGAATATTCAACATCTCTAACAGGCTAAAATTTAACACTGTTGAGATCTGTGAGTAAATTCTTGACATAAATGTCAATAAACTGCCAACAAACATGAAATGGCCAACAAACATGAAAAAATGCCAAACATCACTAATTGATGTGGTTTGACTTTGTGTCCCCACCCAAATCTCATCTTGTAGCTCCATAAATCCCATGTGTTGTGGGAGGGACCCGGTGGGAGATGACTGAATCATGGGGACAGATTTTTCCTGTGTTGTTCTCATGATAGTGAATGGATTTTAAGAGATCTGATGGTTTTCTTTTTGTTTTTTGTTTTTTATACTTTATGTTCTAAGGTACATGTGCACAACCTGAAAGTTTGTTACATATGTATCCATGTGCCATGTTGGTGTGTTGCACCCATTAACTTGTCATTTACGTTAGGTATATCTCCTAATGCTATCCTTCCCCCATCCCCTGACCCCACAACAGGCCCCAGTGTGTGATGTTCTCCTTCCTGTGTCCAAGTGTTCTCATTGTTCAATTCCCACTTATGAGTGAAAACACGCAGTGTTTGGTTTTCTGTTGTTGTGATAGTTTGCTGAGAATGATGGTTTCCAGCTTCATCCATGACCCTTCAAAGGACATGAACTCATCCTTTTTTATGGCTGCATAATATTCCATGGTGTATATATACCACATTTTCTTAATCCAGTCTGTCATTGATGAACATTTGGGTTGATTCCTAGTCTTTGCTATTGTGAATAGTGCCACAATAAACATACATGTGCATGTGTCTTTATAGCAGCATGATTTCTAATCCTTTGGGTATATACCCAGTAATGGGATGGCTGGGTCAAATGGTATTTCTAGTTCTAGATCCTTGAAGAATCACCACACTGTCTTTCATAATGGTTGAACTAGTTTACAGTCCCACCAACAGTGTAAAAGTGTTCCTATTTCTCCACATCCTCTCTAGCACCTGTTGTCTCCTGACTTTTTAATGATCATCATTCTAACTGGTGTGAGATGATATCTCATTGTAGTTTTGATTTGCATTTCTCTGATAGCTAGTGATGATGAGCATTTTTTCATATGCCTGTTGGCTGCATAAATGTCTTCGTTCGAGAAGTGTCTGTTCATATCCTTTGCCCAGTTTTTGATGGGGTTGTTTGTTTTTTTCTTGTAAATTTGTTTGAGTTCCTTGTAGGTTCTGGATATTAGCCCTTTCTCAGATGAGTAGATTGCAAAAATTTTCTTCCATTCTGTAGGTTGCCTGCTCACTCTGATGGTAGTTTCTTTTGCTGTGCAGAAACTCTTTAGTTTAATTAGATCCCATTTGTCAATTTTGGCTTTTGTTGCCATTGCTTTTGGTGTTTTAGACATGAAATCCTTGCCCATGCCTTATGTCCTGAATGGTATTGCCTAGGTTTTCTTCTTGGGTTCCCATAACAGACAACCCAATAACAGACAAACAGACAGTCAAATCATGAGTGAACTCCCACTCACGATTGCTTCAAAGACAATAAAATACCTAGAAATGCAACTTACAAGGGATGCGAAGGACCTCTTCACGGAGAACTACAAACCACTGCTCAATGAAATAAAAGAGGACACGAACAAATGCAAGAACATTCCATGCTCATGGAAAGGAAGAATCAATATCGTGAAAATGGTCATACTGCCCAAGGTAATTTATAGATTCAATGCCATCCCCATCAAGCTACCAATGAGTTTCTTCACAGAATTGGAAAAAACTGCTTTAAAGTTCATATGGAACCAAAAAAGAGCCCGCATCTCCAAGACAATCCTAAGCCAAAAGAACAAAGCTGGAGGCATCACGCTACCTGACTTCAAACTATACTACAAGGCTACAGTAACCAAAACAGCATGGTACTGGTACCAAAACAGAGATATTGACCAATGGAACAGAACAGAGCCCTCAGAAATAATACAACACATCTACAACCATCTGATCTTTGACAAACCTGACAGAAACAAGAAATGGGGAAAGGATTCCCTATTTTATAAATGGTGCTGGGAAAACTGGCTAGCCATAAGTAGAAAACTGAAACTGGCTCCCTTCCTTACACCTTATACACAAATTAATTCAAGATGGATTCGAGACTTAAATGTTAGACCTAAAACCATAAAAACCCTAAATCTGTTGGTTTTAAAAGTGGGAGTTTCTCTGCACAAACTCTCTCTTTGCCTGCTGCCATCCACGTATGATGTGACTTGTACCTCTTGGCCTTCTGCAATGATTTTGAGGCCTCCCCAGCCATGTGCAACTGTAAGTCCAATCAACCTCTTTATTTTTAAAATGCCCAGTCTTGGGTATGTGTTTATCAGCAGCATGAAAATGGACTAATACACTAATGATTAGGGAAATGCAAATCAAAACTACAATGCAATACCACCTTACTCCAGCAAGAATGGCTATAATAAAAAAATTTAAAAAAATAGGTGCTGATATGGCAGCAGTGAAAAGGTAACACTTTTACACTGTTGTTGAGAATGTCCTCTAGTATAACCACTATGGAAAACAGTTTGGGGATTCTTTGAAGAACTAAAAGTAGAGCTACCATTTGATCCAACAATCTCACTACTAGGTATCTACCCAGAACAAAAGAAGTCATTATACTCAAAAGATACTTGTACATGCATGTTTATAGCAGCACAATTCACAACTGCAAAAATGTGGAACCAACCCAAATGCCCATCAATCAACAAGTAGATAAAGAAACTGTGGTATGTGTGTGATATATATATCCATCATCTATGTATATCTATATATATCCATCATATATATATATTGTGTGTATATGTGTATATATACATATATATACACACACACACACACACATATATATGGAATACTACTCAGCCATAAAAAAGGAATGAGTTAATGAGATTTGCAGCAACCTGGATGGGATTGGATATTCTTATTCTAAGTTAAGTAACTCAGGCGTAGAAAAGCAAGCATCATTTGTTCTCACTCATAATTGGGAGCTAAGCTATGAGGATGCAAAGGCATGCAAATGACACAGTGGACTTTGGGCACTCAGTGGGAAAGGGTGGGAAAGGAGTGAGGGATAAAATACTACAAATCATGTTCAATGTATTCTGTCCAGGTGATGGGTGCACCAAAATCTCACAAATTACCACTAAAGAACTTCCTCACGTAACCAAATACCACTTGTTCCCCCAAAACCTATGGGGAAATAAAAACCTAACAACATTCTAAAAAAAAAAAAAAAAAAAAAAAAATTCTCTTTTACCTATGAGTGTCCAGCTTCACCTAATTTTCTCTGACGTTGGAGGCCTATTCGTTTATTACAATTTTGAAAGAAGAGTATACTCAGACAATTTCAAGGCAAAGTATATGGTGAGAGAAAAAGGCATATAGAATTTAGATAGAAAGGTAATGACATTTGTTTCTCAAAAATCTTGATGCCAGCAGCATAAAAAGCTGTGGAAAGATAATTTGTGTTTTTGTGGGCACCAAGAATGGTCATTTGGGTTCATTCACAATAATATACATGAATTGAATATTTACACTTGAAGAATGCTACTTTTATCCTAATAATACCATTAAAATGTGTCCTCATGGTACATTTTCTATATTTTATTCCTGAATACAACTTTACATCATAAAATATTATACAATATTAAAGTAATAAATGTTCACTTACTTAAAATGGTATATTCTGTTCAGTGAAAAGTAAAAACTAATCCGTATTTATGCATAAAAATGTAAATACAGAGAAGAGGTTGGGCCTTAAAGCTATTAATGGAATGTGTAAAAATAACTAATGGTCTGTTAGAATAATGTTGGAAATGATCATATTAAGTGATCATATGCAAAGCAGACTGCATTCCACAGAGCTTGGACATTCCTCAGATGTGCTTTAGATACCCATTGTGTTTAGGGCTCTCTAAACCTTAAACCCACTTTAGCCAAAGAAGTCCTACAATTGCAAATTGTAGAGAAAATCTGTTCCCTTTATTCAACCTCTAGTTTTAGATTTTCTTGGTAGAAAGAATTTCAAAGTCAAAAATGCTTGAAACAATTTACTGCTACATAATATTAAAAATCTACTGCTACATAATACATTATCTTTCAACTAATGTGTTTAATGGGAAGATATGCATTGAACCTAATTTTTATTGATCATGACTTTACTAAATAATCTCATTTATAGGAGATCTATATTTCAAAAAGGTTTTATTGTGGTTGATATGTCACATTAAAGCATTTGCTACGTGTGTTTCCTATAAGTGTTGTGATCTCCTATTTCTTCAAACTCAAAGTAACATATAAGTAGCCATTCAAGCCTGCTTTGTCAAAATAAAACATACCTATGATACTGTTAAACAGTGTTAAATAAAGTAATCCTGTTAGTATTTTCAAAATTACAAATATATTTCACTAGTATAAAGAATGCTTTTATATTTGTGTCCGAGCTTTAAAATTACTACATTAAACCAATTAATCTAGAATAGTTTTGTTCCTGGGAACTCAGAAACTAAACTTCCTTTTTTATTATCCATAAAAGAAGCCCGATCTTATCGTTATCTTTTAAATATGACTCACTCACAACTTACAATATTTTTAATGTTTAATCCATATGGAACTTATTTTGATGTATGGCGTGAGATAGAAATCTATATTTATTATTTTTAATGGATTGCTAATTGTCTTATATATTAAAAATCAATTTTTTACACATTCAAATTACCATTGTATCATATGTTGACTCTAATGACTTACAAATGCAACCAAGTATTGAAAAGAATGTTTCAGAAGCTTAGATATTGATATTGATTGCCAATTTCCATTCTGCATTAGATGCCAGATGGAGTCATAAGCATTTAGCTAATCAGAAAATCTGGCCCAGATAAAGCCAACCAGGGGGAATATTTAAAGAGAGAAGTGCAGCCATGGAATACCAATGAGTGAGGATATTTAAGAGATTTGAGAGCAGGTGAAAGAAAGAAAAAAAATGTAGAGTAGCAGTTCTCCATAGTCCAATAGTAATGTGCATTCTGGACAGCAAATAGACACAAGGAAATATGCTTTAAAAAGTCCAAGTTTGGTAAAAATCATGTCCTTTTCTTTTGGTAACAAAGATGTAAGTAACCTTCGCTATAATAGTTTCAGAGGAGTTGTGGACCAAAAGCCCTAGACTCAAAATGCTGCTTTTGTAGTATTGCAGAACACTGGCATCTAGAAACTGGCAATCTGATATTTTTTCCACAAGATTTATAAACAAATTAAGGGCTGGACTGGCACTGAAGTTAATTGTCCACAAATAAACAAACAACAAAAAAAGAGAAATGTAAAGTCGCAAAAATCAAGGAAACAACTGTTTGTTTCTATTGTACTTTAGAGAGGTTTTAGTGGTGGACAAGGGAAAATTCTGCATATTTCGTGTTAGACACAATTCCTAGTACTGTAGCTATTCATGTGAAAAATATTTATACATACTTATTTCAAATGCTAACATGTTAATTGTTTCTCCGTGGGTAAAATGATTTTATTCTTGATTTGGGGGCAAATTTCCATCTTTAAAGTTTGTTTGAATAGTAGGATCTATTTAGTTCCCAGTTTCCAGGAGTGCATGTGCGTGTGTGTGTGATTTGTTCCTATCATGGATACATATATATACACACACACGTATATGCGTATATATGTATATACATATATGTGTGTATATATATACACATATACGCATATACGTGTGTGTGTATATATACATACACATGTGTGTGTATATATATGTGTATGTGTGTGTGTTTCATGGCTTCTTCTTGCCGTTGTAACACCTGAGTAAAATTCCAAACTTTTTCAGCATTCTTAGTCTCTCTGTGGAGTCTGTTGCAGACAAGATTTCTTCTTATGTTGTGTGCAGAGTTGAAACGGAAAGTCCCAGTGGGATGTAACTTTTCTGGCCACCAGGACTTCTGTAACTGCTTTGATCTCCTCTCCTTCATGTCCCGGGGCTTAGTCATGAAACACAGTGACATGCCTATTTTGGTAATGCACATTTCCCCTGTGCTTTGCATTTTAAAAAATATTTTGTCTTTGATCTTAGGTCTAAGATTTTTCCCTATAATATATCATGCCTATATTCTGAATGCTTTTTACTACCATTGGGATTTCACTTTATTTCTGATTTCAGATTGGAGGTAACTCAGGCAACACACAGCTCCCTGTACCATCTCATTCAGTTGGCTCTTCTACGTTTGACAAAAAGCCATTCCTTTATTATCTCTCTCTCCTTTATTTTTAAGATGGCTCATCCTTCTATTTGAAAGAGGGGATAATGATCTTGGGTTATCTCACTTAATTATTCAGTGACTAGTTTTAATTATTTGTATATAAGAATTGCAACTGTTTTTCCAAGTTTTTTGACAACAACAAAACAGTGGTTTAAATAAATATCTTATTTGTTCTAATTTTGTATCACTATATACTATCACTATACTGTCACTATTTTCTATCACCATATATATATATGTTTATGTTTATCTTTTTTTTCCCCCTCTAGTCTTCTACTTTTTGAGTTAAAAAAAAATACAACAACAAAAACACAATTGGAATAATTGATGAAAGGAAGACAAAGCCTGGAGATCAGCCAGAGACCAAGTGGCACAGGATGAGTCACAGGTCGGGCCTAGCTGGATCTGTGGAGCAAAGTGGTGGAAGTCCCAAAGGCTTTGGGCATGTGGGGTCTGCAGAAGGAGAGGGAGGTCACTTTAAAAAATACATATACTGTACACATCTATATGAAGCGTCTTGTGTCATGGGAGTTGGGCGAGGTCATGGGATCTGGCCCACTGTCTCCTCGGACCAGCCTCTCTGCTGGCTCACTGGTTTGCCCAGCATGGGGATCCCTGAAGCTCTCTATCTCCTTCTGTGAAGCAAGGAGAGGGTAACAATTTAGTTCCAACCCATGGTGGGCAGAGGTCAGAGGCATGGGGATGGCCACCACTCGGCTAGGAAATCCCTGTGCCTTGTGCCAGTGCCTCTCACAGAAGCAAAAGAAATTTGAATTTATTGAAAAGCAAATGTAAATCCATTGATTTTGATGAAAATTGAGGAATTTTCTAATTTTCCATTGAAGTTTCTCTTTTATACATCTTTGTTTTAAATATATATAGAGGAAGATATATTTATTTTCAAATATTTTAAATTTTATCCTTAATGATATTTTTGGTTTTTACTTTCCCATCTATATTCTGAGCTGAGTATTGACTTATCATCCACACTTAAAGGTGTATGTTTATTTATCTGTAAATATTTTATGAATGAATAAAACATCACAACAATGTTCTTACACTTAATTTTGAAAATCATGTTTTTTTGTTTCATAACAATCAAATTGTACTAAAATACTTTCAAATGAAATCTCAACATATATAAAGATCTACTGCTTTCTGGGAAAAAGACAGTAAGTTTAAAGGTGTTGGTTTCATGTGATATTATTTCTTCTCTAGTACTTGTAAAATATTCTAGTCTTATTTAAAAACTTATATTTGGAATTCATTGCCTTAAAATATAAGTTTTCAGATATTATGATTCACATTTAAAGGTCCATTAAAATAAGTTAAAAGTGAGAGCATTTCATTTGGTCCCTAAAGGAACAAATATCCTCAAAGTATTACTAAGCTCCTCTCGTGTGTTATTAGGAAAAGGAAAAGAATCAAGTGAGATAAATTCTAGGATATATGGATTTGAAATAGTGTAATGCCATTGTAAAGTGTATAATCTCTTCATTTCTCTTTCCTTCACAATATTGGTAAGTAATGTTTCATATTCAGAGATCAAATCATATCACTCCCTTCCTATCTAGTGTTAAATTAATAATGCATAGCTTAGTAACATTGTGACTCACACACCAGAGAGTTCTTTAGATTGATCCAATGTTGATATAATAGCATAAATGTGAACTGCTAGGCCTGAAGACAGAGTCTCAATTTTAAAAAATGTATTTATATGTCTATATTCATAGCCTATGGAGCTTTGGTGGTGTAATTCCATTTATTCAATAGGTGCTTACTGATTATCTACTATATGTCAGAAATGTGAGATGTATTACAGATTCATATCCAAGTAAGATTCACTTTTGCATCAAAGTTTCTTTCAGCTTTCTCCTAGGGACAGCCCAATGAATACTTACCACACAAGGTGAGAAGTGCTATAGTGGACCTTTACCTAGACAGTAATAAGAGGGGGAAAAAAAAAGGAAGAACCTTCCAGGGCAATGTAACTGCATCTGTGAATCTGTGGAGGCTTGCGAGGGACACGGCACCCACATGCTGTGCACGTTGGCTGTGATGGCAAAAGAGCTCATTTCAAAAATGCTGGAGGTGAAGAGGAAGAGGTAGGTTGGATTGGAACAATAATGAGTCATGCACATCACTTTCAGGTTAACAAGGCTTTTTGTTTTCCTCAAGTTTTCAAAAGTACGTTAGAGTTCATAACAATTTTATTTCTGATGTAAAAAATGTATTGTAAGTAAAATGCCTGGCCTTATTAATTCTTGTCAAGGTGATCATAAGACTGATGGGAAATCTCAAGTGGTCTCTGTCTTATATTTAGTTTTCTTTATTTTGGAAAGAAAGATATACAAAAATCATAGCTGCTTTCTATGGGAAAATCATGGGAATGTCATAGGCTTCATGTTGTCTTCTTCTCCAAGGAACTGACCACATCTCTGACATCAATTCTGAGTGTTGTTCTCAGTTTCCGTATACCCCAGAAACACTTTATATAATTCATGTGTAACATGTGGAACTCTGAGAATCTTTTGTGTTCAACTTCAACATATTATAAAATTTAAATCTCCTCATAAAACTGAAATTAGGACAATACGAACAAATATTATTTAAGAAATATTATAAATGAATCAGATTTATACATTTGACATGGATCTACTCTCAATAGGAACAGGGATATAAAACAAAATTTTTCTTTCTTAGAATGCCACATAGTTAATAATTTCTATAAAATAATGATTTTATGATGCCTAGTAAGGAGTTAAAGAAGATCATGGCATAAAAACTGATTTTCTTATTATCATGTGAATGACTGATATTCAAGGACTTCATATAGCATGGGTGGAAGAGGAACACGTATAGATTGAAAAGGAAATTTTAAGCTTATTTCAAATGTAGCCCAGAGGTAGACCTTAGTAAGACCTGCCGACAATTGCACTTGGCAAACAGCAATTAGGCAGAAGATATTTTGCTTTTAGTAAAGATTTCTGATCAGTTCTCAAGCCTGAGCATCAAAAATATCTGTGTGTACATGTTATTACAGCAGCCATATATTAGAGGAATATTTTTAGCTACTCATGGCTCAATGTTAAGAGTGGGAGGTAAGCCTACATGACCAGTGATAACCTATACTCAACAGAGGCATTTAGAAAGATGCTCTTTGTTATGGTTTTGTGATTTCAAATGTACTAGTTATAATAAAGAAGACACTACCATTCTAAGGCATAGTGATCTTTATATGACAGAGGAAAAGCCAAAATTAAAATTAAATTATACCTGCTTAAAGAAAAAAGGATGGAACCATGTTCTTTTTACATTCTACAACTGTAATTTAGCATGCCAGTTCCAATACACCCAGCAATCGATTTCTTATTCTCAGTTACCTTGTGGGTGTAATAGCATAGTTAAGACCTACTCAAAATGTGTAACTGTAATGCCTGTCTTACAATGCTTTGACTTAAATTCTACTAAAATAATAAGTACTCATTATAACTGGAATTCTGAACTACGAAATGCTGAAAAATGCCTTAGGACCTAGAACAATAGGAGAAAAATTATGGACTTCAGAAGAAACATTAGTCCCAGAAACTGGTGGGGAATCTCAATACTTTTATTAGTATAATGGAGTACATAAAGAAAACAAAATAATCTTTGAAACCAGTGGGCACAGCCTCATATAGTTATACAAGCCTGGATTGTAGAAATATTTCAACAAACTTTTACCATTAATTTCTGAGAGTTTCCAAAACTGAATGAACCTAGTAGAACTCTTCAGCAAGAATACATCCTGAGCTGCAATGTTTTATGCTAATGTTTTTAAGCCCCTGTGTTATAAACCCTAAACATATGAATTACTTGAATCAACAAAAATGAATCCCATTTCCATTGTTGTCTTCCATCAGTGACAACAGCATTAAAACAAAGGTAGTTTTTATATCCTCATTATTAGATTATTGCCTCCAAGGCCTACTCACCAGATATTAACTTTCTACACAAATAGTCATTTCTCCAGTTATTTCTGGGACCTTCTTGAGGTACACTGATCTGAATAGATTCCTTTATGCCAGCACTATTTGCTGTTTGCCACCTCCTTGTGGCATGACTACTGACTGGGCAGATCTGTCTGCCTGTCAACACTGTGCTGCCACTTGTGCCTTAGGAGTCAAAGTTGATAACTGAGCTGCTGCTGTCATTGCTGCTGCCACTCTAGGAACAGTAGAGACTGATCATGCTGCTGACTCTACCTAGTCTACCTCCACATCAATACAATCACACAACACACCATTTCTTCTACTACCTCCACTCTAGACACTCTCCAGCGTTTCCTGTCTAGGAGCCTTGAAAACCCCAGAGATCAATATGTATCCTCCTCTCTGTCATACCGTTCTCATCTTAGCTAGTTCACAGGATGTTTGACTATGGAATTGTTGATACCCTAACAAGTAAAGAGAATACCTGCCCCCATCCATTCATATTCAATTTCATCCTCTGGTTCAAAGGAGACTTTTTAAAAATTAGATGAAACAAAATAAATAATAATGTAGCTGCTCTGAACATTAGCAAGGAAATGTTTTGTGTGGACATATGTTTTCATTTCTCATGAGTAAATACTAGGTAGGTGACATAGTAATTTTCTTCCTAGGTATTTATGCAAGAGAAATGAAAACATATGTCTGCAGACAGATTTCTATATGAATTTTTATGGAAGTTTTATTTATAATAATCAAAAAACCTAGAAACAACACAAATATTCCTCAACAAGGAAATGAATTAAAAAATGGATACATTCATACACTGGAAATCAGCTCACAGATAAAAAACAAACTTCTAATATTGCAACAACATGGGTGAATCTCACCATCGTTACACTGAGTGAAATAAGCTAGCTATAAATGAATGTGTGCTGTATGATTTCATTTATATAAAATGTTTGAACAGGCAAAACAAACTGAGGGTAATATCATCAGATCACTGAGAGTCTTGGGCGAAGGTGAGGGTGAGGATGGAAAGTACAAAGATAGAAATATTCTATATTTTGGTTTGAGTAGGATCACTTAAATTTATGAATTTTATTGTAGGTAAACTATTCCTGAATAAAGTTGATTTTCTAAAGACCGAGGATAATATAGCTTTTCAGGGCCTGAGTCATTCAGTTCTTATCCTACTACTATCTTTTACAGTACATTACTGCAAGCATTTTCATATGTGGATTCTCAATAGATTTTATGACTATTCCTTTACATCCAACTCTTGTAAGTTAAATAGGACAAATATTAGTACCCCACTCTGCATGATATTGGCATATTTTGAAATGCTGATTAACTTGCCTAGACTTGTCTTCTCTTCTTAGGCTAAAACTACTTTACCAACCAATGCAATATATAACTCATCTAAATATACTAATGGAGAACAGAATTCAAAAACTTCTTTTTGTGATAGTCAATAGCAAAAAAGTACTTTGTATCTTTACCCTTTTCAGTACATTTGTAATGATAATCTAGTTTAACTTGTGTTGACTTCAAATGGTGATGTTTGGCTTCAGTTAAAAGGTGACATATCCTTGATTTATGCAGATAGCATCTAACCTCTATATTACATAATAAGTTATGATGTTCATTAACTCTATCCCTTCATCTTCTTCCCATATGGTCATTTCCCCACAGAGTAAACTTTTATAAAGCTATCTCCAAAAATACACTTTCCACATTTTTAAAAGCTTCACAGAATCATCTTGATATTTTTCACCTTATTTTTAACCTTAGTTCAATGCTACTGCTATCGCATTGCAGAGTTTTCCATTAGGAATGAGACTAACTTTGAAATGATGTCCTTAAAATAACGTGACAGAAGCATTATTTATTTTCTTTTTTTGGCGAAGAAAATATACTGCAACGACTTTATAAACTTATTCAGTAAGACCAGCCAAGAACCATTAACAACATATGCTGTATAGTCAAGGGCAGTGCATTGGCTCGAATTCTAAATTAATTGTGTACCTCAGGCAAAGAAAATCCTGAAAAGTGTTGTCAAAAGTAAGTACTCCATAAAATTTGTATTTACCTCATAAAATCTATCATAAACACATTTCTAAATGCCATCAAAAGTATTGTCTCTAGGTTTAGTCTCTTTAACAAATATGCAGAAAATTATAACAATCAAGGAAAAGTAACATTGATATTTCAGGTAATCTGCTAGCAAATATAAACATATGTGTACATTCACACATAGTCTCTTCCATTTTAATCTAGGCAATCTTTTTTGGCTTATATATCTAAAATATTGCACCATGTTAACACTTAAATTAGCATGTGTATCCTTTGATGTACATCTTCCTGTATTCTGCAATATGGGTGTAAATCGTATTCTTCTAAAACCCAACTTTGGTCTCAGACATTTTATAGAAAATAAACTGATGTGTATAAAATAATATTTTTTATTTTTATTTTTATTGGAGTTTGCATATATATATATATATATACACAAAGATATGCCTAGCTTACCTATGCAGTCTGGATATGCTGTAAACCACAAATATACCAAATAAAATTTATTTGTAAGAAATTAGTATCTGTAAACATGTGATGAGTCGTTTCCTATCTCCGCCCTTAAAGTTGAAAGAATTATTGTGATAGTTTATATTTAGTTTTCACTCTATATTTTTGTAGTCAGTGCTCCTACAGGCAGATGTGTTCTAAGGCACATGTTGGTTTATTTTAGGTTCTAGATATTTTATACCATCTTTACTTCTTAGTTGAATTAATGCATAACATTTGTATGGCCTTGAGTAATTTAGAGAGCTTAGATTCATTGCTGTTGCTGATATTACAAAGAGCCTGAGCTTGGAGTATGTAATACATGATATTATCAAATATTAATTGTGCTTCATTTTGATGTATTCAAATTATTTATTTAAAGAAAAAGGTATCTAGGTGTTATGTTATGAACTTGTGATTATGAGGGAGAAGAACTATGCTGTCCATGTGATATACGAGGAAACTGTGTTCAAGTCTTAGTTTAACCATTTACTAACAAATTGAACTTAGTGAGTCAACCTGCTTTAGTTTCTTCATCTTAAAAAGCAGGAGGAAGAGCAGAAACTTGAAGTTAAAAGCAAGATGGTAGAAACATGTAAGCATTCCTCTTCCTAACTCTAGGTTTATCTTGATAGCTTGATTCACTTGAAATTGCATTCTTTATTAGTGTAAAAATGTTAGTGAATTTTGAAATGGCTGTTGATACAGCAGTTTTGACTTTCAACATAAATGGGTGAGAAGTCTGGTCCCTTGCTATATTATATATAGAAGATATATGCAATTTAATTTTTTTTTTTTTTTTTTTTTTTTTTGAGATGGAGTCTCACTGTTGCTTAATCTGGAATCTCAGCTCACTGCAAGCTCCTCCTCCCAGGTTCATGCCATTCTCCTGCCTCAGCCTCCCAAGTAGCGGGGACTACAGGCACCCACCACCACACCCGGCTAATTTTTTGTATTTTTAGTAGAGGCAGGGTTTCACCGTGTTAGCCAGGAAGGTCTCCATCTCCTGACCGCATGATCCACCTGCCTCAGCCTCCCAAAGTGCTGGGATTACAGGCATGAGCCACCACACCCAGCTGCAACTTAATTATTGTGAGATTAATGAAATATGAATAAAAACCCAGACTAAACTGAAACTTCTCAATTAATTCTGTACTGCAATGACTTTGAAAAAAAAATTAGGTGTGATCCATTTGCAATATGGAGTCTATAGTGAATAACAATTTATTGTATACTTGAAAATTGCTAAGAAAGTAGATTTTGAGTGTTTTCACTACAAATAAAGTAAGTATGGAAAGTCATGCATATGTTAATTGGCTTGATTTAACCATTCTACAAAGTATACATATATCCAAACATGTTATGTATCATAAATATATCTAATTTTTGTCATTTGAAATAAATAAGAGAAAGTGAGATTTAAAAAAATATGGGTGTGGATTGTACTCTTCTA
Organism: Macaca mulatta; assembly: GCF_049350105.2. Classification (NCBI taxonomy): domain Eukaryota; kingdom Metazoa; phylum Chordata; class Mammalia; order Primates; family Cercopithecidae; genus Macaca; species Macaca mulatta. Next base: position 60,049,031 of record NC_133417.1, on the reverse strand, counting down.
AAACAAAACTTTGGTCTCAGATACATGATAAGAAATAAACTAATATGTATAAAATAATATTTTTGGTTTTTATTTTAATTGAAGTTTGCATATATACATATATACATATACACAAAGATGTATCTAGCTTACTGTACAGTCTGGTGAATTTTCATAAACAGAATAGACCTGTATAATTAACACCCTGCTCAAGAGACGCTATTACTAGAAATCCAGAAGGCTCCTTCATGCACTCTTGTTTTTAGCCACTGCTTACAATACAAGTGGAACCACTATCTTACTTCTAAAATCATATATTAGTTTTGCATATTTTCAATTCTACTTCAATTAAATTCTACAATCATTTCATTGTATAAATCTGTAAAATTTTCTTTATTCATTCACCTATGGATAAATGTTTAGGTGGTTGTAGTTTTGGCCATTACAAATAATGCTGAAGTGGTCATTTTGGTAATGTCTTTTGGGCAATAAAAGTACACATTCCATTGTGTACATACCTAGAAGTGTTGGGATATAAGGGATGCGTATACTCAGTTTCTATAGACACGGTTCATGTGTTTTTTTTTCTAAATAACTCTATTATATTTTGCTCCCACGAGGAACATTCTCCATCAGAGAATTCCAGTTACTTCACATCCTTGTTAATACTTGGTATCATGAGGCTTTTTAAATTTTTAGCATTTCCAGTGATTGTGTTCCTTACTAGTTACCATAAAATCTATATTTAGTACAAATTATCCACTACTTGGCATTCTAAGTAAAGAGAGTGTGGTTTTATATCCCCATTCATATTGAAGGTAGATCCATTTCAAACCTATGAACTGATTCATTAATAATGTTTTTCAGATGACATTTATTCCTTAATGTCCTAATTTCAGTTTTAGAAGGAGATTTAAATTGTATAATAATATGTTGAAATTGAAGAGGAAAAAATCTCAGAGTTCCAGATGTTACACATGGATCATATAAAATGTTTCCTGGATATATGGAAACTGAGAACAATGCTCAGTATTGATGTCAGAGATGTGGTCAGATCCTTGGAGAAGAAGAGAACATGAGGCCTTATGACAGTCCCATGATTTTCCCATAGAAAGCAGCTATGATTTTTGTATATTTTTCTTTCCAAAATAAAGAAAGTTGAATAAAAGGGGTCTTGAGATTTACCATCAGTCTTATGATCACCTTGACAAGAATTAATAAGCCCAGGCATCTTATTGACAATAAATTCTTTTACATCATAAATAAAATTGTTATGAACTCTAATCTATTTTGGAAAAGTTGAGGAAAACAAAAAACTTTGTTAACCTTAAAGCAACGTACAGGACTCATCATATTGTTCCACTCCAGTGACCTCTTCCCCTTCATCTCCAGCATCACTGAAATGAGCTCTTTCACTATCACAGAAAACAGTGCACAGCATGTGGATGCCCTGTCCCTTTCATGCCTCCACAGATTCACAGAGGCAGTTAATCCAAATGATCCAGCACATTTTACTGAAAGGAGTATCTTTACTATGTCAAATACATGCTGTCACTTTATCATAAATCAGGTAACTACATGTGTGGGTCTTTTTCTGGATTCCCTATTCTGTTCGTTGAGTTATTCTGTCTGTAATAGGACTGATACTATACTATTTTAATTATTCAGTAGGTTTTATTATTTTCTTTTCAAGATTGCTTTGGCTCTTCTTGATTTTGGGCATTTCTGTAAAATTTTAGAATCACCTTGTCAATTTCAGAAAAAATATATTATTTGAATAAATGTATACAATTTATTATTACTATTACTATTATTATTTTGAGATGGAGTCTCATTCTGTCACACAGGCTGGAGTACAGTGGTGCCATCTTGGCACACTGCAACCACTGCCTTCTGGGTTCAAGCAATTCTCTCACCTCAAGTTTTCCAAGTAGCTAGGATTACAGGAGTGTGCCACCACACCTGGATAATTTTTGTATTTTTATTAGAGATGGGGTTTCGCTATGTTGGCCAGGCTGGTCTCAAACTCCTGACCTCAAGTGATCCACTGGTCTCAGCCTCCCAAAGTTCTGGGATTACAGGTGTGAGCCACTGCGCCTGGCCTATACACAATTATTAATATATTTCATATATATGTTTATAAATTTTTGGAGAATTGACATTCTTGTAAACTTACTCTTGTAATTCATAATCATGGTGTTCTTTCATGTATTTTGAACTTTCTATTAACAGTATTTTGTTTTTAGTGAAAAGATGTACATCTTTTCATTTTTATGCATTTGCTATAAAAGATACATATTTTTATAGAAAGAATTGAGGGATACATTAAAACTGAACATTAGTTTGTCACTCATACACAGCAGTTAGTAGAAGTTATTATAGAATTTGTAGCCAACATAAAATGCTTTGAAAGATATGCATATGCATACAGGAATGCGTGTGTGTGTGTGTGTGTGTGTGTGTGTGTGTACATACCTAGCCACCAAGGCTATAATAGATTAGGAGTGTATAAGAAAGAATTTGAATGATTTAGGTTTCTGAGCATAAATATAAAGAGGATAAGAAACTTTTATAAAACAGGATTAATTTATCTTCTTTAAGGTTTTTTGTCCAACATTTTTCTTTTGGGTGTTTAAAAACAAAAACTCTTTTGGAAGTAATTTCTGTAGATCGTTTAGTAAAACAATATGTCTGAGGTAGTAAAATTCAAAGGTCTTAGAGGAACTTCATGAGCAATATTTAACTGAATTGTGACTCTCAATGTTCAGTAAGTAGAATTCCTATTTCTTTTTTGTTTCTTTATATACTTTAAGTTCTAGGGTACATGTACACAATGTGCAAGTTTGTTACATAGGTATACATGTGCCATGTTGACTTGGTGCACCCATCACCTCGGCATTTACATTGGGTATTTCTTCTAATGCTATCCCTCCCCCAGACCCCCACCTACGCAGGCCCTGGTGTGTGACGTTCCCTTCCCTGTGTCCATGTGTTCTCATTGTTCAACTCCCACTTATGAGTGAGAACATGCAGTGTTTGGTTTTCTGTCCTCGTGATATTTTGCTGAGAATGGTGGTTTCCAGCTTCACCCATGTCCCTGAAAAGGACATGAACTCATCCTTTTTTATGATTGCATAGTATTCCATGGTGTATATGTGCCACATTTTCTTTATCCAGCCTATTATTGATGGACATTTGGGTTGGTTACAAGTCCTTGCTGTTATGATTAGTGCTACAATAAACATATGTGTGCATGTATCTTTATAGTAGAATGATTTATAATCCTTTGGGTATATACCCAGTAATAGGATGGCTAGGTCAAATGGTATTTCTAGTTCTAGAACCTTGAGGAATCGCCACACTGTCTTCCACAATAGTTGAACTAATTTACACTCCTACTAACAGTGTAAAAGCGTTCCTGTTTCTCCACATCCTCTCCAGCATCTGTCATTTCCTTCCTTTTTAATGATCATCATTCTAACTGGTGTGAGATGGTATCTCATTGTGGTTTTGATTTGCATTTCTCTGATGGCCAGTGATGATGAGCATTTTTTCTGGCCACAAAAATGTCTTCTTTTAGTAGTGTCTGTTCAAATCCTTTGCTCACTTTTTGATGCGGTTGTTTGTTTTTTTCTTGTAAATTTGTTTAAGTTCTTTGTAGATTCTGGATATTAGCCCTTTGTCAGATGGGTAGATTGCAAAAATGTTCTCCCATTCTGTAGGTTGCCTGTTCACTCTGACGATAGTTTCTTTTGCTGTGCAGAAGCTCTTTAGTTTAATTAGATCCTATTTGTCTATTTTGTCTTTTGTTGCCATTGCTGTGGTGTTTTAGTAATGAAGTCTTTGCCCATGCCTATGTCCTATTTATTAAAATTAATTTAATAAATTAATTTTAGCCTAACCTTACTGCCTTACATATTTTAAGTTCAGCCTAATGGTTTCTCTGTACATAGCGAACTGTAATCTAACTCGATGTGTGAACGGACTGTAACCTATTCTTGTACCAATCACCAAGCCTTAGGCAGTCACATGCGGCCAACTGTTCAAACTGTGATCAAAGAAGTTAAACACTGAGCTATAACCAATCCAGCTGTTTCTGTATGTCTCTTCGATTTTCTGAGCCTCACTTTCCTTTTCCTGTCCATAAACCCTCTCTGACCATGCAGCAGTGACAGAGTTGCTCTGAACCTATTCTGGTTGAGGACAGGGCTGTCCCATTCGTGAATTGTTCTTTGCTCAATTAAACTCCATTACATTTGTCTCCCAAAAGACAACCAGAATGTCTAGATAGTAGAAAGGAGAACTTTATTAGTGGTATCAGTTTGCAAGCTGGGAAGCTTAGTCTCCAGTCAAAGTTATGCCAAAGATATTCTCTTCAAAGAGGGGAAGATGGGTTGTGTTTTATGCCTCACAGGGTCCGTAATATACAATAAAGTTGTACATATTCAGCAAGTTTGGGGGGAAAACTATACATATTTACAAGGGGAGCTGAGCATGTATGCAATGGGTAATATATGTAACATACGTCCCATGTTCACTTTGAGGACAGGTTTTAGCATTAAAATGAAGTGGAATTTAGCTTTTTTAGTCAACAGGTTTACTATAGGAAACAAAGTTTGTGCACAGCCTCTCTAAGCTGGCTGAAACTGGCTTAAAGTCTACAGTAGCTCATTAGAAAAGAATGTAAGGCCGGTCCTCTGTCCAATCAGGGTTGTAATTCTTGGGTTGTAAATCAGCGTTCTGGTAATTTACCTGACAATTTCCTCGGTTACAGAGTTTAATGAAAGTGTGTTTTTTTCTGGAATTTAAATATTTGTCTTGTTAGCCAGGCCCTGAACCATCAACCTGTAGGAAACTTTGTTTCATTAACCTTAGGATGCATCTTAATTAATAAAAGGGGCATTTATCTTGGTCTCTCAGATCATAAATTTAACTTAAGTTTTCCTTTTAACACTATAAAAAACATTTCTACTATGAATTCTTTCTCTTATTAAAAATGGAAGGCATATATGGAATTCCATTGTTACTATATAAACTGTTCTAAAAGTGAATATTTGCTGTGTAATAAAAGTAAAAGAAAAAGCAATAAAAAAAAATCCAATAAAATCAGACTTCATGAAGACGGCTGATTTTAAGAACCAGAAACATGCGGCAAAATGTAAAGTTAGGACTGGAGTAGCACAAGAAGATCGTGGCTTATAATTAAATTCTAACAATTTATTTTTTGTTTAAATCAAATTTATAAATTAACCCACACCAGAAAAAAATATTAAAAGGATCAAAGCACTTGAAAATAATTTTAAATGTTGAATAGATTTGTGAAGCAATGTTATGAATCTTTTCAATATGAAATAAAAAAAAAATGTATGACCACTTAAGGCATGAAAGTCCTCAGATGACTAAGAAATAAACCTAAAGTGTCTGGGAGTCAACAAACTGGAATGAAATAAGAATATAGTTAAAATAAGATATTATGATCTGTTTATAATTTTTTTAAAACCCCCCAAATTGGGTGTACATTTAAGCAATTGAAAAAATCACTGTTACATATTTTCTGAAAATGAGAAGGTAATATATAGAAGCCTAAGAAACCTAAAAAAAAGAAATTTTAATAAGATTATAAAAATAATGAAGCATCACCATAATGTATTTCAATATTATCTTAATTTTTTTGTCTGACACTATACTGTATTATCGGTGATTGTTTGAAGAGGTATTATGATTTATCAATTGTGATCAGTCTATTTTAATATAAAAATTAAACTTTTTTACTTTTCAAATGCTGAAAAATAATTCAATAAACCAAATGTAGGCTAAAAATAGCAAACAGATGCAAAATTAACTGGGATAGCTTTTTTCCCTGAGGATACTTAATGAATGATATTTTCCTTAATCTCTGTGCATGCCCAGTAGTCATAGGGTTTACAGAGATTTAACCCAAATATTTTCTTGTAAAATAAGACTTGCATATATTTTGGTTTTGAGAAATATGTAACATAACATCAGCCATATCCTGAAACTGAAACATATTTGTGCTAACAAAAAAGACTCTTAATGAAGTTACCTAAACTGATAACACCTATGCTTCTGAAATAATAAGGTATTGGCTCATAAGAACTTCTCATTTTTTTCAATGTGTTTATTTCTATTAGCTAACATATCTTTTGCAATGATCTTATGTGAAAAGTGATTAGAATAGTGGGGGAAATACCAAACATACACACTTTCCCAGTTTATGACCATGTATCGTTGAGAAGTGCTAGTACATGCTTTCAGTGCATTTTTAAAAATGACAATTTGACAAATGTACTTTTCAGAACTGGGAAAATAGGAAAGAATTCAGAAATAGTTTAAAGAAATTACCAAAAGAGCATAAAGGAATCTGACTGTATGCAGGCATAAACATTTAACCCTGTCTATTGTTTTCAATAATATTATACAAGTTCATTTGTTTCTTTTTGTACCTCATTTTAGATATCCTTCTCTCTACCCTCACCCCATTGCATAAGATAACCCTAAAGGTACAGAGGCAGTTATTGTAACCATTTGCTTTTTATTCTTCCATCTCACTCCCTCAGCTAAATGAGCTTAATCTTCTCCATTTGGGTAGCACTTCAGAAAAGCTGATTTTGGGCAGGAAAAAACTCAGGAGAACCACTTCTCAGAGTCATGAAATCAGTATCAAGTTGATTCCAGTGCCATATGCCTGTGTCCTGACTTTACTTAACCTACACTTTCACCTAGATTCTTCACTGACTTTTTTTTTTAACCAGAACTTTTCTCTGAGTACCAGTAACATGGTATCCATATTATGATCTGTACCATTGACCACTATTTTGGCTACATCTCAGACCTGCCCTTTGCTTGGCCAGTTGTATAAAGTTAGCCTGTGTATCCACCTTTTGCCTCTTTATGTTGCCCGCTTTCCTGCCTCTTTTATCTTAAGAAGCTACTGACCACTTCTATGTTGCTGAACTTGTGATTTAGTTTCCTCTTCTGCCCTGAAAATACCTATCAGTCCTGTCCTCATGCCTCTCGAGTCTCAGCTTGACATAATCTATAGGTTGTTTTAGTGTACAGTGCTTAGGTTGCTGGGTGAGTTGGTGTTAGGAACTGAATTGTATCTCTCTCCAAACTCACATGTGGAAACCCTAAGCCCCGATGCGACTGTCCTTGAAGAAAGGGCAAGGTTAAATGAGGTCATAATGATGGAACTGTAATTCAATAGCACTGAGGGATGTACTTACAAGAAAAGGAAGAGACATCACAGATGCACAAGCACAAAGAAAAGGCCATGTGAGGACACAGTGAGAAGGCAGCCATCTGTAAGCCAAAGAGAGAAGCCTCAGAGAAAACAAACCTGCCAGCACCTTGATCTGGAAACTCCAGCCTCCAGAGCTGTGAAGAAATAAATTTATGTTATTCAAGCCACTCCATCTCTGATATTTTATATGGCAGCCCTGGCAAACTGATACAGTTGCAATGAAGAATAATTGGGGATGTTTAGATCTACCCAAGAAGAATAATTCAATTTATACTGGATTGCCTATATATTGAGTTTCCTAAGTTACATGCAGTCAAACTTCCTAACTTTGTTGTTTAGCTTTTGGTTGCCTGCGTGAATTTAGTTACTCAATGCTAAATAATGATGGTATGTCATCTTAGACATATAGCTTTAGTGTACTTATTCTCTGAAGTGGATATTTACGTCTGTTATAATATCACAGAACCATCTGAAGAAATGGGTCCTGAGAGACAGCCATTAAAAAATATATATTGCTAAAACCATTAGAAGTTACTCTTCACACTAAATTATCTAATTATTTATCATGTAAATTATTATATTAAAGTCTTACTCTTTAAAGATATATACTTGTTTCAATCCTATTTAATCACACTTATTTAGGATATTTTGGAAAGAAGCCACATTATTGTCCTTTATTTGTGAAAGTGTATGATAGTTGTTATACCAGACTGCATAATGTATTTGGAAGCAATTATTTCTAGGTTTATGTTTATTTCTATCACTCTCTCTAGAAACAGGTATAAATGGTCTCTGAGTGCTTTGTTTCAAGAACTTTGTCTATTTATCTTTGTCATATTGCTTAATACTCAAATTCCAAATGAGTACCAATTTTGGTGAACCCTGTATCATGGTGTTAGTAGAAAGAATCCGCATGTTGGGTCCAAATAAAGATTTATTCCTTGATTTTTCTGCTTAGTATCCTTCTAGCTTTGGGAAGTTTCATTAAAATGTCTGAGTCTCAGATTTTTCATCTGGAAAACAGGTTTAATAGCATTCCTTTGTGTCCTATAGTACAAACTAAATGAGATAAGATATACTAAGTACACAGCACAGTCTGCTGAAACATAGTATTCAAAAAAAAAAAATGCTAGCAGTTACTGAAAGCTACCTCTGAATATTTTCTGAAAGTAATCACTGCTCTGAATAGTATTCATTTCAAGCTCTTTCTGAACACATCAGGGAATTCAAAATCATGGATCTAGACTTGTTCCAGATGGGGGAAAATGAACACATGCTTTTAAAAAATTCATTTGTGGTATGGTAATACATTTTTGACTAAATTCTTAGTCAAAATTTCAGGTGAGTTTACAGTTAAAAAAGTAAATGCCTATTTTAGATAATATAATTGAACATAATTCCTGTTGATAAAAGTACATCAATATATTCCTTTTCATCTAGATGTGAGTAAAAAGATCAAGAAGGCCTTGGGAGACAGCTCACCAAAACGTTCAGATTATTTATGTTTATCATTTTATTATTTCTGGTTATATTGAAAAGTTTATTAAGTTTTAGCACTATTTAAGTTTAAGTCTAACCCTGGAATTCTTTTTAGCTTAGTTTTAAATAACGAGATTTAACATTTATACAGCACTCCATGTCCTTTGCATTTCTCTAGTCGCTCATTTGACTGAAAACATATAAACGTATATTAGAAATAAGAAACCTGATATGATTTGGCTGTGTCCCTAGACAAATCTCACCTTGAATTGTAACTCCCACAATTCCCATGTGTCATGGGAGAAACCCAGGGGGAGGTGACTGAATTATGGGGGTGGGTCTTTCCTAGGCTGTTCTCAGGATAGTGAATGAGTCTCACGAGATACGATGGTTTTAAAAACAGGAGTTTTTTGGCACGAGCTCTCCCTTTTGCCTGCTGGTATCCACATAAGTAGTGACTTGCTCTTCCTTGCCTTTCACCTTCTGCCATGATTTTGGGGCCTCCCCAGCCACATGAAACTGTCAATAAACCTCTTCCTTTTGTAAATTGCCCCGTCTCTGGTATGGCTTTATCAGTAGCATGAAAACGGACTAATACAAGACCCCTTTCATGTGTTTTGAGAGTAAATAATGAATACTAAAATTTAGAGAAAACTGTGAGAGAAGTTTGACTTCCAAAAATAAGAAAAATTTCATTCAGAATACAAAATATATAAATATATTTAGGTTTATTAAATTTGTGGTACATACTAAGCTACTCAGATTCTCCTTTATTCAGCAAATTTCTGCAGCCAAAGAAAGCTGCCTTATCCAAAGTGACATGCCCCCTCCATCCCTAGGACAGCCTGAATCCTAAGACTGCTTATATGAAGGTTTCAAAAGGCCCAGGCTCTCTTGGTTCAAAAATGACAAATCTGATGGGTGCTGCAGCTCAGGAACTCTGACTGAGTGAGGGAAGCCTCTGTTGCTACTGCTATTGCCTAGTCCCTCCCTCTCCCCTTTCTCACATGGACATTTCTGCCTCACCACCCTCACCCCAGAACACAGTCTAATAAACTTTCTGGTTTCCAATCCCAGTTTCAGAATCTGCTTCCCTAAAGGAACCAACCAACGAAAATCCACAAAGAAGTTATGACCAGTAATTCAGTTATAACTCACAAGCACTTATATCTTTCTCCAACCCATTGTATTCCAAAACTCTTATTTAAAGAAGGAGGGATGGAATTTTGAGCTAGGAAAAATTATACCTATGGAAGATAGAGGATGCATCGTAGAAATAATTTAGAGTAACCATGTAAAGCAATTAATTTCCTATGGAAAACCTGTATCTTAAATCTCTACTATACCCAATAATTTTAAAAGCTAGTAAGTACAGTCAATTAAATCAATTAAACCCTTTCATATTTATTTGAGTAAAACATATTATCTGAAGACCTCCATTTCCCTATTACCCTGTTATAGTTTTTAGAAATCACCACACAAGGTCAGTCTTTGTAGTACGCTCTCTGGCAGCGGAGACAGAGTGGCCAAAATGCTTTCATTAATTTATTGGCAGGGAGTGATCTGAATTAACAATCCAAGTACCAATACTCAGGACTCACAAATATTGATTAGATTGAAAGCAATACATTAGGTGACTTAAAGTATGGATATGCTTTAGTAGTGGAAAAAGAATTGCATTTAGATCATGGGCAGCCAAATGGAAGAGGAAAAGGAAAAGAATGACAAGAATAATAAATAAAGAGATGTTCTGTGACATATCACTTAAGATATATTGTATTTCTAAAGAGGTATCAACTTGCATATTCATCTGAAGAAAAAAAATAAAAGCCTACAATTTAAACACAGAGAAAAGCAGCTCTTTGGCAAGAAAAACTTAGTGCTAAGCCTTTAACATGAAATTCAGATAGAGTATCAAATCTTCATGGGTAACCCCATAAAATCTAACAAAAAATGTATTCCAGAGGTTTGATATAATAATGTGCAGCCTCTTAGGCACAGATACCCCTATGATTTGAACACAACTTCAGGTTCTATAGTTGGAAACCTATATTACTATGGTCTATAAACCAAGGGTTCTAAAAACAAGATGGAAATTATAGTTATAAACTATATAATTATAAAATATCCATTTAAACTGTGAGAAAAGTAAACTGTCCTTGTTAAAAAAAGCTTACCTGAGTTAAAAGATCCTGTGGGGGCCAGGCGTGGTGGCTCATGCCTGTAATCCCAGCACTTTGAGAGGCTGAGGTGGGCAAATCACGAGGTCAGGAGCTTAAGACCGGCCTGGCCAACATGGTCTCTACTAAAAACACAAAAAATTAGCTAGGTGTAGTGGCGGGTGCCTGTAATCCCAGCTACTTGGGAGGCTGAGGCAGGAGAATCGCTTGAAACCAGGAAGCTGAGGTTGCAGTGAGCCAAGATCGTACCACTGCACTCCAGCCCAAGCGACAGAGTGAGACTCCACTCAGAAAGAAAAAAAAAAAAAAAAGAGAGAGAGAAAGAAAGAAAGAAAAAAGAAAAAAAATCCTGTAGGACATGTAGAACTGAATTAAATTTACAACTGCTCTATCTATATGCTTTGTGATCGTGAAAGAGTCCATTAGCAGATCAGAAACACAACATTCCCATACAAAAAATAGGAGTGAAAAAATACTGTGTCATAGAACACTTGGAAGAATTAAGTAAGATTCCATATATAATATATTTAGCACAGATTATGACATATAAAATGATGTACTAAGTAGTCCAATAATTATAATAATTTATTAGTAATTTTATCCTAACACTTAAGCCAAACACTTTTCCAATAATCCTAATTTGAACATACTATAACAGTAGGTAGAGTTGAACTATTCTGATATTCTCTAGAACCCATTTTAAATGACCACATTTGTATTTTGGCTTATTAAAATGTGTTTGGAGCATTTTAAATTAAATTAAAATATATTGTGGTTTGATGATCTGCGAAGTAACTGCTGAGCTAAAGCCAGCCCAATATATTGTGATTGAATCACAAGTGTACAAACACTTATCTACAACACACACACACACACACACACACATATACTGTACATATTGTGCTTTTTATTTCAAAGCATGATAAATAAGAAATGGAGATCAATAAATCCTTGAAAGCGTCCTGGGAATTTGTGTGATCTAGAAATGAGGATCTTTCTTAAAATCATCTTAGAGAGGGTCTTTTTTAAAGTCATTTTAAAGTCTGCTTTTTGTTTGTATATTTTTTACTTGGACTGATTTTTAAAATAATTCCAATTTATAGAACACATGCTGAGACACAACTTGGGTGAGTTGGGAGCCACGACTGTGTAGCCACAAGGCCTGCTACACTGCACATCTCACCTCCTGCAGCCTTCACTTTACTAGTCTCTCATAAGTAGCAATCTATTATCCAGCCCCATGTTAAACACTGGCAGAAGTTAAAAGGAGTTTTAAAATGTATTAACATATAATGCATTTTTTACAATGTGCCTGTAAACCATCCCATTAATCTCTGGAAAATTTAATAAAACCCTATGTAGTTTTAGAGCTGAGACTTTCTCTCCCATGACGTTAAAAATACATATTTCTAAACAAGTATTCCTTTACAATATAAATATTGCATAGGTGGTTAACTGTGAACTCTCTCTTTAGAAAATAAATCAAAATACTAAAATCTACCAGTTGTCTCAGATCAATGTTCAGATGTTCAGATTTAGAGTAAAAGAAGTAATTTATGAGCCTGACCCACCCACTGTCAAGGAAAAATGAGTTTGAGTGGAATGCCTCATGGAGGAACTTTGCTCAGCTAAAAATGTACATGAAAACACTGAGCATAAAAGGAAGTCAAGAAGAAGGAAAAGAATCCAGATGGAGTTGACTGTTTTAAAAATTAGACCAGAAAAAACACAGTCAAATATTTAAGATATGAATTAATACAATGTACTTTTGGATTATTGATATGTTTATTTTCTTAATTGTGCTGGTGGTTCACAGTTGTATAAATATGTCAAAACTTTCAGATGGTATAATTTAAATTTGTACAATTTATTGTATGTCAATGATACCTTAAGAAAGCTATATAAACACAAACTAAAAGAAACTACAAAAGACAATAAAACATAACAAAAATAACAAAACATCCCAAATGCTTAGAAATTAAATTCTTAATAATACTTTAGTTATCAAAGAAATCATAATGGAAATCAGAAACTATTCTAAATAGTTATGAAAATATTATACATAAAAATATGATATAAAAATAAAGTATTACTTTTCGGAAAATTTATAGAACTGAATAAATATAAAAGAAAGGAAGCTAAAAAAATCAACAAAATAAAAAATAATTAATGTGGAAGTTAGAAACTATTAAATGAGAATAAAAATCTAAGAAATAGAAAACATAAAATGAAGAAATCCCCATAAATTTTAAAGTTCAGACTTTGAAAATCTTAATAAAATCAAGTAATACCTTACAAAAAATGTATCAAAGAGAAAGAAGGCAAAACACATGTGATGGTTAATACTGAGTGTCAACTTGATTGGACTGAAGGATGAAAAGTATTGATTCTGGATGTGTCTGTGAGGCTGTTGCCAAAGGAGATTAACATTTGAGTCAGTGGGCTGGGAAAGGCAGACCCACCCTTAATTTGGGTGGGCACCATCTAATCAGCTGCCAGTGAATATAAAGCAAGCAGAAAAAAAAAAAAAAAAAAACACGAAATGGCTAGACTGGCTTAGCCTCCCAGCCTACATCTTTCTCCCATGCTGGATGCTTCCTGCCCTTAAACATCAGACGCCAAACTCTTCAGGTTTGGGACTCAGATTGGCTTCCTTGCTCCTCAGCTTGCAGATGCCCTATTGTGGGACCTTGTGATCATGTGAGTTAATACTACTTAATAAATTCCCAAATATATATATATATGTATGAGTTTATTTTTATAACCTATATAATATAAGTAATAGGAGATATATAATTTCTCCTATTAGCCTATATATTATCATATATATATATTTCCTATTATTTCTGTACCTCTGGAGAACACTGACTAACACACAGAAATTGAAAATATCAGAAACACTAGCAACCAATTGAAAAAATATTGAATGGCCGGGCGCGGTGGCTCAAGCCTGTAATCCCAGCACTTTGGGAGGCCGAGATGGGCGGATCACAAGGTCAGGAGATCGAGACCATCCTGGCTAACACGGTGAAACCCCGTCTCTACTAAAAAATACAAAAACTAGCCGGGCGAGGTGGCGGACGCCTGTAGTCCCAGCTACTCGAGAGGCTGAGGCAGGAGAATGGCGTGAACCCGGGAGGCGGAGCTTGCAGTGAGCTGAGATCCGGCCACTGCACTCCAGTCTGGGCGACACAGGGAGACTCTGTCTCAACAAAAAAAAAAAAAAAAAAAAAAAAAAAAAAAAAAAAAAAAAAAAAAAATTGAATGATACTATTTATAAAAATATAAAGACATGAAATACCTGGAAATAAAAATAACTAAAGTGGTATAAGAACTCTAAAAACAAAACAAAAAACATATAAATCACTTTTGGGAGGAATAATTAGAAATAAGGTATATGATTTTAAAAGTTAATATTAAAAATGTTGTTTTAAAACTGATATATAGATTTAATGTAATTCAAAACAAATTTCCAGTAGTTTATTTTATGGAAATGAATACATGGATTCTCTAATTTACATGAAAATTCCAAAAAGAAAAAGAATAACAAAGACAATTATGATGCAGGACAACTTACAACACCAAATATTTCACATTCATGTAATTACAGTGTGAACAAACAGTGAGGTATGGGTATAGATAGAGATAAACTCATCAATAGAATAGAATATAAAGAGGCACACCCACACATATATAGTCAATTGATTGTAACATAATACAAAAAATTAACAAAAGAAAAGGAAAATTTGACAAATTGAACATAATTAAAGTTAATTAAAATTTTATATCTTAAAAGACATGAAGGGTTAGAAAAGGCAAAAAAATCAAGAAAAGATTATATTTAAATGTTTGTGTATACATGCACATATATGTATATACAACAAATATTAAAAATTTTAAAAAGATGTCTCAGGTCAACAATATCAAGATAAATAACCTGCTAAGAAGATAAGCTACAGACTTGGGCAGGTGCTTCAAATAAAAGCCATCCAAATAATGCATAAACATATGAAAAGATGCTTAACCTCATTCATCATCAGGCAAACAAAAGTTACAGCAACAATGAAATCCCACTGTACACTTACTGGAATAACTAAAATATACTAAAATACTAATATTTCCAAGTGTTGGTGAGGATATGGAACTCTCATACATTGATGGCAGGAATGTGACTTGGAGCAATCCCTTTAGACAATTATTTGGCAGTATTTACTGAAGCTAAACATACATATATTTTATAAAGTACCAATTCTATAATATATTGTATTATCTAAGAAGATGCTTTCATGTGTCCATCAAAGTACATGCAAAACTATAACATCATGATTTATAATAACTAAAATGTCCATCAATATTAAATATAGTGTGGTGTATTCATATTATAGGATGCTTCATTTCAATGAAAATCAACTGCAATTATGTGTGACAACATTGATAAATGTCAGTAACATAATGATAAGCAAAAACACTCTATTCAAATGTTACATACAATAAGGTTTTATGTATACACATTTCAGAAGTAGGCAAAGATAATTAATGGTGTAGTTCAGAGGGGGATAACAGATAATGATAGAGGCAGTGACTATGAAACAAACTTACCATGTTATGTTTTTAATGAGTAATAGCATATACAAATGTCAGGAATGGAACGTGTCTTTTCTCTCTTACTTTCTAATTTATTTTTAAATCGAGTTTTCTAAACTAGAGATTTGCCTTCGCCTGGTGATAACAAATGAAGAAGAACATTTAAGAAAGGCTCTGAAAGAAATATGATCAAATACACAAGCCCCATTGATCCAAAGCTACCTTGTTGAAAAGACATCTCACAAAACTGAATCAATGCATATGGGTTCAGAACAATGCAAGTCAGATTCACTTAAATTGTCCGTCTTTTATTCCCCTTTAAATCAAATATCAATAACCTTTGGGAGGTGATGCTGGCATTCAAATTAAATGACTTCTGGTTTTTCATGTTGTAGACCCGTTTATAGTCTTCCCTAGTCTTAATTAGCCAAATAAGGAAGTAGAGATATTATTAATTATCTTACTGATCTACTTGTCAGCTGAATAAAGTAGTAACATAGTGATTTGTTTTTCTTAATATGACCTCAGGAATCACAGCAAAAATAGTCAAGCTCCCAACTGTGCTCATTTTCTGCTACAAACTAAATTGTATACCCAGGCCTGTTACCTCTCCTTCCCCCTTCTCTTTTATTATGTGTTACACAGGGTGTAATTTTGCTAAAACAAGCCCTTTAATTATACATTGCCAAAAGTGTCACCTACTGTTAAATGATTCCTGTGCTGCACACAGAAGAAACCATGAGCCCTGCAAGGTTCGGAAGTTTCCATTACGCGCACAGACCCCAAGAACAGCTGTTAACAAATCTGTTGGTGGTTTTGTGTAAAAAGGAGCCAGGCTGTGCTCCTGCTGTACTTTTGGTCAGAGAAAGCAATTTACATTTTGACAGGCTTCGTGGGCAGAAGAAAAAACAGCACAGGTATAATAATAGCTCTACATGAAAGATCTGGAGCAATGTTTTACTAATATTGAAAGTTTCATTAAATAATGAGCAGCAATCAGAGAAAAATTATCTCATGAGTACGGCAATATTAAGTCTGTTTACTGATAACATAGATGAGAGTATTATTTTAAGGAACTTTAAGAAAAAGACATGTGTGATTTAATATTTTATTAGACTGTTTAACATAAATTTTATCAAAATGAAACAAAAGAAGATAAACTTAGGTAGTAATGTTGACCAATTTTGTCTTTAAGAAAACTTAATAATTATTTCAATTCTCCATTCTCTTGCATTATAAAACCTTTGTCTATTTTGAATCTATTTTCCCACATACTTTTAAACTGTAATAACTTACATGTAAATATAGAGTATATGTTTTCCTGCCAACCAAAATACTTCACTTTGTGTTGTAATTGCTGCTCTACTTTACTATTAGACCTTAAACATATGATCTAGAATTGAGCATGGGCCTTGCCGAATTTAAATACTAAGTCTAAATTTACGTCTGCATTACCATATTTAAATTATTTTAAGTTCCTCATTAAGTAATATAAGTATAATACCTTCAGAAAATGTTACATTGAACACAGATCTCAAAATAAAATAATTTACATTTATAAAATGTTAATAAGAAAGTAATGTTTTATTGCTGTGACAGAAGTTGATTGTATTTATCAATATTTGGTTTTTCTCTGCTCGCTAGACATACTTAAACACATTCTACAGACATTTTGCCTCTGAGTGGGACCACAGGACACAATTCTGGCTAATGGAATGTGTGTGGCAGAATTGTGTGCCACTCTCAGAGCTGACCAAAAAAGCAATCTTAAACACACTCTCTTCTCTCCAAGGCCCTAGAAGTAGCAGACACAATACAAGGTGGGGTCTCCCTGAGTCAGAGCTTGGAAAACAGTTGTGTACAAAGGCCACACAACAAGGACAAAATGTATTGGACTTCACATAAACAAGAAATAAAATTGTATTTTCTCAGCCCAGGAGATTTTGAGGATATCTTGTTTTTAAGTTCCCCTATGCTAACTGATGTTATTATGTGGATATTTAAGCAGAATATGCATCTATTTCTAAGAAAATATTCACTCTATATTAACTTCCTTAACCCATCAGGGTGTTTGTTGTTGTTGTTGTTGTTGTGTTCTGTTTTTATTTTTTTTGTAATAAAGTCAGAGAATTTAAAGGCTCATGTAATAAATATTCTAAATGAGAAACTTCAAAAACAAGTACTAAAAAATAGTACTTTAACAACCAAAGAAATGCATAATTATTTTCAGTCTTTTAAATTGTATCCTATCTATTACATAATATTAAATAAGCAGATGATTTTAAGGAGATACTTTTATTCTATTTGCATGGTTGTCGAGAATCCACGCTATGCTGTGTTGGGGCTCAGAAAACAATACCCTAAAATGAAGTACTCAGACGCAACCTCACAAGTAAACATTTTTCTCTGACCTTCTCCTGTTCTTCTGCTTCTCAGTCCCATTCTCTCCCAAGGCTAGCTGTAGAAACTAGACTCCCTCTTCCCTAGGGCAGGCCGTTGAAACCAGAACTCCTTTTCCCCAAAGACAACCATAAACCGTAAAAACATTACTCTAACTTTCCCTCCATCTTTCTGTGTAAAAAGTGGCCATAAAGAAATTATCTGACCTACCTTCTTTGACTGTAAGCCATAACACCCCAATTCCAGAAAGAGTCCTGCCCCACACTCAGAAAGGAGGAAACCTGCATAGAGAGGCCAAGAATCTAAACAGACAGGCCTTGCTGGGCTTCTCCTCTGTCTATTAACAGAGCATACGCTTTTTGTCCAATTATATATCTACGCAGCTGTCCATACTTTGTTGAACCTAAGCAAATGAATAGACTATTTCCCCCTGTATCTCTGTGTCTTCATTTTGAATGCTGTCATGTATACATGTTAAATAAATTAGTATGCCTTTTCTCCAATTTATCTGTTTTGTGTGAGTTGATGTGCCAGCAAACCTGCAGAGTGCCAAGCAGAATTTCTCCCCTTTCCCCCTACAGCTGTTATTGTTAGGTACAGAGAAAGACATAAATCTTTCCTTTGTAAAAAATAAAAACAAAAATGACTTATAAGTAAGTATACTGCTGACATGGATTTAATTATCAATAAATAGTGTGTTAACTCTAGTTTATCATTCTTGAGTATATGGTATCTTTCAGACTAAAACTCAATCTCATTGCTTGTAGTTTTATTATGTATTCCAATCAAGTTGTAATATGATATATTGGATCAATATAGCTAAGCATAATTATCATTTTATAAAAAGGTTTGAGATAAAGTAATACATACATATTTAAAATATTTTCTTGGAAAATGAGCTACAAAGCAATATGCAAGAGTAGAAAGAGCTTTCTTAAATAAAACTTTTAAAATAATACTTCTTAAGTATGATGTAACATTTTTTTCTAACATAGCTTTATGTTGACTAGACAATATATTTAGAAGATAAAAAGATAATGATTTATTTTAGTGACTCTCTGTCTGACTAACACATTTCTCATTTACACATTTTCCTTGAAGCTCTCAAAACAGCAGCAACAGCTACAAGGCCCTGAGATTTCCAAGGCATACATCTGCATGGCCACAGATTTCATCTCCCTTCCATCTAATTGCTTTGTTTTATTTTTCTCTTCTGCTAATCTCTGTCCGTCTAGCTTTCTAACATCTCACAGCTCAATACATTCTTTTTGCCTCCAGCTTGGTCTTTTTACCTGTGAATCACTTCCCCACTGAAGGTCTAACATCTTAGTCCCACAATGAGTATAGTTTTTTGGAAATGATATTTCCAAATTGCCTGTGGCAAACTCAAAGCTTGGCATGTGATCCTTTTCAATGCTGCAGCTTTGAGAAATATATAAAGGATCTTAATAAACTTTGCTTCTGTGTAAATTCAAGCTATAGTATGGATGGGAAGTTCCCAGTTGGTTCAGAGACATCCTAACTGATATTGAAAACACAAACAGGTAAGTGAGCAGTATGAGGTAGGTCAAAGATCAAGTCATAGAACAAATGGGTCTAGCGAGAGTTTAGTTCAGACAGTTGAGGATCAAAATGGGATAAATCCATGTGAAGTGGAGATCAGTCAGGTAGACTGAATAAACAAAGAGGAAAAAAATTTCCCAAAAGTCAAGCCATTGAAGCTATCCTAATACATACTAAGGAAATATTTCTAAAATTTCATTTAATATAAAGAATCATGTAGTAACCTTTCTTTCTCTTCATTGCCAGACTTCTTGAAAGTTCTATAAAATAGTCTACCTTTATATTTTCAACTCTTATTTACTCATTTCATCATCTCTTTATAGTCAAATTTCTGTCTCCACTGTCCTATAAAGATTTCTTCCTTTAGGGCCAAAAATAGACTTTTAATTGAGAGCATAATTGTTTCTATGCCCTCAACTTTGGCACTGCTTACTCACCCTTTTATTAATAAGACGCTTAGCAATGAACTCTTAGCCTCAGTGGAATCTTTTTTTTTTTTTTTCTGGTTTTGATTCTATGTTATAAACTTGTGCCTCCATTAGTTTTTAAATTACTTTTTCATTAGCAGAATCAGACTATATTTCAATGTGCTTGTAGAAACTGTTACAACCTCACCTCTCAAAACACTTGTTCTCACACCATATGCTTCAGACTTACAATGCTGCTTCTATTTGCTTGTACATGACCTTGTTATGGGCCATCCTCTCTGTCTAAGGCATCTTTTGTTCTTTTTTTTCTGGTTAAATACTACTGACCAAGACAGAATTAACATTTCTCTCATCTTGACTAAACTTTAGACAGGCATCCTCCCCTCCCACATAGTCACCTCTAGAATTCAGATGACCTAACCACAGAGACCTTACCTCCCTTTTCTTAGTACATTTACTTTAGAACATTTGCAACTGCAACTTTTTTCCTCTGCCCATTTGAGATGCAAATCCTTTAAAAAAGCCTCCTTGCCAGTTGTACAACCCAGGACTATCTTTCTCAACCACCTGAAGGCAATCCCTTTGAAATGTAATTATCAAAAGTAAAAAATAATACCCCTTATATCTCAGTCTCTGTGGAAGAATGGGGCTACTGTTGGTAGGAGCCTTTCTCAAAATTGTAAAACTACCTGCTATCATAAAGATGCAAAATAGCCTACCTTTCCTTTGGGTAAGGCCAATTAGCAAATACAGCTGGCCTGTGATCCTCCTATAGGAAATGTCCCCTGAGAGAGGCTTGGTCTTCAGAAAGGGAAACTTTCAGAACACAGCAGCTCTGTTAGAAGGAGACTAAGGTGGGTTAAACCCCCCTGATCATATTCACCTCTCTGTAATCTCCTGTCAATACATATCTGAAAGTCAGAGGTTTAGAGAGCCTGATGCAGGTCATACCCACAGATCTAGGTGGAGAAGGGTAGACAGTAGACATAAAGAACCTAACAAAAGATTTTTTATATATGTATCTGTGTTTATGTATATGTACCTATGTATATGAATATACGTATATGTATATTTATATACACACACACACACAAATATTTATATCCCGGTTTGTAAACTAGTTGAGTCATTCATCAATCTACCCACTCATCCCTTCAAAGGATGGTTTTTTAATGTGATTGGCAATATATTAGGTCCTGGAGATTGTTTTAAAAAAATCAATACAGCATTACAATAATGATTGCATTGAATTGCTACTACAGAAACATTTCCAAATGTTGTGGAAGTTTAGGAAACAAAGGTATGGAAGCAGTAAAATTTTTATTGCCATTTACTTTAAGGCTTATACATAAGTACATTGCCAAAAAAGAAGTGGAAGCAAGGCTTGATGGATGTGAGTGGTTTCATGTATCTGGACTATAAAATCTGTGTAAAAGATAGAGAGAGAGGAAAGATGTTGGTAAAATAATAGCAAGCTAGCTAGCTAAATAGATAAGTGGATAGATAGATAATAGAAAATCACCATTGAGACTAAGAAGGGAATGATTACAATAATCACCCAATAGTGTCCCAACTGTGGAAACTCAAAAAAGTAAGACTGAAAATTGACCTTTGAGTTTTGATTGTGAAAAGAGTATTATTGATCTTTGCAAGACTTGCAGGTGGAAAATTATAAAAGGTTGGGATTTTATTCAAACCTGAAGAAATCTAAATACTTATTACATAAAAATTCGAAAAGATAAATGATGAAAAGGAAGAATTACCTTGAATTGAAGTATAATGTTGACTTAAAAAATGAACTGCTTTTCCTCTGCTCTCACACTACAACAATCAACACAGAACACTTCTGGGACCAAATTTGTGGGGCTTTTTCCCTACTAGCAAGCAAGCAATTGATTCTGCAGTGGACACTAGCTAGGTGTTCTCCAATTCAACACTATCTACCAGAAGACAGCATTGGACCCCACAGGTTTAGAACTCAATCCACTTCTGATGCCAATCACGAGGCTTGGGTGTTTTTATTTGTGTTTCTGGCCAACCAGCTATAAGTCAGAGTTCCCACAACCTCTCTCCTGGGTTTGATTAATTTGCTAGAGTGGTTCACAGAGTTGAACAAAACACTTATGTCCACCAGTTTATTATAAAGGATATTACAAGGGCTACACCTGATAAGATACAGAGAGCAAAATATGGGAGAAGGGTCACAGGGCTTCCATACCCTCTTTGAGTACACCATCCTCCAGGAACCTTAATGTGTTCAGCTCTCTGGAAGCTCCTTGTGGCATCCTCTTGGGCCTTTTATGGAAACTTCATTGCATAGTCATAAATGAAGCATCGATAAGGGGGTAGAAATGTGATTGGACAAAAAGGGTATGATCTAATACAAATAAACAGAGCGGGAAACCCAGCAAGTTCTATCTATCTGTTCACATTCTTTCTGGCCTCTCTGTGCAACATTTTCTCCTCCAGGGTATGGGGCAGAACCCCTTCTGAAATGGGAGTTTCATGACTTATAATCAGACAAGGCAAGTTAGAGAATTTCTTTTGTGACCAGCTCTAAGATGGAAAGGCAGGAGGAAATTAGGGTACATTTGTAATTTCTGTGGCCTGCCTTGAGGCGAAAAAGGAGCAGGTGAAGGGAGGGCAGAAAAAGGTCAAAGAGAAAGAAATTCTGTATCTGAGGCCTGATTCTGAGGTCTAAAGCATCCCAACATTATAACAAAAGATGGTCTTTCACTTTTATCTCTCTGCAGTTGTTCCAAAGCTGCTTCAGGAAACAAGGACAAAAGGCCAAATACTTTAACAAAAGATATGCTTATTGCTTTAGTCACTTAGAAAATAACAAAGGTTACCGGAGTTATAAGCCAGGAACTGTGGACAAAAACCAATATGTATGTATAATAATATAACAGACATGTTTCTCATTTTTTCCTTTTCCTTTTTGCTGGTAGAGGAGATTTTATTGATGGATTCCATCTTTACTGCCTTTCAAACCCTGCCTTTCTCCTCAGAGGAAATAAAAAGATTAAGCAATTGTTCTATAAACAGCACATGAATTGTTCTAACCTGATATTATCAGTAATTCTTAAATGTGTGTTCATCAGGAACTCAGTATAAATTCAGTATTTTTAGTCGATTATATAGTTGTGGCTCAGAACACACCACCCTATAATATGACTGGAGAAGACCAGAATATTTGAACCTAATATATATGTTTTTGGCATAGTTTAAACACATTATTCACATTAGTTTTAGAACCTGCAGACACAGAAGTATCTCTGAAAAGCTGTCCTTTTGTAAATATATGTATAAAGGAAACCTGCATTTGTAAAAGTATCTCTATCAGGAAGATAGTGCACTGCTCCCAGACAACTTTTATTACCTGAGAGACTTTTTATCAGAGTAATAAGGCAATTTTTATTCACCATAGATTGTCTCTTCTAACTCTCCCATAACTTGTCTTCACCACCCCACAGAAGGCCAAAGCCTTTATTGCTTTTTGTAGCTCAGGATGCTATGTAAACTTTAATCATCTGTGGCCCTTCTTTAAGTTACATATTTTGGTGGGACTCCCATGCATCTGTATATAATTAAATATAGTTTTTCTCCTGTTAATCTGTTCATGTCAATTTAATGTCTAGCCAAGCCTAAGAACTAAGAAGGGTGAAGGATGCCACTTTTCCCTCCTCTGTAATAGTCAACAGAATATTTTCCACTCTTTGATTTTGTGCTTTTTTGTCATAAGGCTTCAATAAAATTGTCAGCTCCAATTTACTCATTATAAACACGTGCTATTTTTATTGAAAATTGTGTCAGTGGCATTTCTAGAGAGTATTTGCAAGTTGCTAATTACGAAATATGGTAGGTACTATGAGAAGACATTTTATACTTTAGTATTTTTAATTATTTTTAGAAATGAAGCTAAAAATACTTTTTCCAAAACTTATGACAGTGAGAAATATCTGCATAATTGACTCCATCTTGCTTCCAACCTCATAAGCTAACAGCCTTTGTTAACTTTTAAACAAAGATGATAACAGTACCTTCTGGAAACTAACTTCCTGGGGACTAAAACCACCTTTGTAATACTAACGAAAGGCCACAGTGTTAGGATTATGGGAGGGGTTAGAATTCTGCTTAGATGTAGGCCTAGTTGAGTGATAATCAATCATTGTTTCTTACCTTGATTTTTTGTTTCTCCTTTTTTTTTTCTTTTGTATTTTTAGTAGAGATGGGCTTTTACTATGTTGGCGAGGCTGGTCTTGAACTCCTGACTTCAGGTGATCCATTTGCTTTGGCCCCCCAAAGTGCTGGGATTACAGTCGTGAGCCACCACATGCAGCCCCCTAGCTTGATTTTCTATAAGCCCTTACTGCTCAGGAGTCACGTAGCCAGAGATCACAGTATTTGTGACTTCCTTAATTGCTCCTATAGATAACATCAGTATTGTCAAAACCTAAGATTTATCTTTGAGATATTTTTCAGACTTTGGATTAACTGACTCCATGTGGACCCACTACTCATACCAAGGACCTGACTCAACCAGTAAACCCAACCCAGAAATGGGCATAGCATGCAAAAGCAGTGTGGACACCCCTATGATTTCTTCCCCAACCAATCAGTAGCACCCGTTTCCTAACCCCCTCCCCACCAAATTACCCTCCAAGCTCTTGGGGAGGTAGACTTGTGAAATGTCTCCTGTCGTAGCACTTGGCTGGACCTGAAGTTATTTAAGACTTTCTCTACTGCAACATCACTGTCTCAGTGAATTGGAATTATCTGTATAACAGGCAAGAAGAACCTGGTTGGGCATTTACAATATCTGATCCTATTCATATTAGTTGTTAGAATAAATAAATCATAATATAAAGGAAAACAATATTAGTTTATAAGAAAAGGCAAATCCCATTGGAAAGTCAATTTCAATGTAAGAAGCAATCAGACCAATCAGAATCACTGGACTCTCGACCAATCGGAGTCTACACGGATCACATTGAGAATACAACTTTTAGTGACAAAGATAAAATGATAAGCCTATTAACAAATTATGCTATTCTACCCTTATTTCTCCATATTTTGGGATTCTGTTGTCCACTAAGGCTTTCTACAACTGTGGTAACCATAGATATTAATTGAATTTCTATTCTGTGTCAGTAAATTTGCATACACTTTGTTTAAAGTCACTCAGCTAATAAGCACAGTACAGGATTTTTCTGCTAGATAGGCCATAGGTACTACTGTGAAGCATTTCATGTTCTAATACAATTGCATATATCTTTCTCTTCTCTTGACTGTTAGCTCCCTAAGGCTTAAATGTGTTTATTCACCTACGCGTATTTTATACTAGCACAATGACTAAAAGTGGATGCATAATTTACAATTTAAGCTATACAGATTATAACACCATAAACAGGGAACCATGATATACTTGGTAGCAGTTATATTAAATTACATGGGAAATGCTTACAAGTCAATCAGTGGCTTCGTAACATTCTGATATGCTGAGTGACTACTAAGTCACTGGCCAAATGCATGCATAAGCCAGAGAGTGCCTTATTTTGAGACTGGCAGATTTGATCTCAGACTGCTCTAAGGAGATACAGAGACTGAAAACCAAGAGTTAGAGAAAATGCCTAGATAGAGATAGGTGATAGATGGATGGATGGATGGATAGATAGATAGATAGATAGATAGATAGATAGATAGATAGATAGATAGATAGATACAGAAATAGGTATCAGTTGTCAAAAGCTACCTTGAGGAATTCAGAGTCAGCTGATATAAGATAAAAACAGGTAAGCTGGTGTCATTAATTCATAAGGCTTTCTATGTCATTATACAATGCCAGTAAGCAGAGACGTCAGGAATACTGAGGTAGTAGTATTTGTTTCTGAAATCCCTTCTACATTCACAGCCACATGTGAGTAGTCCTGCTTATGAGTAGAAGGCAAATTTAGCCAGAGGCAGAAATAAAGAGGAATTTATTTTCTCTTTCAGGGAAGTTGATCTATGATTATAGGAAGACTCTTCCCATATAAGAAGCTCTTATGTGGGAAATGAGAGAAAAAATGTTTCATTGCTAATTTATACTACAAGCACTTCATATTCGCATAAAATTAGATTTTAAAAGTTTGCCATAAAGAATAAAAATCAAGGATGCAATAACTGATAGCCTTTATTTAAATGAATATCTATCCATTTGTGGTCTTGTCTTAAATCAGGCTTTCGATAGATACAAATATATGCTTTCTCATAACTGAATGTAACTTACCTGCCCTATTTTCCTCTCATTGAGAGAATGTTGTCATATTCAAGGGCAAAAACAAGTTTTCAACATGCAGTTCTGATTTAAGATTATAAATCTTATGAAATATTTAAAATCTTTAGGATTTTGTTATTTAGTTTTTCAGTGGTAAATAAAACATATCTAGAGTTCTAGTGCTTTTTTATAGTCTTTTAAAATCTTTCGAAGTTGAAGAAATAAATAATAAAAATTTTCAAAACAAGCTTGGGAATGGAATATGCTACCACATGACAACATTAACAATGATACTGAAATTACCACGCAATTGCACTATATTCCTTCCTGAACTTATCACACATGTAGGACCATGCAAAAATTTCATGTTAGATGACAGTGTTTTACAGGTATAATCATGTATTGTATGTATTTGGACATCCCGTTGCTTCAGAAATGCTCTGTGGAGGAGGTGAGATCTGGGGTTGGGGAGGAGTTTCTTTGAAATAAGGCAACTACTTTCTCTGGGGGAAAAAAGAGCATAATGTGTGATCAGAACAAGAAATGAAAAAATAGAAATAGACGGGGTGGTGTGTGGCCATTTCTAAATAAATGACCATTTGGAGACTTTTGTGACAAACCACTTGTGAACCAAATTCATGGTTTTAATTTTATATTTTCTTTCTTTTTCTTCCTTATACAAATCGCAATTAATCATTATTTGAACGACATTAAAATGCTTTGAAAAAATGCCAGAAAAAATAATTTTTATGTAGTAGTAGAAAATATCATTTTTAAAAGTCCTGCCTGAATATGCAATTAGATACCACAAAGATTCATGCAATTAGGCAGAAAATATTTCACAATGCTGTTTCTAAAAAACAATACAAAACAAAAAACCATGCTTTCAAACTGAAAAATGATTAATTAACTAATGCAAAATAATTTCAAGTGTAATCTCTAAGTATACTGTTTGTTATACATTTCTTAAAGTTTATAAACTATTTCAGTGGCTTTTTGAAGACAATAAAGAATGTATATTAATACTCTGTACCATCGATAAGTTGAGTGTTTATTATCTGAAATCGTTTGCAATTCAGGACAATAACAACCTATTTAACTTTTTTCCGCCTTCATCATTATTCTGAGAACCAAAAGTTTTACTTCTGAAACTTAATTTTGTTGTACATGATGATAATATGGTATTTTGATGGATGATACAAAAATGGTTCATGAATAGGAAACCAAATTCAGAAGTCACATTTTTACTTTTAGAATTACATTATTGTATTCAAGTGTGAAGCCAAAAATAAAACAACATAACATATTACTCAAGGGGAAGACTTGTCAGCTACTTTTTCTCTCCTTCCCTCATCCCTGATAGGGGTGTGTGTGTGTATGTGTGTGTGTGTGTGTGTATTTATGTCTCTACACAAACACATTGTCCACATATGGGGACAAAGACACACACATATGTGCTCTCTAGCATAAGTAAAATTCAGATTTGCTTGGGGATATCTTGTAACCTAGGGATCACTAGGAACTTATTTGGGGGTGGCCAAAATTATTCATGGAAAAGGAATGAGATGTAGGAGTTTTAGATGTAACGAGCATACATTAAATGACAATCTATGGGCTTATTTAGGCAGACAAGAGTCTATTTACAAATAGGAAGAGGTATGGATGTCTTTTTTGTAGGAACACCTATCCTAAGGTGATAAAGAGCTGAACCTTACAGACTTGACCCTATAACAATAACAGAAATTACAGACAGGAGAAGCAATTCTGAATAAACCTTGCTGTCCATTATATTACATATTAAATATACATACATATTTAATGTCCCCTTCTCTTTTTTGTGCTTTGCTACTTCCCTGAATTCTATCAGTCTTTTGTATGTTACTCTCTTAATTCTCCAATCAAATAGTCACCATAGAACTGGGATGTGGACGAGTGTGGGTTCTTATTTTTCTCGAACTAGTGAAAGAATCATAGTTTATCAATACCTACACTACTGGCTTCTCAAAGCCCATATCATTCTCATACTCACAATTTGAGGTACCTAGTGGGTAGTATATCTTTCCAATTCTCATTAGTGATAAAGAATTTTGCCTATTTCAGTTAGAAAACTGAAGATATGGGTATCAAATGCACGGACCAATTAGATCATCACATTCATCCTGAAACTCTATATGAATGTATAGAAAGTCTCATATGTATATATGGAGGGAGTATACACACACATACTTTTTTATATACTGAAACTTTTGTTGTGATAGTTCACAATACATACAATTTAACCATTTAAAGTGTGCAAGGCAAAATTCTCAGTTATATAACCACTATCACAATTTTAGAGCATTTTGATCACTTCAGAATGAAAGCCCATACCCTTTGTCTATCACTCTGATATCTCTAAGTCAGACAACCACTAAGCTGCTCTCCCTGTAACTTTGCCTATTAATAATTTTCATATAGATGAAATCATATTATGTGTGATCTTTTGTGACTGGCATTTTGGTATAATGTTTTCAGAGTTCATCATATTGAAACATGTATGAATATTTCACATTTTTATAGCTTAGCAGTATTCCATTGTATGAATATATGATATTTTATTTATCCATTAATTAGTTGCTTGATATTTGTTTCCACTTTTTGATTATTCTAAATAATCCTTCTGTAAACATTCATGTACAGGTTTTTCCAAGCATATGCTTTCACTTGGTCGAAGGGAACATAGCTAGAAGTAGAATTGTTGGGTCCAATGATAATTCTATGTTTAATTTTTTGAAGAACTGTCAAAATGTTTTCCAAAGTGGCTGTACCATTTTTATATTTCCACCAGTAGTTTACGAGAGTTCTAATTTCTCTATGTCTTTCTTTACACTTTTTATTATCTGTCATTTTGATTATAGACAAACTTGGGGGTGTGAAGTGTTATTTCTTATGGTTTCAATTTGCATTCATCTGATGACTAACGAGGTTGAGCATATTTTCATGTGCTCATTGGCTAGTGGTATATTATCTTTGGGAAAGTTTGTTAATAGTGGTCATAGTGTACATTTTGATTACCCCCAATTTATTTGATATTTTGTTGTCAGTCATGCTATTGGTGTCAAATGTAAAAAATCATTGCAAAATCCAAGATCATAAAACTTTACTTCCAGGTTTTCTTCTAAGAGTTTCATACTTTTTGCTCTTGCATTTTGGTCTGTGATTCATTTTAAGTTAATTTTGTACATGGTGTGAGATAAGGATCCAAGTCCATTATTTTGCATCTAGATGTCCAGTAGTCCCAAAGCCATTTGTTGAGGAGACCATACTTTCCCCACTGAATGGTCTACTCACCCTTGTAAAAAAATCAATTGACCATAGATGTATTTGTATATTTCTGGACTGTTTATTTTATTCTGTTCATCTATATGTCTATCCTGATGCCAGGACCTCACTATTTTGGAAATGTGTTAGGAAGTGTGAGTACTCCAACTCTATTCTTTTATAGATTGTTTTGACTGTACTGGGTACCTTAAATCTCCATATAAATTTAGGAACCCTTGTCAATTTCTACAAAAAGTCAGCTAGGATTCTGATAGGGATTATGTAAAACTTATAGATCATTTTGGGGAGTATGACTATCTTAATAATATTAGGTCTTCTGATTCTTGATCGTGGATATCTTTCTATTTATCTAGAATACATTTCAGCAATGTTTGTAGTTTTTTGTGTACATTATGACATTTTCACTTATTTTGCTAAATTTATTCCTAAGAATTTTACTTTTTGGTGCTATTGCACGTATAATTGTTTTCTTAATTTTATTGTGGATTTTTCAATCTAGTTTACATAATAGAGTTGATTTTTAAATTTTGTTTTCTGCAACTCTCTGAACTCACTTATTATGTTTAAAAGTTAAAAGCCCACAAAGTGGATTCTTAAAGATTTTCTATACATAAGATCATGCCATTTGTGAATAGGGATAGTTTTATTCTTCATTTTTAATATAGATGCTTCTTTTTTTTCTTGTCTTTGCCCTTCTTAAACCTTCCAGTTCTAAGTCAAATAGAAATGGTGAGAGTGGACATATTATTTTTATTCCTGATCTTAGAGACAAAGCATCTGGTTTTCACTAGTAAATATGTTGCTAAGTGGAGGTTTTTTGTACTTGCCCTTTTTCAGGGTGAGAAATTTCTCTTCTGTTCCTAGTTTGTTGAGTGTTTTTAATATGAAGCAATAGTGGATTTTGCCAATTGCCTTCTCTGCACAAATTAGGGCAATCATCTTTTTTTAAATAATCTTCATACTATTAATATGGTATTGATTGATTTTCATATGCTGAAACATATTTGCTTTCCTGGAATAAATGTCACTTGATGATGGTAATTTTTTTTCTATGGTACTGAATTCAGTTTGCTAATATATTTTAAAGGATTTTTTTTTCATTTATATTCATAAGAGATGTTGGTCTGTTGTTTCCTTTTCTTTTCCTGTTTCGTTTGGCTTTGGTATTAGGGTTAAATAGGCTAGGAAGCATTTTATCTTCTATTTTTTTAGAGGTTTGTGAGTCATATATATATATATATATGAGACAGGGTTTCATTCCAACTCATACCTAGGCTGTAGTGCAGTGGCACAATCATGGCTCACTGCATCCTCGACTTCCCAGTCTCAGCCGTTCCTCCCTCCTAAGTAGCTGGTACCACACATGTGCACCACCATACCTGGATAATTTTTTGTAGAGACAGAGTCTCCCTATATTGCTCAGGCTTGTCTCAAACTCCTAGGCTCAAGACATCCTTCAGCCTCATCCTTCCAAAGTGCTGAGATTATAGGCGTGAGCCACCATGCTGGGTGTATTAATTCTTTAAATGGTTGGTAGAATAAACCAATGAAGCCATCTAACCTGTTTGATTTATGGAACTAGTTATTGTTTATTAATAATTTAATTTTCTTACTTGCTCAGGTCTATTCAATTGCTTTTCTTCTTGTGTCAGTTTTGGTAGTTTGTGTCTTTCTAGGAATTTATCCATTTCATCTAAGTTATCTAATTCATTGCCATGCAATTGCTCATAATATACATATATTTATTAATGTATATTTAAGATATATAACTATAAATATAAAATATATATACATTTCTGTAAGGTAGTACTATTTCCTTTCTAATTCTAGTAACTTTAATATTCTTTCTCGCTTTGCGTGTCTGTCAATATAGCTAAATATTTGCTTATTTTGTTAATTTTTTATTTCAAAGAACCAACTTTTGTCTTTATTTATTTTCCCTGTTGCTTTTCTATTCTCTATTATATTAATTTCCAACCTGATGTGTATTTTTTTTCTTCTTTTTGCTTTAGGTTTAATTTGCTCTTATTTTTTCAGTCTCTCAAAGTGGAAGTTTAGGCTAATTAGGAATCATTCTTGCTTTTTATGTAGATACTTACAGCTATAAATTTTCCTTCAAGCACTGCTTTACCTGATTCTAATAATTTTTGGTGTGGTG
The DNA here is from genome assembly GCF_049350105.2 of Macaca mulatta. Lineage (NCBI taxonomy): Eukaryota > Metazoa > Chordata > Mammalia > Primates > Cercopithecidae > Macaca > Macaca mulatta. Next base: position 60,017,416 of record NC_133417.1, on the reverse strand, counting down.
TGCCTTCACATTTATTTATCTCAAAGTACTTTCTAATTTCCCTCGTGATTTCTTATTTGACCTCTTAGTTAATTAGGAGTATGTTATTTAGTATTCATATATTTATAGGATTACCAAATTTCTGTTATTGATTTCAGTGTTCAATCTATTGTGACCAGAGAACATACTTTGGGTAATTTGAATCCTTTCTATGTTCAATCTATTGTGACCAGAGAACATACTTTGGGTAATCTGAATCCTTTAAAATTTGTTTTGACTTGTTTAATGGCTCATAAACTGTCTCTCTTGGAGAAAGTTTCAGGTACACTTGAGAAAAATGTGTATTCTACCATTGTTGGGTGCTGTATTATATAAATGTCTGTTAGATTTATTTGGTTTAGAGTATGATTGGTATCTACTACTTCTCTGACAATCTTCTGCTTAGTTATTCTGGCCATTATTGAAAGTGTTAAATTCTCTATTTTTTAATTATGATTTCTTTCTCTTTTTCTTTCTTCTTGTCAGTTTTATTTTTCATTTTTGGAGGGAGGAGGCCCCGTTTTGTAGGTCTCTGATTGTTACATCCAACTTATAGATTAAACTTTTATCCCTATGAAATAAGTCTCTTTTTCTTAGTAACATTTACTTGATTTAGAGACCAAATTTTGTACAGCCATTCCATATTTCTTATAATTTGTGTTTTCATGATCTGTTTTTGAATCCAAAGTTTATCTTCTGTAGTAAGTATATAGTTGGATCTTATATCTTTTAAATCCCTCTGACCATCTATGTCATTTGGAAATTTTAGCCTACTCACAATTAATGTTATTATGATATAGTTGGATTTATGTCTGTGAATTTTTGTTTTCTGTGTGTCTTTTTTATTCATTTATTTATTCCTTTTAATACATTAAATTAATATTTTCTAATGTAACATATTAATTACCTCAATTTGTTTGCTATGTCTATGTTTTTTAGCTGTTTTCTTAGCAGTTGTTCTAGAGCTTACCATATATATCTTAACTTTGATACTTCACATTTAGACTAAACTAATTCAACTGAGGTCTAGAAACAATATACTAATATAGCTCTATGCCCTTTTCCCCACATTTGTGCTATGATTACTTTATATAATTATATGTCTCTTAAACAAGTGGGAGAAGAGAGGAGAGCAAATATGTATTTATATAGATGGCAATATTAACTTTCTTATATTCTATTTCTGGGTTTCTTTATTTATTCCTCTGGATACCTGTTACCACCTGGTGTTATTTCCTACTCCAATATAGTTTACCTCCCAGACAATTTCTTTGTAGTTGTATTAATCAGTTCTTACACTGCTATAAACCCTGAGACTGGGTAATGTATAAAGAAAAATGTTTTAATTGGCTCATGGTTCCATGGACTGTACAGGAAGCATAATGCTGGCATCTGCTTCTGGGGAAGCCTCGGGAAACTTTCAATCATGCAAAAGGCAAAGGGAAAGCAGGCACGTCTGACATGGCTGGAGCAAGAGGGAGAAAAATGGGGAGAAGTGCCACACATTTCTAAACAACTAGATTTAATGAGAATTCTCTCACAAGACAGCACTAGAGGGATGGATGCTAAATCATTAGAAACCACCCCCATGGTTCAGTCACCTCCCACCATGCCCCACCTCCAACACTGAGGATTATGAATCAATGTGAAGTTTGAGGAGGGACACAGATCTGAACCATATAAATACAATTTTATTTTTATATATCTGTGTGTGTGTGTGTGTGGGGGTGGGTGTATAGTTTTATACACTTCCTTTTTAAGTCATTAGAAGGAAAAAGTAGAAGACATGTGCATATATGCTATTTTTAATAATTCCACAGTTAATTTTACTGGAGGCCTTTGGTTTTGTTTTTCTTTTTATGTAGATTGGAACTATTGTCTGGAATATCCTTTGGTATTTCTTATAAATTGTATCTACTAGTAATAAATTCCTTCAGTTTTTGTTTACCTGTGAATGTTTTAATTTTTTTACATTTTTGAAAGATAGTTTTGCTGGGTAAAATTTTTGGTTTACAGTATTTTCTTTCAGCACTTTGAAACTCTACTTCCTTTGGCTTCCAATTTTATAAGGAGTCAGTTGTTTAATCTTATTGGAGTTTCTTAGTAAATGAGAAACCATTTTTCTCTTGATCTTGTCAAAATTTTTCACTTTGACTTTCTGTACTTTTCCATGATATGTCTGTCTGTGTCTCTGTTTGTTTTCATGTTACTTCGTGTCAATGAGCTCCTTAAATTTGTATATCCATGTCTTTCATCAAATTTGGAAAGCTTTCCAACTTTTACAACTTGTTTTCTAATTATTTTCTTCCTTCTCATCCATAGTAATTCCATTAAAAGCATATTAGTGTGCCTAATAGTCCCCCACCTTTACCTGAGGCTCTGTTTACTTTTATTCATTCTCTTTTCTTTCTATTAGTTTGATTGTATAATCTCTATCAATCTATTTTTCAAGCTTACTTATTCTTTCTTCTTCAAGTTTAAGTCTACTGTTGATCAACTCTAGTGATTTTTTTTCATTTCAGTTGCTGGGCTTCTAAAGCCCAGAATTACAATTTGGTTCCTTTTATAACTGCTGTTCCTTTATTGATATTGTCTATTTGATGAGATCTTATCATCATGCCTTCCTTTACTTTTTAAAGCATCATTTATTTTGCTTCTTTGAATATATGTGTAATGGCTGTTTTGATCTTTTTTTGTATTAAATACAACATCTAATAATTCTCACATGCAATTGCTTTTGTTCAAATATATTTCATTATATGGGCCAAATTTTTTGTGTGTATCTTTAAATGTCTCATAATTTTTTCCAAAAAACTAAAAATTTTAGATAATATATTCTTTTTTTTTTTTTTTTTTTTTTTGAGACGGAGTCTCGCTCTGTCGCCCAGGCTGGAGTGCAGTGGCCGGATATATTCTAATAACCTTATTCATTGTTTTTTTCTCCTCCCTCTGAAGCCTGTTTTAGTTATTCATTTAATTATTTGTTTAATGACTAGATGGATAACTTTAATACAGTCTATTCCTTTTCTCCCTCCACCCATTAAAAGCCTCTGATATTGCTCCTCAAATCTCACTGCCTTGGATGTGTACACAACTAGCCTAAAATGACAGTTGTTTTAGTAGGACTTTCTTTGATTGTCTCTTTTTCTGACCACAACTAAACGTTAATATCCTGTAATTGCCAGCTCATTACTCTATTGTTGTTAATGTGTTCTGATGCATAAATTCCTCTGCAGGTTAATCCAGTTAAATCTGGGATCTTTTGCATGAATAGTTTTTGAGTTCAACATTTTGGTTTGCCCTGACCTTTGGAGAGCACTTCTTAACTGTTTATTCATTTGATTACTCCGATAAGCCTGTTGGTCTGTGATTTAACTTATACCTCTAATGAAATTATTAGCATCCTCTTAATTGCTTTCCACTGAAAGCTTCATAATTTTTTAGCATGTTCTTAGGTTTGAAGTTCCCTACACTCTGTTTCACATAATGTCAAATATTTTAGGAAAAGCTTCTGAGCTCACTTTTTATGGCCTGACTGTCCCCCTGGGGAAAAAAAAAATTCAGGTCACATCTCTGGATCTAAGAGCAGGAACACTGTCCTGCTTCTCTTTGATTGACATTTCTGCTCTTTTCGTGCTTTTTCCAGCATTGAACCTTCATCCTATGAATGAGCCAATGTGAAGGCAATCAGGATCCCAATATCCTTAACAAGTGTTCTCAAGGTAGACATTCTGTCCCACAGGTTTGGGAGGGGTGGAAGAAGATAGATACCAACATCTAAGGCAAAGTCAACCAAAATTTAGTCTCCGGAACAGGAATGTGAAGGATGAAGAATGAAATAAAGAATGTTGATTTCCTACCTCTCACACAAAGATGCCATAGCTCACAGCTGGCAGTTGGGGTAGAATAACCTGAACCTGTATTGTCAGTTATCCTCACCTGGAATGAAAGACACAATCTGCTGGGAGTGAGAAAGGACATAGTAGATTATAGTTCTAATATCACAGATTCTCACTGTTTTTACTGAGTTTTAGTCAATTTTCTTGAATAAATGTTTCTTCATTTCCTATATACTCTTAGAAACATATCCACAGATTTAACATTGACCTTTTCTTAACATATATAAATTCCACCAGTTTCATGGAGGATTTCCATGGAACTCCTCATGTTACCATTCCAGAACACTTATTCGTGAAACAAATATTTGTTGACTGTATAAAAATAGGTACTGTTTCCATGGTAATATGAAAGAATAGCAGTAGAAAATAGGGAGGTAGTTCTGAGAATAAAATCCTAAAATCTGTTATTTTTAAAATTAAGAAACACAAAACTTAAATATATCCTTAGTATTAAACATCCAAAAAATATTGAGTTTCATAAAAGCAGAAATCACAATAGGCTTTATGTGGTTGTTTAATTTTTTTAATAACACACGTGTTTTATAATAATAGGAGAGCCAGTTCAACTTATTGACCTGAGAAATACTATTGGAAATGTGTTTGTTGACTATACAACTATGGAGTAGAAATCCTCTAAATGCAGGAAATGAAGCGATACACAAAAAGAAAAAGATTGGGATATTCGTAGGTAAGGTGTATAAAAAAACAAATCCACAAGCAAGAAAGATAATAAGAGCTAAGCAATAGATTATAATAGGTTGAAGCATAGAGAATTACTGGTGGTTGCTTAAAGATCTGGGAAAAACTCTCTTGCCAGGTGACATTTCAAAGGAAATTTAAATGACAAGAAAGGGTCAAACAGAATTTCAAAGGATAGGGAAATCCAGGCAGCAGATAGGGCTATTGAAAATGATATAAAGGAAAAGCTTGGTTATTAAAGGAACAGAAAGAGTCAGTGTGACTGTGCCATGGTAGATAAGGAATTTGGCAATAATATTTAGTTATTGGGTCATGAGAGCCCCCAATCAAATCACCTAATCAGCTGATATATAGCCCTAAGCAATGTGTAAAAATCTGATTCCCATTCTGCATCCAAAATTTTGCAAATTCCATAAACCATTATTTATTGTTATTGCTAAAACAGACCTTTCATTCCTGTCATGTCTGATAATCATTAAAATACTTAGCTATTTTGTGAAATAAAACCATTCTCAATTTAGATTTGATTCTTTTGTTATCTATTTGGATCTGATATTGCTATAAAATGCTTGGGATGTAATGTATGATATAGCAATTCATTTAATTCTGCTTGTTGAATTTTCACTTTATCTGATCTGCTTCTATAAATGTCCTATAACTACATCCAGTCTGATTGTTCAATTATCTTGGCATTACTCCGGTCTAGAGCAGTTTCCGCATTCTTAATCCTACAGTGTAAATGTAGACTCACCATGTGGGAACTCCTGAAATCATGTTGTCTGTGTAAAAAGCAGAGAAAAGTATATGACTCATAATAGGAACTAACAAAGGTAAGTTTTGTTGCCTTTCTTGCTACCTTCCTTTCTCCCACCATTACTTTCTCCCCCTGCACAAGAAGAACCTGAGACAGGTAGGACTATCCATTGTTTTGTACATCCTAATGAGAGGGGAAGTAATAGTTCAGAAGGAACTGTGATGTGGTGGGAAATCACAGGTTTTGGTACCAAAAGACCTGAGACCAGGCTTGTGTTCTAGTACTAACTTTTAATAGCTGTGTATTAGTCAGGGTTCTCCAGCAAAACAGAACGATAAGAATGTACATATAAGTACACACATACACACACACACACATACACACACACATTCATTTTATTGTTTTAGTAGCAGAAAGATTGATTAGAAATTTATTACCCTGAACTGGTGTTGCATGTGCCATAGTACTATTAGTCATTAAAATTGATGTGAAGAAATATTCTTGCTTCCAAAATAGTCTTGAACAAAGCTATAAAATGTAGTTTCCAGTGTGATTTGTGTTCTGCCTCTTTCCCTTGGCATCCCACCAATGACTATGGTTATCCCTTTTACAGATAGAGATCGTGAGATACCAAGGTAGATGCTAATCTAATGGTTACACATTACAGTGAGTGACAGGAGTTGCCTTTCTCTGCCTGGCCTAGGTAGAAGGTATTGGAGAGGCTGATGTGTCTGATCAAAGATAGGGACATCCATGGCCCCATCCAGTTGACACACAAAATAAACCATCATATTATACTTTGTTGCTATGAACAATTTACCTAAGTTCCCTGAGTATTAGTTTATTTTTGAATGAATTATAGTGGGTAAAACATCCCACAGAAATGTTATAAAGAATAAATTAAATATGCAAAATATATGAAAGCACTTTGTAAACTTTTATGACCATAATATTTATCATTATTTTACCTGATTTTACCAAAAATTTTTAAATGAAGCTATAGGAGTGTTTAAGTTACACATATAAAGATTCATTTATAGATTTAACAATCATACTTCTGGCACTTTTCTTATTTATGGTGCTAGAGTGTACTGTTACATAGTATACATTCTGCTGGAGACTGTAACTTTCAGTTCCATTCAAGAAAAATTTGGTAAATATTATAAAAAGAAAGAAAGACTATAACTTTTTTAATTTCTGAGAAAGCTTTTTAGAACATCTTTATGGAAGTCCAAGCCAAGCTAATTTGAGATATTAATTTGGAGACTTTTTCATTGCACTTTCTTTAGGTCAATCAGATGAGAGAGACCACGAGGGTGCTTGAGCAAAAACAACATCTGGCATTTTTCAGGGATAGGGGAATAATTCAGAGATCCAGGAGGATTGGACTGTGAGAAAGGCAGGCATCAGGTGCTGTTTGCTGTGTTAACAGTTAATAATTACATTGAGGATTTTTGCTCACACTTCTTTTGTATCCTAATTATTTATAGTTCAGGTCTCCAGCTTTTACATATCCCTTTCTGCTCCACAAGTCTCTGGAGATCTCTGAAAATAACTGCTGAATAACAGTGACTTAGGTAATGGATTGAGTTGGATTTAAAGTCTTCATATTGAAGAATATATTATGTTTGTTTCTGTCTCCTATTATGACAATAAAACTCTCATGGTTACTGATTATTCCCAAGCTATTCCAAATAGTGACAATCAAAAAGTAGAGAGAACATAAGAGTAATGGCAAAGAGGAGATAGTACATTCAACAAGAAAACTTTTGCTTACATTGCTTGACATGATATATTTAAATGCAATTGTAAATGTTACTTAAGGGGAACTATTTTAGAAAAAGTTAATCGTTTCTGAAAGATAGAGATTTGATTAAATCAGAATCATGCTCAGGTGATGTATTAGCCAAGTTTCTACAGAGAAACAGAACCAATTCGGTAATACATATGTGGGGTGTATGTGTGGGCGTGTGTGTGTACATTTCTCATACTATGTTACCTGTAATATATGGTGTAAGGAAATGACTCACATGATTATGAAAACTGGAGACATAGGAAAACTAGCAGTATGCTTTCAGTTTGAAAGCAAAGGCCTGAGAATCAGAAAACCAATCTTGTAAGTCCCAGGCTGAGGACAGGAGAAGACCAGTGTCTCAGCTAATGCAGTCAGGCAGAGAGAGAAAATTCTTCCTTCCTCTACCTTTTTGTTCTATTTAGGACCTCAATAAATTGAATGATGCCTGCCCACACTGAGGAAGGCAGTCTTCTCCCAATACAAATCTAGACTCTATTGATTCTAATGCTAATCTCATACAGAAATGCTCTCTCAGACACACCCAGATATAATGCTTAACTAAATACCTGGGCACTCTGTAAAATGTCACTCTGTAAAGCTGACATATAAAATTAGCCATCACAGAAGTATAACTATCAACTTTCCCATTTTTAAATTCACATGTTACATTATACTGGATATAAATTTTTGGAAATGCAGGGGTGTAAAAGGTTGAGAAAATCTTAAAAATACTAAAATCAAGTAGGAGGAGTTGAAGAAAAAATAAAATTGTGGTGAATATTGAATAAAACAGTTTCCTTGGCTAAAAACTTCCATATGGAACAGCATATTGAGTTTCTTCTCAAAGAGTGGCAAAACTATATACCAGATTGATTGAATCTGGCCTTCTGTGGAACATAAGTTTATATACACATTTGTAGAGAACAGAAAAAAAAGAGAGTCATATTAGGTGTTATGTGGAGTTACTAGACAGTTTCCTAAAAATTAAGCATTATGTACTCTTTAAGTTAAAATTTAAAGCTTTATTTTAGAAGCTATGAGATAATAATTTATTTAAACATTTTTAAACCTATAAATTTTATTGGAATGTATTGTTCTAGCTTGAATTTTCTGAGGGAACACAAGACACTAGTCACAAAAATGGTTCCCTACTTTTAGCAGAACAACAAAAAAGTTCTCCCCACTTTATAGAATCTTTAAATATAAAGGCAAATAGCTGATCTCCAATGAGTTAAGAAATGTTTAAATTCTGATACAATAATGAATATAAAATACGTGTGTATACACAGCATGCATATATACAAACAAAATTAGTAAATATATGTTATGCATAATATATATGAATATGTTAATTATGTATGCATAAATATATAATAAATTAACAAATTCATCTTTTTTAAGTCTTTTATAATATATCATTTTATATATTCTCAGATTTCAAAAAGAGATAATACAGGCTTCTTGATACTATAGCAGGGTAGCCCAAATAGCGAGATCATGAAGGTCAACTAAGAAAATGAGTAATCCACAGAATGCTATGTAAAAAGGTCATTGAATGATCCTGAAGCCTACATAGACTTCTATGCAATTGCTTTCAGTAGAAAATCTCCTCAAAAGTTGAACAAAGTAATTTTTAGATAATTTTAGGATTAATGCAATTGAAAGACTCAAAAATACTTCACATAAAAAATAATATACAGAAATAAGTGGAGAAAATTAGCTACATTTTGAAAAGATATTCTTCAATCACACAGTAAAAAATTCTCATAGTGCTGTTCTAAATTTCAAATAAAGGATAAATTTAAAATTATAGATAAGTGAAATTTGCATATCTTTCCCAATATTAAATTTTTACAATTGCATGACAACATATAACTAAGCTAATTTACAATTAAGATAGTGAAGAACAGTGGATGAAATAATACAATGTGTTAAATATAATGCCTGGTTAGTCAATTTATTTTGAATACCAAACAGAAGTGAGATTTCAGAGTGAAATATTTTGCTTTTGTATTTGTCTTTCTAGTTTGCTAATGATCATTACTAGACAAATTATGAAATCCACACACACTTTTCCCCAAAACAGTGCCTGACATATTAAAAAGAAAAATCCCCTAAACTTAATCAGGTATTAATAAAGTACTGAAATTGTGACACCATTTATAAACCTTTGAATCACAAATATTGTATTTCCATTGCCTAAATTTTACTTTAGGCTGAAATAGAAACTAACATTTATCAGACTCATTAACCCTCAATGAAAGGATGAAAGGGTTAAGAATCAGAGTTGTCAAGATTATATAGAGTTAGGGACAAGAAATTGGAAGAGAGAAACTTTCTCTTTTGATTAGACATTCAGTCTCTTGGTTATATTTTGGCTTCTATTGAGTCTCACTCATTATTCTGTATTCCATTCATTGATGATTATTGGTGGGTGTTAAGAGCCTAGAATAATTTTAATACCTAATTAAAATGTTTTGAAGTTTGAATATCCTACATTGTTATTTTAAAAGTGTGTGTGTGTGATTTTTAAGCATTGCATTAGCAGTGATCATTTATAGGAACTGTCTTCAATATATGTGGCTCAGCCAAATTTGTGAGTTCATTATTCATAAGCACATTAGATTCATCTATATATTTTTAGCTGAAAAAGTTACTCAATCATCATTTCTTGTCAAAATTATTATAATGCCATAATGATGTGCTTGAAAGACTATAATTAAGAGTAAGTTAACAATGCCATCTGAAACTCAAAACTGAGAGATGATTATAATTTAACCCAATTACTCTATTGTAAATGATCTCAGCTTTTCAAGGACTCTAAGTAAATTTTATTATATTCTTACAAAATATGTGCCACCTAAAATAATTCTGATGATCAAGCTCCTGAATAAAAGCATGTGTTTATTTGCCAAAAATCCCTATAAAACAAAAAACAAAACAGTCTGATTATTTCACTTATTAATAAAAAAAATTCTTAAAAATTCAAATTTAGTAATATTTAAAAATGGTTGAAGCAAAGCTGAACATATTGAAATGATATCCAATTTTCTATGAATTGGCCACTGGTTCCATTTGTTTTGTGAATTTGCAGGACTAGAGTCTGGAAAATGCATATCTGTATTTTGTCAGGGGAAATTATCTTGTTTGGGAATGTTTACAAACCACAACAGAAGAAATTGAGGCATCTTTTACTTAGGGTGAAATGTCAAGCAAAAAAGATAAGAAGATTATTTTCTCTGTCAATTTCTGTTTCACATAGTTTTTCTCTAAGTTGTTTTTAATAACCATGTATTATAGGTAGGCAACCTACTCCTATGTATGAATCAACTGGGAGGTAAACAAGTCACCTGGCGTAAGTGGCAGAAGATTTAGCATATATTTATTCTGTTATTCTACACTTCAAGTAGAAGTTACTAGGCACTTTTCACCTTTCCAATAATCACCTAGTTAAATTTTAACAATGCCCTTCTCCCTTGAGCATTTGGATACCAAGGATTGCTCAATTTCTTTGAGGTAAGTTCTACTCAGTCTTTTGTGGTAAAAATATATGTTTTTCTTTTTATTATTTATTTCTAATGTATGGGTTTTATGCATCAATACTTTTATAAAATAAATAGAGAAGCTTTTACTTTTTTTTTTTTTTGAGATGGAGTCTCGCTGTGTCACCCAGCTGGACTGCAGCAGTGGTGTGATCTCTGCTCACTGCAACCTCCGCCTCCTGGGTTCAAGCGATTCTCCTGCCTCAGCCTCCCAAGTAGCTGGGACTACAGTTCCATGCCACCACGCCCAGCTTATCTTTTGTATTTTTAGTAGCAACAGGGTTTCACCATGTTAGCCAGGATGGTCTTGATCTCCAGACCTCGTGATCCACCCACCTCGGCCTCCCAAAGTGCTGGGATTACAGGCTTGAGCCATCACACCCAGTGAGAAGTTTTTTCAAAATCACACAAACACAGGCCATTATTATACTCAATACATATAATACTATGGCTATGGCAATGGTTTGCAGATCTCGCTTTGTGTAGTACTACTTTAGTGACCTAGTGCACTGTTTAATTTTTGATGGGGTTATGAGAATGTGAATTAACTTAGCTTGTTCTTGCTAGTCTTTTTTCTTGAAAGCAGAATCCTATTCATTGTCTATTATTTTTTGTTAAACAGCATAACTAGATTGGTTTTGGTTCTGCCTGACTTAGTTCTTTTCTTCATTCATTTAAGTAAGACTTCTAACTCTTACTATGAATTTCATTCCTGTTTTTAGATATCTGTGTCTTGTTAGAACTGGAAAGAATCTGTTACCCTTGTCCACATGGGCATTTAATGACTCGAGTCATTGCCCTAACTTCCAAGTAGCTCACTATCTAAATGTATTTCTGTTTCTCTTCCAGCCTTATTTATAGCATGACGTTGTAATACTTCCCCTAACTCAAGGGTTCTTAAGAGTTTTCTAGTCCTCTAGAGCATTAATCAATTTCCTTTGGAAGGTTCATGAACCTAATAAATTATATGCATTATTTTGTGCATTGGTGCATATGACATATTCAAAGTCTTTTTTGTTGTTGTTTCAAAAAATATACTGTTGCCATTTTTTGTGTGTGTGGAAAGACTACAGTGCTATCAGCCAATAAACTGTAATAGATTAAAAATTCCAAACTTCTTGATAGGTAACTTGAACTCAAGGCAATAAGAGGATAATTATCTCTTTCCTTACCGATCATTGTCATAAAGTATTATTTTTCAGGACTTGTAAAAAAGTTAAATAATCCTAACTCTGGATATGTATACTCAAACTATAGGCCAAGTATAGCATAAAGAAAAAAATCAATCACATTTGCATCACCATCCTAGTGTACACATGCGCTCATGAGCAATCATCAGATTAGAGATTTAAGGGATATTATTGTAGATTCAGCATGATATTATATGAAGCACACAACCAACTATTGATGGTTTGAAGCTGAAAAGAGGGCCACAAACAAAGAAATTTGTTCAACCTGTAGAAGCTGTAAACAATCTCTGAGAACATTTTCAGTAAGAAGCCACCAGCAAGGAGCCCAGCCCTGCCTGAATCTTGATTTTAGCTGAGACCCATTTTCAGACTTCTCACCTTCAAAATTTTAAGATAATAAGTGTATTAATCTGTTTTCATACTGCTATGAAGAAATACCCAAGACTGGGTAATTTATAAAGAAAAGAGGTTTATCTATGCAAATAAACTAGAAAATCTAGAAAAAATGGATACATTCCTGGACACATACACACTCCCAAGCCTGAACCAGAAAGAAGTTGAATCTCTGAATAGACCAATAACAAGTTCTGAAACTGAGATAGTAATAAATAGCTTACCAAACAAAACAAAAACAAAAACAAAAAAAAACAAGAAAACAAAACCCAGAACCAGATGAATTTACAGCTGAATTCTACCAGAAGTACAAAAAGGAGCTGATAACCTTTCTACTGAAAGTATTCCAAATAAGTGAAAAGAAGGGACTCCTCCCTAACTCATTCTATGAGGCCAGCATCATCCTGATATCAAAGCCTGGCGGAGATACAACAAAAAAAGAAAACTTCAGGCCAATATCCCTGATGAACATCAATGCAAAAATTCTCAATAAAATACTGGCAAACCGAATACAACAGCAAATCGAAAAGGTTATCCAACACAATCAAGTTGGCTTCATCCCCAGGATGCAAGACTGGTTCAACATATGCAAATCAATAAATCTAATTCATCACACAAACAGATCTAAAGACCAAAAGCACATGATTATCTCAATCGATGCAGAAAAGGTCTTTGATACAATTCAATATCCCATCATGTTAAAAACTCTCAATAAACTAGTTATTGAAGGAACATACCTCAAAATAATAGGAATCATTTATGACAAACCCACAGTCAATATCATACTCAATCCACAAAACCTGGAAGCATTTCGCTTGAAAACCAGCACAAGATGAGGATGCCCTCTTTCACCACTCCTATTCAACATAATATTGGAAATTCTGGCCAGGACAATCAGGCAACAGAAAGAAATAAAGCATATTCAAATAGAAAGAGGGGAAGTCAGATTATCCTTGTTTGCAGATGATATGATCCTATATCTAGAAAACCCCATCATCTCAGCCCAAAAACTTCTTAAACTGATAAGCAACTTCAGCAGAGTCTCAGGATAAAAAAATCAATGTGCAAAAGTCACAAGCATTCCTACACACCAACAACAGGCAGTCAAAGAACCAAATCATGAATGAATTCCCATTCACAATTGCTATAAAGAGAATAAAAATACTTAGAAATACAGCTCACATGAGAAGGAAAGGATCTCTCCAAGAAGAACTACAACCCACTGCTCAAGGAAATAAGAGAAGACACAAACAAATGGAAAAACATTCCACCCTCACGGATAGGAGGAATAGATATCATGAAAATGGTCCTACCGCCCAGAGTAACTTATATATTCAATGCTATTCCCATTAAACTACCATTGACACTTCACAGAATTAGAAGGAACAATTTTAAAATTCATATGGAACCAACAAAGGGCCTATATAGCCAAGACAATCCTAAGCAAAAAGAAAAAATCTGGATGCATCACACTACTGGACTTCAAACTATACTACAAGGCTACAGTAACCAAAACAGTGTGGTACAGGTACCAAAGCAGACACACAGACCGATGGAACAGAATAAAGAAGTCAGAAATAAGACCACATATCTACCACCATCTGATCTTTAACAAACCTGACAAAAACAAGCAATGGGGAAATGATTCCCTATTTAATAAATGGTTCTTGAAGAACTGGCTAACCATGTGAAGAAAAGTGAAACTGGATTCCTTTTTTACACCTTATACAAAAATTAAGTCATGATGGATTAAAGACTTAAATGTAAAACCCCAAACTATAAAAACACTAGAAGAAAATCTAAGCAATATCATTCAGGACATAGACACAGGCAAATATTTCATGATGAAAAATTGCAACAAAAGCCAAAATTGACAAATGGGATGTAATTAAGCTAAAGAGCTTCTGTGCAGCAAAAGACACTATCATTAGGTGAGCAAGCAACCTACAGAGTGGGAGAAAAATTTTGCAATCTATCAATCTGACAAAGATCTAATATACAGAATCTATAAGGAACTTAAACAAATTCTCAAAAGCAAACAAACAACAACAACAACAAAAATCAAAAAATGGGCAAAGGACACGAACAGATCCTTTTTAGAAGAAGACATTCACGTGACCAACAAACATGATAAAAACTTCAACATCACTGATGATTAGAGAAATGCAAATCAAAACCACAATGAGATAATATCTCACATCAGTCAGAATGACGATTATTAAAAAGTCAAGAAACAACAGATGCTGGTGCGGTTGCAGAGAAATAGGAAAGCTTTTACACTGTTGGTAGGAATGTAAATCAGTTCAACCATTGTGGAAGACAGAGCGGTGATTCCTCAATGATCTAGAACCAAAAATATAATTTGACCCAGCAGTTGTATTACTGGATATATACCCAAAGGAATATAAATCATTCTGTTACAAAGACACATGCTTGCGCATATTCACTGAAGCACTGTTCAGAATAACAAAGACATGGAATCAGCTCAAATACCCATCAATGATGTGGTACATATACACCATGGAATACTATGCAGACATAAAATGGAATGAGATCATGTCTTTTGCATGGACACATATGGAGCTAGAAGCCATTATCTTCAGCAAAGTAACACAGGAACAGAAAACCAAAGACCACATGTTCTCACTTATAAGTGGTAGCTGAACAATGCGAACACGTGGATACAGGGCAGGGAAAAACACACTCTGGGGCTTGTCAGGAGGAGGGACAGCATTAGGAAAAAGAGCTAATGCATGCTGGGCTTAATTCCTAGGTGATGCGTTGATAGGGGCAGCAGACCACCATGGCATACATTTACCTATGTAACAAACCTGCACATCCTGCACATATAACCTAGAACTTAAAATAAAAATTAAAATTAAAAAAGATAAAAAGTAATTTTTGAAATAAATAGAAATACTATTCAACCATAAAAAGAATAATATCCTGTCATTAATGGCAACATAAATGGAACCAGGGAACATTGAGTTAAATGAAATAAGCCAGGAACGTAAAGCAGAACACTACACGTTTTCACTCCCATGTTGAAACTACAAAAGTTGTTGATTACACAGAAGTAAGAAGTAGAACTAAAGGCTAAGAAAGATAGGAGGAAGAGAGGCGATAAGGAGAGATTTGTTAAAAGATACAACATATAGCCATAAAGGAGGAATAAATTCTAGTTTTCTATATACCACTGTAGGATGGCTATATTCAAAATAATATATAGTTTCAAAAAGCTAGGAGGATATTGAATATTCCCAACACAAAGAAATGATAAAATGTTTGAGATAGTGAAAATGCTAATTACCCTGATCTTAATACTATACAATATATTTATCAAAACATTATGTCCACCATAAATATGTAGAATTATGACATGTCGATAATTGTTTTAAAAACAAAGAGAGAAAAGAGGTTTAATTGACTCACAGTTCTGCATGGCTGAGAAAGCCTCAGGAAACTTGGCAAAAGGCACCTCTTCACATGGTGGCAGGAGAATGAGTGATGAGTGAAGGGGGAAGCCCCTTATAAAACCATCAGCTCTCATGAGAACTCACTCACTATCAGGAGCACAGCATGAGTGAAACTGCCCCCATTATTCAATTATCTTCACTTGGTTCCAACCTTGACATGTGGGGATTATTACAATTCAAGGTGAGATTTGGGCAGGGACACAGAGACAAAGCATATCAGTAAATTTTTGTTGTTTTAAGTCACTAAGTTTGTGGTAATTTCTCATGGCAGCAATAGGAAACTGATACAGAGTCCATTGTTTATGACAAGTCATTTTTCTATTGCTGCTTTCAGGGTTCTTGCTGGGACTTTGTTTTCAGCATTTTTATTATACTGTATCTGGGTGTGATCCTGCTTGGAGTTTGTTGAGGTTATTGGATATGTAGATTAACGTTTTTCATCCAGCTTGAGAAATTTAAAATTTGTATTTCAAACATTATTTCTTTTAATAGTTTGTTCCTTTCTCTATCCTCTTCTTCTGTGTCCCATTTTCCATAGTTGGTGCACTTAATGGTATCCAACATTTCTCTGAAGCTCTGTTCATTTTCTTCATTCTTTATTCTTTCTGTCCTTCATAGGATCTATCTTAAGTTAGCTGATTTTATGCCTGTCGGTCCAAATCTGCTGTTTAGCACATCTAGTAAATGTTCCATTTCAGTTTTTAGACTTCTTGACTCTTGAATATCTATTTGGCTTTTTCTTTTTTTTTTGGCAGTAGTTTTTCTTTCCTTTTTTAAAAGAGATGTGGTCTCAGCTATGTTGCCCATGTTGGACTCAGATCTGGGATCAAGCAGTCCTCCCACGTCAGCCTTCTGAGTAGCTAAGACTACAGGCCAGGTAAATGCCATTGTGCCCACCATCTGTTCCTTTTTAATAATTTCTATCTCCTTATTGATATTCTCTATTTGATGAGACATTATAACCATACTTTAATTATTTAAGTGTGGTTTCCTTTAATTCTTTGACCATCTTGGCTTATATTCTTTGATGACAATGGCTGCTTTGAAGTCTTTGTCTGCAAAGTCTGGCATTTGGGCTTCTCACAGGCAGTGTCTGTTTGTTGAGTGTTTTTGTTGTTGTTGTTGTTTTGTTTTTCTTTCTTTCCTGTGCATGGGTGACCCTTCATTTATTTTTGTTTAATACTGGGTATTTTGGATAATATAGTGAAGCAATTATGGATTCTTATCCTGTCTACTTTTCTTGAGCTTGTTTTTGCTTGCTGGTTTATTTGTTTACTGGAATGGCTGTATTATTTTAGTGATGTCTTTTTATTGCAGCACGAAGCTTCTGATGCTGCTTCTTTGATGCTGCAGCCTTCAGCCCAAACCTGAAACAACAGTGAATTATCAGGACTTTTTTTGACTGTATTTTACCATAATCTGTCTAAGTGTCTGCCTTCATTAGAATCATGACTCAGTTGTTTGCCTCCACTAATTGTTGGATAATTGCTCTATAATTTTTGTTAGCGCCCTCAGGCACAAATTTCTCCAAAGTCTGATTCAATTAAAGTTGGGCCACTTTGAGGTGTGAGGTTTGAGATGAGTCTTTGAGATGTGTTTTAACCCCAGGAGGGCTCTTTCCATCTCTTTCTCTCCTTGATTCTCTCTGCTAAACTAGCTGGCTTTTGGTTTAGCTTGTTGCTCTCCTGGAGCTACCAGCTTCCTCTAAATTGCTTACTCCCCCAAATGTCCATTGTTTTGAGCATACTTTTAGACTTGAAATTACCCACACTCTGTTCCAAATAAAATTGGTTAACTTGGGAGATCTTCAAAACTGTATATTTTTATGGTCTGCCTCTCAATTTGAGCAAAATCTCTGGCCCCAGATCTGGAGGAAGAAGAGAGAACAAGGTCCTGCTTTTCTCAGCGTGGCACCTCTCATTTTTGAGCAGGATGTGAACTGGGGGTAGGAGTTTCTGGTCTTATTTGCTTGCCACTCCCAGTACGGAAGACATGCCCTATGAGCAGGCTGGGGTTAGGATGAGAAATAGCCCAGTATGCTTAAGACAGAGCTGTGCAGGGTCCATACCAGGTGGCGGAAAGGAGTTTTCAACCTCAGAGCTTTCCTTGATTAGAATTTAGTTTCTGCCACATTGAGTTGTGAGGGATGAGAAACTCCAGTGGCATGACACTCCTAGGGAGATGCTAAGGAGAGAATGAGCCTATTTTGACTTGAAGCTGGGAGAAGAGAGACCCATCTCGGCCACATCTGCCAAAATGGACCTTCTATCACCCTGAGCTGGAGATTGGGGAACACAAAAGGAGTAGATTGTGGCTCAAGTGCTACAACCACTCACTGCTTTTACTGAGATTAAGTAGAGTTTTTAAAAAATCAGTTTCCTTCTTTGCTATATGTCCTTAGGACAATTTCCAGATACTTTAAATGATTGTATCTTTTAAAAAATAATTTTTATACTGGGGAATGAATCTATGGAGTTTATCATCACAACTATACAAATAAAATTGAATTATTAATTATTTTAAATCAGATTTTCCCTGCAAATTGTAGATTAATAGTCTCTCTGAGAAGGTTGAGAGTAGGTGATAAAGTTTTGGGGCCAGAAGAGAGCTCAGAAATAGAATGTCAGTATTTAGCTAACTCTGGATGTAAAACCAGTAAAGTCACTTGGTATGTCTAGTCAAAGTAATTTAAGAGATCTGGAAAAAAATGTATATAACTAAGATCCTTCTTAAGATAACTGTTATTTCAGTGTAGGTCTGGTAGGTCTGGATGATTCCAAAATATGTAGTTTTGTTTTGTTTTAGTTTTTTATGCTTACATCTATATTTTGAAGAAGAACTAGATTTGGTAAATTCTGTCTTAGAAGACCAATGAAAAGTTGATCTGCCCTTAAGTTACAGTCACTGAAGGATTCACTAAAACTTCTAGAGGAAATGTGAAAAGTTTAAAGTTCCCATAGCATATGGTGACCTCCTAAATTTGAATGGCTGACCGTATTAATCAATCAAACAAACAAGAAAACCCCCAAACAAAACAAACACAAATAAATCAATGATGTGAACAAACAAAACCACTTCTAGCCATCACCTAAAAATAACTAAGCAACAGAGAACAGAGAAGATTTTAAGTCACAGACACGTATAAAAAGAAACACCTGGAGAGTCAGCTCCAGTGCCTGATTTTGTTTTTATTTTTTATTTAATTAAATTAATTAATTAATTTATTTGTTTGTTTGTTTGTTTGTTTGTTTATTAAGAGATGAGGGCTTGCTATGTTGCCCAGGCTGGTCTCAAACTCCTGGCCTAAAGCAGTCCACCTGCCTTGGCCTCCCAAAGTGCTGAGATCACAGGTGTGAGCCACTGTGCCCAGCCAGTGCCAGTTTTAAATAGAGAATTAAGTAGACAACTCATAGAAAAGAAGATTGGGGAACAAGGGCATGGGAATTACAATAAAAAAAAACTTCCCTGCTTCCCACCAAAAGAACAAAATATCACCCAGAGTGGCAAAATACAGAGAAAAATATTAGCACATAATTAAAACATGAGATTTTTCTGCAGTTTATCTGTTTTATTTCAATGGATCTTTCTATAGAAAATAATTCTAGATTTTGAAATGCATAAAGTATTTATTGTAGTTTGGATTTTAAATGCAAGTTTTAATGTTACATAAATGTGTTATAAGATATATGTCATATTTCATAACCCAATTGTATGTCCTGAATGAAAATATTCCAAATATTTAATAAATATACTAGAAATATTTTGTTGCCAAAGTTTCTGTTAACATTCTTCTTTTAGTTCTATTTTCACACCTTCCTTTTTTTTTTTCTGTCTTCGAAAATCACTGTAACTGTTCATGGAACTACAAAATGAAGGAAGATATTTATAAAGACTATCACAGTATTTGTTTTAACATTTTTAATTTCTCAAAATCTTTTTAAATGAGTCAGCATGTCTGGTCTGCTAACTGGAAGGAGCCATTTAATAATAAGATTAAAGTTGAGACACACTTTAGAAAAATGAATTATTTGACAAGATATATAATTCATTTATTATTATTGATTGATACATTATTATTATCGATAATAATAATTCATTATTATATAAAAATGAAGGAAGCTATATTTAGGTTTAATTTACTCAATTTTGTTGCATGCCTATGGAGCAGCAAAGACAAATTACAATTTCTAATAAATAGTTGAAATGTTTAGCATTTTCAAGAAACTATAAGTAATTCTGTGCTCTGCATGAATACATATTGAAATGGCAGGTGTTGTGTGGGCAGTGAGTTTTTAGAGTCATAGTAAGTGTGTGAACGTGTGTATATGAGAAACAAAGAGAGAAGAATTAATGTCAATGTGTGTCCCATATTAAGATATTAAAAATAGGTAACTTTATTTAAAAGTATATTTATAACTAAAAAGACTTATGTTTTATTCATGACAGAATCATCTTTATAGAATATTAAAATAATACCTGTCTTAAGAAATGAAAATGCATTCAATTATTATGCCTAGTTTATTTCTGTGATCATATCAATGTTTTATGAGATGAAATATTTTGTAAATTGCATTTGAAGAATCATATCAAGTGAAAATAAATGATTTTCTACTAACTAGCAAATGTTTATCAAATGATTAGTGAGTGCAAATACTTATGGATTTGTCATTATGAAAAATATAACTATATTTTTGTACTATACCTGCCAAACTCTTCAAATATACAATCTAGTCAAAGAGTTGTTACATTAAAGACAAAATAACAAAAGAAAATTTGTCACAATCTAGTCCATGTTTATTTGTTAAATAAATTACTGTGGCCTCACAATATGGTTACTGAATTTTGTATTTTATTCCTAAAAATTAATCAATCTAAGATGACTAAATCTTAATTGAATAAAATTTGTTTTCCCATTGCTACAGGCAAATTGCCTACTAATCTTAATGAGCAAGGTATTCATAACCAGATATAATGTTCTCTAGTATATGGTATAATCCTAAATTTGTTTAAGTATGTTTGTTTATTTTTAAGTATAGGATAATCAATAGAATGGGAGAAAGAGAGAGAGATAAACACAAGCTATATTCTATATCTTGGATAATGTTTCACTCATATGTTTAAAGGAAATTTATACAAATAGTTTCAGTTGAAATGTCTGAATTACTGGTAACATTAGTACTGATTTTTATGTTAAGCTCTTATGTATTTTCCAAATACCCAATATCTTATTTATATTGCTGTCATACTCAGAGAAGAACAATTATTATAAGACAATACAAAACCATATAATGATTAATAAAGGTACAAAGGAAAATAATTTATCTTCAAAAGATATATATGTATTTACCATAATTATCTTCATTTAACCCAAAATAGCATCTTCTCTCTGTCTCCCTATCCAATTTCTCTCTCTTTCTCTCTCTAGCAACTTCAAGTTAGAAAGAGTGACATGCAGTGATTTAAACCTTACATAATGACCATAACTACAGTTTGACAGTTTGGAGAATGTATTAAATAGAGACACAGAAACTCATAAGAGAATGTAACAAGAATCCAAGTAAGAAATGATAGTGGCCTGATTTTGAAAATTATTAGTAGAGAGGGTTAGATATACCATAGATGGTTTTAGGAGTTATTTAGAAGAAATTATAGATAGAAAATTATGAATATGCAGTTTCAGAGTGTAAAGAAGAAAGAAAATATGTTGCTATAGTTTCATACTTAGGAACAAAGAGAAAATGATACAATTTACTGAGCTAGAAAACAGTGGTCAAAGTTGGAAAGTAAGGTCATCTTTGAAAATTTAACTATGAAGTTTCTACAGTTGAAATAGGACAACTATTCAGGATAAATTTAGATGTACAGGTTTTAATTAAAAGTCATTAACATATGATATATTTTAATTATCCTAGGTAGTAGACAGAATGAAACTGACGAAATATGTAGAGTGATCCGAAAATAAGAGTCAGAAACAGACTCTGTAAAAGCAAAATATTTAATAAATAGAAAGACTTAAAGGGTATCAAGGTGGTTAATGTTACAATAAACAGAAGTAGCCAACTTCCCTTTTTCCATAGTAAATTTGTAAAGTATTTCCATTTCAATGCTAGAGCAAATTGACATTAATGCAAGTACTGAGATATGAAGATTGGCTCAATAACAATGATATGAACTGAATTGCATTCCTCCTCCAAATTTATATGTGGAAGCTGTAATTCCCTGTTTGACTATATTTGGAGATAGGGCCTTTAAAGAGGTAATCATGGTTAAATAGATCATAAGGGTGACCTCATAGTGCTAAATGAGGTCATAAGGGCTCTAATCTGACATAGCTAGAATCAGATATGACATCCCTTATGAGAAAAAGAGACACTACAGATCTCCGTCATTCTGCACGTGCACAGAGAAAAGGGCATTTAAGGACACAGTCAGAAGGTGGCCATCTAAAAGCCAGGAAGAGAGGCTTTATGGGAAACCAACACTAATAGCACCCTGATCTTGTACTCACAGAGTCAAAAACCATGAGAAAATAAATTTCTGTTGTTTAAGACATCCAGACTCTGGTATTTTGTTATGATTGACCTAGCAGACAAGATTTTGGTACTAAGAGGTAGGGTACTGCCATAACAAACACTGAAAAATGTGACAGTAGCTTTGGAACTAGGCGATGGTTGGAGGTGGAAGAGTTTTGAAGTGCATGCTGAAAAAGCTTGGATTGCCTTGAGGGATTCTTGGTAGAAATATGAATACTAAAGGTGATTCTGGTGAGTTCTCAGACAAAAATGAGGTACCTATTATTGAAAAGTGGAGGAAAGGTGTCTTAGTTTATTTTCTGTGCAATAACAGAATACCACAAACTGAGTAATTTATAAAGAAAAGAAATACATTTCTTGCAGTTCTGAAGGCTGGAAAGCCCAGGTGCATGGCAGTAGCATATCATGAGGGCTTTCTTGCTGTGTTATTTTGTGGTGAAAGAACAGAAAGGCAAGTGGAGCATGTGAAAAAGACCTCAAGAGCAAGTTGTTTGCTTTCATAACAACCTGCTTTCTTGAGAACAAATTCACTCTTGTGAGAACTAATTCACCCCTGCAAAAACTAACTCACTCCTACAATAATGACATTAATAAATCAATCAGGGCTCTACCTTCAATGACTCAGTCACCTTTTAAAGGCCCCACCTATTAATGCTGCTACACTGGCTGTTAAATTTCCAACACGTGAACTTTTGTTAAATTTCCAACACATGAACTTTAGGGGGATACATTCAAATCATAATCAAAGGTGATTCTTAATATAAAGTGGTAACAAACTTAGCTGAAGTATGATCTAGTGCTTTTTGGAAAGTATATTTGCAAATAAAGACATTGGGTATTTAGCTAACTAGATTTCTAAGATTCTAAGTGTTGAAGAATGAGCCTGGCTTCTTCTTATTGCTGATGATAAAATGTGAGAGCACGGAGATAAATTGAATTAATTGACCAAAAAGAATATTGGGATTTAAAAAATACCATCTATCCTAATTGCAAAAAAAAAAAAAAAAAGAGGGAGAGACAGAAAGCCTGTTCTAGAGAGAATACCAGACAATTACTTCGTAAAGAGATCACACATCTAGTTAATCAGCCACCTCAGCAGAAACCAGCAATACAGAGAGGAGTATGCAAACAGGAACCCTGCCAGTCTGAACCAGAGTGAACAGAGATTGGATAAAATAAACATAAGTTTTCTAACTTCTGGGATTCTACAGGACAAGATGATACAGCTTTATGACTGTGAATTTGCTTCTGCCTTCAAGAAACGGGAGGAGTTACTCTAAAGATGGCTCAGAAATAATCAGGGCAGACACTCCCCACAACAGGGCCAGAAGACAAGGTTATTTCCTTCTTGTTTTCAGAGGGTAGGGCCATCTCTTTCGTTTCAATGGGTCAGGCTGTCTTTGCTTAGAGCCTCAGAGATGGGTGTCTCTGCATAAAGCTGTGGGGATGAGGCCACCACAAAGAGCCAAGGGAGTGGAGCCACCATCCTGAGCTGACAGGCAGGACCACCACCTAAGGAAATAGGCATGATACTACCTCTCCAGGGCACCAAGAAGGCAGAACAAATAGCCAAAGAATATTATTCTCAATCTTTAAGACCTAATGGAATTTTCTCTGCTAGGTGTTGCGCTTGCTTGGAACCCATTACCCTTTTCTTTCCTATGGTATCTCTTTTTCGAAATTTGGATGTCTGTCTTATACTTATCCCAGCATTGTGTTTTAGAAGCACTTAACTTGTTTGGGTTTTGCAGTTTCACATCTGGAGAGGAATTTCGTCTCAGCATGAATCTCACCCAAGTCTGATTTACATGATATTCATTTTAAAAAATTTTCTTGATTAACTTCTGATCATTTTTAACTTTTAATTCATGTGGGTACATAGCAAGTGCATATGTTTATGGCATGCATGAGCATTTTGATACAGGCATGCAATGCATAATAATCATATCAGGGTAAATGGGGTATTCATAACCTCAAGCATTTATCTTTTGTGTTACAATCTAATTATACTGTTTTAGTTATTTTAAAATGTACAATTAAATTTTTACTGACTATAGCCACCCTGTTATGCTATCAAATACTAGGTCTTATTCGTCCTATCTATTTTTTGTACCTATTGACCATTCCCACATTTCACACACCCACTCAATACTTTTCCATCTTCTCTCCATCTCTATGAGTTCAATTGTTTTGCTATTTAGATCTCACAAATAAGTGGGAACATGCAATGTTTGTCTTTCTGTTCCTAGCTTATTTCACTTAACATGATGATCTCCAGTTCAATCTATGTTGTTGTAAATGACAAGATACTGTTTTTATGGCTGAATAGTACTCCTTTATGTATAAGTATCACATTTTCTTTATCTATTCATCTGTTGATGGGCATAGGTTGCTTCCAAATCTTGGCTATTGTGAACATAGATGTGACAAGCATGCTTACTATTTGTATGTCTTCTTGGGAGATAAGTCTGTTCAAATATTTTGCCCATTTTTAATCGGATTATTAGATTATTGTATTATTTCTTATTCCAACAATTCCAGAGTTGTTTGAACTCTTCATATATTCTGGTTATTAGTCTTTTGTCAGATGGATGGTTTGCAAACATTTTATTCCATTCTGTGGATTGTCTCTTGAGTTTGCTGATTGTTTCCTTTGTTGTTCACAAGCTTTTTAACTTGATGGGATCCTATTTGTCCATTTTTGCTTGGTTGCTTGTGTTTGTGGGGTATTACTGAAGAAACGTTGCCCAGACCAGTGTCCTGAAGATTTTCCAATGTAGTAGTTTCATAGTTTATAGTAACTTCATAGTTTGAGGCCTTAGATTTAAATCTGTAATCCATTGTGATTTGATTTTTGTATTACACAAGAGAGAGGAGACAAGTTTTATTCTTCTGCATATGGATATCCAGTTTCCCCAACACCATTTATTGAGGAGACAATCTTTTCCCCAATGTGTGTTCTTGACATTTTTGTTAAAAATGAACTCACTGTAGGTTTTTGGATTTGTTTCTGTGTTCTCTATTCTGTTTCATTGGTCTATGTGTCTGGTTTTATGCCCCTACCATGATGTTTTAGTTATTTTAGCTCTGTAGTACAATCTGAAATTAGGTAATGTGATTCTTTCAGTTTTTTGTTGTTGTTGTTGTTGTTTAGGATAGCTTTGGCTATTCTGGGAATTTTGTATTTCCTCAAATTTTTGGATTGTTTCTTCTATTTCTGTAAAGAATGCCATTAGTATTTTGACAGCAATTGCACTAAATCAGTATATTACTTTGCATTGAATATGTATGAATATTTAACAATATTGATTCTTTTCATCTGTGAACATGAATTATCTTTCCATTTTTTGGTGTCCTCTTCCATTTATTTCATCAGTATTTTATAGTTTTTATTGTAGAGATCTTTCACTTCTTCACTTAAGTTTATTCCTAGGTTTTTAATATTATTTGTGGCTATTGTAAGTGGGATTACTTTTTATTTATTTTTCAGAATGTTCATTGTTAGCATACAGAAATGCTACTGATTTTTGTATGTTCATTTTGTTTCATGCAACTCTACTGAATTTGGTCATCAATTCTAACAGATTTTTGTGGAGTCTTTAGGTTTTTCCAAATATAAGATTGTACCATCTATAAAAAAGCATAATTTGACTTCTTCCTTTAATTTTGGATGCCCTTTATTTTTTCTGATTTTGTAATTTTGTCTGATTGCTCTAGCTAGGACTTCCAGTACTACATTGAATATCAGTGGTGAAAGTGGGCATCATTGTGTTTCACATCTTAGAGGAAAGGCTTTCAGATTTTCTCCATTTAGTATGATACTAACTGTGAGTCTAACATTTAGGTCTTTTATTATTTTGAGGTTTGTTCCTTCTATACCTAGTTTTTTTAGAAGATTTTTATCATGAAGCGAATTTTATCAAATGCATTTTCAGCATTAGTTGAACTTATTATATGAATTTTTTCCTTCATTCTGTTGATATGATGTATCACATCCATTGATTTGCATATGTTGACACATCCTTGTATCCCTGAGATAAATCTCAATTGGCCTTGATGAATTAGCTTTCTAATTTATTGTTCTATTTAGTTTGCTGGTATCTTATTGAGGATTTTTGCATCAATATTCAGTTGATACATTGACCTGTAATTTTTTTTTTTATGTGTCTTTGTCTTGTTTTGATGTCAGGTTAATACTGGTCTTGTAGAATTAATTTAAAAGTCTTTTCTCCTCCTCTATTTTTCAAAGTAGTATGAGTAGAATTGATATTAGTTCTTTCTCTTTTTCTTTTGTTGTTATTTTAAAAGGCACTTTTTTGTTTTCTTTTAGTTTCTTTTTTTTTTTTTTTTTTTACTTTTAAATTCAGGGGTACATGTGCAGGTTTGTTACATAAGTAAATTAGGTGTCAGGCAGCGGTTGGAGTACAGATTATTTCACCATGTAGGTAATAAGCATAGTATCTGATAGGCAATTTTTTGATCCTCACCCTTCTCCCTCCCTCCACCCTAAAGTAGGTCCCAGTATCTGTTGTTCCCTTCTCTGTGTCCATAGGTACTCAATTTTTAGCTCCCACTTATAAGTAGGAATATGTGTTATTTGGTTTTCTGTTCCTGTGTTAGTTCATTTAGGATAATGTCCTCTAGCTCCATCCATGTTGCTTCAAAGAACATGACCTTATTTTTATGGCTGCATAGTATTCCATGGGTTATATGTTCCACACTTTCTATATCCAGTCTACCATGGATGGGCATAGAAGTTACCCAGACCCTATGTACGTACAGAGGTGCTGCCTGGGAGCCAGGGATCAGAGTAAAACTTAGAGATTTATTGATGTTCTATTCTACCATGGCTAAGGTGACACTCAAACGACAATACAAAATCCTTCTCACTCTTTCCTTCTCTTTTCCCAAGCAGAGCGGCCTCTCCTTGTAGCCACCACCACCACCAACCAACAGGGGTTCTGGCAGGCCATTGCCAATGTTCACTTAAAGCCCAAAGGCTCTTCAGTTTTCTCATACAGAAGGAGTCTCTTCCTATAGCCACCATAGCTGGGAATGTGCTGAGTCACACCTGAAGCCAGTATGTCTCAGAGCCCAAGGCCCCCAGCACACTACCTGGGTATTGCCACTGGTCATTTGGTGCCCACGGACTCTTTAGTCAGCAGTTAATGAATCCTGCCAGGACCGGGCACTTCCCTTCAAGGAAGCAGATTCCCTTTTGGCCCAACTGTGTCTAGAAATGTGGTCTGTGAGGTAGGACCTGAAATGGACCTCATGACTTTGCCCAGTGCCCTATCCTCCTGTGGCTAAGCTGGTATCCAAGATGCAGGACAAAGTCCTCTTTACTCTTCACTCTCCTCTCCCTAAGCAGAAAGATGGAGTCCCTTTTGTTGTTGTGAGCTGTGCTGCCTGGGATTGTATTAGGGGTGGTCTAAGCACTCCCTTAGCTGCCTCAGCTTATATCTCCCAAGGTCACATGCTGCCCAGTCCTCTGGCTCTGAGCCAAGCCCAGCATGAGCAATTGCCTAGGAATTTCAGTCCTCATGTCTTACACTGCCTTTCAAGTTTACCTGGGGCCCCAGAGCACTTTGGCCTATGGTGATTAAATCTTGCTGAGTAACTGAAGTTCTGACCACGGGGATGGGATATTACCCTCTGACTAGGTCTGGTCCAAGTGCTCCCTCCATGCATGCATCCTGCTGACCCTAGTACAACTCTGCTGTCCACTGGGACAGGGTGAATTCAATGTGACTTCCCACAGTTGCTATGCACTTTGTCCTGCAAGGGCATAGGCTGTCTCTCAGTGCCTCACAGCCACTGCCCAAGGACAATGAAGGGATGGAATTGGTAATTTTATACTGTCTATTCTGTCCTCCTTAATGCTTCTTTCAGTGATATGAAGTTAAAACCAGATACTGTGATTTTGGTTTTTGTGATGGTGCTTATCTGTGTGCAGATAGTTGTTAAAATTTGGTGCCCCTGCAGGGCAGATGAATAGTGTAGGCTTCTATTTCACAACCTTGCTCTATTCTCTAGACGATATTTAGATGAGACTTTGAACTTTAGAATTTAGAGATGATGCTAAAAATGAGTTAAGATTGTGGCGGCTGTTGAGTTGTGATGAATGTATGTTGTGTGCACAAATGACATTACTTTTGGGTAACTGGAAAGCAGAATGATATGGACTGAATTGGGTCCCCCTCCCTCAAAATAGTATGTTAAAGCCTTAAACTTCAAAGTAACTACTTTGAGATAAGTTTTTTAAGGAGGTAATTAAGGGAAAATGAAGTTATAACAGTGTGATCCTAAAGCAATATTGATATTCTTATAAGAAGAAGATACACAGGAGTCCTGTTTATCTCCACAAGTACACAGAGGAAAGGTCATGTAAGGACACAGTGAGGCATCTGTACATAAGTCAAGAAGAGAGGTCTCACCATAAACCAACACTGATGACACCTTGATTTTGGATGTATAGCCTCCACAGCTGTAAGAAAATTTATTTCTGGCCAGGCATGGTGGCTCACACTTATAATCCCAGCACTTTGGGAGGCTGAGGTGGGTGGATCATGAGGTCAGGAGATCGAGACCATCCTGGCTAACATGGTGAACCCCATCTCTACTAAAAATACAAAAAAAAAAAAAACATTAGCTGGGTATGGTGGCGGGTGTCTGTAGTCCCAGCTACTCGGGAGGCTGAGGCAGGAGAATGGTGTGAACCCCAGAGGCAGAGGTTGCAGTGAGCCAAGATCGCGCCACTGCACTCCAGCCTAGGCGACTGAGCAAGACTCTGTCTCTAAAAGAAAAAAAAAAAAGAAAATTTATTTCTGTTCTTTAAGCCACTTAGACTACTGTATTTTATCATGGAAGTCCTAGTAAACTAATACAATCAATAAGCAGGTTGATAAAGTTGTTAAAAGTATAGTATGAGTTTCTTTCCTTTTGATGTAAAATGTTTCTACTTTCTATTCAATGCCCCTCAATATCTTCTTACTCCCAGTGCAGCTATGTCAAACATTCTTTGAGCTATATAATTCTCTGCACATTCTCACTCCTTTTGTCAATAATTCCTAAAGTCTGAAACACAAAATTTATAGTTTGTGCAAGTACAAGTGAATTAAACCAGGCAATTTATTGCAATGATTTTTAATCAACTTTTAAAAAGCATAAACTGCATACAATAAAACAAGCCCGTTTAAAGTGTACGTTTCAATGATTTTCACAAATGTGTAATACTCATGAGATCATCATCACAATCAAGATATATTAATATAGAACAGATCCACTGCCTTTCTGGGTTTACTCATATGCCTTTGAATTTTAACAACAAACACCAGTATAGGCAAACAATAAGCTTCTTTCAGTCACTGTAGTGT
The DNA here is from genome assembly GCF_049350105.2 of Macaca mulatta. NCBI lineage: Eukaryota > Metazoa > Chordata > Mammalia > Primates > Cercopithecidae > Macaca > Macaca mulatta. Next base: position 59,987,741 of record NC_133417.1, on the reverse strand, counting down.
AGATTGCCTTTTTCTAGAATTGTATACATTAATGTAAACAACATCCCTTGGTCTTATTTTTCTGGTATTTACTCAGAATAATTTCCTTTAATAACTATCCACTGATTGCTATTTTGCATTTTTGCAAAGTTTTTATTGTATGAATATTCCGTAATTTGCTTATCTATTTATCTACTATGTGCATTGGTTTTGTCTAAAGTTTGGAGTTGCTATAATAAATACAGCTGCTATGAAATTCATGTGCAAGTCGAAATGAGGACTGCATTTCTCTCCTGAACAAGAATAAAACAAACAAACTAAAAAAAGAAACAACACAAATATATTGGGGAGAGGTACTATATCTCTTGGAGCTCACAAAATACTGGGAGAAATTAAAGTTCTGTAGAACCAGAGTAGAGAAACTTAACTAAAAAGGCCAAATATGAAGAGTAGAGTTATGGAGGCTTTTAGTATTGTCAATCTCCACAGGCCATGTCATCGTTTAAAAACAGGCCTCTAAAGGCTCAAGTTCATTCATGAGTAACATAGGTGCCCTGCCAAAACAAACTTCGTTCTGTCGCCCAGGCTGGAGTGCAGTGGTGCCATCTCTTCTCACTGCAAGCTCCGCCTCCCAGGTTCACACCATTCCTTGACTTAGCCTCCCAAGTAGCTGGGACTACAGGCGCCCGCCACCATGACTGGCTAATATTTTTGTATTTTTAGTAGAGAAGGAGTTTCACCGTGTTAGCCAGGATGGTCTCGATCTCCTGACCTCGTGATCCGCCCGTCTTGGCCTCCCTAAGTGCTGGGATTATAGGCATGAGCCACTGCGCCCAGCCAGCAAAATTTAACACTCTTTAAATAATACAACAAAATTCTGAGATTTACACCCACAGTGTAAATCTTCATGTTCTGGATGTATTGAAATTCTCTATATTCTGTATGTATTGAATAATTACTAGCCACGTGAAAAAATCAGGAAAGTGTGACTCAGAACTCATAATCAGTCAAATAAACAAATACCCTATAATGATGGAGATTATTAAATTATAAGGCAAAGGTGTGGCAATAGCTATTATAGATAGGTCAAATAATTAATAAGAACATGAATATACAGAGAAGTGAAAGAAACTATTAAAAAATGAATAGAATTTCAGGATTTGAGAATACATACCTGAAATGAAGTTTCACTGAATATATTTAAAGATTACATACAGAAGAATAGGTCAGTAAACTTAAAGACAGGAAAATAGAATTTATCAAAATTGACATACAGTGAAAACAAGAGAAAAACAAACAACAGCAACAACGACAAAAACAGAGTTGTAATGACCTAGCTGTTGATACCAAGGAGTCTGACATGTATGTAATTACTCTCAGAAAGGGAAGAAGCAACAGAAGTACAAGAAATAATGACCCCACATTTCCAAAATTTGAACAGAAGTTTAAGCTCAGACTCTATGTGATCAATCAGCACAAAGAAATCTATATCAACATAACAAAATCAAATTTACGAAAACAATGATAAAGAGAAAACCTTCGAAACAGCCAGAGGAAAAAATATGTACAGAAAACAATGATAAAAATGCCCATGAGATTCTCATCAGAAACAACAGAAGCCAACATAACGTGGAACAACATCTTGAAAATGGTGAAAACAACTTTTAATCCAGAATCTATATTCAGCAAAAATATATTTCAAAAATAAATGCAAAATTACAACAAAGAAGCAATTAACTGATGTTTCTGGGCATGATGAGTGTTTATGTCAGAATAGTTTAATGAAGATAAACACATTGGACCATACTCTAGGGGGCTTATTAATCATAGTAAAGTAGGCTTGTTTAGTGAAATAAAACTGCAAGTCCAAGGATGTGACTTCTTGCTCATTACATTCACTAGCAACCTTGGCTAAATTACTATATATCTAAGCTAAATATTCATGTTCAGTAAGTTAAGCCTAAACAAACTTTTCCAAAACAATATCTTAAGAAAGACTAGTTCCATGATATGATTAATATAAACAGGATTTCATAATGAAATAATGGTTACAATGCTGATTATAAATATTAATGCATCAAGGCCTCTGAGAACTCCTAAAATAAAGATATTTGTTAGCACAATTTAACACAAAAATATTGGGGTAGTAATATATTATTTCCAGGTAAACATTTAGTATCAGTTTTTATTTCTTTAAGGAAATATTTATACTTACATTTCAAGTTTCAAATTTAATACTTGAAGAAGCTCAATATACTATTATATCCCAAATGGCATAATGGCTTCCAAATTTATAATAATTATTATTCTACGGGCCTCAACCAATTTATTTGTTGTCTTTATAAATATGAACTATATCAAATAATACACAGGAATGCATACTTTTTAAATCAAATACAGATGTTGTGTCTATGAAAAATTAGATATATGGGGAGCACTATAAGGTAATATATTAGTTTAATAGTATCTGTTTTTTATTGTTACTGTGGCAAATTACCCAAAACTTAGTGGTTTAAAACAATACAGCTTTATTATCTTTATAGATGTCTGAACTAGTTCTCACTGGGCTAAAATCCTAATGTTGGGAGAGCTGCATTCCTTTCTGTGAGTTCTAGGGAAGAATTCATTTTCTTGGTTTTTTTCTACCTTCTCAGCATCTTCAAAGCCAGCTGTGTAAAATCATAAATTTTTTCTCTCTATGATACTCCTGCACTTCTCTTTTTCTTTTTGAAGGAACCTTTTGAACAGTAGACACTGGAGCCTATTTGAGGGTGGAGGGTAGGAAGAAGGTGAGGATTAAAAACTACCTATCAGATATTATGCTGATTACCTGGGTGACAAAATTATCTGCACACCAAATCCTCACAACATGCAATTTACCCATGTAACAAATCTGCAAATGTACCTAAACCTAAAATAAACATTCGAAAGAAAAAAATAAAGACCTTTTTGATTATATTGGTCATCTGCATAATCCAAGATAATCTCTTTTTCTCAAAATCCTTAATTTATTTACATCAGCGAATTGTCCTTTGCCGGGCAAGGTAACATATTCAGTTCCCTAAGCATTAGGACTGAATATCTTTGGTGGGGTGATTTTCTGACTATCACATTAACTAATAGTAATTTAGTATTTACTAATGCCAGGCACTGTTCAGGCATCTTCTCTCCTGCAAAGTGATCATCAGTGACATGTCTGTGAACAAGAAACACACTTCTACCTTTGTAGAGCTTACATTCGAGCAAAAGGAGACAGATGATGAACAGGAATTGTAATACATGTTTTATATTGTTTTAAAAAGAGATAAGTGCTACTGAGAAAAAGAACAGAGTAAGGTGAAACATGATTGAGGTGGACAGAACTGGTGATTTATATGTGGTGGTCAAGATAAAGCATGCTGAGAAGGTAACATGTGACCAATTTTATGCAGACATCTGGAAAATAAAAACCATCTCGGGTATAGAGAATATCTGGTGTGATTGCCCTGAGACAGAGTAGTGGCTGGTCTGCTGTGGTGAGAAAGAACAAAGGGAGTGCTGTGGTCAAACTGCAGTGAGAGAAGCACGGCTGAGGACAGCAGGAGAGCAATAGCAGATGAGGTCAGAGAAGTAAAAGAAAGGGGAAAAACAAAAATATAGGACCTTGTCAGCATTCACAAGGACTTTGACTTGCCTGTGCATGAAACAGAAAGCTTCACAGGATTTTCAGAAATAAGCAAAATGATTTGATTCATTGAAGGATCACCTTCACACATGTTGGGAATGACTGGAGAAGGGGCAAGATTGAATAAGAGATCTGGTTAAGTGACTAGGGCAGTTATCTCGGCAAACTTTTAGTGGTGGTTTAGGGCAAAAGGTACCAGTATACATGATGGCAAGTGACTAAAATTGAGATATTTTGAAGGCAAACCAATATAATATTTTGAAAGAATGTATGTAGCATGTGAGAACAACAAAGACAACAAAATAGAAATAGGGTGACTCCAAGGATCTGGCCTGAGCAAGTACAATTCCAATCACAGAATTCAGAAGGCTAATTGAAGACCAGGTTTGTGGGGAAAGCGGAAGAGTTGAGTTTAAGCATATTTACTGGAGACATCTTTCTACTACTTGGTGGAGTAGAAAGGACAAATTCTGGATGGAATCAGTTATGAGTGAATGGCAGGAAATAAATTGGAGACAGTAACCATAGACGACTCCCTAGGAGTTTTGCTGCAGGGGGACAAAGGGGAACAAAGAGATTGCTGAGAAAGTGGACCAATAGAATATTCACTTTTTTTGGCTAGAAAAAATAACAATTTTTTTTGTAATTAATTGGAAACAGTCTTACTAAGACATGCGGTTAATGATGGACAGACAAGGCAGAATTGCTAGAGTGATGTCCTGAAGTAGGCAAGAGGGGTTGAAATCTGGTACACATATAGAAGTGTTGACTTGAGATAGGAGTATGGATGAATCACTTATAATAATATTCAGAAAGAGAGAATTTGTGGACTGTTATCTTGTTAGCTGGGCAGATGTGTTTGAATGATTTGTTTTGTCAGTGACATAAAAGCATTGAGTACAGTTTGTCCATTACACATTCAGATGTCTGGCATCATATAGCTCTAACCAGAGTATGCGTATTAAGAACATGAAATGATGCTAATAAAATGACTGTGTCCAGCCATGTGACGTGTAAACCATGTTAATAATTTTGAAGCTCATGTTCCTTGATATAATAAAAAAATCAAACCCCCCCAGTTAATATTTGCCAAAGTAATACTAACTTAGTAATGCTAATTTAAAAGATCTGTGTTTTTAGCCTCACTCAAATAAAATTGTTTCTGTTGTCTAACAGAGATGTCTCCCATTATTTTGTTACATGCTGTTAAGAATATTTATATGCTCGGGAGGTTAAGAATTTATCAGGACTGTTTACCATAAATAATAGAAGCAAAAAAAGAAATTCTGGAGAAATTGGTTAACAGAAAAAAATTAATAAATATATATTTAAAAATACATTATAAAAATATATAAAATATATATATATATTTTATAATATATAATATAAAAATATATAAAAATATCATATATATTTACTATTTATTAATATGCATTACTAAATATATATTTACTATATTATTATATATAATGATAAATACATATTTACTATTTACTATAAATAGTAAATATATATAAATGTATATTTACTAATAGTATACATAATCCTTTAAGTCACCCTATTTCTATTTTGTTGTCTTTGTTGTTCTCACATGCCACATACATTCTTTCAAAAAATTTTATTGGTTTGCCTTCAATACATCTCAGTTTTAGTCATTTTTCATCATGTATATTGTTACCTCTTGCTCCAAACCACCACTAAAAGTTTGACTAGATAACTGCCATAGTCGCTCAACTAGATCTCTTACCCAATCTTGCCCACTTGACAGTCATTCTCAACTAATAGTAAATACTATTAGTAAATATATACTTACTTATATTTACTGTTTATAGTAAATAGTAAATACTATTAGTATAGTAAATAGTAAATATTTATTATTAAATATAATAATAACTAATAGTAATAAGTAGCAATAATAATAGTAATAATTAGTAATAATAGCAAATATATATTTACTATTTGGATATTAGAAATATCAACACTTTGAAGATAAATTTCAGCAGTTATAGTCTTTAGTAGAGCATTAATTACCTTTAAACATTTTACTTTTCTTAATATCAATTAATTAATTTGGTTGTAGATTCTCACAATATTTTTCAAAAAGGCATTCCCCAAATACCCAATGGCTATTAAAATATTAAGTATTTCAACATGATATTAATTATTTATGTCATACTTTTCATACTAAAGCATTGTTGTTTAAAACATTCTAATGATAGATAACTCCTGTGATGAACTTAAATATTTATCTTTCTTTTTCAAAAAAGTGATACATAATCAATAACTGACATTAGTGATAAAAGGATCATTGAAAGAAATGAAAATAATCTAGAATTTAACTAATTTAACTAACTAGTATAATCCATTAGAAGTCCTCTGTCAATTCCAAAAGTCGAGGTACATGAAGAAAATGGTTGGGTATGTCTGGCAGACAGCAATAAATATCTAATTGAAGAAAGTGAAGGGCTGAGGAAAGAGTAGGATGATAGAGGTGGAAAATTCTTCCTTTGACAAAAGATATATCCACTTTTTACTTTTCTAAAATATAAATGAAATTGAAAAACAAAAGGAAAAATTATTTCAGAGCGTGTGTTCTTGAAAGATTAATGCAAATCTAGGCAAACTTCTAGGCCAATTTTGGAGTATATTAAAAAATGATCATGAAAATAAGCGTGTCATGTAATCTGGATTTCCTAGACTTGGAGGTTTTAAGTGAAATAATTTTTATGCTAAGAAGAAAATATAGTATTATTATGATTCAATATAGTACCACAAATATTTACCTAACATTTGGCATTTGAAATTATGTGTGTACTTTTATATTTGTGTGTCTATGTGTGTGTGTGAGTGTGTGTGAGAGACAGAGAGAGAATGACCCAAAATATTCCAAACTGAAGATTTTCTGACACGTTTTACCCTTCAAGTAAATTAATTCTAATTCTATAGAGGAATGTTGAACCTGTTGCCTTGCTGATGTTTCTCAAGTTTGAGAAATTGCATCCTGTCCATGTTGGCTAAAGAGAAACACATTCGAGTAAAGTAGCATACATGGAAACAGTGCATACAGTTAGAAAGTAATCAGAATCTTACTACCTGTTTAACTATTTCAATGTTTATTTAAAATTTGAGTTGGTGCTCACACCACTAGACGCAATGTGCTTTCTACTTGTTGATATGGATGATAGCGTTGAAGTTACTTTTGAAGTTTCAGATTACTTTTGAAAAACAACTTCATTTTTCCTTATTTGTTAATCTATTTCTTACACAATTTCTCTCAAATAATCTGTTTATTATATATAATATTTTGTTTATAATATAAAATGTAATTTTAAAGCGCGTAGTTCAATGTTCTCAGGCATTTCTCTTTTAAGATGGTGTAAGTATACCACTGATTTCTGCTGCTTCTTTGCCTAAGTTTCCCGTGATGAAATCTGTGTTACCCTTAGCATTTACATTATGGGTACTTAGGTCAGGCTGATAAATAAAAGTTTATTAAAAAATAAAGTAAAAGACAGAAAGAATTGAATTCTTTGCTCACAAACATGTAAAAAAATTATGATTCAAACTTATATTGGAGATTTTTCTAAAAGCAAGTTTGTATAAACTATGAGTGATTATATTTCAGAGGCAAGTTTTCTGCTCATTGTAGCATCATTTTCTTGAGTAAAGATAAATGAGATCTTGGGAGAAGGTGGTTGGAACAGGAGTATGGTAGAGTGGTTTTAATAGATTCTCATCTTTCCTCATGGAAGCTGTCTGCTTGATAATTAAAGCTTAGTGCATTGCCTTAATCTCATCACAAAAAGATTGTATGTAAATTATATTGTAATGAATTGATATTAGGCAACATAGGCTGCATAATTAAGTGTAAGGCTTTAATTAAAACAACATTTCCAAACTATGTGGGCAGGTACATCATTTATGGATTTTATAAAAAATGCACGCCCTTTCCTTGCTGACTCAGAATCCTTGCTAATGGGACTAATTGTCAAAAAAAATTAACCTGTTTCTAGTATGAGTCAAAAACAAAGTAACATATCAAATTTTAAAAACAACTAGCTAAAATATTTTTGCTTATTAATAAGATTTAAAAGTGTAATAAATTGCTATAGAACAAAATTTAACTTTTTTAATGGCTACACTGTCACTGAGTAGTATTAAACATTGAAATTATGGGTTTACTGATAGATGTGTTATAAAAGGTCAATAAAATGAATGTTTCTGCGTGTGGAATGGAATGGATGATTAGTTTCTTGAATAATAATTTGGCCATAATTGAAGTCTTTTAATATTACCCAAATAAATGAACAATCTCCATCATATTATAATATTGTTTTTTCTGTGCTATATATCTACTGAGTTTATGATGTAACAGCAAGAGAAAATGTGTCAGGAAATAAGGTGATTTTATTTTTAATTTATACACAGCAACTTAAACTTTTTAGTACACAGTTCAATATGTACAGTTCTGTAAATATTGAAAAATACATAGTGTCATGTGACTACCATTACAATCAGGACACAGAAAAATCCCCTCACCACAATTAAATGTCTTATCCTGTCCGTTTGTAGTCACATCCCCCGCTTTCCCTTATTCCTGGGAAATAATGATCTATTCTTAGTCCCTATACATTTGCATTTTTCCAGAAGTCATGTATATGAAATCCTACAAGATGTAACTTTTTTTTTCTGGCTTTTTTCACTTAGCATACACCTTTCTAGATGCAGTCATATTTTTGACATTCATCCATTGTTCATTTGATTTTAATTCTGACAGGTATTATATTGTCTAGGTGTGTGAGAATGTTTATGCACTCACCCATTAAAAGTTATTGAGATGAGGCCGGGCGCGGTGGCTCAAGCCTGTAATCCCAGCACTTTGGGAGGCCGAGGCGGGCGGATCACAAGGTCAGGAGATCGAGACCACAGTGAAACCCCGTCTCTACTAAAAATACAAAAAATTAGCCGGGCGCGGTGGCGGGCGCCTGTAGTCCCAGCTACTCAGGAGGCTGAGGCAGGAGAATGGCGGGAACCCGGGAGGCGGAGCTTGCAGTGAGCCGAGATCGCGCCACTGCACTCCAGCCTGGGCGACAGCGTGAGACTCCGTCTCAAAAAAAAAAAAAAAAAAAAAAAAGTTATTGAGATGTTTTCAAATTTCAGTTATTAATGAGTAGTGTTTACACGTACATTTGTAACTTTTTGAGAGAATTTTTTTTCTCTGATGAAATACTTAAAGCAGGACTGTTAATTCCCATGGTAAGTGTATGTTTAACTTTAATTAAAACTTAACACACATGGAGTGGAAGAAAGAGAAATTAGACCCTGATGACATAACTTGAGCCCTGAATTTTCTAGAGATTGAAGAATAGTTTACTCTTGGGTTTTTCAGATGGATTTTCTGCACTTGCAGGCCAAAATTTCCAAATATATTACCAAATTCTTCTCAGTGCACAGTTCCTATGGTGCCCAATTCAGTGTTTTTCAAACTTACATGATTATTAAAATCAGCTAGCGTTTATTAAAAATGCAGATGTCCAGATGACTATCCTGAAAATTATATTTTATTAAGATTTCTGTTTTTAAAAAATTGTCCTGATGTGAATATTATGATCTAGAAGTTCATATCATCTAGAAGTTCTGTTAGTTCAAGCTAACACAATAATAGTACAATATTTACAATATTAAAAACTATTAATATGCTACCATATTCCACTTATTGAATATTATATGATTCGCAAAATTGCTTAGCAAACCAGTATACAGCTACAGAATCATGGAGTGCTACAGATAGAAAAACAGTAGATACAACCTGCTCCAACAGCCCATTCTTTACAGTGAGAAATTTGTAGCTGAGAAAAGTCATACACATAAATCCCACAGGGAGTTAGCAGAACAAATACTACAACATGAGCCTCCTGCTAGTTTCAATTTATCTTGCTGCCAAGCTCACATGTCTAAATTAGAAAATTATGAGAAAAAATACATAAGTAACAAGATACTGAAAAATCCACCTTTATAAGCCCAAAAGGGCTTATAGCATGTTGTCAATTCTTAGCATACTGTTTATGAATGGGCACTCATTGTTTGATCATTATAACAAAAATGAATACTTTACTTTTTAAACAGACTCTAAAAGCTTATCCTAACTCATGCTGTGATTTTATAATCATAATATTTAATACTTACATACCAAGTATCTTATTTGTAATAGAAAATTGAGAGATGTTATTGATGAAAGGATTTTGAGAGTAGATAAGTCATTCATTTTTTTTTTTTGTGAAACATTAACCCAATAAATTGCTTGAAAAATCAAGTGATCCCAAGGCAACAGTCCCAAACAATAAACTCAAAGGGTTTTACATACCAACTAAGAATTTTTCAAATTTATTTCCCAGTGTTCTGAAAAATTTATATGAAGTAGATTAGCTCCAGAGGTTGCTGATTTAAGGGGTTAATTAACATCACTTGATAGACATAAGGTCCAAAACTTCTTCACATTATAAAATGAAGCATTATGAACTGAACATCCTCATTATTCTTTCTTCCCCTTGAGTAGTCAAAATCAAACTGATTGCCTTCTATAGCTCAAATTGTTTAAAAAAAAAAACTTCCATTAATGCTGCGGAAAGTGATATTTTAAATAATTTGTTGCCATTTCAAAACTCCAATATTATCCTCACTTTAGCAATGCATGTAGTGAAATTGGTGTGATACAGAGATTAGCATGGCTCCTGTGCATGGATGACACACAAATTTGTGAAGCATTCCATATTTTTAATCCAGTCAAATGATTCAAGATAAAATGGCCATATTAAGAAAGAATCAAACTGATATGATAGGGCTGAAGAACCCACTACAAGAATTTCAAAACACAATCAGATGTATTAACAGCAGAATAGACCAAGCTGAGAAAAGAATCTTAGAGTGCAAGGGCCAGTTTTTCAAATTAATTTAGTCAGGCAAAAATAATGAAAAAAATTAAAAAGAATAAACAAACCTCTGAGAAATATGGGATTATGTAAAGAGGGTAAACCTATGACTCGTTGGCATCTCTGATGGAGAAGGAAGGCGTGTAAGCAACTTGAAAAACGTATTTGAGGATATTGTCCATGAATTTTTTCCCAACCTTGCTAGAGAGGTTAACATTTGAATTTAGGAAATTCAGAGAACCTCTGCAAGGTACAATACAAGATGACCATCCTCAAGACACAGAAACATCAAATTCTCTAAAGTCATTAAAAAGAAAATATATTAAAGACAGCTAGAGAAAAGGGACAGGTCATCTACACAGGTAACTTCATCAAGCTAACGGCAGGACTTTCAGCAGAAACCCTACAATCCAGAAGAGATTGGGGACATACATTCAGTATACTTAAGAAAAGAAATTCCAACCAAGAATTTTATATCCAGTCAAACTAAGCTTCATAAGTGAAGGAGAAATAAAATCTTTGTCAGACAAGCAAACGATTAAGGAATTTGTTACCACCACATCTGCCTTACATGAGGTTCTTAAGGGAATGCTAAACATGGAAATGAAAACTCACTACCAGCCACCATAAAAACACATTTAAGTTCATAGAATATTGACACCGTTAAGAAACTCTACAATTAAGCCTACATAACAACCAGCTAACAACACAATGATGAAATCAAATCCATATACATTAATATTAACCTTGAACATTAATGAACTATATGCTCACTTGAAATGCACAGAGTGGCAAGTTGCATAAAGAAGAAAGACCAAGTATATGCTATTGTCAAGTGACCCATCTCACACACAATAACACCTGTAGGCTCAAAGTAAAGTGATGGAGAAAGATCTATCAAGCAAATTAAAACCAAAAAAGAGCAAGGGTTGCTATTCTTATTTCAGACTAAACAGATTTTAAATAAACAATAATCAAAAAGAACAAAAAATGATAAACATTTCAATTACATAACGATAATTACATAATCATAAACATTTCAATTCAACAAGAAGACTTAACTATCCCAAATATATAAGCACCCAACAGTGGTGCATCCAGATTTATCAAACAAATTCACAGACACCTACAAAAAAAACTTAGATAACCACACAATAATAGTGGGAGACTTCAACACCTCACTGACAGTATTATAAATATCATCAAGGCACAAAACTAACAAAGATATTTGGGGACCTAAACACTTGATGAAATAGATCTAACAGATATATAGATACATGTTATATAAATATATATTATATATACAGAATATAATATATATTATATATAATATATATTATATTAAATAGAATGCTTCCCCCATCAACCACAGAAAATACATTCCTCTTATCTGCACATGTCACATACTCTAAAATTGACCACATGCTCAGCTATAAAAAAATTTCAAGAAATTAAAGAAACTCAAAGTTATACCATCCGCATTCTTGGGCCACAGTATAATAAAAAATAAAAAGCAATACCAAGAAGATCTCTCAAAATCATACAATTACATAAAAATGAAACAAGCTGCTCTGAAATGACTTTTGGGAAAACAGTGAAATTGAAGCAGAAAACAAGAAATTCTTTGAAACTAATATAAACAAAGATACAACATAGCAGAATCTCTGGGACACAGCTAAAGCCACGTAAAGAGGAAAATCTATAGTACTAAAAGTGCACATCACAAAGTTAGATTTGTTAATTTCAAATTAACAAACTAACATCACACCTAGAGGAACTAGAAAGACAAGAGCAAACCAACCCGAAAGCTAGCAGAAGAGAAAAAATAACCAAAATTAGAGCTGAACTGAATGAAATTGAGAAGGAAAAAAACAATAAAAGATCAAGAAAACCATAAATTGGTTTTTTGAAAGCATAAATAAGATTGATAGATCATTAACTAGACTAACAAATGAAAAGAGAGAAGAACCAAACAAACACAATCCAAAATGAGAAAGGAGACATTACCACTGAACCCACAGAAATACGAAAACATTCCAGGACTAGTATGAACACTTTTACACACACCAATGAGAAAAACACAAAATAAGAAATGAGATGCGGGCTCTTTTTTGGTTCCATATGAACTTTAAAGCAGTTTTTTCCAATTCTGTGAAGAAACTCATTGGTAGCTTGATGGGGATGGCATTGAATCTATAAATTACCTTGGGCAGTATGGCCATTTTCACGATATTGATTCTTCCTATCCATGAGCATGGTATGTTCTTCCTTTTGTTTGTGTCCTCTTTTATTTCACTGAGCAGTGGTTTGTAGTTCTCCTTGAAGAGGTCCTTTACATCCCTTGTAAGTTGGATTCCTAGGTATTTTATTCTCTTTGAAGCAATTGTGAATGGAAGTTCATTCCTGATTTGGCTCTCTGTTTGTTACTGGTGTGTAAGAATGCTTGTGATTTTTGCACATTAATTTTGTATCCTGAGACTTTGCTGAAGTTGCTTATCAGCTTAAGGAGATTTTGGGCTGAGACAATGGGGTTTTCTAAATATACAATCATGTCATCTGCAAACAGGGACAGTTTGACTTCTTCTTTTCCTAACTGAATACCCTTGATTTCTTTCTCTTGCCTAATTGCCCTAGCCAATTGACAAATGGGATCTCATTAAACTAAAGAGCTTCTGCACAGCAAAAGAAACTACCATCAGAGTGAACAGGCAACCTACAGAATGGGAGAAAATTTTTGCAATCTACTCATCTGACAAAGGGCTAATATCCAGAACCTACAAAGAACTCAAACAAATTTACAAGAAAAAAACAAACAACCCCATCAAAAAGTGGGCAAAGGATATGAACAGACATTTCTCAAAAGAAGACATTCATACAGCCAACAGACACATGAAAAAATGCTCATCATCACTGGCCATCAGAGAAATGCAAATCAAAACCACAATGAGATACCATCTCACACCAGTTAGAATGGTAATCATTAAAAAGTCAGGAAACAACAGGTGCTGGAGAGGATGTGGAGAAATAGGAACACTTTTACACTGTTGGTGGGATTGTAAACTGGTTCAACCATTATGGAAAACAGTATGGCGATTCCTCAAGGATCTAGAACTAGATGTACCATATGACCCAGCCATCCCATTACTGGGTATATACCCAAAGGATTATAAATTATGCTGCTATAAAGACACATGCACTCGTATGTTTATTGCAGCACTATTCACAATAGCAAAGACTTGGAATCAACCCAAATGTCCATCAGTGACAGATTGGATTAAGAAAATGTGGCACATATACACCATGGAATACTATGCAGCCATCAAAAAGGATGAGTTTGTGTCCTTTGTAGGGACATGGATGCAGCTGGAAACCATCATTCTTAGCAACTATCACAAGAACAGAAAACCAAACACCGCATGTTCTCACTCATAGGTGGGAACTGAACAATGAGATCACTTGGACTCAGGAAGGGGAACATCACACACCGGGGCCTATCATGGGGAGGGGGGAGGGGGGAGGGATTGCATTGGGAGTTATACCTGATGTAAATGACAAGTTGATGGGTGCAGCACACCAACATGGCACAAGTATACATATGTAACAAACCTGCACGTTATGCACATGTACCCTACAACTTAAAGTATAATAATAATAAATAAATTAAAAAAAAAAAGAAATGAATAATTTGCTGGAAGCACACAAATTCCCAAAATTGAACCAGGAAGTAACTGAATCCCTGAACTGACCAATAACTTGTTCTGAAATTGAACTCATAACAAAAAACTATCAACCAGAAAAACCCCTGGACCAGAAAAAGTCACAGCTGAATTCTGCCACATGTATAAAGAACAGATGGGACCAATCCTACTGAAACTTTTCCAAAAAATCTAGGAGAGACTCCTCCCTAAACTAAATCTAAAGCCAGCATCAATCTGACAGAAAATCCAGGCAGACACACAACAAGAAAAGTAAACTTCAGACTAGTATTCCTGATGAACACAGATGTAAAAATCTTCAACAAAATCCCAGCAAACCAAATCCAGCAACACATCAAAAAGCTGATCCACCACAATCAAGTAGGCTTTATTCCTGTGATGCAAGGATTTTTCAACATACACCAATTAATGGATGTAATTTGTTACATAAACAAAACCACATGATCATCTCAACATACACAGAAAAAGGTTTGGATAAAATTCAACATTCCCTCATTTTAAAAACTCTCAGCAACCTTGGTACCCAAGGAATATACCTCAAAATTATAAAAGCCATCTATGACAGAACTATAGCCAACATAATACTGAATGAGTAAAAGCTGGAAGCATTTCCCTTGGAAACTGGAAAAAGACAAGGATGCCCACTCTCACCACTTCTATTCAACATAGTACTGTGAGACCTAGTCAGAGCAATCAGGCAAGAGAAGGAAAGAAAGACATCCAAATGGGAAGAGAGAAAGTCAAACTATTTCTCTTTGCAGACAGTATGAATCTGTACCTAGAAAATTCCATGATCTCTGCCCAAAGGCTCCTAGAGCTGATAAAAAAAACTTTAGCAAAGTTTCAGGATACAAAAGCAATGCACAAGAATCAGTAGCATTTCAATAGCCTTGAAAAGAATCAAATAACTGGGAACAGAGGTAACCGTGAAGGTGAAAGATCTCTACAACGATAGTTACAATGCACTGCTAAATGAAATAAGAGATGACAGAAACAAATGGAAAATACTCCATCCTCCTGGATAGAAAGAATCAGTATTTTTACAATGACCATACTACCCAGACAATTTACAGATTTAATGCTATTTTTATCGAACTACCAATGACATTAATTTTTTAAACATTTCAGTAGTTGTTGGGGTACAGGTGGAATTTGGTTATGTGAATGAATTGTATAGTGGTGAAGTCTGAGATTTTAGTGTACCTATCACCCAAGTAGTGTACATTGTACCTAATACGTAGTTTTTTAATCCTTCACCCCTTCCCCACCCTCCTCCTTCTGAGTATGCATCCAAGTTGCTGCAAAAAAAATTTCATTCTTTCTTATGACTGAATAGTATTATATGGTGTATATATATCATATTTTATTTATCCATTCATTGTCCAATGGTTTTTTTCAGATAATTAGAAAAAAAGTATTCTAAAATTCATATGGGACCAAAAAGACTCCAAATAACAAAAGCAATCTTAAGCAACAGAACAAAGCTGGTGGCATCACACTATTTAACTTCAAGCTATATTATAAGGCTGCAGTAATCAGAACAGCATAGTGCTGGTACAAAAATAGACACATAGACCAACTGAATAGATTAGAGAACCCAGAAATAAAGCCAAGCACCTACAGCCATATGATTATTGACAAAGCTGATAATAACAAGTAATGGTGAAAGGACTTCCTATTCAATAAGTGATGCTGTAATAATAGGTTAGCTACATATAGAAGAATAAAACTGGACACCATTCTTTTACCATATACAAAAAACAACTCAAGATGGACTGAAGATTTAAATGTAAAACCTAAAACTATAAAAATCCTAGAAGAAAATCTAAGAAATAGCATTCCGGACATTGGACCTGGCAAAGATTTCATGACAAAGATTCCTGAAGCAATTACAATAAAAACAAAAATTGATACCGAGGACCAAATAAAACTAAAGAGCTTTGGCAAGACAAGAGAAACTATCAAGAAAATAAACAGAATAACTAAAAATGCGAGAAAACATTTGCGAACTATGCATCTGACAATGGTCTAATATCCAGAATATATAAGGAACTTAAACATATCAACAAGCAAAAAACATATAACCCCATTAAGAAATGAGCAAAGGTATAACTCCCAATGCAATCCCTTTGCTCATTTCTTAATGGGGTTATATGTTTTTTGCTTGTTGATATGTTTAAGTTGAGTTGATGGGTGCAGCACAGCAACATGGCACAAGTATACATATGTAACAAACCTGCACGTTATGCACATGTACCCTAGAACTTAAAGTATAATAATAATAAAAAATAAAAAATAAATAAATTAAAAAAAAGAAAGCAAAAAATAAAAAAGAAATGAGCAAAGGACATGTACAGACAATTCTCAATAAAAGACATACATGTGATCAATAAGCATACGGAAAATGCTTACCATCATTAACCATTAGAGAAATGCAAATCAAAACCACAATAAGACACCCTCTCACATCAGTCAGAATGACTAATATTAAGAAGATAAAAAATAACAGATATTGGTGAGGTTACAGAGAAAAAGGAACAGTTATACACTGCTGGTGGGAATGTAAATTATTTCAGCCACTGTGGAAAGCAGTTTGGAGATTTCTCATATAACTTAAAACATAACTACCATTCAACCAAGCAATTCCATTACTGAACATATACCTAAAGGAATATAAATCATTCTATCATAAAGATACAGGCATACATGTATTTGTCACAGCACTATTCACAATAAAAAAGATACGCTATCCTCCTAAGTGCCCATTGATGGTAGACTGGATAAAGAAAATGTGGTATATATACAACATAGAATACTATGCTAGCATAGAAAGAACAAAATCATGGCCTTTGCAACAGTATGGATGGATTGGAGGCCATTATCCTAAACAAATTAAGACAGGAACAGAAAAACAAATGGACAGAAAGAAGGGAACAATAAACACCAGGGCCTACTTGAGAGTGGAGGGTGACACAGCTGATGCTCCACCAGTTTGTATAAGCAGTGACATTGGAAAGTAGAGTATTTTGCCCATAAAATAACTTGTAAATATTCACAGACATTTGGTGATCATTCTCAGAAAATTTTTAAAAATAACACTTTAATACAACTTTTATTCCATGGGACACAGCATCTGCAAGCACGAACTCATCATATTGACACATGGTACTGTCCTGGAGTTGTAATGAAGATGTACTCGATGACAAGTACCAAATAATTGATTATTGACATCTTTTGCCATTGAATTAATTTACCTTGAAACAGATCATTTATTAATGAAATAAGAAAAAATATATTATTTGGATTTCCTTCCTTAATTCTAGTAACCACCCAAAGCTGACAAGCTTAATATTGCTTTTTCTAATATTATGTGGCATCGTATATTTTATGATCATTTGTCCTACTGTTAGAAAACAATGGTCTCTTTTCCTTCTTTAATGATTTTTTTTAGCATTAAAATGACAACACAGTATAGAGTTTTTAGAATTTTTCCTAGTATCTTGGAAGTATGTTATATTTTGCCAATTTTATCAGCATTCTTCATTGTAAAATAGTTCATTAAATGTAACATTTTCCTTCTTCATTAGAACAAAAATAATGTTGGCAGATCAGACACATTGATGACTGTTATTTGTGGAAAATACTTAAAATCCAGTTTGAAATATATAACTGAATAATGTTGATGCATATTATTTGTAGTTAAAATAAGAAATATGTAGCAAATAAGAAATAATTATTTTAGAATATTAATAGTCTTTTATAAACACGGATTGACACAAATATACTATACTGGTATCTAAAAGCTCTCAAACAGTTTTGCAATGAGTGGTATGATTTCTAATATGTTCAACTATTCGTGGCAAATTTGGAACCAACTAGACTACAATAACTTCTCATTTTACCTGTTAGGTTTATTTCTAGAACATTCAGTGTCATTAAAGCCAGGGGGAAAAAGTATTTTTGTGTGAATTTACATTTTAAAAAATAACTTTTAAATAACTGTTTATGTGTGTGTGTATATATATATATATATATATAATATATATTTGTATTTATCAAGGCATTTGAAAGATAAGTGGTATGTGAAATCATTGCTTCCTGTTAAAAGCTGTGCTACACATAGCAGAATGCCTTGTTTCTGTAGCACTAACCAATTAAATACTAGCATTACCGTCTTATTATTGAAACAGAAAAGGCTCCCAAATTTATATAATGTCCCTTAGGAATTGCGCTGCCCCAGTGAGAGTCAGGACCTTGAACCTTTGGCCTCTTAATCGATCCTGTGTGCTGCCTGAAGCTCCATATTGATCGTGTCACCACTCTGCTTAATATACGTAAAATAAACTGCAAATTCCAATATCCTGCATCATCTTGCTCCAAACCCAACTCAGAATTTGTCTCTGTTAAGATACATTACCTTAATGCTTCCATTCATGAAGAACTCTTACATGTTTGAACTCATACTTTTTCTTTTATGTAGCATTTATACCGTTCTACACTTTACTTCTGGTATGTGTATCTCTGCTTTTATTTTTACATCATGTGGATTTGATATAGATGAATTGTTAGTTATGATTGATGTGTTCAGAAATTTTAGTCACGAGAAATAAATAACATAAATAAAATTATTCTATGCTGTAAATGTTATTCATATACTTACCTCCAAAAATAGAATAATATTAAGGTGTTAAGAAAACATTCTCTCATTAAAATCTTTTAGGAATACAGTTCATTCTAAAGCTCAACTAACAAGACGAAAAGTATAAAAATCCTTTTCAGAAATTCAATTGCGTTTGATTATTGGCAATTTAATGAATAAATTTGCTTTGTTCTCAAATCATTTTTAATTAGAGAGTCATATTCTCACTGACTTCTTAAATTTTTCACTGCATTTCTCCTGGTTCAAAAGTGACAAGAAAGGGATTTACGGCCAATAAGAAAAAAACAAAGCCTTTCAGAATGAGGCTGTCCCTATATGTTTGCAGCTGAATCAAAATGATCTATAACTTTCAATGGGACCAATTTGCTACAAAGAGTCTGCAAGATTCTTTAAATGACAAAGAAGCCAGAAGTCACAGTCCCAGCTGTTCAGGGCACAACGTGAGTAAGTCACAGTGAATTGGATCCATAAAAACATTTATTTTTAAAGCGATCTACCATGGAAATGTGAACTCAGCTAAAGAGACTTGTTAAATTTGCTCAATCCCAGAGGCTTTAATATTAAACAAAAATGTGTTCTTCATGTTATATATAAGTCTTTGGACTAACAACAAAAATATACCCAGCTTTATATTTATTAAAGAAAAATATAAATGAATAAGGAATTGGGGAACTGAGAGAAATGCTAATAGATACAAAAGGGGAAAAATTGTACTTAGCAAGTTGCAGATAAAATAAGGAAAACCAAATTTTTACAGCTGGAGAGTAAATAAGTCAACAAGACAGGTTATTCCCTTCCAGGATAATTACCAATTGGGAAAACTGGGCCTAGCATAGAATGACTTGGGATTATACAAAAATACACAAAACTAAAGTTTTGATTCATCTCTGCCACTTGTTAGCTAAGTGACCTTGTTCAAATTATTTAATTTTTGTGGGACTTAGTTTCACCTCATTTCTTCTTAGTTTCTTTATTTGAAAATGTTATTGGTCTTTAACATAATCTGCCTATTATTAGAAATTTAAAGCCAATTTATAGTCTATATTAACACAAAGTTTCATGTTTGAATTGCTTTGATAACTGTTCTTCCTTTAATAAGGCTGGGCATGGTGGCCTATGCCTGTAATCCCAGCACTTTGGGAGGCCGAGGAGGGCAGATCACAAGTTCAGGGGATTGAGGCCATCCTGGCCAACATGGTTAAACCCCGTCTCTACTAAAAATACAAAAATTAGCTGGACGTGGTGGGACGTGCCATGCCCCACCCAGCTACTTGGGAGGCTGAAGCAGGAGAATCGCTTGAACCCGTCACAGGGAGGTTGCAGTGAGCCGAGATCACACCACTACACTCCAGCCTGGTGACACAGTGAGACTCGGTCTCAAATAAATAAATAAATAAAATCCTTTCACTGAAAATATCTTTGTATATCACATGCCTTGGTTTGCCACTTGAGACTAGTGTACATCTGACACACTATTTTGTTTTATTTTATTTTTTCTTTAACTTTTATTTTCAGTTCTGGGGTACACCTGCAGGATGTGAGGGTTTGTTACACAGGTCAATGTGTGCCATGGTGGTTTGTTGCACAGATCATCCCATCACCTTGGTATTAAGCACAGCATCCATTAGCTATTCTTCCTGGTGCTCTCCCTCCTGCTACCCCTCCTCAGACAGTCCCCAGGGTGCATTGTTCCCCACCATGTGTCCATGTGTTCTCACCATTCAGCTCCCACTTATAAGTGAGAACAGCAGTGACACACTGTTTTAAAGAGTAACATGATTTATTTCATTTGCACCTGTGCATGGCATTTTGGCTGAAGTATTTGCTAAGGATTCCTAGATAGTCCTAATGACTTTTTCAGGTTTTCTTACCCACTTGGTACAAGGAAAGTTCATTTACACACTAAGGCACTTATGCCATGTTCATCCTGGGTTCACAGAGAAAGTAAACCACAACCATAAGTCTAGATTTGAAGTCACCCTAGTCCCTCCCTCAAATTACAGGGAGTGTTGAGAGTCCAAGATACTCTGCAGTCAGCCCATACTAACTGCCGTAAAAAGCACACATGTGACTACATTGTATAAATTCATATTAAAACTATTTTTGCCTGAATAAAGGATATAACCGTCTCTATAAAGTAGTATAAGAAATTGTTACCTATATAACCGTAGCAAATTAATTTTTTTTCTGTTCATCATGAACAAAACCAAATTTTATATATGCATATATATGTGAGGGTATGTTTGTATATACGTGTGTGTGTATATATATATGCATATACATATACAATTTTCTAGTGTTAATTACATATTAATATATATTTCAGGTGAAAGTAAAAATGTCAAAAAGAAATACTGAGGAATTGTAACTTCAGCGATAATATTTATATTGTGCTGACATAAGCCTCCCATCAAAAAACCCTATAAAATTTAATAAAATATGTGACATATATTTTTAGGCCTTCAAAAAAGTATATTCAACACTGCAAGTCCTAAAAGAAGAAAAGCTCATGGTTTTCCTACTGATTTCAGTAGTTCTCTACCTGAGAATAATTTCCCAATTATGACTCATTGAGTTGAAATCCAACAGATCATGGCATCCCCTCTAAGATGCCAAAGAACAAAAGAGCAACAACAACAACAGCAACAAAAACCTGAAGAGATAACAAAGAAAGGCCTGGGATGGAGTTTCATATTGGAGTCCATATGGGACTAGCTGGGAGTCCATGGCTAAGAGCTGAGCTGCCTGTCATCAGGTTGTGATTACCTGAGACTTACCAGAAAGCTGTTTCAACAAGGTTCAGAACAGAACACAGATGCTTGAAATTAAACAGCACTGATGCACTTTGGAGATTTGGCCTAAATGAAGTCGAGAAATGTTATTAATGCCTTATTAACACTTGAACATCCAGCTGAGGTACCACAAAAGCCATAGAAGTAAAGACCTACCTAGACTAAGGTTTATTCAAGACCTGTTGAAACAAAGCTTAAAACCAAACTCTGACATGATCTCCATGAGAGTATAGCCATGAAGTTGTGTTTCAAAGAGTAGCCATGAAAGACATGACCACTAAAATAATATTGTATCATAGCTGGGATCCTGGAGTGGAAGAAGGTTAGAAACAAACTAAGAAAATCTGAATAAACTGTGGACTTTTAAATTAAAAACAATGTATCAATATTGGCTCATTAATTGTGACAACTGTGCCCTACTAATGAATGTAAGTTGATAATAATGGAACTGGTTGTGCAATACATGGGTGCTCTGCACTATTTTCACAAGTTCTCTGTAAATCTGAAATTATTCTAAATTTTTAAGCACTATGTAATACCACTGCACAACCTATATAATGGTTAAAATCACTGCAAATGCCATTTGGCAGGACAGGAGATTGAGGCTCAAAATACATTGAGGGGACCTGTCAAAGGACACAGAGCTAGTAAATAAGTATTGGGGCTGGTGGTAGGCCGACAATGTGGGGCCTGAGTGCTTTTCACTCTGCAGCCTGATTCTGCAAATTTGTAGAAACTAAGTCCAGGAAATGACAGTCAATGATGAACTGCCCCAGGCAGCAAGTATAAAATGATAGAACTCCACTTATGAACAGGATTTAATAATCCTTCCTTACTCCTAGTTTTCAGTGTTTAATAAAGTTGCCATAACTTTCTTCAAACATTTGCTTGCTTGATCAAGAAAGAAACCTTTTCGAGGGGGCGGAGCAAGATGGCCGAATAGGAGCAGCTCCAGTCTCCAACTCCCAGCGCCAGCGACACAGAAGACCGGTGATTTCTGCATTTTCAACTGAGGTACTGGGTTCATCTCACTGGGGAGTGCCGGACGATCGGAGCTGGTCAGCTGCTGCAGCCCGACCAGCGAGAGCTGAAGCAGGGCGAGGCATTGCCTCACCTGGGAAGCGCAAGGGGGAAGGGAGTCCCTTTTCCTAGCCAGGGGAACTGAGACACACAACACCTGGAAAATCGGGTAACTCCCACCCCAATACTGCGCTTTAGGAAACAGGCACACCAGGAGATCATATCCCACACCTGGCCGGGAGGGTCCCACACCCACGGAGCCTCCCTCGTTGCTAGCGCAGCAGTCTGTGATCTACCGGCAAGGCAGCAGCGAGGCTGGGGGAGGGGCGCCCGCCATTGCTGAGGCTTAAGTAGGTAAACAAAGCTGCTGGGAAGCTCGAACTGGGTGGAGCTCACAGCAGCTCAAGGAAACCTGCCTGTCTCTGTAGACTCCACCTCTGGGGACAGGGCACAGTAAACTAAGACACACAGACACCTCTGCACAGACGCAAACGACTCTGTCTGACAGCTTTGAAGAGAGCAGTGGATCTCCCAACACGGAGGTTGAGATCTGAGAAGGGACAGACTCCCTGCTCAAGCGGGTCCCTGACCCCTGAGTAGCCTAACTGGGAGACATCCCCCACTAGGGGCAGTCTGACACCCCACACCTCACAGGGAGGAGTACACCCCTGAGAGGAAGCTTCCAAAGCAAGAATCAGACAGGTACACTCGCTGTTCAGAAATATTCTATCTTCTGCAGCCTCTGCTGCTGATACCCAGGCAAACAGGGTCTGGAGTGGACCTCAAGCAATCTCCAACAGACCTACAGCTGAGGGTCCTGACTGTTAGAAGGAAAACTATCAAACAGGAAGGACACCTACACCAAAACCCCATCAGTACATCACCATCATCAAAGACCAGAGGCAGATAAAACCACAAAGATGGGGAAAAAGCAGGGCAGAAAAGCTGGAAATTCAAAAAATAAGAGCGCATCTCCCCCGGCAAAGGAGCGCAGCTCATCGCCAGCAACGGATCAAAGCTGGACGGAGAATGACTTTGACGAGATGAGAGAAGAAGGCTTCAGTCCATCAAATTTCTCAGAGCTAAAGGAGGAGTTACGTACCCAGCGCAAAGAAACTAAAAATCTTGAAAAAAGAGTGGAAGAATTGATGGCTAGAGTAATTAATGCAGAGAAGGTCCTAAACGAAATGAAAGAGATGAAAACCATGACACGAGAAATACGTGACAAATGCACAAGCTTCAGTAACCGACTCGATCAACTGGAAGAAAGAGTATCAGCGATTGAGGATCAAATGAATGAAATGAAGCGAGAAGAGAAACCAAAAGAAAAAAGAAGAAAAAGAAACGAACAAAGCCTGCAAGAAGTATGGGATTATGTAAAAAGACCAAATCTACGTCTGATTGGGGTGCCTGAAAGTGAGGGGGAAAATGGAACCAAGTTGGAAAACACTCTTCAGGATATCATCCAGGAGAACTTCCCCAACCTAGTAGGGCAGGCCAACATTCAAATCCAGGAAATACAGAGAACGCCACAAAGATACTCCTCGAGAAGAGCAACTCCAAGACACATAATTGCCAGATTCACCAAAGTTGAAATGAAGGAAAAAATCTTAAGGGCAGCCAGAGAGAAAGGTCGGGTTACCCACAAAGGGAAGCCCATCAGACTAACAGCAGATCTCTCAGCAGAAACTCTACAAGCCAGAAGAGAGTGGGGGCCAATATTCAACATTCTTAAAGAAAAGAATTTTAAACCCAGAATTTCATATCCAGCCAAACTAAGTTTCATAAGTGAAGGAGAAATAAAATCCTTTACAGATAAGCAAATGCTTAGAGATTTTGTCACCACTAGGCCTGCCTTACAAGAGATCCTGAAGGAAGCACTAAACATGGAAAGGAACAACCGGTACCAGCCATTGCAAAAACATGCCAAAATGTAAAGACCATTGAGGCTAGGAAGAAACTGCATCAACTAATGAGCAAAATAACCAGTTAATATCATAATGGCAGGATCAAGTTCACACATAACAATCTTAACCTTAAATGTAAATGGACTAAATGCTCCAATTAAAAGACACAGACTGGCAAACTGGATAAAGAGTCAAGACCCATCAGTCTGCTGTATTCAGGAGACCCATCTCACACGCAGAGACATACATAGGCTCAAAATAAAGGGATGGAGGAAGATTTACCAAGCAAATGGAGAACAAAAAAAAGCAGGGGTTGCAATCCTAGTCTCTGATAAAACAGACTTTAAACCATCAAAGATCAAAAGAGACAAAGAAGGCCATTACATAATGGTAAAGGGATCAATTCAACAGGAAGAGCTAACTATCCTAAATATATATGCACCCAATACAGGAGCACCCAGATTCATAAAGCAAGTCCTTAGAGACTTACAAAGAGACTTAGACTCCCATACAATAATAATGGGAGACTTCAACACTCCACTGTCAACATTAGACAGATCAACGAGACAGAAAGTTAACAAGGATATCCAGGAATTGAACTCATCTCTGCAGCAAGCAGACCTAATAGACATCTATAGAACTCTCCACCCCAAATCAACAGAATATACATTCTTCTCAGCACCACATCATACTTACTCCAAAATTGACCACGTAATTGGAAGTAAAGCACTCCTCAGCAAATGTACAAGAACAGAAATTATAACAAACTGTCTCTCAGACCACAGTGCAATCAAACTAGAACTCAGGACTAAGAAACTCAATCAAAACCGCTCAACTACATGGAAACTGAACAACCTGCTCCTGAATGACTACTGGGTACATAACGAAATGAAGGCAGAAATAAAGATGTTCTTTGAAACCAATGAGAACAAAGATACAACATACCAGAATCCCTGGGACACATTTAAAGCAGTGTGTAGAGGGAAATTTATAGCACTAAATGCCCACAAGAGAAAGCAGGAAAGATGTAAAATTGACACTCTAACATCGCAATTAAAAGAACTAGAGAAGCAAGAGCAAACACATTCGAAAGCTAGCAGAAGGCAAGAAATAACTAAGATCAGAGCAGAACTGAAGGAGATAGAAACACAAAAAACCCTCCAAAAAATCAATGAATCCAGGAGTTGGTTTTTTGAAAAGATCAACAAAATTGACAGACCACTAGCCAGACTAATAAAGAAGAAAAGAGAGAAGAATCAAATCGACGCAATTAAAAATGATCAAGGGGATATCACCACCGACCCCACAGAAATACAAACTACCATCAGAGAATACTATAAACACCTCTACGCAAATAAACTGGAAAATCTAGAAGAAATGGATAATTTCCTGGACACTTACACTCTTCCAAGACTAAACCAGGAAGAAGTTGAATCCCTGAATAGACCAATAGCAGGCTCTGAAATTGAGGCAACAATTAATAGCCTACCAACCAAAAAAAGTCCAGGACCAGATGGATTCACAGCTGAATTCTACCAGAGGTACAAGGAGGAGTTGGTACCATTCCTTCTGAAACTATTCCAATCAATAGAAAAAGAGGGAATCCTCCCTAACTCATTTTATGAGGCCAACATCATCCTGATACCAAAGCCTGGCAGAGACACAACAAAAAAAGAGAATTTTAGACCAATATCCCTGATGAACATCGATGCAAAAATCCTCAATAAAATACTGGCAAACCGGATTCAGCAACACATCAAAAAGCTTATCCACCATGATCAAGTGGGCTTCATCCCTGGGATGCAAGGCTGGTTCAACATTCGCAAATCAATAAACATAATCCAGCATATAAACAGAACCAAAGACAAGAACCACATGATTATCTCAATTGATGCAGAAAAGGCTTTTGACAAAATTCAACAGCCCTTCATGCTAAAAACGCTCAATAAATTCGGTATTGATGGAACGTACCTCAAAATAATAAGAGCTATTTATGACAAACCCACAGCCAATATCATACTGAACGGGCAAAAACTGGAAAAATTCCCTTTGAAAACTGGCACAAGACAGGGATGCCCTCTCTCACCACTCCTATTCAACATAGTGTTGGAAGTTCTGGCTAGGGCAATCAGGCAAGAGAAAGAAATCAAGGGTATTCAGTTAGGAAAAGAAGAAGTCAAATTGTCCCTGTTTGCAGATGACATGATTGTATATTTAGAAAACCCCATTGTCTCAGCCCAAAATCTCCTTAAGCTGATAAGCAACTTCAGCAAAGTCTCAGGATACAAAATTAATGTGCAAAAATCACAAGCATTCTTATACACCAGTAACAGACAAACAGAGAGCCAAATCAGGAATGAACTTCCATTCACAATTGCTTCAAAGAGAATCAAATACCTAGGAATCCAACTTACAAGGGATGTAAAGGACCTCTTCAAGGAGAACTACAAACCACTGCTCAGTGAAATCAAAGAGGACACAAACAAATGGAAGAACATACCATGCTCATGGATAGGAAGAATCAATATTGTGAAAATGGCCATACTGCCCAAGGTAATTTATAGATTCAATGCCATCCCCATCAAGCTACCAATGAGTTTCTTCACAGAATTGGAAAAAACTGCTTTAAAGTTCATATGGAACCAAAAAAGAGCCCGCATCTCCAAGACAATCCTAAGCCAAAAGAACAAAGCTGGAGGCATCACGCTACCTGACTTCAAACTATACTACAAGGCTACAGTAACCAAAACAGCATGGTACTGGTACCAAAACAGAGATATAGACCAATGGAACAGAACAGAGTCCTCAGAAATAATACCACACATCTACAGCCATTTGATCTTTGACAAACCTGAGAGAAACAAGAAATGGGGAAAGGATTCCCTATTTAATAAATGGTGCTGGGAAAATTGGCTAGCCATAAGTAGAAAGCTGAAACTGGATCCTTTCCTTACTCCTTATACGAAAATTAATTCAAGATGGATTAGAGACTTAAATGTTAGACCTAATACCATAAAAATCCTAGAGGAAAACCTAGGTAGTACCATTCAGGACATAGGCATGGGCAAAGATTTCATGTCTAAAACACCAAAAGCAACAGCAGCAAAAGCCAAAATTGACAAATGGGATCTCATTAAACTAAAGAGCTTCTGCACAGCAAAAGACACTACCATCAGAGTGAACAGGCAACCTACAGAATGGGAGAAAATTTTTGCAATCTACTCATCTGACAAAGGGCTAATATCCAGAACCTACAAAGAACTCAAACAAATTTACAAGAAAAAAACAAACAACCCCATCAAAAAGTGGGCAAAGGACATGAACAGACATTTCTCAAAAGAAGACATTCATACAGCCAACAGACACATGAAAAAATGCTCATCATCACTGGCCATCAGAGAAATGCAAATCAAAACCACCATGAGATACCATCTCACACCAGTTAGAATGGCAATCATTAAAAAGTCAGGAAACAACAGGTGCTGGAGAGGATGTGGAGAAATAGGAACACTTTTACACTGTTGGTGGGATTGTAAACTAGTTCAACCATTATGGAAAACAGTATGGCGATTCCTCAAGGATCTAGAACTAGATGTACCATATGACCCAGCCATCCCATTACTGGGTATATACCCAAAGGATTACAAATTATGCTGCTATAAAGACACATGCACACGTATGTTTATTGCAGCACTATTCACAATAGCAAAGACTTGGAATCAACCCAAATGTCCATCAGTGACAGATTGGATTAAGAAAATGTGGCACATATACACCATGGAATACTATGCAGCCATAAAAAAGGATGAGTTTGAGTCCTTTGTAGGGACTTGGATGCAGCTGGAATCCATCATTCTTAGCAAACTATCACAAGAACAGAAAACCAAACACCGCATGTTCTCACTCATAGGTGGGAACTGAACAATGAGATCACTCGGACTCAGGAAGGGGAACATCACACACCGGGGCCTATCATGGGGAGGGGGGAGGGGGGAGGGATTGCATTGGGAGTTATACCTGATGTAAATGACGAGTTGATGGGTGCAGCACAGCAACATGGCACAAGTATACATATGTAACAAACCTGCACGTTATGCACATGTACCCTACAACTTAAAGTATAATAATAATAAATAAATTAAAAAAAAAAAAAAAAAAAAAGAAACCTTTTCTATTGGAAGTAATCCAATTACTATTAATTCGTTTTCTTAAAAAGCAAGAGGAATGAAACTATTCAAGAGCATTTAGAGAACAACAGGAACGATATGAAGATTACTCTAAATTTACAGTCAGTTTATTAGACTCTAAACTTAATATATATGTTTTCTGTATAAAAAATGAGATTTGCTTATTGGGATACTCGCCTGTATAGACTGACTCTTGGGAGAAGACTGTGTAAACTTTTCTCTCTCTCTTTTTTTCAGGTTCTGTGATGTATTTGCCTGAGGCAAATTGCACATATCCACTTTTATTCCAGTAAAGCCAAACATCATCTTAAAGAGTTAAATGCAAATACTCCCCCAAAGAATGTTAAATCAATGTAGAATCCCTGAGTTTATAGTTATTATAGCTGTGGATCTCATGAATCTTTTAATTATGTCTTCTGGATTGCTAAGAATATGCAGTCCTGTGACGTTTAGTAATGTAATATAGGAAAATGTTTTGTACGCAGTATAATGCTGTATCCCAAATCCTTAGGGCTTTTTTCCTTGGGGAGTTGTACTTCCTCTGGATGTTTCTCGGTATAGTTTTCTGCTGTTGTTAAATTAGCCATCAGTCTTTTTGGTGTTTACATACATCCCTTCCCTGTTTTGTACCTTAACCAATGTGGGGCAAACCCATGCTCCCTGTGGGTAACCCAAACACATCTTACACGAGTCAGCTATCCGTAGTAGAAATTTGTTAAAGAAAGTAGATTTTGGATTATTTTTGCTTTCCCAGCCTTTCACACACCCCCTTCTCTTTTGGGAGAAATAATATTGAGATATTGCATCTTCAATTTTCAGGCAATGTCCTTCAGTGAAGCTCACTCCAGCACAAGATCCCAAGGAGAGTCACGTGGGCTCATCTATGCCAAGCTTAATATTCCATCTCTGATCGCCTGATCCATTGCAGACTAATCAAGTCAGAGGTAACGGATCTGTAAGGTGGATCTTGGAGGGACTACTAGAGGCCTAAATTAAGCCATATCTGGGAAGCAAGCTCAAGCTCTTGATTTTTCAGTTTATATGACCTAATGAATTTTTTTGAGTGAAGCCACTTTGGATGGGAGTTGTGATGTTTGCAATTAGAAAATTACTATCAGATACAATGTAGGCAAAGGGAAAAGGAATACGGGGAACTGATGAACATGGAATAAATAGATAGCCCTACTTATAAAACATCATCACAACTGTGAAAAATCTCAGAACTTACCTTCTACCTTCTTTCTGGCTTCTCACCATATTTCTGGCTCCTCTTTATTCTATCACATTTCATCACATTCTACCCTCTCTCCAGGAATCCCTCTCTGTCTTCCTCTGTAACTGACTAGTACAACTACACACTGGGCTTCATTTATTATGCAGATAAACTATAAGTTTTTAGGAATTGGTCAGTTAATTTTTAATTTTTTAAAATTTAGTGTACATGCTCATGGTATAAAATTAGAAAGGCACTGAAAGGTACACAACTGAAAGAATGTTTTCCCATCACTACTGTCTCCCACATATCCAATTTTCCTCCCTAGAGATATACATGGCTACCAACTTACAAGAAGAAATTCAAGAACATTTTTGAAATATTGTATGGGTTTTTAAAGAGACTCAATAGATTACACTTTTACAGATAATTTTGAAGAAGAATAATTGCTTTTGTTATTTATTATTATATCATTATGCAAGGAATATAGATAATAATTAGATATATAATTTTATCCTTCTTAGAGAATTACATAGTAATTACCTTTTCTGTTTGTGCTCAAATTTATTTCTTAAAAGGGATGAATAAGTGTGCATGACTGAAATAAAATAGAAATAATGACTCTATATCCCTCAGTTATTTTATGTATTATTATAAAGTTTATACCAAAGGGATAAAATCAGAATATTTGTATAGTAAATAATATTAAACATATTTTGAATTATGCAGATAAAATGTCCACTTAAAGCTAATTAATTGCCTAAAGATCAACATCCTACTTTTCTTTTTATAATTGTATATCATAAAATTAAACACTAATTAGTCACTATCTCATTAGAATTTTTCAACCGTGATTTCAAAATTAAACCAACTGTAAAGTACTACCTCATATATCAAAAAAAGTAGAATGCCACTGAAATGTTATAGTATCATATTTACTTTCATTAGATTCCTGTTATTGGAGATCAGCATTACCCTGGTTCAGTTGTCTCCATCCAGGCTCTGTACACATCCAAGAGGCACATATTCATATATAATCCTTGTAGAATCTAATTATTTTGCCCTGATTCTCATGTAGTGCTTTTCACTACTTTTGATTATCTGTGAAACACATGAAAATAGAATCAAATTTGTTTTTTGTAACAAGTTACCAACATTATTAAGCTAGGCCAGTCAGTTTTATCTTTTCATTATTTTGTAGCATAAAGTTGTTTGAAGGAATATACATGTTCTGACTCTAATTTAGAGGCTGTGCATCCTAAATCCTGGAAACTAGAAAAATTTCTAGTTATCACTGTGCCTGAATTTATAACACTTTAAAAACATTTATCCATACTTTGAAGTATGAAGTTACCTCTAGGGCTTGAAAAATCCCCCCAATTTGTCTGAATTCTTTTTTCTACTTATACATGATGAAGAGAGACATTTTGGCAACGCTGAGTTAGATTTCCCAATTGTCATTTAGCTATACTTCTTTGCATTATCATTCCATTGATTGCCTCAAGGGATTACTGTGAATTAATTTAACTTATAACAATCTAATTAACATTGTATTTTTAAATGAAATATAGGAATCTTGCAACACTATAGTTTCATTTATTTCCTCATCCTTTGCACTATTCTTTTTGTATATATTGTTTCTACATACATTAAAAACCACTACCATGTTTTTATGAAAAATTAGTTCATATATACATGTATTTTTAGAGAAATTAAAAGCAGAAAGGAAAGATTATATGGTCTTTTGTATTTACACATATACTTATCAGTTTCGTTCCTTCATTCCTTCTTGTGGATATGCATTAAAATATGGTTTCACTTCCCCTGGGATTAAACAAATCCCTTTGGCCTTTGGCCAACACAGGTCTGCTACTGATAAATTTTCTGTTTTTTTTTTTTTTTTTTTTTTTTCAATATGAAAACCTTTCTTATCTTATCTTGAATTATGAAAGACAGCTTTTCAGTCACAGGGCTGAAATTGTTAAAAACCAAATGACTAAGAAGATCTGAATTACAACACAAGTAGAACTTCCAGTCTCATAAAGTGTCCATTGTTAAAGTGAGGTCATTGATTGGGAGCAAATGGGATCCTATAAATTGGGGTAAAGACACAAAAGAAGACCCCAGTGAAGCTATGGACATTGAACACCTAAGTACTAATGAGTCTTCTTTGCCAGTAGAAGAGGTATCCCTACCGCAAGTGAAAGTGACCTCCTCATTTATCAGAGGTATTGGCCTTTCCAGTCCCAACAGAAGTGGCTTCCATATCCCCAGTGAGTGATAGCTCCTTCCCACACTCTGCAGTATCAGCCTTTCCATCTCAGTATGAAGAGATTAACCCTACACTGACTGAGGAAACTATCATGGCCTCCTGGAGGCACTTACCATGCAAGACTGCTGATTCTTTTCAGGACCCATACCCACCTACCACCTCTCTTTGCTTCTAGACCTATAACTTTACTCAACTACCAGCGGACCTATAAAGACAAGGTTCAATACGTGACCCATTAGGAAGTGAATTACACTAAAAAATAACTACTTCATGTTTTTAATTTATGCACACAAAAACCAGAGGACATATGTAGAAATGGATACTAAAGGTAAGGAACAGTGGTGGAAGAAACACAAAGTTGGATCAGGATGAATTTATTGGCATGGGTTCACTAAGTGGAGAATCTGTGTTCAATGATGAAGTTCAGGGAGTTAGAAAGAGTTCTAACCATTTGTTTAGTTGATTAGATGAAACATGGACTAAAATGTGGCCTATAGTGAGTAAACTGGAAATGCTGGATTTGTAGAGTCAAAACAGCAGTTTGAATAGTCTGACTTACACAGGCTTATGGTGTTGGCTATTTGGTCATGGTTGTTCCTAGAAGCGAAATAGATAAGAAGGATGCTAAATTCTTTATCTATATGAGCAGAAAAGCTCTAGGTCAAGTGAACAAAAATCTGACCTAAATCATTAAAACAGAGTGTCTTAGTCCCTTTATGCTGCTATAACAGAATACCACAAACTGGGTAATTTATAAACAACAGAAATTTATTTCTCACAGTTCTGGAGGCAGAGAAGCCTAAGATAAAGGCATCAAAGAAACTAGTGTCTGTTAAGAGCCTGATCTCGACTTCCAAGATTGCACCTTGTTGTTGCGTCCTCTGGAGGGGACAAATGCCTTGTCCTTACAGGATGGAGAGTGGAAGAGCAAGAGAGTGCTCCCTTCAATCTTGAGCCTTTTTATAAGGCACTAATTCATTCAAAGAGGGAGGAGCCATCGTGACTTAATCACCTCCCACAGGCCCTATCTCTTAATACCACCACAATGGGAATTAAGTTTGAACGCATTAATTTTGGAAAGCACATTCAGATCACAACATAGGGTCATGGCTCAGCTCCTCAATGTATTCCAAGACTTGAGCCACTTTATCTACCCCCAAATCCCTAGGATAAAGGGGAGTTCAGCACTGCTTAGGAGAGTCCTCAGTACATTACCAAAAATGTATACTACTATTTCTCTCAACCTTCCCTAAAAGAACATATTGTCTTTTCCCAGGTAACTGTATATTGTGGAAAAAAGAAATAATTAGAACTTTTGAGGGCATCTGGACATTGGCTCTTAATGGTCAGTAATTCCAGGACAACCAAAACAATACTTTGGCCCACCAATCAGAACAGGTCTTGTGGAGGTCAGGTGATTAATGGAATTTTAGCTTGGGTACTTTTCACAGCAGGTACAGTAGGTCCCCAAACCCATCTGTGGTTATTTCTCCAATTCAGGAATGCAGAACTGGAATAAGCATACATACAGCTTGCATAATCCCCATACTGGTTACCTTGCAGAGCAATTCTCTGGATGGCATTGGACCTACCCAATCCTCCCTGCCTTTCTTGTTTATAGTTATCAAGAATGACTGTAGAATGTCCTGGGAGTTCAATATCCTGAGATAGAAAGGTAATGCTTGAAACAGCCCAGGCCTTGTTTCTGTCTCTTCTAGGGAATATAGTATACTGAGTTAGGGAGGAACTGCCTAGAAAAGCCCAGATTTTGTTCCTTTCTATCTTGGAAGCAGGATGTCCTTCAGATTTTTAACCCAGTGTGTCATGTGGTCCCTGAGCTATATAACCCAGGATGGACTGCCTTTTTGGGTGCAAGTGTGATACATGCAGTCGAGACTCTATCTCTGTCTTCCCCCTTGCCACAGCTTTCTTGAGCCTTGAGGGAATAGCTCTCAATAAATCCTAGGTTTCTTTTGTCACTTGCTGCCTATCTGTAAGTAATAAATTCACATTATGTAACTTGTTGTATATGAGTGTGTTCTGTCTCACCAGACTCAGAAAAGTTTATAACCAGTGTGCAGTAAATCTGTGTCACATTCCTGGCCTGTGGAGTGAGGATTATTATGCTAGGAAAGGCCAAGTTAAAGCCATTAGAACCACTTCTACTTAGAAAAATAGTAAATCAAAATGGAATATTTTATTTCTAGAAGAATTTCAGAAATTAGGGCCACTATCAAAGACTTGAAAAATGCAAGCTTGATGACTCCTAGCCCATTCCCCATTCAACTCTTCTATTTGGCCCATGCAGAAGACAGATGGCTCTTGGAGAATGATGGTGAATTAACATAAGCTTAATAGCATAGTGACTCGAATTGCAGTTGCTGTACCAGATGGGGTTTCATTGCTTGAGCAAATAAACACATCCCTTGGTACCTGGTGTGCAGTCATTGATGTAGCAAATGACATTTTCTCCATACCTATTCATAAGGCAACCAGAAACAGTTTGCTTTAGCTGGCAAGGCCACAGTACACCTTCAGTGTCCTAGCACATAATTTTATCAACTCTTCAGTCCTTTGCCATCATTTTGCTTACAGGATTCTTGATCACCTTCTCCTTTCATAACATGTCCCCCTGGTTCACTGCATTGATTATATTATGCTGACTGGACTTAATGAGCAAGAAGTAACAACTACTCTAGACTTATTAGTAAGACATTGGCAAGTCACAGGATAGTAAATAACTCTAACTAAAATTCAGAGGACTTCTGACTCAGTGAAATTTTCAGGACTGCAGTGGTGTGTGGCATATTGAGATATTGCATCTATGGTGGAGGATAAGTTGTTGCACCTAGCTTCATCCACAACCAAGAAAAAGACACAAGGCATAGTGAGCCTCTTTGGATTTGAAGAGGAATGTAATTCTCATTTGGGAGTGTTACTCCAGCCCATTTACCAAGTCACCCAAGAAGCTGCTAAATCTGAGTGGGGTCTAGAGCAAGAAAAACGTCTTCAATAGGTTTGTGTTTCTATGCAACCTGCTCTGCCACTTTAGCCATATGATTCAGTAGATGCAATGGTACATGAAGTGTCAGCTGAAGACAGGGATTGGATAGGTGAATAAAAGTACAGGCTTTTACGATTCTGGAGCAAAGCCCTGTTATCCTCCACAGGTAACTACTCTCCCTTTGAGGAAGCTCTCTTGGCTTTCTAATGAACCTTAGTATAGACTCATACTTATGGGCCACCAAGTTACTGTGTGACCTGAGTTACTTATCATGAACTGGGTGTTACCTGACCCACCAAGCCACAGAATGGGACATGCACAGCAATACTCACTATGAAATAGAAGTAATATAGATATGATAAGTCTTGAACAGGCCTTAAAGTAGTACACGCAAGTTAAATGAATTGGTGGCCCAAATGGCCATAACCCCTACTACTGCTACACTGCCTTTTCTCTCCCAGCCTGCAACTTTAACTTCATGAAGAGTCCCCAGCAATCAATTAACATAGGAAGAGAATATCAAGCCTGGTTTATAATTAGTTCTGTGTAATATACAGGCACCATTCAAAAGTGGACACCTGAAGTACTGCAGCACCTTTCTGGGACATTCCTGAAGTACAGATGTAAAGATAAATTTGCTCAGTAGGCAGAACTTTCAGCAGTTCAGAGCTGGTTTTGCACTTCCCTGGAAGGAGAAATGGCCAGATGTGTGATTATATATCAATTTATGTGATGTAGTCAATGGTTTGGCAAGATGGTCAGGGACTTAAGAGGAACATGATTTAAAAATTATTCCAAAGTCCTTTGAAAGAAGCAGCAGGCAGCAGCCTACATCATGAACCAGGTGGAAAACTTCCCACAGGAAACAGTGAACTTATTCACACACCCAGAATATTACTACAACAACAAGCATCTGAGAAAGCCATCACATAAAGATTCTTTGTAACCAAGGAACTCGTACACAGCCTTCACCACTGAAAGCACTCAAAGCCAAATGTAGGTGACAATAAACTATAAACATTAAGACCACATTCTCAAAGGGAAAAATAATTAAAAAATAAAATCCAATCAAATAAAAAATAACTTCAAAAATAATTAGAAGAAATAGTACACACAAATGAAAAGGAACCAGGAAAGTAATTCTGGCAATATAAATAAAATAGGATCCTACAACACCCCTGAAAGATCACACTAACTCTCCATCAGTGGATCCAAACCAAGATGAAATATTTAAAATGCCAGATAAAGAATTCAAAAGATTAATTATTAAGTTACTCAACGAGATCCAAAAGAAAGATAGAAAAAACAACATAAAGAAATTTTAAAAAGTATATATATGGAAGTTTTTCTGAAGGGTTAGATATTTTAAAGAAAAACCTATGAGAACTTCTGGAAATTAAAGACACATTTAAGGCAGTACAAATTGCAGTGGAAAGTTTTAACAATAGACTAGGCTGAGGAGAAGAAAAAATTTCCGAGCTCTAAGACAAGGCTTTCAAATTAACCCAATCAATCAGACAAAAATAAAAAATAAAGGAAATAAACATAGTGTCCAAGAAATATGGGATCATGTAAAATGGCCAAATCTAAGAATCATAGGTGTTTCTATGGGAGAAAAAACAGCAAAAAGTTTGCAAAACCTGCGAGGGAATAATTGAGGAAAACTTCCCTGGTCTTGCTAGAGATTTAGATATCCAAATTCAAGAAGCTAAATGCCTCCTGGGAGATTCATTGCAAAAAGGGCATCACCGAGACACAGTCATCAGGCTATCTAAAGTCAATGTGAAGGAAAGAATTCTAACAGTGAGACAAAAACATCAAGTAACCTATAAAGAAAAACCTGTCAGACCAACACCATACTTCTCAACAGAAATCTTACAAGTGAGAAGAAATTGGGATCCTATTTTTAGTCTTTTTAAAAAGAATAACCGTAAACCAAGAATTTGGTATCTAGCAAAACTAGGTTTCATAAATGAAGGAGAAGTAAAGTCTTTCTCAGGAAAGCAAAAACTGGTATTTGTCAATATTAGGCCAGCCTTACAAGAAATGCTAAAACAAACAAAAGCTTAAAACTGAAACAAAAGGTTGATATGCACAGAATAGGTACACTTGAAAGCATAAAATTCATAGGGCTTATAAAACAGTAACACAATGAAGAAAACAAAGTCACTAGATAGCAGCATAATGACTGGAACAGTACCTCATATCTCAATATTAACATTGTAACTGATAAAAATGTTCCACTTAAAAGATATGGGTTAGCAGAATGGATAAAAAATTACAAACCAAATATTTGTTGTCTTCAGTAGACATGCCTAACATAGTCTTATAGATTAAAGGTACAGGCGTAAAGAAAAGATATTTCATTCAAAAGGAAAGCAAATGTGAGCATGAGTAACCATTCTTACATTAGATAAACATACTTTAAAGCAACAACCTTAAAAAAATGAAGAAGGTTGTTGTATAATGATAAGAGTATCAATTCAACAAAAAGATATAACAATCCTAAATATATATGCACCTATCCCTGAAGCTCCCAGATGTATAAAGCAATTACTACTAGACTTAGAACAGAGATAGACAACAACACAGTAAAAATGAGGAACCTCAGCACTCCGCTGATAGCACTAAACAGGTTATTAAGGCAGAAAATCAACAAAGAAACATTAGATTTAAACTGCACTCTTAAACAAATGGACGTAACAGATATTTATAGAAGATTTTAACCAAGAAGAGCAGAATATACCTTCTTATCATCAGCACCTGGAACATTCTCCGAGATAGACTATATAATAGTCCAGAAAACAAGTCTCAATAGATGTTTAAAAATCAAAATCATATCAAATATCTCCTTGGACTACTATGGAATTAAAACAGAAATCAACTACAAAAGGAACCCTTAAAGCTATACAAATACATGGAAATGAAACAATCTGCTCCTGAATGATTTTTGGGTCAACAATGAAATCGAAATGAAAATTTAAAATTTTTTTGAAATGGTCAACAATGACACAAGTTATTGATACCTTTGAGTTACAGCAAAAGCAGTGCTAAGAGAAAAGTTTATAGCATTAAACACCAAAAAGTCTGAAAGATCACAAATTAACAAACTGAGACCACAAATCAAGGAACTAGAGAAACAAGAGCCAATCAAACACAAAGCTAGAAGAAGGAAAGAAATATCAAAGATCAGAGCAGAACTAAATAAATCTGAAACAACAAAACTGCAAAAGATCAATGAAACAAGAAGGTGCATCTTTGAAAAGAAACAAAATTGATAAATCACTAGCTAGATCAACCAAGAAAAGAAGAAAGATTAAATAACCTTAATTAGAAATAAAAATGGAGGCATTACAACTGACACCACAAAAATACAGAAGATTATTCAAGAGTACTATAAACACTTCTGTGCACACAAACTAGAAAATTTAGAAGAAATGGATAAAATTACTGGAAACACACAACCCTAGCTTGAATCAGGAAGCAATATAAATCCGAAACAGACCAATAACAACTGGTTAAATTAAATCATGAATTTAAAAAATTGCCAACACAAAAAGCCCAGGGTCAGATGGAGTCACAGTCAAATTCTTCCAGAGATTCCAGAGGAATTGGTACCAATCTACTGAAACTATTTCAACAAAGGCACTATCACCGAATCTAGAAACAACAGAAAAACAAACAAACAAACAAAGAAAAGAAAAAAGCTCATGAACATAGATGCAAAAAATCATCACAAAATGCAAGGAAACCAAATCTAACAACTCAGAAAAACAAATTCACCATAATTAATTGAATTTCATCCCAGAGATGAAGGGATAGTTCAACATATACAAGTCAATAAATGTGATACATCACATAAGCAGAATTTATAATAAAAACAAGACTGGGTGTAGTGGCTCACGCCTGTAATCCCAGCACGTTGGGAGGCTGAGGCGGGCAGATCACAAGATCAGAAGATAGAAACCATCCTGGCTAACACAGTGAAATCCCTTCTCCATTAAAAATACAAAAAAGTAGCCGGGCATGGTGGCGGGCGCCTGTAGTCCAAGCTACTCGAGAGGCTGAGGCAGGAGAATTGTGTGAACCCAGGAGGCGGAGCTTGCAGTGAGCCAAAATCGCACCACTGCACTCCAGTCTGGGTGACAGAGCAAGATCTGTCTCATTAAACAAACAAACAAACAAACAAACAAAACAAAAAACAAAAAACAAAAACCACCACGTGACTGTCACATTAAATGCAAAAGCATTTGATAGGATCAAGCATCCCTTTATGATAAAAATTCTCACCAAACTAGGCATAGAAGGAACATATCTCAAAATAATAAAAGCCATATATGAAAAACACATAAGCAACATAATTCTGAAAGGGGAAAAAATTTAAAACATTCCCCCTAAGAACTGGAACAAGACAAAGATGCCCACTTTCACCACTTCTATTCACCATGTTACTGGAAGCCCTAGCCAGAGCAAGCAGGCAAGAGAAAGAAATAAAGATATCTAAATTGTAAAATAGGAAGCAAAAGTATTTCTGTTTGCCAATGATATACTCTTATACCTAGAAAACCCTAAGAACTCTTCCAAAAGACTCCTAGATATGACAAATAGATTCAATAAAGTCTCAGGTTACAAAATTAATGCACACAAATCAATAGCACTGCTATACATTAACAATGACCAAGTTATGAATCAGATCAAGAACTCATTCCCCTTTAAAGTAGCTGCCAAAAAATGATATAATACCTAGAATATACTTAACCAAGGAGGTGAAAGATCTTTACAAGAACTACAAAATACTGCTGAAAGAAATAATGGATGATACAAACAATTGGAAATACATGTTATGCTCATGGATTGGAGGAATCTGTGTCATGAAAATAACCATGGTGCCCAAGGCAATCTACAGATTCAATGCAATTCTTGTGAAAATACCAACATTATTTTTCACAAAATTCGAGAAAAACAACTCTAAAATTGATATGGAACCAAAAAGAAGCCCAGATAGCCAAAGCAATCCTAAGCAAAAATAACAAATCTGGAGGCATCATATTACCTGACTTCAAATTATACTACAAGGCTATAGTAACCAAAAACATCATGGTACTAATATAAAAACAGATACACAGAACAATGGAACAGAATAGAGAACCCCAAAATAAAGCAAAATATGTCCAACTGATCTTCCACAAAGCATACAAAAATATAAATTGGGGAAAAAACAACCTATTTGATAAATGGTCCTGGGAAAAATGGTTAGCCAGATGTAAAAGGATGAAACTGGATCCCTGCCTTTTGCTATATATCACTATATATGAAAATTAACTGAAGATAGATTAAAGACTTAAAAAATAAAGACCTGAAACCATAAAAATTCTAGAAGAAAATCTAGGAAATACTTTCTGAGTCTTGGCTGAGGCAAATAATTTATGAATAAGACCCCAAAAGTGAATGTAACAAAAACAAAAATAAAAATAAATAAATTGGACCTAGTGAAACTGAAAAGCTTCTGCGCAGCAAAATAAATATTTATCAGAGTAAATACACAATATGCAGCATGGGAGAAAATACTTGCAAGTTTTGTATCCAACAAAGGTCTCATATCCAAAAATCTACAAGGAACCCAAATAAACCAGCAAGAAAAAATCCCTGATAAACCCATTAAATAATGTGCAAACGAAATGAATAGACATTTCTCAAAATAGATATTTTTCATATATAAATGACCAATGAACATCTGAAAAAATGTTCAACATCAGTAATCATCAGACAGATGCAAATTAAAACCACAGTGAGATACTACCTTACCCCAGCCAGAATGGCCGTAGACCATAATTAAAATGTCAATGAACAATAGATTTTGGTGTGGATATGGTTGAAAAGGAACACTTATCCATTGCTGGTAGACGTGTAAACTAGTACAGCCTCCATGGAAAATAGTATGGAGATTTCTCCAAGAACTAAAAGTAGATGTACCATTCGGTCCAGCAATCCTACTGCTAAGCAAAGAATTCACTATATCAAAGGAAAAGAAGTCACCATGTCAAAAAAAAAAAAA
The DNA here is from genome assembly GCF_049350105.2 of Macaca mulatta. Taxonomy (NCBI): domain Eukaryota; kingdom Metazoa; phylum Chordata; class Mammalia; order Primates; family Cercopithecidae; genus Macaca; species Macaca mulatta. The sequence continues at coordinate 59,946,343 of NC_133417.1, read as the reverse complement.
AAAAAAAAAAAAAAAAAAAAAAACCACCTCCATCCATATGTTTATTGCAGCACAATTCACAATTGCAAAGATACAGAATTAACCTAAGTGCCCATCAACCCATGACTGGATAAAGAAAATGTGTATATGTGTGCGCGCGTGTGTGTGTGTGTGTGTGTGTGTGTATAAAATATATATGCAAATATATATGTGTGTGTGTATATATGTGTGTATACACATACACATGGAATACTACTCAGTCATAAAAAAAGAATGAATAACGTCTTTTGCAGGAATTTGGATGGGACTGGGATACATTATCCTAAGTGAAGTAACGAAGGAATTGAAAATCAAATACTGCATGTTCTTAGTTATAAGTGGGAGCTAAGCTATGGATTTGCAATGGCGTACATAATGGTATAATGGACATTGGAGACTCAGAATGGGGGAAGTGGGGAGGGTAGTAGGAATGAAAAACTACCTATTGGGTACAAGGTATGCTACTTGGGTGCACTAAAATCTCAGACTTCACCCCTATAAAATTCATCCATGTAACAAATAACCTCTTATATCTTTAAAGCTAGTGAAATTAAAAACTTAAACAAATTAGTGACAAAGAAATTTGGGGAAGAGATACACACATAGACTTATCTGAATGGATGAAGGATGCTAGTGAAGGATAATCCTCTCAATGAGCAGAGCTTTGAGCAGTACACTTGGTTGTTCACTTTGTTTAGAAAGATAAATGACCTGACACACAAATATATTTTGATTCATGGGCCATGGACAACGGTTGGCTGGATGACAAGGAATTACAAAAAACAGGATTGGAAAAGTGTTGACAAATAAATTTGGAAAAGAGGTATATGACACACCTCTCTGAATAAGCAAAAAGCAAAGATATTTGTGTACATGTGAAGACTTACCAAAGAGTGGACTCAAAAGAGGAAAATTTTAATAATTACATAGACAAAATGACTCATCCTATGGATAACAGTTATCCTCTTTCCCTAGCCACTGCTTTTACCATTCAATGGGCTCATGAACAGTGTCATGGTGAGAGAGACAGAGGATAGGCACAGGCAAAGCAACATGAACTTCCACTCATCAAGGCAGATCTGGCTATGGCCATCATGGAGTGCACAATCTGCCAGCAGCAGAGAGCAACACTGAGTCCCCAAAATGGCACGATTCTTTGGGATCATCAGCCAGCTACCTGGTGGCAGGTTGATTACATTGAACCACTTCCATCATGAAAGGAGAAACATTTTGTTTTCATTGGAATAGACAGTTACTCTGGATATGTCTTCTCTACATGCAACACTTCAGCCAAAACTACCATCTGTGGACTTACAGAATGCCTGCCTTATCCACTGTCTTAGTATTCCATGCAGCATTGTTTGTAGTACAGCAGTGGACCCATACGTATTGAATTCACTGTTTTTATCATGTTCCCCAATATGAGTGGGCATCATCCAATCCTTTGAGATCCTGAATAGAACAGGCTCCTTTACGTCTGCTTTATGTCTGCTTTAGCTAGGCTATCAGTCTTCTCCTGTCCTTGGACTGGAATTCACACAATCTGCTCTCTGTTCTCAGACCTTTGGACTCAGATTGGAATTACACCATCCTGAAGCAGCTGGCTTGATAGATAGTGGAATGGTCTTGAAGCGCTAGTTAATGACAGCCAGTTGTCAATACGTTGCAGGCTGGGGAATGATTCTCCTAAGGGCTGTATATGCTCCTGTTTTTACCATAGTCAGGATTCACAGGTCAAAGAATCAAGAGGTGGAAATGGTATTAGTAACCCTCACTATTATCCCACTAGTGACACACTAGCAAAATTTTTGCCTCCTGTTTCCACAAGTTTATGCACTGCTGGCTCAGATGTCTTGGTTATAGAGGGAGAAATGCTTCCACCAGAAGATACAACGTTGTTCCCATTGAACTGCACGTTAAGACTTCCACCCAGCCACTTTGAGCTCCTCATGCCTCTGAAGCAATAGGCAAATTAGGGAGTTAGGATGCTGGCTGTGGTGATTGATCCTGACTCCCAGGAGGAAATTGGACTACTACTCCACATTGGAGATAAAGAAGAGTATGTATGTCTGGAGTACAGAAGATCCCTTAGGTTGTCTCTTAGTGTTGTCATGTGCTATGATCAATGTCAATGGAAAACTACAACCACCAATCCAGGAAGGGCTAATAAAAGCTCAGATCCTTTAGGAATGAAGTTTTGTGTTTCCACTCCAGGTAAAGAACAGAGACCAGCTGAGTTGCATACTGAGGAAAAAGGAAGTACAGAGTGGGAAATAGAAGAAGACAGTTATAAATGCCAGCCGTTTGACCAGTTATGGAAATGAGTACTATAACTGTCATGTGTAGCACAAGATACATTGACTTTACATCATAATATTTAAGTATTGTTAATTTCATATTCTAATATATAAGTTAAAGGATATAAAGTTGAAGAGTAAACATCATTTGCAGGATAGCTCTATTACATTAGCTGGAATGACCTCAGTACAGTTTTTATTTAGAGGTTAAGCATAATTTAAGCAATGTATAGGTACCAAGTTGACAAGGGGTAGATTTGTGATTGCTAAATTTTATATATCAGCTTGAATGCACTGTGGGGTGCCTATATTAATCATTATTTTTGGTGCATCTGTGAAGATGTTTATGGATAAGATTACCATTTAAAATCAGTGCAGTAAATAAATTAGGTAGCCCTCCCAATGTTTGTGGGCATCATCCAATCTATTAAGAGTTCTAATAGAATGAAGATGCAGTGGAAAGAGGAATTTATCCCTTTCCTTCCTGCCTGCCTGTTTGAGCTGGTCTTTTGACTGGAATTCACACCATCAATTCCCTTAGTTCTCAGACCTCTAGACTCAGACTGGAATTACACCATTGGCTTTCCTGGGTTATCAGCTTGCAGACAGCGGATGGCAAGACATCTCAGCCTTCATCGTGAGCCAATACTTCATAATAAATCCCCTGTGTATCCTATTGGCCCTGTTGCTTTGGAGAACCCTTACTAATACAACTAGTTTACTACAATTCGTATATTTATAACCACATATGAAATGTGCCATTTTTTCTGACTGCCTTCAAGATTTTCTTTCTTCTTCTATTGAAGATAATACAGGAAATCATGGATAGAAAAATAAACAAGAAAAATAAACAAAACCCAACCAATGCAGAAAGGAAGAAATAAAATTGTTTCTATTTGCAGGTGACATAATCTTAGGCACCAAAATCTTGAGAGAATTCACAAAAAATAAAATTGTTAGAACTAATAAATTCAGTAAAAGTGCAGAATAAAAAATCAACATTCAAAAATCAGTTGCAATTCTATAAACTAACAACGCTCCAAAAATGAAATTAAAAATAAATCTTATGTACAATAGCATCAAAAATTTAACCAAAGAAGCGAAAGACCTTTACACTGAAAACTATAAAACATAGTTGCAAGAAACTAAAGTAGATAACAGTAAATGGAAAGGCATCCTGTATTTATGGCTTAGAAGGATTAATACTGTTAAAATATCTATACTATGCAAAACAATCTATAGATTCAGTGGAATCCCTGTCAAAGTTCCAATGGCATTTCTCAAAGAAATAAAAAAAAATCATTTCTAAAATTCATATAGAACCCCCTAAAACTCATGTAGCCAAGGAAGTCATAAGAAGAACAAAGCAAAAATCATTTCTAAAATTCATATAGAACCCCCTAAAACTCATGTAGCCAAGGAAGTCATAAGAAGAACAAAGCTAAAGTTATCAAAATTCTTGGTGTCAAATGACATAACAAAAGTACAGTAATCAAAATGGTAAGGTATTGGCATAAAACAGATACATAGAACAATGTAACAGAATAGAAAGCCCAGAAATTAACCCATACATAATCAATTAATATTTGACAATGCTGCTGAGAATCTCCAATAGGGAAAGGATGGTGTCTCTAGTAAATTGTGTTGGAAATACTGGATATCCACATGCAAAAATATGAAATTGGATCTCTATCTTGCACCACTCACATTATTAACTCAAATAGGATTAAAAGTTAGAACTGAAACTGTAAAAGTACTTCAAGAAAAGGGGGGAAAACCCTTTGACAATTGGCCATGGTGATGATTTTTTTTTTATATGACACCAAAAGCACAGACAACAAAAGCAAAAATAAACAAGTGGCACTACATCAAACCAAGCACATAACTACACACGCAATAAATTATCTTTGTCTCATTTGTCATATAACTTTATCCAGGACATTGTCTCACTTTATCCAAAGATAATATGAAACATCTTTTCATTAATGTACAGATACTTGTTCTAGTTATTCACGACACTTGAGGCATTTTATTTTGCTAGCTTTTAACTTATTTTTGATATGCTAAAATAAAATAGAGCTGTCTTAATACATAATTTAATAACATGATGAACTTTGAAGTGTTCCATAAATAATTTGCTACTAAATATAAAGGAGTGAGTTGTGTTGATGCTAATTTAAATCAATAATTGTTTCACTCTCCCACTTGCATTTCATTGAGCTTTGTTTAGTAAAAAGAAATGGGTGTAGTTAAAGCTCTCTTACTGACATATTGTAAAATATATAATTTTGTTTATCACTCAGGATATATCATCCTTTTAAATGCCTTGAGTGGGGGAGATAAATGGGTAAAGGATTGCTGTGTGCCAACTTCTCCGTCCCCTGAAGTCCAACATAAACAGATTTACCTCAAACTCATGTTTCTTCCTACAAAGTCATGTTTGTGCCAGAGCCATTACAGAATTATCAAAATTTAAAAATCAGCTCTCTGATATGAAAAATACATCATTTTTAAGTTACGAATATAAAAAGAGCATTATTTTTTATTTAAGTATATAAAGAGCATTGTTTTTCAAGATAAAATTTGATCACTTATGAGTTACATGATGGTCTCTATACAATGATTTGAAAAACTATTACCACACATAACATGGATGACTCTAATAAACAAGATTCAATAAAATAAATCAGAAACAAAAGAATTCATAAAGTGTGACTCTTTTGAGACAAGTAGAAAAAGTCAGAACTAACCCATAGATACCAGGAAGTTAAAGTGGATGATACTCTGCTTCGTGATTTATTTGCTGATTCTATCTGTCTAAACCATCTATCTATCTATCTATCTATCTATCTATCTATCTATCTAATCACCCACGAATATTTTCTGATATGTACATTTACGATTTGTGCACTTTTGCTAAATGTTATAATTCCTTAAAACAAATTCCAAAAGTCTTTCCCAACTCTGTTCAATTTATAATTTTGCCTTCAACAAAATTTTAGTGATTAATTTAGTCTTTTGCTTCTCTAAATTTTATTAACATTTATCAGTTTTGCATACACTAGAAATTTGTTACACAAATAATATAATTCAGAATTTATATTGAAGTGGATAAAGAATTTGCACCTTTGCTCAAGAAGACAGATTATTCAATTTCAAACTCCTTCTAGAGTTCAATAGGAACTCATCTTTTCTACTTAAATATGATATATTTTGAAATATCTAAACCATTAATAAGGCTTTCAGACTGTGCTTAGGTGGTCATTTTCCTTACTTTACGCCTGGGAAAATTGTACTATATAAAAGTGCATTTCACTAAGTATTAATATTCTCCATGATCTCACCATGACAGGCTATTTTTTTGTTCTCTGGGCACTAATGTGATGGATTAATGTAGTAAATATGAAAGGCCAAGTCTTTGATGATCACAGAAACTCAAGGCATAGAATGTCCATTCCTAATTCCAAGCAAAGCTAGGTAAGAGTAGAAAAGGAAGGAGAGCAAAATAATCCATAAAGAAAATAAAATGAGGTTTCATTATTCCTATTGTGGAAGAATGTACCTTTTGGCTGTAGTATCATAGATGTTAATTATAGTTTTCACAATGGTAAGACACATATTTTTAAAGATCAATTTAAAACTTGAAAAAAGTAGAAATTATTTACCTTGAAATTGTGAGAGAAAAAAATAAAGCTAGTTAATTTATCTTATAAAATTTCAGTGAGCTGAGTACTTCACAAGCTAGTTGATTCTATTATCATGTCGAAACTGTTCTAACACTAGAAAGCGATTCCTCATATTGAGACAAAACACTTCTACCTGACAGAACTCAAAGCAGTAAAGACAAACTTGTGACTCACTTGAATCATCTCTTTTCCAAGGTTTTTGCATGTCCCTTTACTGCTTATTATATAACAGTGTCCTGACCCTTCATCATCCTAGGTTACATGTTTTCTAGATATGTGCTCTGATTTGTGAATACTCCTCCTGAGCCAGTGTCCAAAGATAAATTCAAAGGCAGATTCCAAAAAACTTTAGCCCTTTCCATTATCATAGCAGGGGCCCTAGAACATGCTCACGTGTCCTTACGGTTTCATAAAAATTTCAAAATTAATATATTTTAATCTCAAAAGTTGCCAAGGACTGAATGTTTGGGTTTTGCATAATTCTTATGTTAAAATTCTAACCCCCAATATGACGGCATTTGGAGGTGAGGCCTTTGGGCATTAAGTTATGAATGAGATGAGTAGTTTTATATAAGGGAACCCAAGGAACTCTCTCACCCTTTTTCTGCCAGATAAGGATACAAAGAAAGGACGGTAGTCTGAAACTGGGTGAGAGTTCTCACCAACATCAGACAACATTGGCACCCTGATCCTGGACTTCTGACCTCCAGTACTGTGAAAAATAAATCTCTCTCTCTTTTTTTTTTTTTTTTTAAATAAGGCACCCAGTCTATGATCCTTTGTTACTGCAGCCCAAACCAAGGCAAGACTGCAGCCACTTTATATTCCAACTTCCCCTTTGTCATAATTGCCCTCATGTCTGGAAGAACTGGAGGATTTGAGGGTATTTTAGGGATCTTGGCAAAAAGAAATTGAGTTAGTTAAGTGGAATACAGTTATGTGGTTTCTGAGCATTAAAACCCATTGTAATAGTGACATCTATTTTGGTTGCTCAAAGACCTGCAGTCAGCTGGTCCACTCAGTACTGTGACACAAAGATAGAGGGAAAGAAATTATATAACCAAATAAATGTATACTTCAGAGCAGCATGGATGTATATAGGTCATGGGGTTTGAGATGTACGGATATAAAAGTAGAATGTGGGAAATCCTCCCACATCTTAGCTTTTATATGTGAGGAAAATTTGATACAGATGTCTTCAAATTTGACAACAATTTAAAAAAAAGTGACTTTCTCAATAATGCGTTGTGGACTAGAGAGCAATTCTTCTAAACTATCAATAATAAAAACAAATTTTGATCAACTTTCCTAGTGAAAAGACTGAAATAGCTATTAACTGTAGAAGGCATAATGTGACAAAATCATTTTCATATGAAGAGGAAATCAGGGTATAAAGCCACAATATATCCGAAAACTGTATCACAGAGGTATATCAGGCAGTGAATTCATTTTAAAAATAATGTTTTTTTGTTTTTTGGTTTTTTTCTAGATTTGGTGATGTCTAGTACTTGCAAGTTTCTTTTTTTTCTTTTTCTTTTTTTTTCCTTTGAGATGGAGTCTTGCTCTGTCCCCCAGGCTAGAGTGCAGTGGTGCGATCTCGGCTCACTCAAGTTCTGCCTCCCGGGTTCAAGCCATTCTCCTGTCTCAACCTCCTGAGTAGCTGGGACTACAGGCACCCACCACCACGCCCAGCTAATTTTTTGTATTTTTTTTTTTTTTTTTCTTGAGACGGAGTCTCGCTCTGTCACCCAGGCTGGAGTGCAGTGGCCGGATCTCAGCTCACTGTAAGCTCCGCCTCCCGGATTCACACCGTTATCCTGCCTCAGCCTCCCGAGTAGCTGGGACTACAGGCGCCCGCCACCGCCACCGTGCCCGGCAAATTTTTTGCATTTTTAGTAGAGATGGGGTTTCACCGTGTTAGCCAGGATGGTCTCGATCTCCTGACCTCGTGATCCACCTGCTTCGGCCTCCCAAAGTGCTGGGATTACAGGCGTGAGCCACCGCGCCCGGGCAGTTTTTTGTATTTTTAGTAGAGACAGGGTTTCACCATGTTGTCTAGGATGGTGTCAATCTCCTGACCTCGTGATCCACCCTCCTTCGCCTCCCAAAGTGCTAGGATTACAGGCGTGAACCACTGCGCCCGGTCTACTTGTACGTTCTTTAATGTGTGATTTGTTGTGATTTTTAAAACTCTAAATAAATATTGTTTTTCTATATAAAAAAAATTCAATGAGTTGAAAGGAAAGATACACTTTCACAGATCTCAAAAATCTCTGTTTCATTAAACTACCCCAGTGTAGGTATTTTTTTTTCCTATTATTTACAACCCAAAACATTGAGTCCATTTCTAAAAGTGAGAGCTTCTTAGTCTGTTCCTGGGAACAGACTTAGAAATGAGTAAATGTTGATGAGATCTTGGGAAAAATCCTAGGTAATTTGATTATTGCAGAGTGACTTCTGAACAGGAGAATCATGGAGGAAGGATGACAAATTTCATGTGTGAATCAGAGTTTGTGATAATACATAAAGACAATTTAAAAACACAGCAATATTTGCAACATTAGCTATTTTATTCCCTTTCCATCACTAAATTATGGTTTTTGTCAAAATATATTTATAGGTTCTAATAATACCTTTGTGCAACATTTATAGTTTACAGAACGCTACTGCACACATGACTCAATGTCCTTGCCATTTTTTTTTCTCCTAAAATCTCACCCAAATGCTTTGGTCTTTCAGCTTAGATTTAAAAATTATTAACATGCTATTGAATTAAACCTTGTCAAATAGTTGAAAGTGTCATCATTCTTTCAAAGCTTGCAAGAGGGAGACTAATTTTCAGTATTCCATCTTCTCTTTTTGATGTCCTCATGAAAGTGTTAATTATCAATTTGTTGTTTAGCTTTGTTAGGTAACATTAACATAAATTTGTATCAAGGTAAATATTGTTACTAAGAAATGACTGGACCTCAGAGTTTGAAGAAAGGTATTATTAATGAATTGAAGACATGCTACAGTAAACACAGAGGATTGTAGAAAGTGTGACAGAGTGAGAGAAAAAAATATGAATTAGAATTAAAATAACTGAAAAATAGAGAAAATATGTATACAGTCTCAAAAATCTGGAGCTAGAAAGAAATTATTCACCTTATTAATATATTCAGGAGCTAGAAAGAAATTATTTAGGCAGTTAGTGAGGATAAGAGAGCCCTTGGCAAGGTTTCCCTTTTTATAAAAAGCAGCCCTCAGATCATTTCTTTCTAACAAACAGAAGCCTGAAAAATCAAGCTGCAGACAGAAAAGCCAGCAGCTGTACCAATAGGAAAAGGCTACTGGGGGCCAGGCAAGTTCAACATGGAGGTTCCATCTTCCCTTTTCTTTGTCAACCATGTGTACAGTAAACCATGTACACATGATGCCAGCCAAGTAGAGACACCATCTGCATAATAAAAGATTAGGGTGGGGTGGCCATCTTCTTTTCATACTGTGCAAATGGCACACCTGGTCTGATCAGTCTCTAGTCCCCTATGTAAATCAGATACCACCTCCTCATGCTCATCTATAAAACCCTGTGCATTTCACCATGTAGCCAGAAGACCCACTGGGGAGCCCCTCTTTCTCTGCAAGAGAGAAAGCTTTTCTCTTTCTTTCACCTATTAGACCTCCGCTTTTAACCTCACGCCTGGTATGTCTGCGTCCTTTACTGAATTATATTTGTAAGGTGAATATTGATAATTTATACTGAAATATGATAATTTTTCTATGGAAATAGAAAAAAAAGTGGTCCTACTCCTCAATAAATTGATGTCAAATTCTAAGATTTCTTAATATGTCCCTTGATTGCACATACAGATTCAGAGGTTTTGGGTTTTTTTTTTTCACTTTTAGCAAATATTCAAATAACTCATACAAATCAAAAATTATTTTAATCATGTTTTTATAAGATGTTAATGTTTTACATGCAAATGCCTATCAGATATGATGTTGTAAGTAACTGAAATAATTTCAAAATCTGAATAACCAAGAGTCCAAGCATAAAAGAAATGAACAATCAGTGTTCACAAATGAAATAATTATTGACTTCAATCATTGCCTTTATGTTTTCTTAGTCCCCCCCTTCATAGTTGGTTAGAAACAAACAAGCAACAACAACAGCAACAATAAAAAACAGAGAGCACAAAGAGAAGAAATAAAGATGCTGTCAGAGATGGAACATAGTGACAGTAAAAGAAATGACAACTAGTAGAGGGGAAAGTAAAAAAAAACTCCAACATAGACTCACAACTATTTTTATTCAGTTAATATTAATGAATAAAGTTTCTTTTGGCAGTGCCTTATCAAAAACTATGAGAAATATTCAATACTGAAAAAGGTGGTCATTAATATACACATTATAATTATCTCCATAATAAATGTAGTTTAAATTATTTTGTTTATAGAAACTGGAGTCAAGTTCCCTGGAAAATATATTTATGTGGAGCAGGTGTCCCCGAGGTACACACATGAATTCAGGAGCCTGAATCAATCCTTAGTTTCCATATAAGTGCTTGGACATAGTAGTCAAATTAAAAAATATCAGTTCGCTTGGGCTACATTAGTCCAAAACAAAGTAATGTCTTCAAATTCCTATAGCTAACAATAAAATGTTTATTTCTCTCTGCTATGGCAGATCGGTCTTGTATCAATTGTATATTTTCTCTCCTCTGAAACTAAGAGTGACAGCAGGGGGAAATGGGAGATGTGGCAGATGATGAGATAGCTCTTAATGTTTCTAAGTGGCACATGTTACAGGTTCTTTATTACTCACTTTTTATTTCACAAAGCAATTCTGGTAACAAAGTCTCAATTCTGTGATCTAAAATATATACTTCTTCTGTAGCAAGATGTATAAAGGGAGACTGGACATTTTTGAACAATAATATGATCTACCAAAAAGAAGTTTAGATCTTAATTTTCCCTCACTTTTCTAGAGTTATTGCCCAAGAATCTTCAAATGTAGGGCATTGTAATCATTAAGTTTACATTTCACTCAACTTTTCTCCATTTTGATGAAAACAAATGAGAGGATCAAGGTGACGTTGATCTATTATGTAGAAAAATCTATTGTTTATATTTATGTTTGATTTGATAACTGCTTTAAATGATTGATTTAGAGCTTACAAAAATAGCATAATTCTTTGCTGGACAAAAGGCAAAAATAATTTAAGGCAAAAGTACCCATCTAGGTATAAAACAAAGTAATCACTTAGGTAGCTAACATTCTTTTAAAATAGAAATGCATTGCTGATATTTCTTTTCATTATTGAAAGAAACTTTTAATTTGTGATAATTGTACATTTTGAGATAATTGTACATTCATATGGAGTTGTTAGAAATAACACAGAGAAATGCTGTGTACCATTTACTTAGTTTTCTCTAATGGTAACATTTTACAGAAGTATAGAACTATGTTACAACCAGGTATTGATATTGATACAATCCGCTACTCTTATTCAGATTTTCTGAGGTCACTTTTATTCATTTGTATATGTGTGTATTACATCTATGAAATTGCATCATGTGTAGATTTATGTATTCATCACCCAGTCAGCATAGAGAATAGTTCCATAACCACAGGATCTATTGTGTTGCACTTTTATTACCATACCTGTCTCCCTGCCCACCCTCCCAGGTGCTAATCCATGGCAAAATTAATCCATTTTCTATTCTATAATTTTGTCATTTCAATAATTCTATGTAAATGAATTTATATACAATGTTTAATCTTTGGGGATTGATGCATTTTTACTCAGTACTTTTCTCTTGAGATTAACCAAAGTTCTTCTATGTATTAATCGCTGGTTATTTTTGGTTGCTGAAAAGTACATAATGGTATAAATATGTCATAGGTTATATCACTCATTTAAGGGCAACTAGGTTATTTTCAGGTTTTTGTTATTACAAATTTTGTCATTTTATTATTTGTATTTTATTTGTTTATTCTAATTTTTATCCCTCTATTCCTCATTTCTTTTCTGTGGATTGTGTGACTATTTTTTAGAATTTTATCTTCAATGATTTCTAGTGTTTTTCAGTATACTTTAATTAGTAGTCACTAGTCAACAAAATACATTGTGACTTACCATAATCTACTAGTATCAAGTGAAGTTTGGAAATTTGATTTCATTTAAGCTCGCTCTACCCTACCCTACTTTAACTATTACTGCCTTGAATATCAGATAGCATTATCATTTTTGTTTCAGTCATCAAATATAATGTATAAAATTCATGAGGATAAAGATAGTCTATTTTATGTTCCCATCTTTTTGCGCTTATCATTGTTCTTCATTTTGATGTTCCACTATTCTTTTCTAAAACCATTTTATTTGTGTTTGTTGAAATTTGTTTAACCACTCTTTAATGGTAGAGATGCTAGAGGCAAATTATCTTAGTTTCCTCAATCTGAAAATATTTTTCTTTCCCCTCATTTATAAAACATATTTTTACCAGATAAAACATTTTATATTTAAGATCAAATATATTTATTCACAGATATATTTATCTTGCCAGACATATCTGATATGGTTAGGTTTTGTGTCCCAACCCAAATCTCATTTTGAATTGTAATCATAATCCCCATAATCTCCATGTGTCAAGGGAGAGAGCAGGTGGAAGTAATTGAACCATGGGGGTGGTTTCTCCCATGCTATTCTCACAATAGTGAGTTCTCGCGAGAGCTGATGGTTTTAAAAGGGACTCTTTCCCCTTCACTAGGCACTTCTCCTTCCTGCCACCTTGTGAGGAAGGTGCCTTGCTTCCCCCTTCACCTTCCACCATTACTGTAAGTTTCCTAAGGTGTCCCCAGCCATGCTGAACTGTGAGTCAATTAAACTTCTTTCCTTTATAAATCACACAGTCTCAGGTAGTTCTTCACAGCAGTATGAAAATGGACTAATACAATATCTTTATCTTGACAGATATGTACATAAATATTTTCTTTCAGCACTTGAAAAGTGATGTGCCACTTTCTTTCGCTTCCTGTGATTTCAGATTAGAAATCTGCTATAATTCAAATTGGCATTCCCCTGTCGGCAATGTGTCATTGATCTCTTGCTACTTTTAAGTTGTTTTGCTTTGTCTTTAGTTTTGAGAAGATTGATTATTATGTATATTGACATAGATTTCTTTGGGTTTACCTTATTTGGGATTATTTAGCTCCTTGAATAGTTTTCATTTGTGTCACCAGTTTCAGGAAGAATTCAGCTATTATTTATTTGGATACTCTATTTACCCTACTGTTTTTCTCTTCTTATTTCAGGAGTCTGATAGAATGAATACTGGACATATATCTCTCTCCAATGCACATATAAGTGTGCATGTGTATTTTATAGATAAATAGATGTTTTCTTTCAGCACTTGAAAGATGTTCCACTTTCTTCTGTATCCTGTGATTTCGGATTAAAAATCAGTGGTAACTCAAATTGGCATTCCCATATTGGCAATGTGTGATTTATTGCTTGCTACTGTAAAGTTGTTACCAAACTTAAAAGTAGCACAGGTTCCTGACTGAGTCAATTATATTAACTTGTCCTCAATGCCACTGAGTCTATCCCCTGTTTTCTCCAGTCTACTATTGAGTCCATCCATCAAGTTTTTATTTTGGTCATTATATTTTTCAGTGTTATAATTCCATTTGGTTTATTCTTAAAACACTTATTTGCCAAGATTTCTAATTCTTTATTTGTTTCAAATGAATGTAAAATTGTTTCTTGAAGCATTTTTATGATGACTGCATTAAAATACTTGTCAGTATATCCTGACGTATAAAATATTTTTGTAGTGACACCAGTTGATTGCCTTTGCTCATTCAGTTTGTGCTTTGTCTGGTTCTTGATGTCATGAGCTGTTTTTAGTAGAATTTTAATAAATAATTATTCTTTCTGGAAAATATTTGTTTTTGATATCATGGTTTTATACAGATCTTTGGGCTTATAGTACAGGCACTTGGATGTATAGGAAATAATTTAAGTGGAAGCAAGTGGTGCTTTTGCACCCATCACCTCATCACCCCTACAACTCTGAACCCCAGTGAGCTCTGCATGCAAAATCAGTTTCAGATGTCGAACTTTTTGTGGGAATTTCTGAGAAAGGACTGGTTTCTGCTCTTGTTAGTATAGTGGAGAAACAAATACAATTTTACCAATTATAGAATCTGTTGAAACTGAAAATTATGGAGGAAGAAAATAAAAAGAAATTAAAGAGATTTCTGCTTGAAGTAATTGTAGAATCGTTTGTTTCAGGCTAAATTCTCACTGAAAATGACTATGGAAGGTGGAAAATTTGAAAAAAAAAAAAAGAATTCAAGACACTGGAGAGTTTCAAAAACATGAAAGAGATATCAAAGATATCATATTTAAAAAGATAAAGCAAATGCAGAGAATTGACTCCTACATTTGGTTCTGATGTCTCTAGATATGTGCTGATTCAAATAACCAAATAATAATTGCCAATGAAGAGAAAACAAACAACAACCCACTGCAATAAATAAAGTGATGGAAATCAAAGTGATAACATCGCCTGTTGCTGTGACTTGAGTCCAACTGACAGCAACCACAATGGCAACTTGTGCAGGCAGGTGGCATGACCCTTCTTAGTTGTTCTCACAGCATAGTCTTAAGAAATTGAAGACTTACTCTTAATACGAAAGGTAACAGTAGCCTCTGATATCAGAAACTGATCTGATGCTTCCACCTAAATGTCAGTGTCATTCATTATAAGCTGGCCATTTTGTTCGCTATTTGGACATAAACCGTCTTGCAGAATACTAAGATTGGATAAGGATATTCTGAAACTTTGATAAACAGAGAAAAAACAAGGCTATTTCACAAAGTCTCCTCTCTTGGCTAAAATGAGTGATTTTGAATTCTGCAACAAACACAGTTTTATCTTCGTTCCAGGCTTCCTTCCTTATAGGGTAGATTTATTGAGATACTGAATGATAGAATTGCCCCTAATTAATGTCAGCATTCAATTTAGAGCAAATCCCTGCTTCCTTAGACACTCCCACAAATTACCTAACCAAAGTGCAAATACTATAGAAGTTTTACTCTAATAACTTTTACTGAGAAGCACATCTTCCCCAGGCTATATATTGTCCCTCACTGCAACAAGTAATACTTGTTAACTTCAAGGTGTGTTCCTGATGAATTTTTGCTGAAAGTACTATTTTCTTGATAGTTTATTGACTAATTTTATTATATTCAGTTTTGGTGAGATTTTCGGTTAATTTTCTTTCTATGTTTGGCATCCTGGGTAGGAGAAATGACCTATAAAGTTAATGTTGCCTATAAAGTGTGAACAGTAGGAGGAGAATTTTTTGTGTTGGTAAGCTCTACTTGTTTACATGACTCAACTGCACACATGGAAAATTTTCTTAAAATTGGCCTTGAGTTAATGATATTTAAACCTAAAACCTCTTAAAATTCACTTGTAGTTGTGCTTCAAAAGCTCTGGTGGTTTTCATGTTACTTTTCATCCAATGATTTAAAAACTCATATTCAGGTGACTTGGTAATCTGAAAATATAACAACAGAAAGCTTATTCTATGCAAGTCATAGGCTGGACATTTTGTCTTCCAACATAGAGAGAATCAAGGGGCATTACAAGTTTTACATTCATGGACACTGAAATCATCCTTAGTCATTCAGGAAAAACCTAATCAAATTAAAATGGAAATAGTCCTATTTTAAAGTATTTGATGAACAATCTTTGCAGGGATGCTGTGAAAGATAGCTGGACAACTTAGAGACAACTTAGTTCTTAGATCATGAGATAAAGTGGTACTGCAAGAACAGACAAGCACTCTATCATAGGAATTCTAAGAAAGGACAGTGGGTATGGTTAATTAGTTCCATAGTTAGTTCCATTGTCATAAACTACATAATATTACCCTCTTGAAAATACTCATTCTAGCTTATAATAAATGGCAAAATCTCATTGAGACTAATTAGATTGAACAAAATGAACTCAAGTAGGAGGTCAGTTTAAGGGATAATTTTTCTTAAAAATAACATACACAACAAAGTTTCATATTTGCAATTCAATTTTACTTGGGAGAATGAAACTTCAAAATATGAAGGCTTAGCAAAATACACTTCAATAAGAGTCAATGAAAACCAATGATAAATGAAGTTATAAATGCATGAATCTGTTTGGGAAGGACAAAATAGTGTGTTTGGTGTCAAACTTAGAAGTACATTTAAGATGAATGTCATTCCCTAGAGTTCCATTCACCAAAAATGCTTTTTTAATTCAAAAATGATGTTAAGTGTGATTAGTTTAATTTTTTAATTACATTAAATTTAAATATAAAATGCAACAGAACATTAAATTCACATTCAATTTGTCTTGATGCCTTCTTTCAAATTCTCATTTTTCTTTCAATATAAACTTTAGTCAGATACAATAAAAATAATTTGTTGTCAAATACAAAGAGTATACACTGAAAGAATGTCTTTAATTTTGTCATATATATTTAATTTTTTTTTTTTTTTTTTTTTTTTTTTTTTTTTTGAGACGGAGTCTCGCTCTGTCGCCCAGGCTGGAGTGCAGTGGCCGGATCTCAGCTCACTGCAAGCTCCGCCTCCCGGGTTTACGCCATTCTCCTGCCTCAGCCTCCCGAGTAGCTGGGACTACAGGCGCCTGCCACCTCGCCCGGCTATGTTTTTGTATTTTTAGTAGACACGGGGTTTCACTGTGTTAGCCAGGATGGTCTCGATCTCCTGACCTCGTGATCCGCCCGTCTCGGCCTCCCAAAGTGCTGGGATTACAGGCTTGAGCCACCTCGCCCGGTCTTATATATATTTAATTTTATGTGTTTGTGTGAATATATATGTATGCTTACAAAGAAAAAAGAGACTCTAAATGTAGGTTCTGATATTACTTTATATATTTTTAAAAAATATATTTGGAGTATTTTGTGAGATTTAAAAGAATAGTGTGAAATAAGAAAAAATATAGTCAGGGAGAAATTTTATAATTAAAAACTCTTCCACTTGAAATATGTTAATAAAATGAGTATATCAAAATATTTTAAAGCAATTGCCACATAAATATGAAAAGAAAAAAACATGTAATAACACTGTTTAGGCAACTTCAAATATTAAAACTATTTTTCCTGAGACCAGTCATTCTTTTTACAAAGTGTGCCCTAACTAATGCATTATTTCATAATGTTGCTTTATGTTTACAGGACATAAATGCTTTTATCCTATATGTAGATGGGCAAATGAATATGTAAAGTTAGTGTTTGGTGAGTTTTTATGTTATTAATTTGTAACTGGTAATTATTCCTATAAATTTCTTATCGTATGTTTCCTTAGTCAATTATCTAATGTCAATTTCTTGTAGAATATGTAGTCGATGCCTCAAGGTTATCACCATTTTTATAAAGAAAATAATATTTTTTTGTGGTAAATATTACCTTTTTCCAAGTTCTAATTTCTAAGATTCATGAATATGAAAAGCACAGAGCAATCACAATAAACAACAATTAATCTGTAGGAAATACACTCAAGAAGTAATTTGTTTATATATGTCAATAATGTGTATAATACTAAAGTAATATGTAGTATTTAATCCTTATATTATTTTTACAAAACTAACTCATTAGAAGTACTAATGTGAATATTGGATTTTATACATATTGAAGTAATAACAGATATTGAATATATAATCTCTTTTATTACTAGAGGAGAAGAATCTTGAGATATTAACAGTATACTACATAGAAATTATGCAATATATCATAAGGTTTTGCTTCAATTATATTTAAACATTTCAAAAAGTGCATAAATAAGGATAAAAATGGTTTATCGTGAATTTCATATATATTTCATCTACATTAGTGGAAAGTATGCAAGCTAATAAGACTTCAAGATTTATCTCCCTCTCTAACAATCCTATTTCAAACATCACATAGCTATATTCACTATGTCTGGTCTTATCATATGTTTTCTACTTCCCTTTTGTTTGTTTCTACTAAATTATTTATATATTTGCACTTAAATAATGTTATTTTCCTTCAGGGAGAAAATTAGATTGCTCCTCAAATATCATTGCTTGAAATCTGTGTTTATAAGTTCATAGGCACTTTGTAAAATTAATCACTTATCCATTAAAATCAATTGTTTTGAAATAACAAATAACATAATATTTTTGTATTGTATCAAGTACATATTATTCATTTATTAAAACAAAAGCTAGAAAGAGGCAATTTAACGTGTGAACCTATAATTTAAATAATTGAAATTTTTGTTGATATACTAATGGAAAGAATTGTCTGTTACTTAAGTAGCTTTAAAATGGCAAAATGCCATATGTCATTTTGAAAGTCATACACTGGATAGATTAGCAACACAGTTTGAAACATTATCCCCTACAGGGGAATCTATTCACTCAATAGATTATAACAAGTGACAGCTGCATCAAGTTGCCATTGCACAGCATAGCAAGCTAAGAAAAACCCCAAAACCTATCAGTTTGTTACGTTATTCTCTTATGTTAGATTTTGGACACTATCAGAATCAATTTTTTTTTTATATTGAGACTTTAAAAGTTTTATTTATTTTTGTTGGCATATAATGGATGTACATTCTTTGGGGAAACATGTAGTTTGTTACATTTACATAATTAAATTAGGGTAATTGAGTTGCCCATAACTTGAAATATTTTTCTTTATGCTAGGAATATTCAAATTATTCTCTTCTAGCTATTTTGAAATGTACAATCGATTAATGTTAACTATAGTAACCTTACTCGTATTATTGAACACCAGGTCTTCTTTATTCTATGTAAGTGTATATTTGTTTTTTGTTTGTTTGTTTGTTTGAGACAGAGTTTCGCTCTTACTGCCCAGGCTGGAGTGCAATGGCAGGATCTTAGCTCATGGCACCCTCCGCCTCCCGGTTCAAGCAATTCTCCTGCCTCAGCCTCCCGAGTAGCTGGGATTGCATGCATCTGCCATCACACCTGGCTAATTTTGTATTTTTAGTAGAGATGGAGTTTCTGCATGTTGGTCAGGCTGGTCTCGAACTTCCGACCTCAGGTGATCCTCCTGCCTCAGCCTCCCAAAGTGCTCTAAGTGTATATTTGTACATATGAATCAACTTTTTTTTATTCCCCACTCCTCCCTGCCCTTACTGGCCTTTGGGAACCAATCTACTTTCAACCAATCTACTCTCTATGTTCATGAGATCTACCTTTTTAGCTGCCACATATGAGTGATGAAATGATATTTTTCCTGTGCTTGGCTTACTTCACTTAATATAATGACCTCCAGTTCCATCCATGTTGCTGTTAATGACAGAATTTCATTATTTTTTCCTTATGGCAGAATAGTGCTTCATTGTGTATATATACCACATTTTCTTCATCCATTTATGCATGGATGGGCACTTATGTTGATTCCATGTTTTGGCTATTGTGCATAGTGCTTCAATACATATGGGAGTGCAGATATCTCTTTGATAATATTGATTTCCTTTCTTTTGGATTTATACCTAACAGTGGAATTGCTGAGAAATATGGTAATTCTATGTTTAGTTTTTTGAGGAATCTTCATAGTTTCACATAATGGTTGTACTAATTTACATTCCCACCTAAAGTATATAAAGAGTTCCCCTTTCTCCACATCCTCATCAGCATTTGCTATATTTCATCTTTTTGATGATAGTCATTATAACTGGGCAGAGATGATAGTTCATTGTGGTTTTCATTTGCATTTCCCTAATGATTATTGATGCTGAGCATTTTTCATATACCTGTTTGCCATTTGCATTGTCTTCTTTTGAGAAATGTCTATTCAGACCTTTTGTCAATTTTTTAATTGAATTATTTGGGTTTTTGTTATTTAATTGTTTGATAATCTTATATATTGTTATAATCCTTTATCAGATGGATAGTTTGCACATTTTCTTTTTAATTCTGTGGGTTGTTTCTTTACTCTGTTGATTGTTCCCTTTGCTATGCAGAAGCTTTTTGCTTGGTGTAATTCTGTTTTTCCATTTTTGGTTTTGTTGTCTGTCCTTTTCAGATCTTACACAGAAATTCTTTGCCCAGACCCAATGTCCTGGGATGTTCTTTCAATATGTCCTTCTAGTAGTTTCATAACTTCGGTCTTGGATTAAAATCTTTAATCTATTTCAATTTGGCTTTTGTAAATGGTGAGAGATACAGATCTACTTTCATTCTTCTGTATATGGTTATACAGTCTTCCCAGCACCAGTTATGGAAGAAACTGCTCTTTCCCTATTATACATTTTTGGTGTCTTTGTTTAAAATGAGTTTGCTGTAAATGTACAGATTTATATTTCGGTTCTCTACTTCGTTCCATTTGTCTATGTGTCAATTTTTTTTTGTCATTTCCATGCTAATTTGGTTACTATAGTTTCATATGTGAAGTGTGCTGCCTCTAGCTTTGTTCTTTTTGCTCAGGAAAGCTTTTATCTGGGGTATTTTGCAGTTCCATAAAAATTTTAGGATTTTTTTTTTTTTTTTTTTTTTTTGAGATGAGTCTTGTTCTGTCACCCAGGCTGGAGTGCAGTGGCACGATATCAGCTCACTGCAACCTCCACCTCCCGGGTTCAAGCGATTGTCCTGCCTCAACCTCCCAAGTAGCTGGGACTACAGGTGTGTGCCACCACGCCGGGCTGATTTTTGCATTTTTAGTAGAGACGGGGTTTCCCTATGTCAGCCAGGCTGGTCTCAAACTCCTGACCTCATGATTCACATGCCTCAGCCTCCCAACATAGGGGATATTTTTCTTTATTTCTATGAAGAATGTTATTGGTATTTTGATAAGGAGTGCAGTGAATCCATAAAATGCTTTAGGTAGTATTGTCATGTTAGCAATATTAATTCTTCTAATGGATGATCATGGAATATTTTTCCATTTATTGTATCTTTTTCAATTCCTTTCATCAGTTTTTTATAGTTTTCCTTGTGTAGATAGATATTCCACATCTTTGGCTAAATCAATTCCTGGGTATTTTATATTCTATGGAGCTATTGTAAATGAGATTACTTTCTTGATTTTGTTTTCAGTATGTTTACTGTTGGCATACGAAAATGTTACTGGTTTTGTATGTTGATTTTTGTATCCTGAAGTTTTACTGAATTCATTAATAAGTTCTAACAGTTTTTTTGGTGAAGTCTTTAGGTTTCTCCACATATAAGATCATGTCATCTGTATACAAGGCTAATTTGACTTCTTCCTTTCCAGTTGAATGCCCTACTTTTCTTCCTCTTACTTAACAGCTTTGGCCAGGACTTCCAGTATTATATTGAATAAAAGGCTCAAATTTAAAAGTACTACTTCTCAATTCTAGTTGACCAATCAAATCACATAGAAAATTTCATGAAATTCTGATGCCCTTTCTCCTTCTTCATTGTTTCTGATAAAAATGCTCTATGATGGGCTCTAGGCAAGGATTTTTTTTTTTTTAATTTACCATTACTAGTATAATGCATAGCCAGAGTTGAGCACAATTGACTTAAAATCAGCTATATAATTAAACATATTTTAGTTGATATAATTATAAATTATTATTCTTAGAACCCACCACATATTACTAATTATGACCTGTTATGAAATCAGTATAGCACTATGGTTTCGGTAGAAGGCAAGAGGGTTCAACTCTATGTAAAAAATAAGTCAGTGTGAATTTCAAAGAAAGTTGAGAAGTTTTGATGTTTAAAAAGTATAATTCTTTTTAAGGGCACAAATGTCCATTTTATCAATGAAATACTCTGTAGAGTGCTATATGAAAAAATAAGGTCTTAAATAAGACCAATATAGAAACACATGCTCTATTGTTTGATATTGGATTAATTACTTAATTTTTCTGAATCTTGATTTCTTTCTCTATATATTATAAAAATCTCTTACAGTCATTTTAAAAATTAATTAATTTATAGTAATAAATAAATCATTTAGTAGTTACATAACAAATGCCAGTCTACCCTAGAGTATTTTCATTATTCGTGTGTGCTTTAGAAAAGTAATTATACAACTAAAAGTCAGACAGATTAATTCTTGAATAAAATATGTATCAATCTTTTTTGAAATCTACCTTGGAATTCTACGCTAATTAACTAATTAATCCAAACTAATTAAACCAATAAAATATGGATTGAAATTTCAAAAGAGTTTTATAAATGGACCGACTCATAAATATTACATCCCAGCCCAAGTCTATCCATGATAACATTAAAAATATTTTAATTAGCTGTCAGGTATTCATTAATATATCAGTAATGTAAGATAAATTATATTTCCCATTGTTCAGTACTATTTGATGATAAGCAATATTTCTTTTTCCTTATTAAATGCAATTCAGTTTTTTTGACATTGACCACAAAATAGTATCTCCAATATATGCATATTCACATTATTTTTTTATGTGCTTTTTATTTTCAGACCCGGAGTTTCTGCCCATGTCCAATACATTCAGGTTTCTTCTGCAAATCTGTGCAGTCATAAGTGCTGACTAAAAATTTTGATAAAGGGAGATGGGCATATTAATTTCCCAGATATCTAGAATGGCTAGATTATAAAACCCAAAAGGTTATCGATTCTACAAATTGCCTGGCTGGCTTTGTTCAGATGCTCTGCCTACTCCTTTCAACTTTGGATAGGATTCAGGGATGTGGGACATATGGTCACCTAGGAAACAGGGGACTTTTGGAGTAACTCCCTCAACACAGGAATGTGCTGACATACAGCTTTTGTGATATAAACACCAAAATGCCTTGTTCATTCTAACCTCTTGCTCTTGCTGGCTACACTCTCTATGGTTTATGTCTACAAGAACTGCCTTAGCAATTCTTGAATATCGTAATTTCTCTTATTTTTATGTTTTTCTTTTGTGGTGTTACATATAGAGTTCACTCAATAGGGAATGGCTTTTCATTTTATTTGCTCCTAGTTGGCTACTGTTAATTCCTGAAATTCAGCTCTGTTCTGTCTCTTCTAGGAAACCACCCCTACCATCTGCCTGCTGCCTGCGTAGAAAACCTGGCCTGTGTATTCTCACAGCATATCACTCTTACTCTATTTGAAGCACTCCTTTCAGTCTATAGATATTCTTTACTTCCAGGTAAAAATCTGGCTTATGGCAGTATCATTCCGTATTTCATAAGCTCATTTATGAAGATTAAACATGTTAATATGCATAAAATATATATAAAATGTTAATTTTAATATCTTATTTAACATATAATTATGACTCTTTTGAATACATTAAGACTAAAACTGCTGCTTTTTAGCAAAATATTTAAATGTGGCCATATATTTATTAAGACAGCAATCCAAGATCAATATTATCAAAGTAAAATTTTAAAATCTAATTATCTTGAAAGGACAAAGTAATTAAAAAATAATAAAAATCATAAATCACCAAATAAATATTATATATATCATTTAAGATACATCAATCAGTAGATACAAAAAGTAACAGCAGAACTGAACAAAAGGAATTCTTTACCTAGTAATAGACAGTCTAAAAAGATATAATTTATGAGAAATGATGAAAACAAATCTTATAAAGATAAAATTGTTGTGAGATTTCATGACTATAACCTTCGTGACCTAGAGAGTCATGATTTAATGGAAAGAAAAGTAAATTATATGCATGGTTTATTTAATAAAGTCTGAGAATCAAGACTAAGCTCAATCAAAATAAAGGCTTATTACTCAAGCCAAATTAAATTTGATGTGAATGAGGAATATTTATCAGAATAGTAATACTGATGCTAATTTATCTCTTGCTAGAGAGTACACTAATCATTAGGAAAATCTATACTTATAATTTATACAAAAGAAAAATATTTTGACTTCATGGTAAACCCTACCTGAAACAATTTTTAGGTAAACTGAAAATTTAAAGCTTTCTTACTTGCTTTATAAAATTATTGTTCTGTGACATTGTTTGTTTGTTACAGGCAGAACATACTAATGAATGCTAATTACATAAACAAGTATACCAACTAGTATTAAACATTTTATGAGTGAAGCAAACATTCAAAAAATGAAAACATTTAGGTTAATTATATCTTTTCTATAGACACATTTAACTGTAAGAAAATGGAGCACATACAACTAAAAATCATTTCTTGAGATATATTGCTGCAATTTTTTCACTTTAAACTGTTTTGGCTATATTCAGGCTCAACTGTCCTCAAATATATTCCAGAATAATCAAATTTCCTGATAGTGTTATTTCCGACAAACATTTACTGTGCTACACCCTGAAAGTGAAAATGAAAATGCATGACTATCACACAAGACATAGCGAATTAGTTTATTTTCCTCTCAGCATGAATTGTCAAAAATGAGTCATATTTTTTCTCTGTAATATATCTATTGACAAATATTTATTTAGCTGAGAAATAAATTTTTATGGTGGAGAACCAATGTTATTATCACAGTGGCAACATGCAATACAAACAGAACTCCAACCTTCTTTTGTTCATGATTTATATTCCAAAGATAACTGAAATTGCCCAAAGTATATTGTAAATCAAACTGATTTTGTACTTCTTTCCCAAGCATTTCTGACTTTGTCTTCTGTCTCTTGCATGTTTTTGTTTGTTTTTGCTTGAATAGCTTGTTCACATGGTCAAGGCAGGAGAAACATTCAGATATGTGGAAATGTAGATAGGTGACAGTATATTCAGGGTTCTTTATTAGTTTTATAAGCAGTTGTTCTTCCCTGAAATTAAACCTTTTTACCTAGATTATATCCTTTTTATGCAGAAAATGCCTACCTCATCCAGTCTGTGGTCAGCACAGTCTCCCTACTATTTCTTTCCCACAAATTTTCAACCCAGCCTTGGGTCAAAGCAATGTTGGAAAGTGCAGTTTCAGAAGTTTCAACTTATTTTAAAAATGTGCTTCTAACACACACAAACATTCATGAAAATGTATGGGATAAGGGCCTTATGCATTCAAGTTTGTCACTATAGTTGTGTGGAATGGGACAGGAAGGGAGAGGGACAGAGAATGAGTTCCAGTTGGAACACATTGTTTTTAAAACACTGATGGAGTACCAATATGAAATGCTCTGAAATTATGTGTCTGAACATCAAGAAAGTGGCCAGAGCTAGGAATAAATATTTGAGAGGTAGCTTTATGAAGCTGTAAGAAGGTTTAAGTGCACACACACACACAGCATATAATCAAGGCTCTCTGTGATTTGACCTATGCTGATTTCTCTCTCTGCTCCTCCTCCATTTGATCATTTGAACAGTGAACAACTTGTATACCCCAAGTATCCCATATTTCTTCAAGATACTTTCTGGAATGTCCCCATCTTCTCTTTGCCTCCATAATTCCTAGAAAGTTTCTCCTCATTTAAGATCCTAGGGGGAAGTTTATATGTGTAAGATTTCCTACGGCCCTAAAGTAAGAATGATTCACTCTATTCTTTGTTCCTACACTTAGGTATTTATCACATTCACTGCAGTTATTTGTTTAAAACTCAGCTGCTGTTATGCTCTTTTAAGACAAGTTATGTCTTATTTATCCAGAACATAAGCACATTTTTAAAATATTTGCTGAATAAATGAATGAGTTAAGTCATCAATTTAACAGGTTTTTGACTTACCCACTAGAGCATATTTCCTTTTGCAATAATTCACAAAATTTATCAACTAAACAGGGTACCAGTTATTCCAACGACTCGTATTTGAAAACAGATTTGATTTTATCAAAGTTAGTGTTTAAATTGGGGTAGAAAAATGTCAGAGTAATTAATATAGCTAACATATCTTCAAATTTTTCTCTAAGTGTCCATCAAGACTAACATTTGACATAGCAATGACCAGGAGATAATGTTTTCATAGATGTACATGATCTGTTACTTCTAAACTTGTCTTTGATGATACTCATGTATGCTTGCATTTAATTGGTACAGATTCATGGAGTTGTTGGGTTTTTTTATTTTTTGTTTTTGACATTTACTTAGAGTCTATTATATGCCAGGCACTGTGCTGGGTGATTCTGATCCCTATCTGGTGATTTCTAGAGGACACATGAAGAATTAAAATCTCCTTATATTTTAAAAACAACAAACTGAAAATATTTTAAAATCATTTTATGACAAATATAATCTTATAGCTGAAAACATAAATATCAGTAAGCTTAATGGATTATATGCAGCCTTAATATCTTTATTTATTATGAAATTTCCATTCATATTATAAAATATACTTATGTTGTTATTAGGCCACTGTCTAGTTCTTCCACTTAAAGTATGTTAAACAGAAATAAATATACCAAAAAAAGTGCCCATTGTCTTTGAATAAAACTCTTATTTTCTCTTGAACATGATCTAATTAGAATAAAATGTTTTAGGCCAGGCGTGGTGGCTCATGCCTGTAATCCAAGCACTCTGGGAGACTGAGGCAGGTGGATCACTTCAGGCCAGGAGTTTGAGACCAGTCTGGCCAACATGGCAAAACCTTCTCTCTACTAAAAATACAAAAGTTTGCTGGGCATTGTGGTGCACACCTGTAATCCCAGTTACTTGGGAGACTGAGGAGAATTGCTTGAACTCAGGAGGCAAAGGTTGCAATGAGCCGAGATTTCTCCACTGCCCTCCAGCCTAGCAACAGAGCAAGACTCTGTTTCAAAAAAAAAAAAAGAAAAAGAAAGAAAGAAAAGAAAGAAAGAAAGAAAAAGAAAAAAGTGTTTAATAATTAAGAAATCCATGAAAATAATTCTCATCTAAAGTCTATCTCCCATGTTGTATACACTTGGAAAACATCTAGCATGTTTAAAGTTGTGTTTGTTTGAATAAACTGCCATCTATTTATATGGGTGTGATTTTCTAATTTAGGTTAATTGAATGATATAGTACAATTCAAGAGATTATGTTTTTGATTATAAACAATTTTGGAAATGGAAGATTTTTCCAATGCTTTTATTGTTTAACCTTGGATTTGATTTTGTAGACTG
This sequence comes from Macaca mulatta, assembly GCF_049350105.2. Lineage (NCBI taxonomy): Eukaryota > Metazoa > Chordata > Mammalia > Primates > Cercopithecidae > Macaca > Macaca mulatta. The sequence continues at coordinate 59,919,347 of NC_133417.1, read as the reverse complement.
AGACATTGAAGGGTGTATATGACCCCAAAACCCAGTTCAAGAAGATGGCAATGGAACTCAACATTTTCAGGCAATGCAAAATTTATCATTATTTTTCTCTACTCTTTCCAGTGTTGCTGCCAAGAAATTCTAGGGAGTCCATGACCTCAACAGCAAAGGAGCCACAGGAGCCCCAATTCGGAGGAAAGCTAGTCTTCCTCTTAAATTGGTGGAGTGTCATTCCAAGAATGTGGGACAACTCCCCTCATCCATTTGCTTTTTTTTCTTACTTTGTTCTCCTGCTGCTTGGCCTAAGATACATGTGCATTTTCTGAATCACAGAAGTAGAGCAAGATAACTAAAGCACACATTTTTCTACTCAGAGGGCCAAAAGAAACCAGCAAATATCAGGGAGATTATACAGAGATAAAGAAGATGGGAAAAAACTAACCTCAAAATTTTTCTGTGAGCTCCCTGACTCCCTTCTAAGTGGAGCATACTGATCAACATACTAAAGGATTTGAAATCTGTACTAAAAGAGATAAACTTCAGATGCCAATATGATCGTTTTGTTAATTTCCTATTGTGCTTTAATAAAGTACAACAAAGCAGTTTAAAATGACACGAAGTTATTTTCTTATGTTTCTGAAAGTGAGAAGTCATATGAAGCTAAAATAAATGGGATGGCATAGTTGGTTCCCTCTAGAGGACCGGGGTAGATTCAACTTTTGCCTATTCCAACTTCTTGCCACCCTTTCTTGGCATTCTTTGGCATAACATATCACTCCAGTCACTTGCTTTCCTCATTGCATCTCTTATTGCTGTAGTCCAAATTCCCTCTACCTCCCACTTGTAAGGAGAGTTGTGGTTGCATTTAGTGTCCACCTGAATAATCAAGATCTCCCTTTCTTGAAGTCTTTAACTTTAACACATCTGCAAGATCCCCTCTGCCATATAAGGTAACATCACAGGTTCTAGGAATTAGGACATGGGTATCTATGAGGGACATTATTCACCCTGGCAAATACACTGAGTTACACACTTGAGGGAGACAAATCCTAGGAGCAGAGAAAATACTTTGAAAATGGAACAAGCATTAGCACCACAGGTCACTGGAAGTGGGTTAGAACTTTTGGCCTTCACCTAATAAAAAATATAAATATCCTCTATAAGGTTTAATTAAGACTTGGATTCTCCTAAAATACATTCAAAATTTCCAGGATAGAATATAAAACTTCTCTGGATAGAAAGAGTCAGGAAATTCTCATGCAAAAAGATAACAAAGCGGGAGATGACATAGATGTTAGAATTATCTGAAAAAGACTTTGAAGTCACAATTATAAAAAGAAGATGCACTTTTGAAATGAATGGAAGATTAAAAACACTTAGCAGTAAAATAAAACAACAGAGAACCAAATAAAAATTTGAGAACTGAAAAATGCAAAAATAAGATAAATAACCTCACAAGTCAGGTGCAGTAGCACAATTGAGATATCAAAGGATCAGCAAACTTGGCAATTGAACTTGAAAATCAAACAAAGTGAACAAACTGCAGAGTAAAGCATTATTGAGCAAGAAATGATTAGGGTCTCAGGGATATATGGGAAAACAACATAAAATCTAATATTTATGTCATCACAGTACTAGAAAAGGAGAAAAACATCAGTGCTGAGAAGTATTTGAAGAAGTAATGGCTGAAAACATGGTGAAAGACATAAACCTATAACCACTCAGATATACCCAAATGTGGAACCAACAGAAATCCTAACTGGAATAAATTATTATGTAACCGCTGAACACTAAGACAAGGAAGAGTCTTGAAAATATCTAGAGGAGTTAATACATTATCTGTAGATCAATGGTTTTCAACAAGGGGCAATTGTTCCATCAAGGGCAATGTTTCGACACATATTTGTTATAACTTGAAGGGGAGAGTGGACAGAGGACAGAGACGCCATTTAACATCCTACAATGCACAGAACACCCCCAAACGCCCCCAACCACATATATACAACAAAGAATTATCTTGTCCAAAATTTCAAAAGTGTAAAACTAGGAAATACAAGAACAACAATTTAAATTACTGGATTTTCCATCAGAAACTGGAGGCCAGAAGGAAGCGGTACGATATTAGTAAAGTGTTTTAAGAAACCCTCAATCCAGAATTTTACATCTAATGAAAATAAATTTCATGAATGAAATGAAGACAAAGAAAATGAAGGGGTTGTTTGTTTTGTTTTGTTTTGTTGTCAGTAGATGTGCTTTAATAGCTAAAGAAATCTTTGTGTATACAATAGAAATGACTCCAGAAGGAAACTTGGAAATTAGGAACCAAGAAAGAACAACCAAAATGATATATATCTGAGTCAATATAATGGATTGTTCTTTCTTGAGGTAAAATATGTTTGAGTGTTAAAAGCAAAAAAATTAGACTTTAATGGGTTTTAATTGTTTATAGAAATAATACAAAAGATAATATAACATAAACAGTACAAGGTAAGGGGAACTAGATGGTGATGCAGAATTCTACATAAACTATATTTGAAGGGGAAAATACTGACTCTAACTGGAATGTGAAAAGCTAATTATTTGCAGTTTAATCCATAATGATACAAATTGTAAAACCTATATAAAGAGATACAGTAAAAAACAAAATAGAAAACTAAAATGTAATTCTAAACATTGTTCAAATAACATAAAAAGAAGGAAGTCCAGGCCTGGTAGCTCAATCCCAGCACTTTGGGAAGCAGAGGAGGGAGGATTGCTTGAGCCTAGGAGTTTGAGGCCAGCCTGGGAGATATGGTGAGACCTCATCTCAACAAAAAAATTTAAAAATTTTGCTGGGCAAGGTGATATGCACCTGTGGTCCCAGCTACCCAGGAGGCTGAGGTAAGAGGATTGCTGGAGCCAGGGAAGTTATCACTGTGATGAGTGAACCATGATTGCACAACTGCACTCTAGCCTGGGCAGCAGAGTGAGACCCTGCCTCAAATTAAAAAGAAAAAAAAAAAAGCAGGAAAGAAAGAAGGAGAAAGGAATAGGAAAAAAAGAAAACAAACAGAAACAAATAATAAAATTATAAACCAAACTTAAATCATATCAATGATTATATTAAATATATATCTTTTAAGCCTATAAATTGAAAGACTTACAATAGATAATCAAATGACATTGTGCCCAAGCACTCACATTTTTTGAGTGCAGCCTGTGTAAACTATGAGTAGATAAGCCTTTTGTAAGATGTAAATTAAAAGTGTGCATAAAGAAATGTACTTATAGAAAATTAGATTGTCAGTTGTGACTTGATTGAACTGTATTTTAATGAGAATTTATTATCAAAATGATCTCAAGGATTCTATATAAGTCATGAGATGGCAAAAATATTCTTTTAAGCTCTTAATATGATAATAAAAATGTATCGAGTGCTTATTATACCCAGAGTAATAGAATAACATTAGGCTAGTTATATAGAGGATACAATAGAAGTTTACTTTTGTGAACAATACATAGTCTATAGCACATTGAAGTTTATGTTAAGCTTTACGGTTCATTTAATAGAATTAGTATAAATGTATTCTTTTAAAATCAATATAAAAATTTATTGAACATAAACCATTTGGTCAGAAATACAACCACATTAATCTTTGAGGAAAACACTGTGCTTTCCATGGCAATTCACATAATGACCTAGTTTCCAGGAAGGTTTTATTTTCTATTTTTTGGTGAAAAGTGATGCTGCCTGTATGGAAATGTGCCTGGAAGAAATGTTTTTCCCTCAGGTAACTTGATCCAAACACTGCTGTATATTAGTGAAATCATGAAATGAGAAAACTCAAAACACAAATAGAGATTTTGCCTCAAAACATTGCATTATTTGCTAGTGGATTCAAGCTGGCACTAGTACCAGGACAGCAGGCAATACCCAAAATAGCAACAAGAGGCTCTTAGGCATCAGTTTTCTCCCAAATACTAAACAACTCTCTCTGTGTGTGTTTGTGTGTGTGATACTGTCAGGAGACATGAGGTAAAATATTTCTATGGGAACTGAAAATATTTGTGTGAATCCTTAAAAAATTATATATCAGTTTCATATAATGGAATCAGATGAAGACAATTTTAATTTGGTCAAGTATTTAAGGAAGACACTTAAGGAATTTTTTTCAATGTATTTAAGGGGACTTACTCTTTTTCTTCATTTTTACCTATCTGTAGGGTAATAAGTCTAACAAAAAGAGATTATTGAAAGTTAGAAGTTAGAATGAGACCATGGCTCCCCTTCATTTAGCTTAGGATTCTGGAAAGGTCAGAAATTACAAGAGTAGAGATTTCAAGTCTTTCAAATGTACTTATGAAATATTTATTTCTTGTCACCCTCCACTATTCCACTTTCAACCCCTCATCCTCTCAACACTACATGCCAGTTTCCACAAAGTCATTGTGGATTGTTATTTCCTGAATTGTGGGGAATATAAATGCAATAGTAAAATATTTTAATGGATGTCAGTAACTTAAATGTGATCTCCTTGTTTCCTACTTGTCCGTGATGATGCTGGGAGTGGAGTCAGTTGTAAAGAGTAAATGCAATGAGTAAAATTGGTCCTTTTTCGATAACTTCTGTATAAAGAAACAAAAAATGGTATCATTCAGGGCCTTGCATGTTGTGATCCATATATACAAATGTATAGATTTAACAGTTTAAGGAAGTGGACTCCTTCATTTTTGCCTTCCTACACACTTAATCTCTCTCCAAGAGTGCAGAATAGTTTTCCTGGAAAGCAAGGGGTTTTATTGCAGTACCAGTATGACCTAGATGTGTCTAGGAAAAAAAAAAAAAAAAGATTTAGAAAACCACTTATACTATTAATAGAACTGAAAATCTTCCTCAAGGATTAATTCAGTACTCAGGAGTCCAAATTCAGGACTAGTTTAACCTCCAAATAATACATAGGGTGCCCTTGGATAATTAAATTCAAACATCTAAAGCAGATCACTTCTCAAGAGAGGTAAGTTCTGAGGGAATCCTTGAGATAAACTCTTCAGAAATGTTGAGCCCTTTCTGTCTTTAAGAAGTTTGTGGTTGATGTGTTCACCCCAAAAAATCACTGAACCTTAGGCAATTCCACTTTCTTGATGCAAACATTGGTAATATAAAGCAAACTCAGTAGTAATATAAAATGGGGAAAATAGTAGTTTAGACTAAGTAATATAATGTGAAATGCATTTCAGTATACTATGTAGAGAGACAGAGAAGACCATCAGTGTTATAGAAAATAATAATAAAGTAATAGAATTCTAAGTATTCTCTCTATAAGTGTAGCCATACTAATACTGCTTCCTGGCTACGATTTTAATTTTTTTCATGTCAATGCACTTCCTAGGTTCTTATTCGAGTTATCCTCTCAGTTGTAAGTTACTAGTGTAAGTACTATATATAGAGAGAACATAAAACAATTATCTGTTAGTAAAGGAAATATATTAATAAAGACAATATATATAATATAGCAGTATATTATAAATTATGTAAAGGGAATATACATTAGTATCATATAATATGTATTATTAATATCTAAATTATATATCATATGTAATATATATAAAGGAAATCTATAAAGGTATATATATAAAGGGGGTACATTAATAAAGGGGATATTAAATATTATACATATTCTCTTTATTAACAGAAAATTATTTTATGTTTTAACATGACAATTACTAAAAACAATTTTAAAGTTTTATGCACATGAAAATGCAGTTTTTCAAAATATTTTTGTGCCTAACCCAAATTTGAAATAAACTGTGTAACCTTACTTTCTGGTTTCTTTTTAACCTTCATTTTAAGTCTATTCGATACATTTTCATTGCTCATTTGTTCCCAATAAAAGCTGGAACAATGATATTGCACCTCTGCCATATATCCATTTCTGTGGCAGATCTAAAGTAAATTTTCTATTGTGATTAAGGTGAATGCAAGTTTTGCATAATCTAAGTTCTCACTTAGCATCTCTTTTCCTCCTACAGCTTGAGAAATTTTGCAGTATCTATTATAATTGATCAGTTACTAAAAATGTATGTGATTAGATATCCTGTACTGTAATGGTGCATGTAAAAAATAAATCAAGATTTTTGGCAAGTTTCGTGGTAATTCAGAAACTATAAGGAGGCAGATGTGGGGTTTATTCTCTCACTATTCTGGTGAAAATTCCTCTTGGAGTTTAAGAGGCATTAGCGGCAAAAGAAAGGGGGGACTGGCGGGAGAATGAAAACATGACATTGTGTGGCTGACACATCCTTGTGTTACTGATGAATCTTAAACAATTTTTAAGCAGTATTGTAGTTGATGTCAGATGTTCCTATAGAAACATAGCTGCATGATCTCATTTGAAAGTCGGAGCTAAACATTGAAAACACATGGACATAAGGATGGGAACAATAGACAATGGTGACTCCTCGGTGGGAAAAGGAAGGAGGGGAACCAAGTTTGAAAAATTAATTATCGGGTACTATGCTAATTACCTGGGTGAGGGGGTGTTGGGATGATTTTTTTTTTTTTTTTTTTTGAGACAGAGTCTCGCACTGTCACCAGGGCTCGAGTGCAGTGGCGCGATCTCGGCTCACTGCAGCAACTTCCGCCTCTGGGTTCCAGTGATTCTCCTGCCTCAGCCTCCCAAGTAGCTAGGATTACAGGCGCCCACCACCACGCTAGCTACTTTTTTGTAATTTTAGTTGAGATGGGATTTCACTATGCTGGCCAGGCTAGTCTCAAACTCCTGACCTCATGATCCGCACGCCTCATCCTCCCAAAGTGCTGGGATTACAGGCATGAGCCACTACGCCTGGCCGATGAGATCATTCTTACATCAAACCTCAGCAACACATGATTTACCCATGTAACAAACTTGCACATGGATTCCTTGGACCTAAAAAAATAAGTTGAAAAAAAAAGGAATTAAATTATGTCATAATCAAAATATATGTAAATTGATAAGTAGAATTTTAACTTTGATGAATGAAAGTCAAATTTTCCCAAACATAATTTATTGTATGTGCCTTTAAGAATCAAACTTGGAAACAGTGACAAAATCGTCACTAAAACATTCATTTTAATTTAAAAAAAGCATTCTTGCAAATAATTTCATAAGATTACATACTTGTTATGTGTGAAATGAAGAATCATGCCAGAAAAGCAAAATGCTAATTTATTATTATCATTAACAGAGTAAGCGCATAAACATAATGGTATTTGTGAAAGAAACTCTGTTGAATTTCTGATAATTTTTTTTCTTATAAAAATGGGATAAATATAATTGTTGATTTTATTCATTTAATCCACTTATTGGTCAGTTAGTAAAAATTTTTTTCAGCATCTTCTATGAATTTAACAGTACTCTTGCATTTCTGGTTCTCTTCTCGCTATTCTTTTCAAACGCCATTTAAATTGTAGTCATATGCAGCAGAGTTACTCTAGAAGGGCAACTGGAAATTATCCAATTGAATCATTTGCGTGGTATATCATTCCATACACTAAATGCAGAATGTTGAAAAGCAAAGCAACATGCCATACAGGTCTCTGTTTAATTAATTCATTCTACTATTATACTATTTATTATGAATTGTCAAATTTTAAGACCTTTAAAATATTTATTTACATGTAAGGGAAACCCTCTAATGGAACCTAGTAATCATTTCATCTCTCTAAATGAAATTTCATAGAGAACTGAACGTCAAGACACAGAAACTTTCATATGGAATTTAGAAAGACTGAAAAAAGGAAGCAAAGACATATTTTTATGACATAAAACTTTATTTTATTGTGCTTAGTTTTTGTAACACAAGGGGAAGTATTGTCAGCATGCATATCAAAAGGTGAATATTTAACACATATTAAAAAAGACTCAAAAAGATTTCATCTAGTCCTGCAGGATTGGACTGGGTGCAATTTATTTACTTATTTAAAGTTTACTTATTATTGTAGCAACCATGTCATATTCATCTTTGAATCAGAAGGGCTTGCTGACAGTATTTAGCATAATTCAGGTTCTCATGAAGAAGCTATTAAATTTAATTCAGTTATAATTGAAACCAGTTTATGACCACAAACAAGCCTGACTTATAAATATGACCATAATACTCCCTAGAATTGTTATAATTATGAACTTGTTTTTCTGTAGATTTTAAGTATGATTAAAATAAGGTAGGAAAAATAATTCCTAAAATGACTGAAAATAGTTGCTTACACAGCACAGAATCTCCTGTAAATCAAGTTCCCATTTATGGCCTCACAGGATAATTGGAGAATAATTTAGATAAAAAATAATATAACACAGTGAATACTGGCTAAAATTAGCTTACAATAAAGATAAATAACCATTTAACTACAAAACAAAATTAAAAATAAAGTTAGACGGAAAACAAATATATGAACTACTTAAACTAATATGATTGCTGTGAATCAAGGCAAAAAGGGAGAAAACATAGCAGGTTATACAATTTCCATTCTATAAGAAAAAGCAGTGCTTCAGTTTTGATAAAAGGCATTTTCCTGAAATTAAGTGTTTAAGAAAGTTAGATTACACAATGGTTACACAAAGTCCTTGAGCAAAATCATGAATATTGCTCTCAGCAATAACTTGATACTACTAGAGAAATATGGTCCTTACCACTGTAGGACAGTCAGTTTTTATTAGCCCTGAAGCCTAGGTAAGAAATTGCATATTAGTGATATGAGTATTTATAACTGAGGCCTCATGTATTTTTATATATCCTTTTCATCAATATGTTTGTTCAATAATTATTTGTTGAGTTACTATTCTACGACTGACATGTTAGGCACTAAAATCACCTTAGTTTTGTAGTTTAGAGTAAAAAGCTTTTCTGATCTTAGCAAGGAGAGATACATTCTCACTAAAGATTTTTACCTGACACTGATTTTTAGCTCTTTTCACCAGTTTTTAAACTCAATGTATTGAAAAAATATTTACCTTTTAATTAACCAAAGTAGCACTCAGAAATAGTTGAAAAACCCTAGAATCTTGGATGGTTTTTCATTTTTCCTTGTACCATTTCAAGTAATTGGCATTAATACAAATGCTTAGTGCTGAGTACATTGTGCTGCTGGGCAAATTACCAAGTCATGGCTACATATTACGACTTCTAAAAATTGAATTCCAAGAGTTATTTCTTTAGGAAATCAACATTGTTTATGGTTATTAAGCTTCTTTTTAGTAGTAAAAATGTCACTTAAGTATACTCTAATGGCTATACACATATGTGTATAATACCTAATACTTGTACATAAGTTGAAGGCTTTCAGGGTGTCAAGGGCACCTACTAGCAGATAAAATAAGGCCAGGCTGTAGAAAAACATATGTCTATCAGAAATAAATCATTATTGTGGGTATTAGCAGTGCTTTCCCCTTGCTGACTGCAGGGCACTAAAGCAAGGTCAGGGCTCCTAAATTATAATAATTGGAGAACAAGGACAATAAAGCCATTTCTTTCTTATGAAAAGCTTAGTTTCACAAAAGCATATTTTTTCAGTCTTCCCAAACAAATAATTCTAGATTTTTCAGGCAATGGCCCCTGAGAAGCATTAATGGAGTCACAAAAGGCAGCTCTATTAAAAAAAAATGCCAATTGGTCTAACAGCTTGTTCTGTGTCATGTGAAGCAATGCTTTGTGAATTGAATTTTTCTTTTGATACTTTTGAGCTCTGAGTCCATCACTTAAAGAGGATCATCCACCACTTAAACAGATGTAATTTCCATTTTCTGTCTTAGCCTAGAAATCAATTGAAAGTGATGAACGAACAGGAAATTCTATTTGTGCCTTAAAGAAGCCTCTCATCAGTTTCGAGTTTCGTCAACAATAGAGACAGCCTTCACTATCCTGAGCTTAGCCTACCTCACCAGTATCTCCGACAAGTCCCAACTCAAATCATTCATTACAGAGTGATCTCTTTGTTGTCCTCCAAATAAGGCAGGTCGCTTCCCATCCTGTATTTTTGCTTATACTATCTCATTTCTCTTGGCTGACATTCAGCCTGTTGAGGCAACCAGATGTAGTCCTTAAGAGCTTCAGCCTGGAACCGGACAGCTTGATTCAAATCCTAGGGCTTCCACTTACTAATTTTTGCCAGTTACTCACTTTGAGTCTCTATTTCCACATCTGCAAAGTGGAGATAATAATATTACCTTTTCAAAAAATTGATGTGAAAATTAAATAATATGTATAAAAATTTTAAAATAAGACCTGGAACAGAGTAAGTGCTATATAGGTGTTTATTCCATTATCTCTTCAAATACTTTTACATTTTTCAAGTGCCAATTTGACTGTATAATCTTAAATTATTATTGTAGTCCTTTCAGATTTTTGACTTCTTCCATATTTCTAAAGTAATTTGAAATACCACATACTTGTATTCAGCGATTTTCTAATTGCGTCATACATTTTATCAATATTTATGCAAGGAAATTATTAGCACTTAAAGTATATAAAATTTATGTTCTCTCTATGCGTACTAAAGTTAGTCAATTTCTAGGAAAATACTGACTCTCATTTTTATTAATATATAAAATCCGGTTTATAAAACTGAAGACTATATTCCATTAGTAACGACCAGAAAATATTCAACTTCACTCATTCTCTTATTTTGAAACTCCAATATGCTTTGAAGTCAATTCAGGGAACTTTTATTGCAAACATTGTATTTTGAATTTAAGAATTCCATTTATTAAAGTTTATAATTTGGGGCTGGTATTCTCCATGGACTCACTCATTAAGTACATAATTTTCTTTAAATCAGTGGATATGTTATTAGTAGCTTTTTAAACATTTTTATGGTAATTTACACTTATTCTGAATCTACTTTTATTGACTGTCATTATACCTGCATATGGGGCATGTTATTATGCTATTTGAAATCTTAGTGAAACATTAAGAATATTATGTTGTTCTTTAATATACTAATATTTACTCTCTTAATTTAAAGAAAACTGTGACTTTTGGTTTCTCAGAACACAGACAGCTGGTGTCTTGCATTCCTAAACAAAACAAAACTGGCCAACAAACTGAGACAATCTGCACTCTCACAATTTTCTACAATCAATTACAGGTTTGCGGTCATAGGACAAACAAGTAATCTGAAGTCTAAGGAAGTCAACTGTCTGCAATGAAAGATGGAACACAAGCAGTTACACACATAGGCAGATGCACCCAGACAATAGCAAATGTAATTCAAGGAAAAGTTTAATGAACTGGTAAATGTAGACTGTGGGCCAGCAAGAGAAACAAACATGTTTTTCCACAGGGCACTGGAAAACTTTATCGCACTTGAGAAAAAGAAACAGAAAAACAACCTCTATGTATCTGGGAAAAGCGCAGGATTGTATGCTGAACCCAGAACTATAGCTGGACAATGGGAAAAACCACTGAAATAAACACACTTCTGAAGCCTAGAAACATCATGTCTGCCTAAAATGAAACGTAACTACAACAACAGAGATTACTCATCCCACCACTAGTCTAAAAACACTAATTAATAAGGTAACAAGGGATTACTGAAGGGATATTTACTGTGGCACATAGAGATTATTTTCTAATGTGCACCACAAAAGGAAAACCTAGAGCTTAGTGTAGAGTTGACATTGAGAAAAATCCTCTGCCAAACTAAAATTCGCTGCAAATGAAATATGTCACAAAAGTACTTTGAGGCTTTGCATGCAGCGTAGAAAACCAAACCAGCAACAAACCCTAAACATAGCCCAATCCCTGACTTGATTGAGCCAAACTCTGACATAAGAAGCCTAGTAGAAAAAAAAAGTATGCCAATTTTATGGTATAAAATATAGTTATAATTTCCTAAGTTCTACAAAAAAAATTCAACGTCTTTTTTAACAAAGTATGTCATACGTAAGATATCCAGTTCTCAACAAACTTATGAATAGAAAAAATCTTGAAATAAAAAAAAACACAGTTTTAAGAAGCAAAGCAACCAACATAACTAAACTCAGATATAACATAAATGTTGGAAATATCAGAATGGAAATTTTCAAATAACTATAATTGACATGTTAAAGATTATAATGTTACAAGTTAACAACATGCAAATCTAGATGGATAACAACAGGACAGAGATGAAAAATAGAAAGAAGAATCAAAGGGAAATGCTACACATAAAACAAATAGAGACAAAAAAATACATTCAATGGGCTTGTCAGCATATTCAAAATAGCCAGAGGAAGAATCAGTGAACTTGAAATAGAAAATATGAATTTTCCAAACTAACACACACAAAAACTAAAGCACTGAAGCGAGCCCCACCCGTGATCTCAGGAGCAATTTAAAAGGGTCTAACATGAGTTAAATTGAAACCCAAGAAGAAAGTGAGAGACAATAGAGCATACAAAAATAAAATGTTTCAAGAAACACTGGCAAACAATAGTGAACAATTAATGAAAAACGCAAAACCATGAATCCAAGAAGCTCAGAGAAATTAAACAGCATAAATGTCAAGTACACAGACAAAATAATTATCAAACTACTGAAAACTACAGACAAAAAGAATATCTTGACAGCATTCAGACACACACACACACACACAAACACACACACAAACACATGCCCACCGACCCCTTAGGACCAGTGATAAGAATTACATATGACTTCTTCTCCAAAGCTATACAATTATAAAGACTATGAAATAGAATGTTTAAAGTACTGAAAGAAAAAAGTCCTATCAACCCAAAATTCTATACAAATCATTTTATTTTTCAAAATTGAAGGCTATATTATAAAGTTACTCGGCAAAACATTTACCAAAATAGTTAATTGCCACCATATCCTGAACTAAAATCAATGTTAAAGAAGTTTTTTAAGCAGAGGTAATATACCAGACAAAATCTTGTATCTACACAAAGAAGTGAAGTATGCTTAAAACGGGATACATGAAGATAAAAATAAAATTTATTTTTTCTTATTTTCAGTAACTAAAAAGGATGACTGACTGCTAAAAGTAAGAGAGAAAATTAGAGGAACAATGTATTGTGAGATTATAGAATACCTAAAAGTAAAATATGTGACAAAATAGAAAAAAAGGACAAGAAGGTGGATTAAGGAATAGCTTTCTGTATATTCTTATGTATGAAATAGTATAATATTATTTGAAGTTATATTATGAATAGTGAAAGATGTATACTGCAAACCACAGAACAACTAGAAGTAATTTTTTAAAAGGGGTATAAAAAACTAATCAGTAGAAGAGATATAGCAAAAGTTATTTTAAAAATCTCAGTGAGGCAGGGTGTGGTGGCTCATGCCTGTAATCCTAGCATTTTGGGAGGATAAGGAAAGAGGATCACTTGAACCCAGGAGTTTGAGACCAGCTTAGGAAACACAGTGAGACCCTGTCTCTACAAAAAATAAAAATAAAAAGAACAAAAAGATTAGTCAGGCATGGTGGCATGCACCTGTGGTCCCAGCTACCAGGGAAGCTGAGGAAGGATTGCTTTAGCCCACGAGGTCAAGGCTGCAATGAGTCATGATCACATCAGTGTACTCCAGCCTGAGTAACAGAGACCTTGTCTCAAAATAACAAAATAAAACAAAGCAAAAACTCAATGAACTAGTAGAAGTATTCAGAGATGAAAAAAAGAGAGAAGAGAGTATAGAATTTAAAAATAGATGATAGCAAGTAAAATGGTAGATTTTAGCCAAACTATATCAATAAGCACATTAAAAGTAAGTGGTCTATAGATACCATTTATAAGACAAAGATTGAAAAGAAATTGTGACCCAACTAAATTATTTGTAAAGAGAAACACTTTAAATATAAAGGCATGTATGATAAGGATATACCATGCAAACTCTAATCAAAAGAAAGCTGGAATAGCTATATTAATTTAAAAAAGTGAACTTCAAAACTAGAACTACTAACAGGAATGAAGACAAACATTACATAATAATAAACAAGCTTGTAGTCTAAGAAGACAAAACAATCCAGAATGTAATAAGTGTTACAAAAGAGAATACATATCTATGAAATAACAGCTGGTAGAAATAATAGAATTATCAGGAAAAGAAACCCTGCAAGTAAGTAGGGAGATTCCAACACTTCTCTCAGTAGATGATACAGCAAGCAGACAAAAAATAAAGTTAGATTTTACCTGAACAATCTATCAATGAACTTGGCCTAATTAACAGTTATAGAACACTGCATTCCAAATCATTAGAACCCACATTGTTTTCAAATAAAAAAGAGAACGTATTCTAAACTGTAAAATAAGTCTTAACACATCTAGAAGAATTGATATCATACAATGGTATGGTCTTTGTTCATAATGAAATACTCGATATGATTAAAATAAGGTAGGAAAAAAAATTCCCAAAATGACTGAAAATAATTGCTTTTTCGTCATCTAGGTGATCAATATCTTCCCTCTCTACTCTTATTTCCAATTTACTTTGAAGCATATTTTATGCCTCTTGATTGTGCCAGAACACTCCTTGAATTTCTAAAAATACACTTCTCAGTAGCTTCCCAGTGCTCAAAGTCCAAACTCCTCCCTGTAGCTTAAGCTGACCTCTGTCTAAAACTTTGCTGTGTTTTATAACATTTTCTTACAACATTATGCTTCTGTCACTCTAGAATTTTTTCTTTAAATATTTTGTATTGTTCATTTCCCTAAGAAATTGAAAATCAAACAACACACTTCTAAATAATCTATGGGTTTAAGATGTAGACTTTAAGAAGTCTTAGAAGATAGTTTATGTGTACCATTCAAGTTTTATTTTGAAAAACAGAACTTCAAGTCAGTAATCTAAGTTCCTCTCAAAATAAAAAGAGAAAAAATGCAAAAATAACAATAATATATGGTTTCAAATATCTGAAAGGAGGATATTGAATATTCCCAACAAAAATAAATGATTGATGTTTCAGATGATGGATGCTATTACCCTGATCTTACCACTGTATGTTATATGTATTGAAGCATCACTATGGACTCCATGAATATGCATAATTATTATTGTCAATTAAAAATTAAATAATTAAAAATGAGAAAATAAACAAAAGCCAACAGAAGAAACAATAAACAGTAAAAATTAATGAAATGTAAAAGGAATACAAATTGAGAAAAATCAGTAAAATTTATAGCTGGATTTTTGGGGAAAAGAATCAGTAAAATGAATAAATCTCCATCCATCCCAACCAAGAAAAAAGAGAGATGATTAGGAATCTAACAAAAGAAATTAATAATTATAAATCATAAATCTCAGGAAAAAACCCAAGTCATTACTACTGGCCCTATACACATTAAAATGGTTCCAAAATACTATGAACAAATCTATCTCCATAATTTCACAATCAAGACAAAATAAATTTCTTGAATAATATAAATTACCAAAACTCACTGAAGAAAAAATAGAATACCCCAAAAAATTGCATGAATACATTGAACTCACAGTTTGAATGCTTTCAGGAAAACAAAAATAGAATAAACTGATGGCCTAAGTGGTATTATTGGCAAACTCTACCAAACATTTTAAGGAAAAAATAATATGAATTCTGCAAAATGTTTTCCAGAGAATTGAGTTGTCTTGAGTGTCAGTAAAAATGTAGGGTGAATTTCCCACTTTGTACTTCTGCACAATGGTTTTTCTATTGAAGCTCTTTGATCTTTCCACATAAATTTTAGAATCAGCTTTTCCGTGTCACTAAAAATCTTGACGGGATTTGGATTGGAGTTGCATTTAAATGTACAGATCATTTTAATAATTATAAAGGAGCTTCAATAGATAAACAATTTTGCAGAAGTACAAAATGCGAGTATTCACCCTACATGAATTCAAGACTTACTATAAAGTTCAGGATTATAGCTCCACATTGTCCATTGTCCAATGGTTAATTACACTTTGCTTTATAATACATTTTTATTGATACTCAAGATACCTCTATTTATTTTGCCAAAAAGATTTTTTATAACCACTGTGCCTTTGTGCTAATGCATAAAAATCTGCTTTTTATCATGGAAAGTCTGATTTCAATGATGTGAATTGTAACACCATAGAAAGGTAGAATTTGTTATTTGTATTAGATTAGAAGAAATAATTTGAAGATAAGCCTGTCCCCTACTACACATTTTTGGTAATTCTTTTAATAACATTTCTATCTTTTTAAAAATGTCAAAGTTAGGAAGTTTTAGCTGAAATAGTAAAACACTGCAGGAGTGAATAAATTAACTCTAAGAAATGATTTCTAATGATGTAAGTTAAATTTTACAACACTGGGTAGTTATAATGATTGAGTAATATATTTTATGTACCTAGATTTTCATCAATAAGTATCTGTGACCAGATCATTATTCAATAGATTCAGAAAAGCACGGTAACATTTATGGATATTTATGTCACTGTTCTTGAAATAAAGAAATACCTTTCAATAATAGCTTTATCACAAACTATAACAAACTATTTAGTAAAGTTGGTCATTACTAAAGTATATGCTGACTGAGTCATCTTAGCTCAAAATGAGTTATTTAATAGATAACCTGTAACTTTATTTTGGTTTTAATTCCTCTGATTCTATAACTTATGTATATGTAGATGATGCTACATCATATAGACATATGCTCTTAGGGAATTTACAATCCAAGACATGCAGCCATTAGTGTTATACAAAAATTCCTCTTCCTTTTTCGTCATCTAGGTGATCAATATCTTCCCTCTCTACTCTTATTTCCAATTTTCTTTGAAGCATATTTTATGCCTCTTGATTACGCCAGAACACTCCTTGAATTTCTAAATATACACTTCTCAGTAGCTTCCCGGTGCTCAAAGTCCAAACTCCTCCCTGTAGCTTAAGCTGACCTCTGTCTAAAACTTTGCTGTGTTTTATAACATTTTCTTACAGTATTCTGCTTCTGTCACTCTAGAATTTTCTCTTCAAATATCTTATGTTATTCATTTTCAATTTGCACTTGCTGATCCATTTCTTTTCCTTCTGTGTCTATCTACTAAGCAGTGTGACCTGTAAGGAGAACAATAGGTGAGTTCAAAAGGATACAAGAGCAGAAGATCTGAAGGCAATGAGAGATAAGGGAGGCAATTTCTTATTTTACACATCTCTGCTCTGACATAGAGCTTCTGGTTGGTTATTGGGTCTTTCCAAGTTGTAGCTCTTTCCATGTGGCTCCCCTACTTCAAGATTTAAGATTCCAGGTCTTACTGGGCTCCAGGAACTGTATTTCTTTTGCTTATTCTTCTTGCCTAAGGGAGGTAACAAGTTTTCCACTCTTGCTTGCCTTTGTGTGAGTAAGTATACTACCACTCCTCTGTAAGTACTCTCTTCATTGAATCCATCTTAGTGGAATTTTCTTTTCTGCCAGGACCTTCACTGGTATGATGTCAAATTTTTCTATGCCTCAAGAAATCAGTTTTGTTCCTCCCCTTAGATAATTTATCTCTGGATCCTCAATTAATTGAAGTTTTTTTCTCTATTTAAGTCATTACCTCAAAATCATCTTCTCAAAAAAACCTCTTTTATGTCTATTACAAAATACCTCCCATTATTAATTTCTATAGAGTCATACTTGTTACTTTCTTCTTAACCCTTATTTTTATCTGAAATTATCTATTTTCTTGTTTATTTGTTATGTCTTCTCTTCAACTACTCTTACTAGAATATAATTTTAATGACAACAGAATCTTATCTCTTGTTTTCACTTCTGGCTCTGGATCTTTGGAACTTAAAACAGTGACTGATGCAGTCCTCAGCGATTAGAATGGATGACAAATGAGTATATGAACAAATATTTTGCTAAATCATTATACCCTTTGTAGCAATCTGCTTCAGCATCTGAATTTTAAATTATTCATATGTTATTTACATTTCTTGGATAATTCTTCATTGGGGCAATTGTTTATTCTGTTTGTTTACATGTGACATTCAAAAGAATTTAAACATTTATAGACTTTTATTAAAAATCAAAACACACTTAATATAGAAGAAATTTGGACAAATCAGCTCTATAATAATCTGGGTGCCCTTATTAGGTTGTATGAATTTTCTCTAATAAAAGAGTTCTTGGGTTTTCAAATAGCTTTCATTCTATGCAAACATTTCCTAGTTCAATATAAATGGCATTTATGATAAACTGTGGGATCTTTGTTGTTGGCTAGACAAATGTTATAAATAATAGCTTTGATTGCCTATTTAAAGCCTTTCTTATTTTTAAAAGTTTTTATATTTAAATTATTTTAAATTCACAAAAGAGTTGCAAAGGCAGTACAGACAGTTCCTGCATACCATTTTTACAGCTTCCTCTGATATCGACATCTTATATAACCATGCTACATTTATTAAAACTACGAATTTAACATTGGTGCATTATGACTAACTAAGCAATCAGACTTTATGCAGCTATCACTAATGAATTTTTACACTTGTGTCTTTTTCCTGTTCAGGATCAAATGCAGGATACCACATTGTTTTTTATCATCATGTATCCCAGTCTCCTCTAATCTGTGATGGTTTCTTAGTCATTCCTTGTCCTTCATGACCTTAACATTTTTGAAGAGTGTTGGTCAGATAAACATTTTGTAAATCACCTCTCAATTCTGGTTTGTGTGATGGTTTCTTGTAAATGGGCTGGGGCTATACATTTAGAGGGAGAATACCATAGAGATGAAGTGCCCTTTCATCACATCACATCAACTGATATATGCTATTAACATGACTTATTATTGGTGATGTTAACCTTAATCACTTTGTTAGTGAGGTATTTGCCACATTTCTTCGTTGTGATTAGTGTAAATCATACTTTTAATCATAGTAGGTCCTTACTTCCTGATTAATAACACGAACTGTGTAACAAGTAAAAGCAACTTTCATTCTTGAACCAATAATGTTAATATTGTTAAAATTGTATGTTTTAGTATAACCATCAGTTATTTAGAATTACACTGTAATCCCTGATACATGTCTCCTGAGTACTTAAAGGAATTCTTAAAAGCCCTGTTGCCTTTATTCTCTTATTACAGTGGGGAAAGTGATGAAAAGAGAGACGTGAGAACAACTCAGTACTCTATTTAGTTTCTAATAAAGTACAAGTGAATAAAACCATTACAGTAATTTTAGAATATATTTATCAGTATTTTTAGCATTAATGGATTTGTTTCTTTTCTGTTACTTTTAAAAATTAAAACCAGGAAAAGAATTCTTTGGTGGTTTTTAACCTCATTTAATCTCCCTCTTAAAATACTTTGTGTATTGAGCTGCCATTGTCTTGGCAAAGGACAATATAGCACTCTTTGTCTCAGACATTTGGCAATGTCATTATTCTACTTCAATTTTTCCAAAAATATTCATCTATATATGGATATATAACCAGATTAAGCACACAGATTAGACATAAAAATTATATGTGATCAATATTTCCTAAAAATTTGCAGCATAGCTGGGAAAACAATGGTTATTCAAGAAAACAGTCAGTGAAGGCATAATAAAAAACATGTAAATTGAGCTACGTCTTTTATATAAGTGGAGAAAATAATATTTTAGGAAGTATGATTAAAGCAATGGGGTGGTGGGGTCAAAGTGGGAGTAAGCATTGGAAAGCTAAATTAAATCATTGAAATCTAATATATACAGTAACAGGACACAAAATAAGATACATTTCTGAGTCATTAATCAATCAGTATTACATCAAGTAAAAATTAGTTTAGTAATTTTCCTATTTCCAAAGAATCATCATTTTTGGCAGTAGCTAGTTAACATAATTAATAAGGCTTCTTAACAGGTGCTAATGGCTAATCTGTAATTTGTTTGTATTTTTAGACAGTGATCTAAATAAATAGACATGATGAATAAAATTGGATATTGGGGAAATACTCTGGATTTTGTTACATTCTTCAATACGGATCTTAAGAAACAACTATTTTGACTAGTAAATTGACAGGCCTTCATTCATTAAATGTAAATCAATGACCACTAACTATTAGACACCCCAAACACCTAAAAATATGGCCCTGCTTGTGTATATATTAAATTTAATCTCACTTCATATTTATAAGGTTTAATCTAATATGGGTCTATTTCGTATGAGATTTCTTCTTTCAGTATGATTCTTTTTTACATGGCACCCAATGCAATACTTTTTTGCCTGATACATTATATAGTTTAAAAGCTTAAAAATTAGTATTTTTTATTTTTTGTATTTTTATTAATCTATCATAGCTGTACATATTTTTGTGATATGTGAGATATTTTGATACATGTGTACGATATGAAATTATCAAGTCCAGATGGATGAATATTTATCCATGACCTCAAACATTTTTCTTTGTATTCAAATACTGCAATTTTCTCTTCCAGCTCTTTTAGATACACAATAAACTATTGTTAACTATAATTTCCCCACTGTACTATCAAATAGCATAACTTATTCCTTCTAACTGTATTTTTGTAACCATAAGCCAAGTTCTCTTTATTTTCACCCCTTTCCCCTTAGATAAACCTTCATATTATCTAAAGCAGAAAAGATAACATTGGGTACAATAAGAAACTGAGGCTTATGGGGTTTAAATGTGTTGGCAAAGTTCAAAACCTGTAAGTGGCAGACATGGACATCAAAACAAGGTCAAATGATTTGAAGTGTAGTGGTGCTATATCTTCATATTTCAACCAGTACAAGTAAAATTCAAAGTTGTCCAAGAAATCAGACATGTCATATCTAGTTCTTTATTTAAATCTCATTTAAAAGTAACAGGAAATCAGAAAAAAAATTGTTTATCTTGGAGATAGAGTAATATTGGATGGACTGGGATAATTGTCTGATCCCAGTGTAGGAATCTATTAACATGTTTTATCAGTAGTACTTGGCATTGATCTCTGGTCATGTGCCAGGCCTGATGAGAAAGGAAAAAGCCTATACAGCAAAAGTGTTGCAAGAATTAGTGAGTGGGTACCAACATGAGCCAGTAGAGCACTCCTGGAATTTGATTTTGAAGGTTGCTACATTAAGGAAGCTGGACATATTGCTGGATTTTTTTAAAAAAAAAACGTTTTCAGGGTTTTTTTGTTGTTGTTGTTCCTAACAGGACATGGGTTTTACCACCGTAACAAGAACCCTAGGTTTGGTGGGGATGCGGCTAGAAAAACTTGCTTTTGGGATGGCATCTATAATTTTGGCAAATGTGATGGCCAGCGCTCAGCAAAATGGAAAGATCTTAACTGTCTTCTCAGATAGGAGAGGAAAAAATAGAGACTAAGGAAAATGGACATGCTGGAATGGATACATTACGTAAAGGCCAGAAGGTCCACCAAAGGACAATGTTCCTTGGGAGGACATAAATAACCCTCCATTTACTGATACAATCAAGAATGTGATGATGTGAAAAGTGCCAACATCACTGGGAATGTGAAAAGTGCCAATGTCACTCTCTTCTGTCAGCCATGATTGACGATAGGAAAGGCAATCACAGATCCATGTTTGCTCAAACTCAAGGGAAAGGTAGAGCCCCAAAGTAATAGAGGGCAAGTGACTTCACTTAGCCAGAAAACATGAACTGCAATTATCTTCATGACCGGAAAAATCAGAGGGGCCGCCAAGGAGATTTGATCCTCAGAGAGTTATGGGAGATGATTAATAAAGCATGCTGTCTCTAGGAGCAAGTATGATGGGTTACTACTTAGCATCTAAGATCAAATGGAAAGAAATAATAAAGAATCTGCCCACTGAGTATGGCCACTCTATTTAAAAGTCTTAATCCAGACTATCATTGATGGGTATTTGGGTTGGTTCCAAGTCTTTGCTATTGTGAATAGTGCCACAATAAACATACTTGTGCATGTGTCTTTATAGCAGCATGATTCATAATCTTTTGGGTATATACCCAGTAATGGGATGGCTGGGTGAAATGGTATTTCTAGTTCTAGATCCTTGAGGAATCGCCACGCTGTCTGTCTTGGGGTGGGGGGAGAGGGGAGGGATAGCATTAGGAGATACACCTAATGTAAATGATGAGTTAATGGGTGCAGCACACCATCATGGTTCATGTATGCATATGTAACAAACCTGCACGTTGTGCACATGTACCCTAGAACTTAAAGTATAATAAAAAAAAAGAAAGGAAAAAAAGTCTTTCTCCTTTTCTCAGTTCCTAAACATTAGTCAATATTTAGAACTAGAACCAGTTGTCTGAAGAGGTGGCCATGATCCTAAGAGAAAAAACACAGCACCACTATGACATGTATTTACCACAATGATTTCCACATGCGTTCCCCAGTGGGACCTGTGGTCATTCGCTGTGGTGACTGAATGTTAGAGAAAGGAGAATAATGTATTTCCAAGATGATTGAACACTGTGTTTGAGTTGATATTCATATCTGGAAACCCAAATCACCATCATGGCCTCATTGTTAAAGTGGGTGTGTATGGGACCAGCTAATGAAAAATGTCCAGGCTAAACTCTATTTTACAGGGTGCCCACTAAGTCTGTGAACGCTCCCAGGGATCATTTCTTCAGTACCTTAGTGCATAATTGGAATCGATGTGCTTGGCCGTTGGAGAAAACACCACAGTAGTTCCCAGGCATGTGTGGAAATCTCTGAAACTGTTATCAGCCCTGCCCCTGACTAGAAAGTATATAAAAAACAATATTATATATTAGGATTGTAGGATGATAAATATTGGTGTCACCATTAAGGACCTAAAGAATGTAGGGTCAGTTGTCTCTGTCTTATCTACATTTAACTAACCAATCTGGCCTCTGAAGGAACTGAGAGAATTCTTCAGATTGTAGACTACACAGTCTTCATCAAGCAGTATCCTTGTTAGCAGTTGCTGTGATATTACTGCTAGAGCAGATTAATACGGACTCAAGTACAGGGTACATGCTGTTGATTTACATAGTGTGTTCTCTTCCATTCCAATTAAGAAACTGCTCCCATTCTAACGGGACAAATAAAAATATTCATTTAGACTTTTGCCTTAGAGTTATAATAATTCTCCTACTTTTGTCATAATATAGACTAAAGAGATCTGGACAGACTGGTGATCTCACTAAACATCAAACTAACCCATTGCATCAAGGATATATTGATTAGACAGCAACAGGTAGTACACTGAAGCCATGGGTAAGACACAGGAGCTCCAGGGGGTACAAGATAACGTCTCTAACATTCAGGGAACTGCCACTTCAGTAATATTTTTAGGAGTGAAAGGGCAACGACCATGTGTAAGTTAATTTACCTCAAATTAAGTTATGAATGTTCTAGATCTTCCATCTTTTCATACAAAGAATAAAACAACTACCTGAAAGGCATCCTTGGGCTCTAAATGCAATATATTCTCTACCTAGGAATCATGTTCAGGCCATATATCAGGTGACATAGAAAGTTACCAACTTTTGCTGAGTATAGAGTTCTAGAATGGCCTACCTTTCTTTCTGGAAAGATACCATCCATTGTTTTCTCACTTGCATTTTTTTCCAGCAAGAAATCTGCTATCATCATTATCTTTCTCCGTGTGAAATATTTTTTCCCCCCGGCTACTATTAAAATTTTCTCTTTATCAGTCGTTTTAAGAACTTTAATTATTATGTGTCTTAAGCTAGTTTCCTTCATGTGTCCTGAGCTTAGGTTTCATTGAGTTCTCCAAATTTTGAAAATGTTTGGGCATTATTCATTTAAGTATATATTTATTGCTTTTTTTTCTCTTTTGGGGGGACTCTAATTTCACCTATATTAGCCTGCTTGAATTGGCCCCCAGATGCCATGGTGTCATGGTGTTTTGTGTGTTTGTGTGTGTGTGTGTGTGTGTTTGATTGTTTTTGTCAGTCATTTTACCCTACATATTTTATTTTGAATATTTTCTTTCGGAATGTCTTCAAATTCACCGAAGTTACCTTTTGCAATTTGTAATGTGCTTTTAATCCCATCTATTGTATTTTTCACCTTAGACATTGTAGTGTTTACATCTACACGTTTGAAATAGGCTATACTTATATAGACCATGACTTTACTAATTTTTTAAGATATGGGATATAGTAATAATTTCTGTTTTAAGTTATTTCTCTCCTAACTTTAATCGCTGTCAATCTTAATACCTTTCTATTTATTTTTTTCTCTTCTTTCCAGATTGTATTTTCCTGCTCCCTTGCAAACCTGATAATATTTTATTGAACTACTGTGAATTTTAACATATGTGTTTCTGGAGAAATTTGTAGTCATAAATAATCTTTAACTTAGTTCTGAAATACAATTAACTTAATTGGAAATCACCTTTATTCTTGAATGATACCTTCTCTAGGTATGTAGTTCTGGGGAGATTGTTTTTTTTAACACTTACAAATGTTATTCTACTCTCAGAGTCTACCTTATCACTCTCCATGACTTCTAGTGATAAGTCAGCCTTAATTGAATTTTGCCTTCTTGTACGTAATTTCGGTAATCTCATGGCGCATTAAAGATTTGATGTTTACGCTTGGTTTTCAAAAGCTTAACAATGATATACCTAAGTGTGGGCTTCTTTGTGTTTATTTTACATTTCATTTAGCATAGCACATCTGTAAATTTGTGTTTTTATAAAATTCACGGGTTTTTGGCCATTATTTTTTCATACATATATTTTCTCCCCTATTTTTCCATCTATTCTCTCTTTGGAATACCAAATGCATACAGCTAACAATTTGATATCTAACAGTTCCAAAAGAATTTCTTCGTTTTGCTTCAAGCCTTTGTTTCATTGTTTTTTACCTTAGCTACTTAACATTGTTCTATCTTCAACTTTACTTTTGCTCTGTCATTTTTTTGGAGTATCAAGTCCATTTAGTATTTTTAAATTTTTTATTTTGTCAGTTGTATTTTCAGTTCTAAAATTTCCCTTGGTTCTTTTATACTCTTTCTTTACTAAGGATTTATATCTCTACTGAGAATTTCTATTTATTCATTCAATCTCAATACTGAGATTATAATCATTAAAAACATGTTTTGTTTTATTCCATTAAGTGTGTGTGTGTGTGTGTGTGTGTGTGTGTGTGTATTAAGTGCTTTAGTTTTTTTGTCTGTTATATACAATATGTGGTTCATCACAGGAACAGATTTGATTTATTTTTTCCCCATAAGATTGTGTTTTATTCTCTTTGTTCTTCAGATGTATAATTTTGGTTTGTAGAAATGCAAAATCAAATTTTGTTTATCTATTGAGAGTTATAATTTTTGTTATTTTATCTTAGGATATTTCTCACTCAAAATATCCAATCATATTAATTGTACTGGATCTTAATTCTATAGTTAGTGCTACTAAGTTGCTAAATATCTTTTTTCATGTTGGACAATTAACATCACATTCACTCCTTTAAGTAAATTCAAAAGTTTCCCTTCTTTTTGTATGTTCTGAATACTTTAAGCAGTATTGACACTACTTGATCTTTTAAGGGGTTGGTAGAATGTCTCTGAAAAAAACATCTAGCCCTTGTGATATTTTTGTTGGGGATCTCTTTATTTTATTGCTTCAATTTTAATCTGTCTGATTTTACTATGATCATCTTTCTCTAATTTTATTTTTCTGATAAGTGTTTCATCTAGTAGTTCACATTTATTTGCATAGTTTTATTCAAATAATATTTAAATTTTCTTTTTCAAGGGTTATTTGTTCCGTGCATTTTACTAATTTTCATCAAGTAGATCTTTCATAGATTGTGAGAAGTGTATTAATGTCTGCTACTTTTAATGTGCTACTGTTTCATTTCTTGTAGTTTTTGCTTCCTGATAATTGTTGAGTTATTGGGAACAAAAATTTATCTGCAGTGTGAATGACAGCCCTTAGCATTTAAGAAGCAGCATTGTTATTCTATTCTGAAATCTTTAGTCTTAATTTCTATCTCGTCCATTATTTTTCCATTAAAAAAGAATGTTCTTATTTGTTTGTTTCTGCATTTCTGTAGTATATACTTGAACATTCTTCTTTTTAACCTCTATATATCTTTTTGCTTTTTAGGTTTTGATATTATAAATAACATAGTGTTGAAATTTACTGGCTAACCTAAATAATTTTGTTTGAGTGAGATAATCCTATCTGAATTCATCAACGTGATCAGTATATGTGCCCATACATTTGTAACAATTTTGAAGTCATCTTTATATATAGCATATAGCTATATGCTATTAATATACATGGTATGAATTTAGAAATAACATTTTCTATTCACTTTCTATCCATGAAAGATCTAGTTGATGAAAATTAGTAAATTGCATAAAAGAAAAAACCCTCAAAAGAGAAAATTTTAATATTATTTGAACAAAACTATGCAAATAAATTTCAACTACTAGATGAAATGCTTATTAGAAAAATAAAACTAGAGAAAGTTAATAATAGTAAAAACAGACCAATTAAAATTTAAGAAATAAAATAAAGAACTCTCAAACAAAAATGAACAGAAAATGAGTAGAAATAGAATAGAAAGTGAAAAGAAAATGCTATTTTTGTATAGTATCAATTTTGAAATCATCTTTATAGATAGCATATCTGCTATATGTAGAAAATGAATAGAAAATGCTATTTTTAAATTCATACCATGTATATCAATATTTATAAATTTTAAGGAAATGGGAAAAATGTATATTATATCCACCTGAAAATTATAAAATATTTTTGAAGAAAACTAATGAAGATCTAAATTGATGCTCTTGTAGTGAAAAGTGTAAAGAAAGGTCATTTCTTCCCATATTTATCAATAGATTATCAATTTAATGCAAATCTAGTCAGTATAGCATTAGATTTTTTTAGAAATTAATACAAGTTTCTAAAATTTTCCAGAAAGTAGACAGCATCAAAAATAACTATGGCCGTCTTGAAGAAAAGAAAGAGGAATTATACTATCAGACATCAAGACATTTTATAGTAATGTCTTAGTCATTCTGATTTTTATTTTTGTTTTTTGTTTGTTTGTTTCCTCCTTTCCACCTTCTGTTTTTCATGTAGTAGTATCCATCATGTTAATTGCCCCATCTTCTTTCTAGGGTAGTCTTCTTTTCTCAATTTTTTTCAACTTGATCACCATAGCAGGCTTTGCTCTGGAGACACATAGCAGGCTTTGCCTTCTGTTCAATAACCTGCACCCACCTTTGCAGCCAGTTTCTGCCCTTTACTCACCTTGGGAAACTCTGCCTTTACTCACCTTGGGAAATTTCTACTTGGTCCCAGAGAATAGTAGAATAGCTACTTTCTAATTTATCTTCCTTTTCAACCAAACTTATTGAAAACATGTATCTCTTTTCTTTGAAGAATTTAAAACATGTCAGTGAGGCTATTCCAAAAAGTCTGTTTAAGAGGTACCATTGTGTTTAGTTCTCTTAGTAATTTTCAAACCCTTAAAACTTGTGTTCTGACTACAGTAGCTGGGTACACTTTCTACTATCCTGAGATGAGTTCTCGGGAATTGGAAGAGCTTTTATCTCTAATTTTGTAATATTTTTTGTTGTTTTGTTTTTCTCTTTATTTTTTATCCTAATATTGGTATACTTTGTCTGATTAAGATTACTAAAATCCTTCATTTCCTACAAAGGAATTTTGGATCTTTAAATAAGTGGGGTTTTTATTTTTAATGTTGGGCTTTTCTGAGATTTGTACTTTTATCACACATACCTCTTAAATGCAGACTTTCAATGCATGTTTATCGAATGGATATTGTTTTCCCTTGTGCTTTCTTTGATCCAGTTATATTTTGTCTTTGTGGATGCACACATATGGTTTCAAATGAAAGGTTAGAATCCAATATGTTTTCTCTTTTATTTCAAGAAAACTAAGAATACATTTTAGTGCCATGTTGTAGCTATCAATTTATCGCAAGTGTTTAGAAACATTTACTCCTTCTGTTTGCGATAAATGTATTCCATTTTAACCCCTCAATTTACTTTTTCTCACAATGTGTTTTAATGTGTGAATTACTCAAAGTCTCCTTAGAAATGGATAATTTGTAAACAACATACAGCCACACACATACCCACACACAGACAAGAAGTCACTCAGGCTAGAAGATAATAGAAACATTCATTGAAGTTAATGTATATTTACCTTTAATTAGAAAAAGCAGAAGTTGTATCCCTTTCATACATAAAACTGCAGCATTTGCTGAAGATTATATTTGATATGTATTCCTAAATACATAGAAGATATGACCAAGTTAATCATTGGATAATATGGAAATTAATTTTAGTGTACTAATAGGGATAGTGACATGGAAATCAAATCAAATAAAAAATAAGACAAATATGGATAAATTTATAAGAGAAAAGGGATGACAAGAAGCTTTAAACTATACAAATTTTTACAAGAAAAAAATAATAACTTTTAAAGCTACAATTTTTTCACTGCAATTTGTAAGTTTTTTAAAATCTCTGTGAGGGATAGTACCAATGTAGATACATGATGAATCTGAAAATGCTTGTTTAAAGCAAAAGATTGGACAGAAACATTTTATGGACACAAACATGAAAACCATCAAAGAAAACTCTAGTGGAAAAACACAAGAGATCAGTTTCCCATGGTTCTGTGAGGCCCAAAGGGTTTTTTACATGTTTGATGACCTATAAAAATCAACGATATAATTAATTTTTAAAACTCTAAAAGAGGCCGGGGGCGGTGGGTCACACCTGTGATCCTAGCACTTTAGGAGGCCAAGGAGGATGGATCATGAGGTTAGGTGTTTGAGACCAGCCTGGCCAACATAGTGAAACCTCGTCTTACTAAAAATACAAAAAAATGAGCAGGGCAAGGTGGTGGGCGCCTGTAATCCAAGCTACTTGGGAGGCTGAGGCAGGAGGATCGCTTGAACCTAGAAGGTGGAGGTTGCCGTGAGCCCAGATTGTGGCACTGCACTCCAGCCCAGAAGACCGTGTGAGACTCTGTCTCAACAACAACAACAACAACAAAGCTAACAGAAGAAACATTGAATCTTGTAATATCCACCCTAATATGACCTACTTAGATCAATATGTCAGTGGGCATTATCAAGTACACCAAAAGCCTCCATGATTTCAGTTTTCAGGTGCATCTGTTGGAATATGTGTGCACACGTGTCAGTGAGGAAGTAGAGGGGGAGAAGGAAGCCATAATTAATGTTATTTGAAACAAAGATGAACATAATATGGTTATTCAGGGACACAGATACCTAGTTGCTCTCCTCTTTATTAATTGCCTGCCAAGCAGTAAGAGTTTAATACTCTCCATGGGCCTACAAGTGACTGACTTTTTGTATTTCCTCTACTGCTTCATTTTCTCTTCTGAGAGAATAATGCATTAATGAGTACTGTTTTTAGTCCCCAGGAGAGTCACATGATAAAAATCCTGTGCTCACTTCATGGATCAATATGTCAGGCACCAGAAATTGATCAACTAATTTACTAATTGTTGTTAGTCTCTCTGAAGCAAAAACATGCCAGCTTTATTCGAATAGTCCTTCAGGAGACATCACTAAATGTGTCAGTCTGCTGTCAATATTAAATTCACTTTAAACGTAGCTTTTCTAATCTTTGAAATATACATGCAGATTAGAAAGGAAGACACCTTAGACCATTCACAGTTGCAAATTGGAATTAAAAGTGGAAATATGTGTAATTATATTATTTGTATGGTACAGCAACAATATGACTTCAGAAGATTAAATCTTGGAATGAAATATGATAAACAGTATTATTTTTGTGAACCACAGAATAACATATGGGATGTAGGCCAATAGCATCACACTAAATCAGCCTTAAAATTTCACAAGCCACTGAATGTCACAGATGAGGACTGTTATTCATTCCAGCTGCTTGACATAATGAAAGACAATAATAAAAGTTCAGAAGTAAAATTAAAATGAAGATAGCTAAGCCTTCCTCTACTCTACTGGCTATAGTTATTAGCGGTATGGTGGTCGCAGAAGTAAAAGTTTCATGTTCATTGTAAGGATATGACATGATGACAGCTGGTTAATTCTAACAAGACTTTCACAGGAATCTACTTTGCTAATTTAGATGAGTAAACACAATGCTCATATAATCCTCCTTGCAAAGAGAATCCTAAAAAGAATACATGTCAGGTGTCAATTTATTCTAAGTTTAAACCAAGTAAATGAAAGGACTAACAATTGTTTGCTAGCTCCTTAAAACAGGCTATTGTTTTTAATTTTTCTTAAGTTTTTGTACTGCACAACTTTTGATATG
Organism: Macaca mulatta; assembly: GCF_049350105.2. Lineage (NCBI taxonomy): Eukaryota > Metazoa > Chordata > Mammalia > Primates > Cercopithecidae > Macaca > Macaca mulatta. The sequence continues at coordinate 59,889,169 of NC_133417.1, read as the reverse complement.
CGTAATACATAATACTTGTATATAAACTGAAAGTTTTCAGTGTGTCAGGGGCACCTGGTAGCTGATGAAATATGGCTAGGTTGTATTAGTACATATATCTATCAGAAACAAATCATTGTTGTGAGTATTAGCACTGCTTTCTCCACGTGGGGTGAAGGGCACTAAAGCAAGGAAGGGGATTCTAACTTTACATAAAATTTAGTTTCTATACTTTGAATGCATGCTAATAGTAAAACATAGTAACAATGCAGAAATTTACAGAGTGAAAAAATGAAACTTCATTTTCCTGTCTTCTCACATGTATATAAAACCAAGCTTTACTTCTCTCCTTAAGGAACCCATATACACATAGAAAAACATACTATATAATTACATATATACACAAACACATATACAAATGTATGTCTTTGGTTTTGTACATAGTTGGTTTTCCCACATAAATTGAAAGCCATTTTATTACTGAATTAATAGACACAAACATAATTCTGTATGGATATAAATGATGTATTATATATATGTTTTTGACTTGTTATTTCTATTCAATAATATAAGCACACAAAGATTTATAGTATTTCTGAAATTTCTAAATAGCATTTTTATGGTGGATATAAGATCATTTATTTGACTATTTACTAAATAACCTTCTTTTTAAAATTTTTCACTTTCATAAGCAAGGCTGAAAAAATAAACATTTAAATAAATATAGGTATAGATAGAATAACGATACATACAGATAAATATAGACATATAATGAATGTACACATAAGTGGATATACACAAGTCACACAGACGCACATCCCTGATCAAAATGCATATTCCTCCACTGGTTTGAAATTCTGTCTTAATAACAAAGAAAACTCCCCGTGATATCTAAGCCTTTTCCTCCCCTCATTTACTCTCCTAGTCCATTTTTTTCTATGCATATAGACGCACTGTAGTTTGATAACATGTCTTAATATAAAAATGGGAAATACCCTTATTGTTATTCCTTTTTTTAAAAAAATTGTAGTGTTATTCTTGCATTTTTAGTTCTCAAGATTAACTCTGAAGTTTTGCTTAGGGTTGCATTTTTAGGTTACTTAAAAGAATTAACCCTTTATCATAATAGTGTTTCTTGTTGAGGTATCTTATGTCCTTCAATATTTTAAATAGTTTAAATACTTGCATATGCCTTTTCAAATTTATGTTATGTATTTATAGATTTTGTAAGTTTATGGAAACATTATTTTTCCTATTATAATTTTTTATTTTGAGTTTTGGTAGTGAAGAAGGTGACGTTTTATTTTTATCAAACTTTAACCAATTCTCCAAGTTTCTTGTTTGCATAATAATATTTTCCTATTAATACAACCATGTGATTTACATAAAGAAAATTTTACTTTCTTTTCTAAATTTATACTTCTTGCGTGTGTATGTGTGTCTTATTTCACTAGTTATGGTCTTCGGTACAAAGCCAATTAGTAATGGTGGTGCTTGCTGTGCTCTTCAAATTAATGAAAACAGTTTTAATGTTTCACAATTAAGTATAATGCTCTTATTTTATAAGATATTCCTTAGCAAAATAGAGACTTTTTTTTACTGTAGTTTACTAAGAAGTTTTTTTTAAGGTTTTGAATACATTCTTTGTACCTATTGAGAAAGGTACACAGATCATTGATTATGTTTAGTAAATTGTTAATGTAGTGAGTCATATTTCACTATTGGATGCCATTGCGTTTGTGAATTATATCACTGTTGGTAAATGATAATTGTTCTTTTATTATACTATTCCTTTTGAATTCCAATGTTAATATTGGATGTTTTAATTTATGTTCCTAAAGTTTCTTAGTCTATTATTTCTCTGTCTTATCTTGGTCGTATAGGATTGTAAAAGTTTCAGCCTACATAATGATGTAAATAACAGAGAAAATTTCTGTTTCTTAAGAATTAGTTTTTCTTATACAGATAGTTACATGATTAAAGGATTTGTATAGGAATAAGTTATCTTTCCAATTTTTAGAATGGCATTAATCTAGTACAGCTTTCCAAGTGTCCTTGTGTTAACACTTTGGATTTTTCTGTATTATTATTCGATTCATCTGGATATTCGTATTAAATATTAAGCAGCTACCAAGCTGTAGACAAGGTTTGAACCCAAGGACCTGACATCAGAGATTGTAGCATAAAGTACAATCGTTCTCAAGTGTTAATTAAAATAAGTAAAAATGTAAGTGTCAGATAATACACTGATGACATGTTTCATTATTATTAAATGTATCACATTTTGGTCAGAATGTGTTTATTATATGTTTTCTGTCATTAGGGCTTTCACTACTCAATTACATTTTTATTTTTGTATTAATTAATTTATGTATTTCAGGATTTGGGGAGAAGCTAAAGAGCATATATCTAGATTTTAAATAAAATAATATTTACAATCAGAAAGTTTGTTTCTCTTAATAGACACATACACATTTAATGTGCTATTTTGTATGTTTAGTCATATTTTGCCATCTGTTTTATATTTTTCATTTGATCAGGCTGCATTTTTATTTCTGTTTCTCCCCCTCCCTTTCATTATTTGACTTTTTCCATTTTTTGTTTGTTTCTCTAGGGATAGATCTTACACATTCTAACTCCTTAATTCTAGAGAGTACCAAAAAGAGCATATTTCAATAAATATTGAAAATTAAATTATTATAATTAGCTTCTATTTCTATTATATAAGATAATATGAGATATTCCATAATATGAGATAATAGGTATTAGATATTCTTTTCCTTGTCCTCATTACTGACCTTGTGAGCTTTTGCAGGTATAAATATACAAACCACAAATTCATCAGTTATTTTAACCCAGCTAAAAGTTTTTAATGGTTAGTTATATTCTTTATCTTTTGCATTCATAGGTCTATGCCTTATTTTGCTGGAACATTCATTCAAGTAAATTGTTACTAAAGGTTCATCTTAAGAAATATCTCTGTCATTAAATTTTCAGAAAATTTTTCCTATTTTCTATTTTCCATTCTTATAAAAATAAGTCTATAACACATTTACTTTCATATATATCCTATTTTTCTTTAGTTGTCTCTTTCACTTAGAAAGATATCCTTAGCCTCAATTTTTGAAAATCTTAACAAGTGTATTTGAATGTGGGTCTGTTTCATTAATTTAGCATTGCATTGTTCAGACTCTTCACTGTGGATACTGCATTTTCAGCCCGGGAAAGTGTTTCTTGTTTTGTTCCTGAGATGCTTTAATATCTCTTCTTCTTGGCCTCAATTGTCTGTCCATTAAAAATGTCCATAATAAATATGCTGTGCCTTTTGAAGCTATTATCTTCTTTTTCAAAACTCTTTTAATTACTCATATTATCTATTGAGTTTTTTCTTTTTTCTTAAAATATCATATCCATGCTTTTAATTTTCAAGAATTCTGCTTCATTTTGGAAAATTTTTAATTCTACCTTATTTTTATTTTAGAAAAATGGCATTATTTTGCACAGAATGCAATTGAAATAAAATAAAATCATTGATCATGCCTAAAGGGACAAATCTTAGATGAATAGGTTATGTTTTCACTTGAAAGGGGAAATAATCCGAGAGCATAAAGAAAGATCTAGAATTCTGTCACTAAAGATTTTGCTTGAAAGTTGCCATTTAGTGATCATTTTTTAAAATTTAAATTACAAGTTTGAAATTCAAAGTAAAAATGTCACCAGTAATTCAAATTTAGAAAGGTCTCCCTCTAGTTGTTGATATAGCTTGTTATAGACTCTTTATCAAGAGAAGACAACTTGAAATACATATTTCTTTAGAAGTATTCCTTAAAGAAGTTCATTGGAAGGCATAAAAGTAAAAATTAAAATCTCTTAATCTTACCCTTATAAAATTATTACCAAGCTATTCTCAGTAGCCAATCCCCTACTTTTATTTTTCCAAATGTCAATAAATTAACCTGAAAGAAGTAGATTACATAAGTTATTATTTTATACATGGCTATTTTTGGTCTTGTTAATCAAGGAGAATCTATATCAAAGGTTGTAAATTTGTTGCCCAAGATCCACAAAGAGCACAGAGCACATATAGGTGTTTTGACATGATGGTACTAATTTTTTATATTAATTTGGTTTCCTACTTTTAAAAAGTGAGAACAACTTTATCTTTAAAAACCTCGACTTGGTGCTTCTCAAGATTTTTGAAGATTCAGAAATATCTAGCCCTAATTTCTAATTTATGCTTATCTTGTGGATCTGAGTAGCAGCTCACCTAGGTAATATCCTATTTTCCAGGGTCACCAGCACACTCTTTTTAAAATAAAATCTGCCTTTCATCTGACATATACATTATTTATTTGGATCCAGAAATTATTTGAGCAATTCCCAAACCACAATGATAATCATTTAAGCTTATCTTAAAAACAACTCAGTTTAAATCACATTCACTTAAAAGATGAACTTCAAAGCATCCTGAAAAACTTGGACAATTTAGAAATAATCGAATTTTATATTGTGTTTCTGTTGAGCAATGCAAAATCAAACAAAAAAAAAATAAGCAACTGGGGATATCAAAGCTCCTGGTCTAATATTTACTAACATATAGTAGGCATTCATCACATTGTCAAATTTTCTAGTGAAAATTCAGCTCTAACTTAGTCTGCAGATAGTAATATCCTTATTAAAGTACTTAAAACTTGCTATAAACCCTTAACAAACATCTGGCTTTTAAAGAAATTTTTTTCCAATTTTATTTCCTTTTAAAATATAGACTTGATATTTTAGAGCAGTTTTAGGTTCACAGCTAAATTGAGCAAAGAGTACAGAGCATTTCCATATACCATACACAAACTCACACGCACACACACACACACACACACACAGGCACAAACACACACGGCCTTCTCTAATGTAACATCCCCCACAAGGATGGTACATTTGTTACAGTTGATGAACCTACATTGACAAAACATAATCATCCGAAGTTTACATTACTGCTCACTCTTGGTGTTGTACATTGTTTGTATTCTTTGTATTTCAATAAGTGTATAATGACATGTATCATGATACTGTTAAAGTATACAGAGTAGTTTCATGTCCTAAAAATTATCTGTACTCTGCCTCTTCATCCCTTCCTTCCTCTAACACCTGGCAACCACTGATCTTTTTACTGTCTCCATCATTTTGCCTTTTCTAGAATGCCATATAGTTGGAATCATTCAGTTTGTAGCATTTTAATATTCTATATCTTTTCATGCCTTGATAGCTCATTTATTTTTAGCACTAAATAATATTCATAGTTTGGATACAGATGCATGACAGTTTATTTATCCGTTTACCTACTGAAGGACATCTTGGTTGCTTCCAAATCTGGCAAGTATGAATAAAGCTGCTATAAATGTGTGTGTAGGGCTTTGTGTGGGCCTAAGTTTTGAACTCATTTGGGTAAATATCAAAGTCCCCAATCACTGGATTGTGTGGCTCGAGTATTTTTAGTTTTGTAAGATACTCCCACTGTCTTCCAAAGTGCCTGTACCATTTTTTGCATTCCCACCACTAATGAATGAGAGCTCTTGTTGCTACACATCCTCTCCAGCATTTAGTGTTGTCTGTGTTCTGGATTTTCACCATTCTAATCGATGTGTCATAGTATTTCATTGTTATTTCAATTTGCAATTCCCTAATGAAATATGGTGGGTACATCTTTACATATGTTCATTTACTATCTTTTTATCTTTGATAAAGTATCTATTCAGGTAAAGTTGGACTGTTTTCTTAGCGTTGAGTTTTAAGAATTCTTTGTCTATTTCAGATGACAGTCTTTATCAATTGTGTCTTTTGCAAATATTTTCTCCCTGTTTATGGATTATCCACTTATCCTCTTGACAGTGTCTTTCACAGAGCAGAAGTGCATAATTTTAATGAAGTCTGATTTATCAATTATTTCTTTCATAGATTGCATCTTTGATATCACATGTCCCATAAATGCCTGCCAAACCCAGAGTATGTCTCAGCTATTCACAGCAAATATGACCTTTTATTACTTTTAAATTATAGCTCTTTTATTCATCTCTGGCCATGGAGGGGTAAGAAATAATAGTCATGGAAGGTGAGAAAGGAGCTGACAGATCAAGGACAAAAGAAATCTATTGTACTCTCCCTTCCAGCTTCCCCTACCCTTGTTTCTTTGTTTCTATTTCAAGTTTGTGCTTTAAGCAAATCTGAAGAAGGGGATATTAACTTCAAATAAAACAATATTTTGACTATTTTGTGGAACATAAGTTTAATTATGGAATGAGAGTGTCCTTGCTTCTTTAAAATTCTGAAGGGGATTTTTCTTTCTTTTTTTTTTTTTAACCTGGGAATGACCGAAAAAAGCACAGGCCTGCCTCATATTTTACCCAAAAGTCAGGATAGATTGGATTGATATGAACAGAGAATAACGTTGTTTTCTGTTCACCTTATGAATCTCGCATTTTTATAACTTCGTTTATTATAAGTATGTGCTAGGGTAGTGTTGTTTATTTTGATCTCAGAAATACTCAGCCATGGAGTCATTTTAATCTTTGTGAGACAAACTGAAGATTGGGAATTTAATCACCAAAGTTTTATAGTTAGGTAATAGCAAAGGCACACTCCAAGAGTGCCCTTCTGAGCCATGTAGTATGATGGCTCACTAGCTGTGATTTCCTCTTTGAGCATTACAGGGAGCGAAGACAGATGTTTGCAACGGTCTCGTTTAATGTAAGCCTATTCATATTTAAGATTCTTAATAAAATAAATACTCTTGTTCTCAACTGCATAATCTTTGCTTTTAGCCTTGCATTTATAGGAAGGTGGCAGTTTCTTGAAATCTAGATGCTGCATATTTTTTAAAACAACTAAAATATAGAAATAAATAATAAATTTAAGAATATATTTTGTTTTTTAAACATGGTTATTTGGTTTGAGATATTATACTTGTATCTTGCCCATTTTAAAATTAGATAATTTTGCTTTTTTGAATTTTGCTAATTTTTTTATTTTTAGAAATCTCTTTTTCTTTTGCTTCTTAATGTATATGTATATTTCATGAAGCTTTTGTTTGTTTGTTTGTTTGTTTGTTTGGTGGGGTAGGGGGACGGAGCCTGGCACTGTCGCCCAGGCTGGAGTGCAGTGGTGCGATCTCGGCTCACTGCAAGCTCCGCCTCCCGGGTTCACACCATTCTCCTACCTCAGCCTCCCGAGTAGCTGGGATTACAGTCGCCCACCACCTCGCCAGGCTAATTTTTTTTTTTTTTGTATTTTTAGTACAGATGGGGTTTCACCGTGTTAGCCAGGATGGTCTCGATCTCCTGAGCTCGTGATCCACCTGTCTTGGCCTCCCAAAGAGCTAGGATTCCAGGCATGAGCCACCGTGCCCTGTCAGATCTTTCTTTATTTTGTAACTTGTCATGAATTACTTCTAACTGAAGATTATGTACACGTAACATGAATAGGATTCCCATGTGATATTTAGCCTGTTAAATCTCATATACTTTGTAGTCAGAGTGGCTTTTGTTTATTTATTTATTTTTAGAGACAGGGTATCACTACGTTACCCAGGCTGGTATTGAACTCCTGGCCTCAGCAATCCTCCTGTCTCAGCCTCCCAAATAGCTGGGATTACAAGTGTGAGCCACCACACCCGGCCAGAATGTCTTTAATGGCGTAATTTTTTACCAAGAAAACCTCTTCCGCTTCTTTAAATCTTTTTTCTTATTTTATTATATTTATGGTCATTTAAGTAAAATAAAGATTTTATTCAAAAAATTAGTGGCAGAAGATGAAATTCAGATCCTCTTGGAGTGTCCACATTTGCCCTTATTCATATAAAGTATACTTGACTTTTATGAAATACTTTCTTGAGAACAGAGATTTGGAAATGGGTACATAGGTGAAAGGCAGTGCTCTGGGTTCTGAAAGGGAAAGTGCTTCCTAGGGACCATCAGACTCCAGAAACGGGAAGCGAGCCTTTAGGAAAATTATCTTTAAACCAAAATACTGCTGAGAAGGTTTGACCTTTTTGTGGGTAACATTAAGTATATTTCAGTCATGCTCTCTTTTTATTTTTACTCCTTTTTAAGGTTTGTTTCTCTTGTTTTCTTTCTTAGCATCAGTTCTGCTTCTGGCCTATGAATGGACATGTTGTTAATATCAAATAGCCCCCACATTCACTGAATCCCAGTAACTCATCATTAAATAGTTTACTAAAACTTTCTTACAATTTTAATCCAATTTCTTTTTATGAAAAAAGCACTTGAATTTTATTTTGAAACACTTCTGAAGTCACACTACATAGTAATCATCTTGGTTTCTCAATTATAAAATTGATTTTATTTACAAACGTAAGTTACTCAGTAATTATAAGTGGCTGAATTTAATAACAGAAGATAAAAAAATAAATCATCTTTGTGAAGTATTTTGTTCTGTCAACTAATTTTGGCATTTACTTTTAAAGACCTGATATGGTTCTATATGAGATGAGTTTTAGAAAATCTTTTCATTGATTTCAGTTGATTTTCTCTTAAAATGTCACATAGATTTTCTTGCTAATGTACCATGAATGCATCTTGTCTCTCAAGTGAGTAAATCTGAAAAGTCACAAACTTATTTTACATAAATGCATATGTGTAATTTTACTTCATTAAACATAAGAGATAAAAAAGTTTTTGTACAATTAAATGTTTTAAAGAACAAACGTCAAAAAGCTCTGTAATCACCACTGTCTAAAAATAGAATGACTTGTCTTTACACATTTGCATATTTATAAACCACAACAGGTAGAATATTTAACATTATGACTTGAGAGATTAAAAAAAATCTGAAAAGGTACTGTATATCATACTTCAGACAATTACATGAAAAATTATTAGAATATATACTTACCTTTTATTGGCCAATACTAAAAATAGAAATTAAAGGAAAAAAACTGTTGCTCTTTTACATGAGAAATTTAAATGTAAAGGCCATGCTGAAGTTGTAGGGCTAAAAATGAATAAATAAAAGTCATGACTTTGGCTCAGCTGTCAGTAACTGGGCAACAAGGAAACAGATTTAGCCAACAGGAAAACTGGAAATCCGTTTTACATCACAGTAAACATTTGGGAAAGCAGAAGCTTATGATAATTTGGCAGGCTTACAAAGTCCCTACTGAGTGTGTAGCTCTAGGAGAAGTGGTTGAAAAGGAGTCAGTATGTCAGAGTCTGTTGGCTTCTCCTTGCTGCTTTTAACTAGGTGTTTCAGAAAGCAGTATGATGCGGTATAAGCTAGCTGATCTGCAACAAACTGAGGATGAATGACAGAGAATCCAGGGCTTCAACTCTTTCAAAGGCTGGAAAACCAATTGTTCCTATGGGCCCAAACAGCAGAAAATGAGACCCAAAAGACTAAACAGCAGAAAATGAGGCTGAAAAGACTTTGAACAACAAAGGCTCCTAAGAGACAGTCAAATGACACCTGAAAAGGGGCTTTGAGCAACAAAAGCCCATGAAGGCTGTCAAACAAAGGCCTCAGCTTTGTGTACCAAAGGGTGGAAAAGAATGTTTCCTGAGCTACAAATTCCTCCTGGTTGTATTTATATATATGAAATAAATAACGTTATAAAATATATCTTCAATATATATTTTAGTAAAATAGTTAAAATGTGGAGTTACCATTATCCCTCTTTTAATAACCATTTTCTAATAGATATATTTGAAGGGAAAACTTTGAAAGCTTTCTCCGATTTGGTATTTTGTATATAAAGACAATAATGTTTTATTTAAAAATACGTATATTTCTTTGACTAGGATAGTAAGACCAGACAGTTGGTTGGTATGTATCCTTTCCAAAAAAGCATGAGTTAATTTTTATTTAACATAAAGCAAATATGTTTTAATCCTTTCTTTGTTGTTTCTTAAACAACATTGAATAAACAGGAACAAAAGCAAGCCCATTTTCTGGAACCTTAACGTGTGGCCAGAGCAGAATTCACACCTCCTTAATTTCATTATAAGTTTCTGGTCAATAGTTTCTCATATTTCTTCTGCATAGAAGAAGGCTATTCCTAAAAACTGCAGCACCTTGAGCCTGGAACAAATTTCGAGCTAGTCTTGGGAATTGAACAAAATAGCCTCTTAAATTCCATAAATGTCTCTGGATCCCATTTTGTGTATTCTGCATATTTTTTCTTGTGCTTTAAAATATTCAATTTATTTCAGATTATGTACAAAAGTAACGATAACAATCAAAGATAAACAAACAATAATAAATAACAATCAAAGAAAACAATGTTCCTACCATTCTACCAATCTATTCAATTTCTTGCTATTTAATATTTCTATGAGCTGTGCTAGTTTTTACAAGAAATATATCAAAAACTTCATTTCTATATATTTAGGTTTAAATTAATAAAACCAGCAGTATCAAGTTAAGAAACTTAATTTCAAAATTGAAATTAAATCCATCTTTTTATTTTTAGACTTCTGCTTAAGTGACTCAGACGGTGTTATAAATGATTAGGGAATTAATTGTCCTCTCAGTAGAAATAATTAATATCGGGACAAGCCACCATGAAAGTTCCTAAGCACTTTTAGACACAAAGTAGCCAACTGTCTTGCAGAGTTTAGATAACCTTTGTTGAAACTGGGAGGTTTGATCAGATGATAACTAGTTACAAATCACTGAATGTTTACTATTTACATGCAGATAATACTTTTGATGTGATATAAAAATTGAGAGTAAAAGCTTTGACTCTAGTGTTCAGTTGGTATTTATATCCTGCCCATATCTCTAATCTTCTAAATGTAAAATTCTAGTTATGAAAGTGGCAAAACTTTTATAAATACAAGACTGAATGTTTAAAAATGGCCACCACATACTAGAATAATAAGAATTAGCAGTTGTCACATTCAAAGTGTTAGAAAAATATTAAGAAGTTAGTGTTTCCCTTTGGTGTACTTTGATGAAACTCATATCAAATACTATCAATAGGACTTTTCACTCCTTCAAACTACAAAGAAAATTTGGCGCCAGACAATTTTCACAGCTCTAATTACAGCATTGCTTTTGCAACTCTATAATTAAGAGTGAGCTACAATTTTCCTGCCTACTCTCAGCTGTAATAAATAAATAAATAAATAACTTTATAACTTTAGAAAAATAAAACTTGCTCAGAATTTAACATGGTGTTTATTTTGTTAGGTCTTCAGCATAATGGCCCCCAAAGTTGTGTTGAAATAAAATTTAATTCATGTCAATAGTTCTAATTTTCGGTAGATGTCAGTCTTTAAAAATGTGTATCTATTTCAAATGCCAGCTTCTAGTAATGCCTGTGTTTTTTTCTCTGTTCCTATATAATCATTTTCAGTAGTGTATCTGCATGAATCAGTGTGCCTACAAACAAGCTACTTGATTTCCTACTTTCTTTCTCTTTCAAAGGTGCTTGAATGTTTCTTTTATTTACCACTTATAAATTTATATTTCAAAAGAGTAATTATTTTAAGGTTATATGGTGCTTCAAATATCTCTTCAATTAATATTTTGATTCATTTTGCAATTAGCTCCTCAAATTATGGCTCTGTGTTTAAACAATTAATTCAGTCTATGATGCACTCTTCCCCACATACATTGCATGATTTTTAAAAATTTTGATGTAACTTCCAAACAAACAACACTCATTTGGCAAGGCAGTTTGGATTACTTAACCATACAGTGAGTATCCTGACCACACAGTTTGCATTCTTCGGTACAGCTTATACATAGTTCATAGTCTAGAGCGACACTCATGGAAGAATTCAGAGAGGAAAAACTGCCTCAGTTGCAGTTCTTGAAAGGGAGAGTTTAGTGTCACTTTTTGCAGGGATGGAATCTTGGAGAACTTTGCAGGCAGTTGTTTACATATACCAGTTTGAGCCCATATGGATCATATGCATGCACAAACAGATAATCTGCTTTTGAGTTTCCATCAACTGAAACTCCAGAGTCAAACCTTTCTCTTACTTTAATCAGAAAAGGCTATCACCAAGTCCTCCTTCTCCTGGGTTTTTCACCATTCTGCCCCATTATTCCATAATTGCATTTCTTTTCCTCCAAATTCTTAACTGGATTCTTCTTCAAGTTTCTCCTCTCTCTCTCTCTCTCTCTCTCTCTCTCTCTCTCTCTCTCTCTCTGTGTGTGTGTGTGTGTGTGTGTGTGTGTGTGTGTGTGTGTGTGTCTTATTTTCCTCTTCCCTCTCTTTATAATCTTTCTTCTTTTATAATTTTTATTTTAGGTTCAGGGGTAAGTGTGCAGGTTTGTTATATAGGTAAAGTGCATGTCATGGGGGTTTGGTGTCCAGATTATTTCATCACCCTGGTAATAAGCACGGTACCTGATAGGTACTTTTTCAATGCTTACCCCCTCCTACCCTCTACCCTCAAGCAGGCCCTAGTGTCTGTTGTTAGTTCACTTCAAATAATAACCTCCAGCTCCCTCCATGTTGCTGCAAAGGACATGATCTCATTCATTGTCATGGCTGTGTAGTATTCCATGGTGTATATAGTATTCCATGGTGTATATGTACCACATTTTCTTCATCCAGTCTACTGTTGATGGGCATTTAGGTTGATTCCATGTCTTTGCTATTGTGAGTAGTGCTGTGATGAACATGTATATGCATTGTCTTTATGGTAGAATGATGTATATTCATTGAGGAATATATCCAATAATGGGATTGCTAAATTGAATGGTAATTCTGTCCTAAGTTATTTGAGAAATTGACACACTCCTTTCCACAATGGCTGAGCTAATTTACATTCCCACCAGCAGTGTATAAACATTCCCTTTTATTCTCAACCTCACTAGCATCTGTTATGTTTTGACTTTTTAATAGTAGCTATTTTCACTGTTGTGAGATGGTATCTCATTGTGGTTTGATTTGCATTTTTCTAACAATCATTGATATTGAGCATTTTTCCATATGCTTGTTGGTCATGTGTAGATCTTTTGAGAAGTGTCTGTTCATGTTCTTTGCCCTTTTTTAATAGGATTGTTTTGTTTTTGCTTGTTAATTTGTTTAAGTTCTTTATAGATTGTTGACATTAGACTTTTGTTGATGCATAGTTTGAGAATATTTTCTCTCATTCTGTAGATTGTCTCTTTACTTTGTTGATAGTTTGCTTTGCTATGCATAAGCTCTTCAGTTTAATAAGATCCCATTTGTCAATTTTTATTTTTGTTGAAATTGTTTTTGAAGTCTTTGTCATGAAATCTTTGTCAGGTCCTATGTCCTATCTCTCTTCTCTCTCTCTCTCTCTCTCTCTCTCTCTCTCTCTCTCTCTTTTCTGGACCACTTTTTTGATCTAATAGAGAATCTAACTTTAGAAGAAAACCCAAGTGGGAAAACAAAAAATAAAGTAAGTAAAACTTTCATATTTTGATTTTCTGTAAATCCCTGAAACAGCAACTACCCAACAGTAACAGTAGTAGAGAAGTAGTAGCAATAATATTAGTAGTAAGCCCTTTAGTTGTACCTATCTGTGCCAGGCATTGTTCTAAGTGCTTTGCATATAATAAATCAGTTAATCCTCATGGCAACCCTAACAGGTAGACGTTATCATCATCTCCATTTTATATGGGAGAAAACATTTACAAAGAGATTAACTAACTTGTCTGAGGTCAAAGGTCTGGCACATGCAGAAACAGGAATTTGGTTCTTTGCTCCATATTTATAAAAAAGAAATGATTAGCCCTAAAGGACCATCTATCCTCAAACTTTCTGTTAAAATTCAATATAGTCAGCATAAGTCTTCCAAGAAGACAATGATCTGCCCCATTGCTAAAGTGGACTTATAGCCATTCTTGATAGCACATAACCTTATAATATACATTGAAATTAGAATTTTGAATACATTATGTTTTCTTCTGTTGACCTTATTGGTGTATTTTATATCTGTAATTTTTTGTTTCATCTCTAGTTAAATTGGAAGCATTTTCATAAGTATGAATTCTAGCAAAAATATTTATGTCAGTTATTGTTGACAAATTTTATACCAAATATAAAAGTTGTACTATGATAGCCAAGATGGTGTCAGGTGACTTGGGAAGCACAAAAGCCCAAAAAACACATGAAATTCACCACTAAACTTTTTAGTAAACAGGTCTTTCCATATATGAAGAAAGTTTTCGGGCCATCTGAAACAAAACATGGTACCTCTTGATGTCAAAGATTATGACCAGCAGATACCTACCCTAATAAGAATATTTTTGGCTCTTCTGAGTATGCAAATTTGTCGCCATTCCTTCTTGTGGCTCTAATTATTCTGGTTATTGTGATTTATTGTTTATCTCTTGATAGCTAGCTACAAACTGCTATGCCCTTGTCCTTATTTATCTATCACTTGTAAAGTTTATTTTGATTGATTTGTGACTTTATTCGGCACTGTAATGAGAATGAAGGCACAGTGGTATGACTGAGTTTGATAACTAAGAACAGAATGGAAAGTAACATTGGCTCCTCTATTCATTGGCTTTGTGTCTTTCTTGCCTCTCCATGTGTCATTTTTTCCTTCTGCTAATGAAGGTGTTTCAGCTAACATCTAAGGATCAAATAGTCTGTGATTGTTTCCCCTACTAGAGAGTTAAAAAGTAAATAAATGTGTGTCCTTCTCTGAAAATAGGCTGCTTTCCCCTCAGTGCATTCATTTGTGTTTGCTCTCCTTGTTACAGGAGATGAATGTTATGTAAATAAAGATCTCCATCTTGGCCAAATGATTACATCATTTTTCTCCAAGGGGGAAATATTAGAAAAACTGCTACATAGTCTTACCTCTAGCTAGGCAACCCATTACTGTGAAGAGTTTAGTGTGATAATAAAAGCTTTTCACTACTTCTCTGTACAACACTCTCTTTCCACCATCCAACAAACATTTATTGAGCAACCACTTTCTCCTAGCCCGAAGATTTAACACAAAAGGACACACTCCCTCCCTTTAAGAGTTTATATTACAATAGAAGAAGTAAAACAAAAAAATACTAAAATTATTTGTTGAATGGTGATAAGCACCATGAAGAATAATAAAACAGAATAAGAGAACTAGGGAACACTAGGAGAATGTGTGTTCAATTTTTAAACAGTAGTGCGGAAAGACATCTCTGATAAAGTGACATTTGACTGGAGTTCTGAAGAAAATGAGGAAGTGACTCAAATGTCTATTTGTAGAAAAAAATCCTCCAGGCAGAGGGAATAAGTGTAAAGACCCTGAGACAGAAGCATTTTTGGTATGTTCCAAGAATGTCAGAATGCCAGTATGGCTGTTGGAGAATATACAAGCAGGAAATGTTAGAAGATAAAATAAGAGTTGTCATGGGAGCAAATTATGGGGTGCTGTGGGCCTCTGGAACACTTAGGCTTTGACTGGGTGAGGGGGTCTGCCAGTGCAGTGTTTTGAGCTTTGGAACTACACAGTATACTGATAACTGAAATCAGCCAATCATACTTAGCATTTCTATACATCTGTATGTAGGCATTCTTTAAACCCATTTTATTCGCGTGTTCATTATGTTTCAAAAGAACCACTCTAGTTGCTGAGTAAAGACTATAACATCTCCTGTATGTTGAAAAGAAGGTTATTTAAAACGACTTCTGAAGAATACACATAATAAAATGAACAATTCAATGCATACTTCTGCATTTGAACATAGAACACAAAAAAGTTTACAAAAATAATATTTTGAAATTCTACATGAGTGATTACGTTAATAAATTGTCTACATGAATAAATTATTTTAGAAAAGTTCACAGCCTGATGTTTTTGAAATTTAATAATGTATTGTCTTTTAATTTTTTTTAGTCATAGTCTTTACTAAGGTATATTAATTATAGGCAAGTTAATATGATTGTCATTTTTAATAGATGGAGAAAAATGTGGCACAGGCTACGTGACTTAAAACGTACTTATGGTCAGTCGGTTATATATACACCTTAAAATAACTGTAAGCATTATGTATGCATTCCTACACATTTGCGTATAGGTAGTACATATTGCTTAGAGAATTTGAAAATGTATATATACACACGGATATATGCACACACACATACATCGCTTGGAAATATTTATACATGCGTATGTATGTATCCTAAGATCTCATTTAAAGATTTTTAGAATGTTTTAAAACTTAACTTACAGCTCTGTGAAGTCATTTTTTTCCCTTAAAATACTTCATCTAAAGCTCTAAACACAGTGTGGGCTCACTGAAGGCAAATGATTAGCATCTAATCACATGTTCTGAATATTTGGGGGATGCTTTCACTCCCAACATTGACAAATGGGAAATATCTTATTGAATATTTTACCTACAAACAATTCATATGCCACTCAGAAGGTCTTTTACCTAATCTTAGATTTTTTTCCTTCACAATTAATAATAGAATCTAAGTCAAAAGGAGGTTGGAAAATTTTCTACCTGTCAATCATTCTCCAAGTTTTCCACCTCATAGCATAATTATTAAATAAGATTATACACACGAAAGCTCTTTGAAAAGAGCTAGGCAAATGTGAATTATCATTTTCAGAAATTTCTGCTAAATCTTAGCTCTGCTTCCTAACTAGATGCATAACTTTGGAACATTCCTACAGTGACTCCCAGGGTCAGGAGACCTTTTTTCCCTTTAACTCTTGATGTGGCTGGGTCTTTCTTGTACCTCATATCTTATCTTCCTTGTCACCACCTCAGGGAGAGTTTCCATGACTCCCTAAACAAAATAGTTTCCTCATTATTCCCTTTCCAGAGCCCTGTTTCTTTCTTTACAAGACTTAGCATAGTTTGTAATACCTACATCCTAACTGATCCCTTCACCTGGAAGAAGCTTTATCAAAAGTGTCTCTGTAATTTGTTACTTTGTAGAACTCTAATTTTCATGAGGAAAGAAACCATGCCAATTTTATTCAATAACGTATCCACAATACTAATCACAAGGCCTGGCTCAGAACATTTGCAAAGCGAGGACAATAATAATTCATTAGTTATATCAAAATATTGTATAATGATCAAATGAGATTATTTACATAAAAATGCCTCCCACTCTTATAGAAAAGGCAAATTTAAGGTGCTGTGATTATCTTGAGGAATTAAAGTTTACCAACAACCTTCAATGTGAGGCACAAAGAATACAGAAGTCCTGGACCAGAAAATAAATATGTTTTATCATTCTGGTTTTTGTCTTAAAATCCCAGTGTGGAATGATGGGAGAATACCAAGATCATGTGGACAATACCTTTCTTAAGATTAGAGGTAGGTAGATGAAAGGCAGAGGAGACCTACAACCAAAGCTAGACCACCGGCCTCTACTGCTCATTTTGCCTTTGACATTGCATGACTCAGAGTGGAAAAAAAAAGTGTTCCCCAAAGCACAAATAACAGTTAATGTGAGTATAGGTATTTCATGGAAAAATGAAATGCAACCTGGTACCCTATAATCTCTTCAGTTAGCAAATGACTTAATATGCTTTTTTTAACTTTTATTTTATGTTCACAGGTGCATGTGTGGGTTAGTTTTTAGATAAACTTGGATCATAGGGGTTTGTTGTACAGATTATTTCATCACCTAGATACTATGCCTAGTACCCAACAGTTATTTTTTCTGCCCCTCTCCCTCATCCCACCCTCCTTCACATATGAATATCATATAGATTTTCATTCTTTTCATACCTGATTCATCTTTGGTGGACTACTTCTGATAGCTTTGTATGTTTCATATTTGTACAAAAGCAGCAAAAATTGAAAATTTTCAACATCTGTCTACAATTGCTCAAGACTTTTTGGCTTTATCACTGAGTCTTCATCAAAGAAGTATATATAGTTGTTTTTTCTGTTAATTATCATACGGTTTTACACCAATTTGGGACTACTGTTGCTATCTGCTAGCACCAGAAATGGATTTTGCTCTATTTTATATTCTGTAGCAGAAAGGAGAGAAATACAAGGAATTACACAAAATATTCTGCTTTTTGGAGGCCAGAGAACAATTTGTCCATCAGGACTACAAGATTAATGAAGACTACACCCTTTTAGGTTTACTTCCTGTGTTACAATCACATTTATCATTTGCTATCCCTATCTGAACACACAGGAAGTTGTATTTAAATTTTTATTTCTATTTATATGTTTGCAGATGTAGATATTTTAGTCAAAATCAAATGCATATTCTAAGACAAGGAAGCATAATTAAATACAAGGAACGGAGACAGTACTTATGGTTTGTATGAACAGGCGATGCTTGTTAGAGATAGCGGATGGTGGTATTTAGTCTGGAATGTCAAGACTAGTGTGATCTCAACAACTATATATCAAAATCAGAAATATTTTAGGAACATGAGATAAATATTTGACACTTTATTTTAAGAAAATACAAGCAGCCCAAATTAATATATGCAGAGGCATAAGAATAAAGAAGGCCATAAAGGTAATTTGAGTTTGAATATGGAAGTTCTTTACTATTATGTGAAAACATAACATCAAAAAAAAAAAAAGAAACAGTGGATGCTGACCAGGTTTTGAGCAACAGATTCAAATGATTAAGATTTTGGCAAATCAGCCTTGCAGGTATAAATTAAAGTACAAACAAAAATCATAGAATTCAGATTTTTGAACAGTCAAGAGATCAAGCAATAGGACCAGATAAGAATGGCTAAAACAAGAATTGTGGCTGTTTAAACCATCTAAGACAGAAGAACTCCAACAAGATGTTTTATTAGGAATATAAAGCTCAAAAACTATATGAAAATAGATATACAAGTTCATAAATTTGCTGAAATAATGATGTGCACCTAAATGAGGCATTTAAATTTTTCATCAACTGACAAATGATAGCAATTTAACAATGACTATAAATTGAGGTAAAGTCAATGGCAATTTAACTTTGCATTCTGAGAATGACAGAATTGAAAATATACAAGAATAGGATATATAAATTAATTGAGATAATATGTTAAAAATGAAAACAGCTCTAGACTACTCAGGAGATATTTTCTTACAAGTCAGCATGCTTCTATGAAATTGGCTTCCCTATTTGCAACATAATAAATATGGGTAGGCTATTTCACACAGCTTCTTCCAGCTTTCTTAAATTCTAAGACTATGACTCAAGAATTGAGAAATTCAAATTAGGTAGTTTCTAAGATTGCTTCCAGCTGTAAAATTACGTTATTCTACACATCTAGATTCTTACATGTTTAATTTTTTTAATTTACAGTTTTCTTAATACAATAATTAGATTTACCAATAATTGGATTAAATTATATTGACTTTTTTGGTGGTGTGTATATATATGTATGTGTGTGTGTTTGTGTGTGTGCAAATGTATTGAGGTAACATTTTTCCTAACATTAAGTTTAATCACTAACCCCCATAACTTTATTGTATTGTAATTGACATGTGTTGAACTACACAGATTTAACTATGCAGTTTGATATATTTTTTCAAATGCATATGCCTGTGAAATGGTTAGTACACTCCAGATAATGAAACATTCATCACCTTAAAGAGTTTCTTGGGATCCTTTAAAGACGTCCCTTCAGTCACCGTTTACTCTATCCCCAGGCAACCACTAAACAACATTCTATCACTATTCATAAATTTTTATTTTCTAGAAATTATGTAAATAAAAAACACAAAATAACAAAATATATACAGCTGACCCTTGGATAATATGAGCTTGAACTTCACAGGTTCACTTGTACGTGGATTTTTTTTAAACAAAATTTACACTGAATATTCCTGTCCAACTCTCCTGCCTCCCCTTCTACCTCCTCTAACTTTTCTGCCTCTGCCACCCAGGACAACAGAAACAACTTCTCCTCTTTCTCTTTCTCCTTGGCTTACCCAATATGAAGACAACGAGGATGAAGACCTTTATGGTGATATATTACATATAACAGGCAAAATATATGTGAATTGGCTGTTTATGTTATTAGTAAGGCTTCCAGTAAACAGTGGACTATTAGTAGTTAAGTTTTGGGGAAATCAAAAATTATACATAGATTTTTTACTGCATATGGGGTTGATGCCCTTAATCCCTGTGTTATTCAAGGGTCATCTCTACTTCTTTTCAGTCAGGCCTCTTCGCTCAGCATAATTATTTTGTGATTCATCCATGTTATAGCATGTGTCAATAGTTCGTTTCTTTTTGTTGCTAAGTAGTATTCCATTGCATGGCTATTCCATGAATATACCACAGTTTGGTATATATTCACCTTCTGATAAACATTTGGTTTGTTTCCAGTTTTAGAATATTACAAATAAAGCTTCTAGGAACATGTATGTACAAGAATTTGTATACATATGTAGTTCCAGTGTTTTCAACAAGAAATCTGTCATGTTTGTTCCTCTGCACATAATGTATCTATAACTACTTTCAAGAGTCTCTCTTTATTGCTGGATGTGAGCAATTTTATTTTAATTTACCTTTGTGCAGTTTCCTTCCTATTTCTTGTGCTTGGGGTTCATTGAGATTTTTAGATCTATGGGTTTATAGCTATGATCAAATTTAGATAAATTTTGGTATTGCTTCTTCCAATATTTTGTTTCCTAATCCTCCTTTCTCTCTTATTTGCTTCTGTCCCTTGGAGGACTCCAAGTATACATATGTTTAGGCTGCTCAAAATTGTCCAACAGTTCATTGACACTGTGCTCATTTTTGTTTGTTTATTTTTATTCTCTTTGCTCGTGGTTTCATTTTGTATCATTTGTGTTGCTATGCTTTAAGTTTGACTTTCCTTTTCTTCTGCCATATCAACTCCGTTATCAATGCAGTTATTTTCCACCCCATATGTTATTGTTTCATTATTCTAGAAGTTTGAATTGGGATTTTTAAATATATATCCTTCATATCTTTCCTTACATTTTGGAAAAAATGAAATGTAGTTATAATATTTTAAAGCCATCGTTTGCTAATTCTAACATTTCTGACAGTTGTGGGTCAGTTTTTCTGTTCATTTTGGTTTGCATTTTCTGGCTTCTTTTCATGTTTAATGATTTTTGGTTGGATGTCAGAAATCGTTAACCTTACCTTGTTATGTTTTGAATATGTTCATATTTTTATATTTCATATTTTTTTCTAGGAAAATGTTGTTTGTTGGAAAGACTTTAAACACTTGGGTTTTTATGGTTTATTAGTTATAAGCAGAGTCATGCCCAGTCTAGACGAAATTACCAGTATTGAGATAAAATGTTTACAAGTACTCTACACTATGTACTATGAATCATGAGATCTTCCAATCTGGCTGGTGGGTACAGGCAATCTTCTAAACCCCATGTGTTGCCCTGTCGTTGTTCCCTCATATCCTTTTGGGAAATTCATCCCCCAGGCTTGCATAGTGTCTTCATATGCACTCACTCAATGATTAGCTGAATGCTTGAAGGGACTTTCTATAATTCCCTGAAATTCTTTCTAACCACAGCTCTCTACTCTCCTATATGCTCTTTATGAACTCTTCATCTGCTCAAGTCACAGTTCACTGGGTTTTGCGTGTGCATCCTCTCCCTGTGCCCTACTCTGGTAGCTCAAGAGAATAAGCTATATAACTGGGCTCATCTCATGTGTTTCCCATCACTTAGAAATTATCATTCTTCATTATCTGATGGTCACTTTCTGGAAACCACTGTATTTGTCCATTTTTGTGTCATTTCAGAATAGAAGCAGGTGAGGGGATGGTAAATTATGTCCATGTTTTATCTATGTTGGACAAAAGCTTTATTAAATTTCTTAGCTTAAGGGTCTCTCAATCTCAAGATTTTTAGAAAGTAGGAAGGATATTCTACTTTCTAAGAAAGTCTCAGTTATGCAGTTAAATATATTGCTATAAATTACCATTCACCTCCAAGTAACAAACTACCTATTAAGGAATATCCATATAAAACCTTTAAACCATACTCACTCTATGTGCTACATCAAGGTATACTTATCATCATAAAAAATCGGCAGTGTCCCCTAGGAAAAGATAACTGGCAACCAAGAGAGATCTTTCCAAGACGGCCTTTAACTTGGTGAACTCAGTAATGCCTAAAGTCAGTCTCTTTAATAACTCAGAAAATGAGTCGTGTCAATGTGTCTAAACATAGGGTAATTGGGATTTTTAGTTGATGCAGTATATAGAATTATGGCATATGCAGAAATAAACAAACGAAAGCAAAAAACAAAAGAAATATACATGTGTGTAATATGTGTGTATATATAGCATATATAGCATATTTTATGGTAAATATAAAATACATATTTCACATATATGTACATATATTTTTTTATATTTCACATATATTTCTGTGTATATATGTGTGTGCATGTATATATGTGTGTATATTTTTCATATATATGTATATGAACTATATATTTCATACACTATGCATATACACACATATACACAGTTATATATTTATATATATACACACACATGAAATATATATATATATGTATATACATTTCACCTACTATATGTATACCAGGCTCTGTTAGATGTTAGATACATTGATAATGATGTCAAAATACTTATGAACTTACAAGGAGAAATATAATTGTCATGAAGATCAAACAGTCATTTTACTCTAATATGTTTGTCCTCTTTCTGTATGTAAGGAACATGAAAAGTCAGCAGCATGCCTAGTGATGAAGAATGTGTATGTTAAATGTAATAAAACAAGTTCATTGGAAATGCATTTACTATGGCAATGTCCATTTTTAAAAACATATTTCCAAATAGAATCACGAAGAATATAAATTTGAGTCTATAAACATTGACTCAAGTCCTGCCTTGAGTTGTTAAACATTACACTACATCTTAAAACATGATTTAATTTGAAAAAAGACTCTTCTCTATGTAAGATTCTGAGTGACATTTTGTTTTGTTAAGATAAAGATCAGTGTGGGCTTTGAAATAATATTGCATTCCAGCTACTAATTAAACTGACTTCCTTAGAGCATTTATAAATGTTTTACAAACCATTCTAAGGAATCCTAAACATTACTGTTTGGTTGAGGCTTTATTTTGCACAGATGATATTAGTGACACAAAGAGAACACTGAATGTGGTTGACAGACATTATTATCACATTTCATTTCAATGGTATAATTTGTAAAGCCCATTCAAGCTTTTCTGTATTTGATTCTACAGCATTAAGAAACTTCATAGTTTTCTTAAATCAATTGCATACATCTGCATGCCACAGTCTTTTTGTGGATCAGAATGACTTTTTTGTATTTAGAGATAATGTTACTGGATACTAAAGAGGCTTCAAAGAATGTAATTGTCCAGAAGTTCCCTTTATACCACCCAGAACGCTTCTGCCTTTGTAGTAGCCATGCAACAGTAACTAACTAGCTTGATTTTGCTTGAGGAAATCTGCCTCTATGCCTCTTAGAGAAAATTACTCTTAACCATGTTGTAAAAATAAAAATATAAAAAAAGCTAACTTCCATTCAAATTGCTATCCTATAAAAAGATCATTGTGTACTTTGGAAATAGTTTTATTTGATGAGGGGAAAATGTACAATGTTTGGCAGAAATTAGCTATCAAACATTTCAGATAATTTACGGAGAAGTGAAGTTTTCATAAATAATGAGTTGTCTGTTGATGGTGTTATTGTATGGTCACTATTAGACATGATCTCGTTCCAGGCAAGCCTCAGAGAAAGACTACGAATTGAAGAAGGGAACCTGTATCAAACTACATGTTTTTGAGAAAATTAAATTTCCATACTTACATAAGTAATAATAGCAAGGTAATATATATTAATATTAGCATATTAACATTTGTTCCTTTCAGACAAATTCTTATAAGAACCTTTAATATGAAAGCTCATATAAAATATACTTATTTTCAACTTGATTATATTTCATCTACAACTTATCTTCTTGTACTTTCACTTTAAAAGCTTGAGTTTTATCATTTAGATCATTCAATCTATTTATCTAACATAATATGGCGGAAGTGATAATGTTCTGGGCAAGAGGTAAACAAACTATTCCTTAGAGATTTTATTGTTTTCATCAAACTGACTCAGTATGAATAGAATTTGAAGATGTATCAGTAAGAATACAATGTCTCATTTTTTAAACATTATGCTTCTGCTTCTGCCAGCAACTGGCCACTACATGTATTTGAGACATTTAAGATCGTCTAGTTGCAGTGTAAGAGCCACTTTTTCCTTCAAGGGAAATAAAGATTTCCCTTAAACATATTTTTAAAACAACAGATGAGATCAATAACATTGAAGAAATAATATGAGCATAAAGTCTTTCAGCTTTACTTCTCAGGCTAGACTAGAGGAGACTTTAACAAGATATTGAGATAATAAAAGAGTATAAGGTGAGGAATAATATTAATCTAATGCTTAACTATTAAAAGTCTACATTATAAAGGCACTAGGTATTGGGATGAATAAGGAAGTACTGTTTGGTAAGCATCCGTGATGAAACCTCTCCTAACTTTCCCTAAAAATCCCAGAAGGTAGAAGAAAAGAAAGGATATCCACTGAAATTTAGAACCGATTAACTTAAGGTATTTCTACTAACTGCAAAGAAAGACCCAGTTAAGAAAAACAAATCACTCGATACAGAGATGGAGAGTTATCCTTTTATGCTATGAAGTATAACTCTCACATTATCAGAGCACGATTTCTCAGATTTCTTTCTAAAGTAAACTTGCAAATATGGTTAAAAATGAAAAGCAATAATAAAACATTATATTTTAAGAGGAGAAATAAATTATAGCTATGATTTGATCACAAGAATCTGGGTATCAAATCTCAAAGTATATTAACAAACACAGGCAAAAAGACAAACAATACTAAAATTACATCGTACATACCTTCTAAATCATAAGTGAAGATAAATGGCAGGTAGAGTAAGTCATTGATGGTAAAGAAAGAGGGAGAAAGGATATATCAGAAAAAAAGAAATGTTCCAGATATCTATCTTCCCCTCTTTAAATCCATAGGAAATTATACAATAAATATTTTTTTATGCAAAGTCATGAGAAATACACAATAATCACCAGCAAACGAAGACAGTGAGGATATTCTAGATGGCATAAAGCAGATGACTGTAGCCTGGGAGCAAAATCTACTTAAAAAAACAGAAGAACATACTACTCCAAATAGAAACCAGAAGGCAGAAAGTATTTAAATACAGAGAAAGACAAAAGAAAGAAAGGAAACACTAACGATAAGAAAACAAAAAAACACATTTATCTCCTAAAAGAACTCTGAAGAGAACCAGGAACAGAAGAAATGAAGGATGAAAAACATGAGACGTGGTTAAACTAAAATTAATTAAATGTAGCTCCCTACACTCAGAGCAGCCAACTTGAGAACAGGAACCAAGGCTAAATCACTCGACACTGCTCTCTAAAGTCATAGCTCTGACGGGACACTCTTAGAGTGACCATGGTTGCTAGGGCCTGATAATCAGAACAGTGTTTGTGATAATTCATTCACTATATGCAACCTCATATCCAGACTCTCTCTCTCATATATCACCTGAAAACTTTAATAAAAAAATGATGTCACACAAAGAGCGTGACTTGTTACTGCTTAAGAAATATGCTCCACCTTTCAAAAAGTAATTTACCTCCTTCTCCACAAGATGTAAAAACAAAAGCAATCTTCTGTATTTTGAGAAAATATTGCCACATCAATAAAAGAGACAAATCAATATCAACAAACTGAAAAACTCCAAAGAAACAGAATTAACTTAAGAAAGCGATGGTGTTAAAATGAGCAAAATGGATATTTCTCTGATGATTCGAGAAAAATAAATCATATTCTGAAATTAAATTCATGCAACAAAATCAAAAAGAGCAAAACAAAACAAATACCTTCAATACATAAAATTTAAATATTTAGTTTTTATAAAAGATGTTAGATCACTACCTCACACCAAACACAATTGCCAGGATAATTAACGGAATGCCAATCAAGCTGTTTTAAAAAGTGAACTATACAAGCAATAGAAGACTTCAGGTAATGGTGTACTTATTTTTCCTTGCTGTATTTCCAGCGTCTAGAAAAGTGTATGACAGAGTAGGTGCTCAATAAATGTTTGTTAAAGCCTCAATTCCAATTGGCTATACTTCCCAGAATGCCTTTGTCTCACTACAAAAGCAGAAAAGTAAAACCAAGGAAGCTCTGTACTTGGGGATATTCACAGTGATTGGGGACTAACACTGGGCTGAAAACTTGCAAAAGCCATGGAAGTTTACACACTGAAATATAAGACCATGGCATCTTATTCTGTTTCAGGAATGCCAGTAGCTAAACATAAAAACCTATCCTTACCACTACCATGAAGGAGATTGAACTATTAATCTCTACAAAAATTAAATGTACCCAGAGTAAAAATATATTGTCACTTGCATGTCTCACAAAGAAGAAACTGGCTCACCACCTCAAAATCTGGTATGAATATGGTACTCATCCAGAGCCTCCAATCAAATTTTTTTTAGTGTCTTCTTCTTCAAATAAACAGCCAAGGTTCGCTTGACTTTTGGGAAAATAATCCATGTGAGAAATTCCAAAGATTACTAAAAAACAAAATAAAAATAAGCAAAGACAATGTGGGCAGCAAAAACAAATCTTCAAAATCTACAATATATCCATCTCTATCCACAAATTAAAACAAAGGATGCTATTTTAAAAAAAAAAAAAAAGAACAAAAAGAAATGTAAAATATAGATAGTTTTTAAAATGAAGAATAAAAAAACAACTCTGAGGAAACATTTATAAAAATTTTAAATAGGACAAAGATACAGATGACTGAAGGGAAAGCAGGAGTGAATTAGAGAATCAATCCAGGAAGAACAGTGTCAGAATAGTTCAGGCACTATGAACTAGCCACATTGGCTTGGTTTGAGAACTATATCCTTACCTTAATAGTTAACGTAGCAGTGAATGTCAGTTATGTTGTTTATAAATTAGGGAATATAACAGGATATTCTTCATATTATTGTAATAAATTGAATGTTAATATTAGTAAAACCCCCAGAACAGAACCTGATATAAATAGTATATCAGTGTTTATTAACAATGTAGTGTCCCTTCCCACTTTTACTGACTTTACTTATCCTTAAACAGCTTATGGCTTGCTTCATTTACTCTTTGTCTGGAAAATTTTTTATTCACATTTTTCATAAGTACCTTTCTTAAACCATTTGTTTCTGATGAATGATGCAAGATCATTCAAATATCACCTCTACAGAGACTGCCCTATTCATCCTAAAACATATCCCCACGTCCCCTCCAATGCTTTACCTTACTTTTTTATTTATAGCATTTACTTCAACCTGAAATTATAAGTGCATTAATGCCTTTGGTTATTGCTTATATCTACCACTGAAAGATATTCCATGAGAAAGGAACATTGTTTATTGTTTTTATCCCTATATGCTCAATGCCTGGAAAAATCCCTGCCACATAGTGCATGCTCAGTAAATATCTGTTCATCACAACACAGCATAGTGTTTAAGAACAAAAACTTCAGAATCAACCTGTGTTTCAATTCCACTTCTATTTAGCAACTCTATGGCCTTCAGCAATTTACTTAACCTTATTTTAGCCAAACTGGGACAATAGTAGCACTCTCTTTAATGTTCTGATGATTAAATACAAATAAAGTACTTTGAGGTCTGTTTGGCACATACTTATAGATGTCAGTTATTATTATTAGCTAAAATCTTTTGAAGGAATAACACCACGAATGAATTTATGAAGAAATAAAGGAACAAAAAGCATAGGTAAAGGGGAACTTTATAGATTGCCTTGCTTAATTTTTTTTACAACAAATATGTTTTTCTTTTTAACCATTTTAATGCTTAGAAAACGAATTTTAACAATAACAGGAATTTTAAAATCTGTATTTTTTTTTCTAATAGTGAGAAGTGACAACATGCTAGCAGCCCTTGCTCTCGACGCCTCCTCGGCCTCTGCGTCCACTCTGGCAGTGCTTCAGGAGCCCTTCAGCCTGCCACTGCACTGTGGGAGCTCCTCTCTGGGCTGGCCGAGGCTGGAGCCGGCTCCCTCTGCTTGCAGGGAGGTGTGGAGGGAGAGGCAAGGGCAGGAACCGGGGCTGTGCATGGAGCTCACAGTCCAGCACGAGTTCTGGAGGGCATGGGTGTGGGCTCAGCGGGCCCTGCACTCAGAGCGGCCAGCTGGCGCCGCCGGCCCAGGTCAGTGAGGGGCTTAGCACCCAGGCAAGCAGCTGCGGTGGGTGTGCCAGGTCCCCCAGCAGTGCCAACCCACCGGCACTGCACTCGAGTTCTCACTGGACTTCAGCTGCCTCCCCGTGGGGCAGGGCTTGGAACCTGCAGCCCCCATGCCAGAACCACCCCACCCCCACTGCAGTGGGCTCCCATGCAGGCTGATCCTCCGTGACCAGCACCCTGCTCCCCTGCTCAGGCGCCAGGTCCCATCAACCGCCCAGGGTCTGAGAAGTGCGGGTGCACCACCTGGACTGGCAGGCAGTTCTGCTTGTGACCCTGGGGCGGGATCCACTAGGTGAAGCCAGCTGGGCTCCTGAGTGTAGTGGGGACTTGGAGAACTTTTATGTCTAGCTAAGGGATTGGACACATACCAATCAGCACTCTGTGTCTAGCTCAAGTTTTGTAAATACACCATTCCGTACTCTGTATTTAGCTAACCTAGTGTGGACTAGGAGAACTTTTCTGCCTAGGACTCTGTGTCTAGCTATAGGATTGTAAATGCACCAATCAGCACTCTGTGTCTAGCTCAGGGATTGTAAAGGCAACAGTCAGCACTCTGTCAAAACAGACCAATCAGCTCTCTGTAAAATGGACAAATCAGCACTCTGTAAAATAGACCAATCGGCTCTCTGTAAAATGGACCAGTCAGCAGGATATGGGTGGGGCCAGATGAGGGAATAAAAGCAGGCTGCCCACAGCAGCCAGTGGCAACCTGCCCTGGTCCTGTTGGACAGGTGGAGGCTTTATCCTTTTGCTGTTTACAATAAATGTTGCTGCTGCTCACTTTTTGGGTCCATGCTGCTTTTAAGAGCCATAACTCACACTGTGAAGGTCTGCAGCTTCACTCCTGAAGCCAGCAAGACCACGTACCCACCGGGAAGAATAAACAACTTCAGACACACTGCGTTTAAGAGCTGTGACACTCACCATGAGGGTCTGCAGCTTCACTGCTGTCAGCAAGACCACGAACCCACCAGAAGGAAGACACTCCAGACACATCTGAACGTCTGAAGGAACAAACTCAAGACACACCGTCTTTAAGAATTGTAACACTCACCGCAAGTGTCCACAGCTTCATTCTTGAAGTCAGCGACTAAGAACCCACCAATTCTGGACACAATAGGAAAAAAGGCACAAGGCTTACAATTATTTTTCCCAGTTCTCAGTTCTCTCTGCACCAAACATATTATCTTCAGCCTTGAAGTTCATGTCAAGTTACTCCCAATGAGAATGACGGCAGTACAAACATACCAGTTATTTTGTTACTCTCTTTTAACCCCAAAACCCCATAATCCAAGGTTTGTCTTTCTGTGCCCTGCTTTTAATTTGGGAGGCTGACCCCTGTGGACTGCATCTCGTTTGCTTTTTCACTTCCAAGCTTCGCTTTGGAGTCAACCAATAAGAGACACTAATGGGGGAATCAGAGAAAAGGAGAACAGAATGTGTGGTGTTGTACTAGTTGGCCTCTATCTTCCCTAGCTCAGTGCCCAGTACCAACAGTGCCAGTGGCTGCATCTGTCTATGGCCGCAGCTACTGTAGGACTGCCCCTGTCCTATAGATCCAAATTTTGCTTCCCTTGCTCCTTTAGGTACAGGGAAGGTAAATAGCTCCCTGCTATTGCTAATCCCTAGGGGTCTCATCATCCCTGGGTTAGTGTTTGTAAATCTGCCACCACTACCATAAATAGTCCCTTCATTACATAAGTTATTTCCAGTCAAAATCTTTTAAATACTCCATCTAATTCTTGACCAAGAGTCAGAAAATTATGTTTCGTAAGATAGCTGTAGCATGTGACATATCCAAAAGTTACGCTTTATTCACCGTCAGCCCTCATGGCACAAAGGTAGTAACCCTTTATGTAAGAAGGTGATCTGTTTCTGCTTCATCATCTATGGGCATCTACTTGTTTTGGATTTCTTCTTCTTTCAGCTCCTGAAGATTTTCATACTCAGATATTGTAAGAGGGGTGGAAGTCAGGGAAGTCTTCGAGCCATGTGACAAATGAAGTCTTTTCTTGATCAAGTCCACATGATGTTCTGCTAATGATTCCTGAAGAGAAATTAGGTTTTGCTAAATTCTCAGGAGTCATATTTTTGGAATTTATGTGACAATTTGGGATTGAAAATCACAGGGGAAAAATAATTTGGCATAAGCATGTTTGAAAATTTTTTATCTAGACAAATTATGTTAGGTTTCCTGGGTATACATTTCTAAGATGAAAATAACCACTAAAACCGAACTAACTTCAGCTAAGAGGGAAGATGAGGACACTTTGTGCTTGGTTTAAACTAGTCCTGTTCCTCCTAGTCACCATAGGCATTGTCTTTCCTGAATACTTGAAGTTTTGAGGGAAAAAGTGGCTCTAAGGAGGAATACCTAGAGAAGAAAACCTACGCCTGTGACAGTGAATATATATACGTGTGTGTGTGTGTATGTATATATATATATATATATATATATATATATTTTTTTTTTTTCTGAGACAGGATCTCGCTCTGTCACCCAGGCTGGAGTACAGTGATGTAATCTCGGCTCAACAGTGAATATATTGTAAGTAAATACATATTTCTGTATTTTACGACATCCATGTTACATGATTTTGTAGAAAAACATCTTTAGGATCTAAGAAATGAATAAAAGTGTTCACCTGTTTAATGATTGCTTATATTTGGTTAAATACTATATATTTAAGAATATTCAAGTTCCCCTAATGATGTCTTCATAAAAATTTTAGATTCTTTTGAGCGTATGTCCTAAATTTAATCAATCAGTAAAACTAGGTTAATATATTTCTTAAATGTAGGTGAAAGGAAAATATATAAATAATTTTATTTATGAAGGTTTTTATCACTTCCTTTAAAAATGCTATTTACAATGTTTCTCTTTTTTTCAGTTTTCTAACCTTAGTTTTAATGAAATAACAATAAAAATTTTTCCTTTTTCACATACAGCTTTCCATTTGAGTCCTGTTGTTTTCTGAACCAGGAAAAAAGACGGGCTCTGTGATTTTATAAGTGGAACACTGAAACCACCCTTTCTGAGCCTTCAAAGGGGCTATTCCTTAGCACTTACCCTTCTTTGCTGTTCTTGTTAGTTGCATTCTGCCCTGTAGGGGTGAACATTAAGCCACATTAAAAACTTTTTAACAGCTTTGTTTATTTGTTTTTAACGCAGAAAGCCTGAAGTACACGGAGGAAAGAAGAAACCTATTTGGATGGAAGAAGCATTCCAAGTGATGGAATGTAGTAGAACATTTAAAGAAGAAAGAAGGACATAATCTTGAATCGTAAGACCTGCTGGAAAAAGAAACAACAGAAAACAAGCAAGCAAAATATAGGGGAGAGAGCTGATAGAACAGTAAAAAGTTTCGTGGAATATCCCCACAGTTCGTTGTTTTCTGGTAGGGGGAAGAGAATGAGGGAGCTACTTTGGACATCCGAATCACTTTTAGCATACTTTGCTTTTCCTAGGTGCAAAAGCAGAGAGGCAAGAGGACTATCAGTCTCACAATGCTAATGGTTAATAAGAGCTTGGTGATGGTAGTTCAACCAGGGGAGAGAATTAGAGTGGTGTCCCCATCACCCACTTGTTTGTTGGCACCTTGTAGTCCTACACTTGTGAACTTAAAGTTCCTATGGCTGAAGGAAAAACTGATCTAACAAAGAGGAGTAATGCTTTAAGTCTTATCAGAAATATAAGCCCTAGGCGAAGGAGTGTATCCAGTGCCTTCTTGAAAAAAAGTTTTTTTTTTGAGACAGAGTCTCTCTCTATCACCCAGGCTGGAGTACAGTGGCACGATCTTGGCTCACTGCAACCTCCACCGCAGTTCAAGCGACTCTCCTGCCTCAGCCTCCTGAGTAGCTGGAACTACAAGGCGCCCGTCACCACACCTGGCACATTTTTATATTTTTATTAGAGACAGGGTTTCACAATATTGGCCAGGCTGGTCTCGAACTCCTGACCTTGTGATCTGCCCACCTTGGCCTCCCAAAGTGCTGGGATTACAGACGTGAGCCACTGTGCCTGACCAAAAATAAAAAACTTTTAATAGACTGAGGATGAAGAAAATAAGGGCACAGTACCATAATGAGTGTCTGGAGAGGTTGGAGTAGGAGACCAGGCAGAGTAGCTAGGGAAAAAGTCAGGGAAAGGTGCAAATTGGATGCCAAGATAAGCTTGGCTTATTTCTAATTTTGCCTAAAGTGACATAATATAACTATGTCCCCAACTCATGCAACATCTGATCACCTTGAGATGAGAAATTGTCTGAGAAATACAGATGGAATTTATGCAGTAAGCAAAGTTGGAAAAGCATTTTTATCATTCTATAGTCGCTTAGTCTCTTTAGCCTAGGAAACCATGGGATACTTAATTCAGCCATCTCTATCTAGGCCCTGTTATTAATTGTGTATTGCATGTATGCTTACAGGATCACAGTTGCATCACGAAAATAATTTGACCCTGACTGTGAGATTTGGAGATGACGACACAATTGTAAATTTGTAAAATTTACTGCACCTACTCAGAGGGACATAAGGCAACTGTGTTAATTCATTTCCCATTTCAGAGGAAAGGAAAGACTATGAAAAATACCATACAAATCAATAGAACACAGTGATTAGGCTATCTGTTGTTTCAATAGTGTCATCAATCCCTGACTGAATCTTCTAGTCTGCAGTTTAAAATCTAGTTAGTACTTTGTCCAATATGCTATAATACACACTAGCAGTCTGTAGAGGGTCTCTATAATGAATCACTGCTACATTTACCGTCCCACCAATTTTCTAATAATTATGTCAAATCACCTTCTGGTTTCCAATTTTCTATTTTTTTCAGTGAGATACATGACTGTAATCCAACATTTTCACAATTCCAACAAAAAACATTTGAACACGCAGTAAATCACTGGAGGTTACCAGGGGAAGAAAGGACCTGCAGCCTTGAACAAAGACGGATTTAGAAATATGCTCAGCAATACCAGCGAATAGTACAGGATAATCTAGGATAAAGGACACAGACTGGAAAATAAACCATAAGTTTACAGTCCTAGGATCCATTCTGAATTCTCAAGTGTGAGCCTCAGTTTCCTCCTACAATAAGAATTATACACAAAGTAAAATATAAACTCTGGCAACCACCTCACATCTTAAACATACTTTCTTCCTATACACTATTTTGGTGTTGGGAACCAACATTCATCCAGTTGCCCAACCTTCAAATATAAAAAGCCTTTTTAATTTCTTTTCCTTTAATTATCACATCCATTCAGACATCAAATATTGTCAATTCTGACTCCTACGTATCTCTAGAATTCAGCCGCTTTTCTATTTTCGTTGTTGCTTCTTTAGTTCATGCCCCCCTCATCTCTTACCTGTATTATTATAATAGCTTTCTAATTGGACCTCCTCCAAGTTTCATTGTATCTTTGTATAACCTCCAGAGTGCTCACTAGAGTAATCATTCTAAAAAAGAAGTTTTCTTAGTCCATGTGGGCTGCTATAATAAAATACCATAAGTGGATAGCCTATAAACAACGAAGTTTATTTCTCACAGTTCCAGAGGCTGGAAAGTTCAAGATCAAGGTGCTGATAGATGTGGTATCTGGTGAGGGCTGGCTTCCTCACAGTTTTCCCACTGAGTCCTCACAGGGCAGAAGAGGTAAAGAGCTTCTTTTTGTCCTCTTTTATAAGGGTTCAAATTCCACTGGAGGGCTCTGCTCTCATGACCTAATTACTTGCCCAAGGCTCCACCTCCTAATGCAATGACACTGGGAGTGAGAATTTCAACTTATGAACTTGGGGGAAATACAAACATTCGGTCCGTGACAAAAGTTAATTTTTATAATCTATTTTAAATGAGCTACAAAGACAAAATTTTACAATGTAGGAAAAACAAACAAAAAAATCTAGTTCCTTCAGGATCTAACCTGTACCTGTCTCTTGTAAACATCTTTACCTACTGCTATTGACATCTTAATGTCCCATGATCCACTGAATGAGCCATGTTCTCTCTTGCTGGTCCTTCTGCCTGGAATACTTTTCTTCCTCTTGCCCATTTAGAAAGCACCTAATCATTCTTTAAGATTCATTCCGAGTATCACTTTTTCATCCAAGTTGTCTCCTGAACCCTTTTCCCAATCAGGGAAAAGGAAGTCCACCTCTTCATCTCCCAAGAATCATGGACATGATTCTACTACATAATTCTTATGTGTTACTTAAATTATTCACTTGTAAGTATCTCTCTATCAGACTCTGGCTACATAAACCTAGGGACCACATATAACTCTTCTCGAAATTCCTGGGCTTTAATACAGTGCTTCACGCATAGTGAGGATGACATAATTATTTGCTGAAAGTAATATATGAGCTCTGTACAAACATACAGTGGTTTTTCAGATACTGTGGCTTTTTAAGCTAGGTTGACATTCTCTTAATTGCACGTGTTGTTTAAATTACTTTTTAGATATCCTATATGAATTTCTTAATTACTTATTGTTGCAAGATTAACAGGGATGATAGCACGTTAAGGTGAACTGTTTTTTACACAAACCCCACTTTACAAACAGATTCCTTTTGGCTCTCAGAAGGTGCTTTCTGAGGCACCTAATGGAGCAGTGGTAATAATTAACATTTCCGATCATCCTAAATTAGAACTAGCTCAAAAGAGAGAAAGTGAACTTTAAAAAGATGTTTTCCAGAGAATCATCTGGTAAGAAGCCATTTCTGCAAAATAATCTGTGCTAATGAGGAAAAAAACAAGTGAAGTAAAAGTGGGATGTGGGCTCTGCTATTTTCAGCTCTTTGTTTTGCTTTCAACAAGGTGACTCTAAACCTTGCTGTGAATTTTGTACATTCTGTGTGAGTCTCATAATCTGAAAAATGGAAATGAAATCATGCCAAGCCATGGCACAGGGCATCAATGGGAGGAGTAACCTACATCATTAATGTAATGGCAGTTATCTCTGGAGATGGTTCTGTGAGGAAAAAAAAAAAGCATACATTAATTTGTTATGCTATTTTGGACACAGCTCCAAAATAAACATTGCAGACTGAATAAATAAGCAAAAATATGGTAAACCATGAACACATTATTGCAATTAGCCATTATGTGTTTTTAGATCCTAGAAAGAAAAGTTCAAAGAATGGGAACTCCTGGACAGTATTAAAACAAAAAAGAAAGAAAGAAACATGATGTGCTCTAAAAAGAAATATGTAATCTGGATTAATTCATAAAATAATAGGGGAAAAATTTTTCAACCAGAATGCTATGAATTTGAGTTGATTGAAGGTAAGAAAACACAAGCCTCTCAGTATCTCTCCATTTCTCCCTCCCTTTAGAGTTCACAAATAATTAAATAAATAAATGGTTATTAAACCTGCTCTAATATTTCATTTTGTACAATTTTTGCTTTACTGCACATATTTCCTGTAAATAAACAAAAAGCTGTTAGACTCCATTCTTCTCTCCTGACATGAGATGTCTAAAGAAAGGATAAGAATCCTTTTGTCATTTCATTTTGGAATGCAACTGTGCTGTGCATGGTACAATCACAGAACACATTAATGCATAGCTAATTCCTTTGTTTTCAGAACAACCTCATCTTTTAAAGCAGAGAAGTTTTCTCCGATGTTTTCCAGAATGCAAAATCCTTAAGTAAATTGGTGAGTTTCTTCAGTGTTATGAACCCAAAATGTAAAACACTTTAGATAAAGCTTTTTCCAGGTGAAGGGACTAGTTAGGATATAACTATTACAATTTATAGGTCTGGGATATTGGTGGATAACTAAGCTTCCCAATAGATCACTCAACATTAAATTGTATTTAGCTATCCTTATCTTCTCTCGTGAACAAAAGCACAGGGTGGACGTGTAAGTATGTGTGCACCAGACACTTTTTTCTGCCATTTACACTCCGTTCTCTGAGAGAATAAAAGATTTTATCAACCAAAAAATAAAACTGTGACTCTAAACCATTGTCTATGCTCCCAGCATAGAGTATTTCTGTGCCCCATAACTACTTGGACAATCTTAACATAACCTTTTGTTAACTTAAATATACTAGAAATTTTCTTTCTTAGTCATTTGTAACAGCCAGCATACCATCATATGTATGTACACATATAACCAGTACCTTGCAGATTACAGTATAACTGATAAAATAATATTGTAAGTTAAAATATAACATATAATTTTACAGTATAACTCATAAAATAATATTGTAAGTTATATGTTATATGTTATTCCCAATTTACATTTTTTTTCAGATGAGAAAACTGTGGCTCAAAAGTTATGTTACTTGTCAGACATCACCAGACATTTAAGTGATAAGCACAAGATGTGAACATAACTCTTCTCTGTTAAACCTATTAGACCTGGACAGCCCAATATGACAGCCACTAACCACAAGTGGCTGCACATACCTAATATATGACTAGTTTGAAACAAGAAGTGTTTTAAGTGAAAAGTAGAGATGAGATTTTGAAAACTTGAGATGAATTAAAGGATGTAAACTTTCTCAATAATTTGTGTATTATTTGCATATTGAAATGATAATATTTTAGATGTACTAGGTAAAAGAAAATATATTATTAAAATGTATATTTCCTGAATCTTTTTCTTTTTTATAATGTGGCTACTAGAAATTTGAAATTTTGTATATGGCTTGCATTTTGGCTCATTATATTTGCATTGGATAGCATCGTATTTTGCCATACTGTCTAAATCTTTATAGGAAAACTTCAGTTTGAAGTTCCTGAAGTTTCCTGCTTTGAAGAAGCAGGAAAAACGCTTTTTAAACGTGAATTTTCCACCTCAAACTTACATATACACAGCTTATTTACATGTGTCAACAACGCTGATCACACTAGAAGGAAAATTATTTCTCTCAAGCACGAGCTTCCTAATGTCAATGTGAAGCGACATCACATTCTGTGCTTCGTATATTTCTTCTTTCTCTAAAATGACTGTACTGTGCTATGCTATCAAGTATCATCTGTTCTTGTGAGGATTATTTGTGCTGCAAAACTCAACACCTGGATGCTCTGCATGACTGGCCGGCTCTCAGGATAATCAACAGTATATGGAATTACATTCTTATACTGCAGGAAGGGCACTGTCATTTAGCAGCTGTTCTCACACTTTCATCTACCTAAGATTGAGGAAGAGAGCTTTTAAAACTATAAATTTCCAGGATTCCACTTTCATGGAATTTGATTCAGGAAGTTTGGGAAGTAGCCAGGAATGTTCATTTTGTTAGATTTCCTGAGTGATTCTGAGGTATGTAGCCTATAGATGAACCTTTGAGAAATATTTCCTTAGAGGAAGGACTGTGTGTGCATTTGGAAACGAAACAAATGTCTGAGCAAATCATGTCGATGTCAGTCATCAGAATCTGTCTTATTTTTATGAATTTGTTTATATTATCTATATTTTATATAGCTCAACATGAATTAATATTATGTCAAAAAATTGAAACTAATCAGAGATGGAATTATTATGGATAAATACATATATTTTAAAGCACTGAGTTTAAAAAGGGCAAATCTTTCTCAATTTCTGAAATTTCAATTTCATCATTTATAAAATGAAATATAATTGTATGCTTCACTACAATGTCACATGATATATTTTAAAGTGCTATAAATATTGTTATTAATTATTTAAACCTTATCTACCAAAAATACTTTAACTAGATGAATATCTGGTAAGATGCAGTATTTAGCATTCACTGTAGCTTGAAAATGAAATACAGCATGAGTTCCAAAACTGACTTTTGCATTGTTGAGTAAATTATTGAACATAGTTATTTATTAAAGAATACAAAAAAATGACTACATTGGCAAAGATGTGGTATAAGTATGATATGATATATGTGGCTGATTTATAATAATAAAAGATCAGTACATATAATAGAAAAAAAATTTAGTGCCTGTATATTAATAAAATCTACCAATTTTTCTACTTTCCCTATTTTATCTATCATATCATAGAACACTAGAGAACACTAAAGTAAATGTACTACACAATTCTTTCCCAAGAATTCATTTCAATAGGATTGAATGACCATAATGTGTAACACATCTTACTAAGTACATTATTATGAGAAAGCAAAAATCATGGTGTATGCCTTGCAGCATAAAGCCTGTCAAATACAAGGTCATGTATAGAATCAGTATACATTAAACAATTGTTGAATAAGTAATAAATAACTTAATAAATAAGCAAATGAACAAATGCAAATGTAGCAAAGGACTCTGTCAAAATTCAGAAGTAGACACATCCCCTAGCTACCTATGCACTCTTGTCAATGTATGTCAAATATTCCTTCTCAGGTGTCAATAGCCTCTCTCTGCATTGCAGGAGGAAGAATTTTGATCATTACACATTGTGTACACAGATCAAAATGTCACATGTTCCCCATAAATATAAACAAATATTATATATGAATAAAGGAACAAAAAAATAATAATTCTGAATACAAGGTTTAATATCATAGCTATAGCTACATGTAAATGTCATAGCACAAACTGAAGATTTTTATAAATTTGCAAAGTAACTCCACTTGCTAACTAGGTGAGTAAGGCTAAGAAACTAGGAGAATGCCCTTAAAGTTTTTAGAACACAGTAGAAAAGAGCTGTGGACCACACAAAATGTAAAATGATGGAATTCAAGTCTTTCGACAGATAGTTTTTCACTAGATCAGAGGAGTGACAACACTCAGTGCTTAAATTCACAAATTAACATTAATTAATAGATATGCCCAAACCATCAAAGTCTCAGTCCCATCTAGACATAAGGCTGATATATCAGGGAATAACAAATAGGAAAACTAAGCAAAGGGGAGAGTCCAGCATTTGTTAAGGGTTATCTATACGCTGGGCCCTTCTGTTTATCTTAATTAATTCTGACACCAACACTGACAGCTAGGCATTATTCTAATTTTGCACCAAAGAAAATTAAGTTCCTTTCCCCTTAACTACCAAACAAAGCCATATGGTAAGTAAATGGTGGAGCCAAAATGTCAACTCTAAGTCTTCAATTTCCTGTGCTCTTTCTTCTCACCCTACTATCCTTCAAGGAAGAATATTGCTTCACAGCCATCTGAATAATTTCTGGGATGAGTGAACTGAGTTTTAACTTCCATCCTACCCATGTAGCCTATAGCCCTTCTAATGTTATATACCATACAGAAAGAAGAGACAATTATGAATATGAAAATGTCCTAATTTTCAATCCAAAGAAACTCTGAATTCCTCAGCAACATAGAAGGTGGCAGTAGAAGCAGGAAGAGTGAAATCTATAAAGACTTTGACTTATACAGACATAGCTTAAAACAGTCTAACTTCAAAGCCACCTACCTACCATGAATCCCCATGCTGATCACGTTCATTTCACCACAACAAATTAAAGAAGTGAGAGGGATATAAATAATTAGCACTGTGGCCAATTCCAGTAGGGTTTTCTGTCTAGCTATATGTATGTTTTCATTTCACAGCAATTTTGAAACTGAAAACAATCACAGAACTAAAGAGAACACTTATTTGAGTGCCTCTAAACCGTTCACATTTTGTGTTACTTTCGTGCAGTTACTCCTGATCTTTAGAGAAGGAACCAACTTTACTAAAATGAAAGACAGCTTTGGAAAATAATATATGCATTTATGTTAGAGAGGGAGAGGGGCAACTGCTCTGAAAGGGCAACCTCTAAGTTAGTTCTGATTTGGGCAGGTGAGAAAAGGTACCAAAGTGATAGTTGCTGACAGAATTCTGGGAACTCTGAGAAGTCACATCTTTGGGAAGTACAGGTAGACTTTGCTTCATTGAGCTTTGGCTTTGTTGATTTTTGCTGATATAGTGCTTTCTATAGATTGAGATTTTGTGGCAGCCCTGCTTCAAGCAAATCTATTGACACCATTTTTCCAATAGCATGCGCTCATTTTGTGTCTCTGTGTTACATTTTGGTAACTCTCACAATATTTCAAAATTTTTCATTATTATTATTATTATTATTATTGGGACAGGGTCTCACTCTGCCTCCCAGGCTGAAGTCCAGTGGTGCTATCTCGGTTCACTGCAACTTCTCTTCCTGGGTTCAAGCAATTCTCCCACTTCAGCCTCCTGAGTAGCTGGGACTACAGGTACATGCCACCACACCCGGGTAATTTTTGTATTTTTAGTAGTGATGGGGTTTCACCATGTTGGCTAGGCTGGTCTTGAACTGTTACCTCAAGTGATCCATATGCCTCAGCCTCCCAAAGTGTTGGGATTACATGTGTGAGCCAACGTGCCTGGACATTTTTGCTATTATTGTACTTGTTATGGTCATCTATGATTAGTAATCTTTAATGTTCCTGTAGTAATTGTTTTGGAGCACCAAGAACCCCACCCACATAAGACAGCTAACTTGATTGATAAATGTTGTATGTGTTCTGATTGCTCCACCATCTGGGCTATTCCCTCATCTCTCTCCCTGTACTCCAGCTTCCCTATTTTCTGAGACATGGTAATATTGAAATTAAGCCAATTAATAACCCTACAATGGCCTTCAAGTGTTCAAATGAAAGGAAGAATATCTCTTCTCTCACTTTAAACCAAAAGATAGAAAAGATTAGGCTTAGTGATGAAGGCATGTCAAAAGCCAAGATAGGCTGAAAGCTAGGCCTATTGCAGTACACAGTTAGCCAAGTTGTGAATGCAAAGGAAAAGTTATTGAAGGAAATTAAAAGTGCTACTCCAGTGAACACAAAAAATTATTAAAAAAACAAAACAGGCTTGTGGTAGTGGTCTGGAGAGATCAAATCGGCCATAACATTCCTTTAAGTCAAAATCTATTTAAAACAAAGACCTAACTCTCTTCAATTCTGTGAAGACCAAGAGGGGTGAGGAAGCTGCAGAAGAAAATATTGAAGCTAACAGAGGTTGGTTCATTAGTTTCATTAAATTTAAGGAAAGAAGCTTTCACCGTAACATGAAAATTCAACGTGAAGCCACAAGTTGTATAGAAGATCAAGCTAAAATAATTGATGAAATTTGCTACACTAAACAGCGTATTTTCAATACAGGCGAAGCAATATTATATTGGAGAAAGATGCCGTCTAAAACTTTCATAGCTAGAAAATAGAAATCTATACCTGGCTTCGCAGCTTCAAAGGACACTGGCTCTTGTTAGGGGCTACTGTTGACTTTAATCTCATTTACCATTTGGATCTCATTCACCATTTGGACTTTAAGTTCATTTACCATGTGGAGCTCATTTACCATTCTGAAAATCATAGGGTCCTTAAGAATCGTGCTAAATCTACTCTCCTTGTGATCTATAAATGGAATAACAAAGCATGGATCACAGCACATCTGTTTACAGCACAGTTTGATAAATATTTTAAGCCCACTATTAAGACCTACTGCTAAGGAAAAAAAATTCCTCTCAAAATATTACTGCTCATTGCCAATGCATCTGATCACTCAAGAGCTCTGATGGAGATGTACAAAGAAATTAATGTTTATTTTATGCCTACAAATATAGCCATTCTGCAGCCCATGGATCAATGAATAATTTCAACTTTTGAATATTATTATTAAA
The DNA here is from genome assembly GCF_049350105.2 of Macaca mulatta. Classification (NCBI taxonomy): domain Eukaryota; kingdom Metazoa; phylum Chordata; class Mammalia; order Primates; family Cercopithecidae; genus Macaca; species Macaca mulatta. The sequence continues at coordinate 59,847,390 of NC_133417.1, read as the reverse complement.
GAAATACATTTTAGCCAGGCGCAGTGACTCAGGCCTGTAATTCCAGTACCTTGAGAAGCTGAGGTTGGTGGATCACTTGAGACCAGGAGTTTGAGACCAGCCTAGCCAACATGGTGAAACCCTATCTCTACTAAAAATACAAAAACTAGCAGGAGGTAGTGGCAGGCACCTGTAATCCCAACTACTTGGGAGGCTGAGGTAGGAGAATCACTTGAATCCGGGAGGCAGAGGTGAGCCGAGACGGCGTCATTGCACTCCAGCCTGGGCAACAAGAACTAAACTCCATCTGAAAAAAAAAAAAAGAAAAAAAGGAAAGAAATTCATTTTATAAGGCTATAGCTGCCATATATTGTGATTTCTCTGATGGATCTGGGCAAATAAATTGAAAACCTGCTGGAAAATATTCACCATTCTAGATGTCATTGCAAATGGAATTCATGGGAGGTCAAAATATCAACATCAACAGGAGCCTGGAAGAAGTTAATTCTAACATTCATGAATAACTTTGAGGGGTTTGAGGCTTCAGTAGACGAAGTAACTGCAGATATGATAGAAACTGCAAGAGAAATAGAAGTGGAGCCTGAAGATGTGGAGCCTGAAGATGTGACTGAATTGCTGCAATCCCGTAATAAAATTTGTACAGATGAGGAGTTGCTTCTTGTGGATGAACAAATAAGGTGGTTTCTTGAAAGTAGTCCTGGTGAAGATGCTGTTAACGTTGTTGAGACGACAAGAAAAGATTTAAAATATTACATAAACTTAGTTGATAAGGCAGCAGCAAGGTTTGAGAGGATTTAATCCACTTTCAAAAGAAATTTTACTGTGGGTAAAATGCTATGAAACAGCATCACAGACTACAGAGAAATCTTTCATGAAAGGAAGAGTTCATCTATGCAGCAAGCTTCGTTGTGGTCTTATTTTAAGAAATGTCCACAGCCACATTTCCACAGCCATCCCAGCCTTCAGCAACCCCCACTCGTATTGGTCAAAAGCCGTCAAAGGCAAGGCAAGCCTCCACAAGCAAAAAGATAAAAATGTGCTAAAGGCACAGATGATAACATTATTTTTAGCAGTAAAGTATTTTTAATGAAGGTATGGATGTTGTGTTTTTTAGACATAATGCTATTGCACAGTTAACTATGGTGTAGTATAAACATAACTTATATAAGTACTGAGAAACTAAAAAACATGTACAACTCACTTCATTGCAATATTTTCTTTATTGCAGTGATCTGCAACCAAACCTGCAGTATCTCCAAGTTATGACTGTAGAGTCCACAGTGTAGTGGAGATTGAATCTCCATGGAGATGTGCCTGAAAATCTCTTACTACATGATGAATGTAACTCTTTGGGAACTGACAGGACATACTATCTAGCGAAGGACAGCCTAGTCTGACCATACCTCCCCTCTGTATAGTTGTTTGTCCCCATTCCCTTTTACTGTGAAACATGCCATGTGAATCTCTGTTCTTGTGCTTGCCATAGTTTAGAATCATTGATTTATGTGCTCATCTTCCTTTATTTTAGTGTGAACTCTGGAGAGCAAGAACTTTATTTATTTTTTACTTCTTTACTATGTATTCACTTGATCCTCAAAACCTGAAACAGTGCCTTAGAAGGTTCAGAACATACTACTCTCAGCCACCAACTTTCCCCCTATACCCACATAGACAGTCCCCACTAGCAATTATCCACTGTCTCCTGAGATGATTGGTTTAGGGTTCACAGTCTAGGCCCTCAACAGCTTACTTCATTTCACGTTGTACTTTCTTCATATCTCCACAGGAAAGCTGGTTCCTATTCTATTGTCTCTTTTGTCTGTGGTGTTACATGCTCTTCTCTTACAAATGACACTTTATGCTGCTTTTACAACATCTTTCCATTAATTCCACTCAGGTTAATACTTATTGTCAGAATCAAGTTTAGTTTTTCCACTCAGGAGGGCTTTCCAACCTGACTTCTCAAAATCTATGTATGAGTTGGCTCATAGATTTGATTTCAATGACAAGGCTTAACTTATCTGTGAAAGATAACCATATTCAAAGTAGGCACTAAAAATATACTGCTAAGTAAATATCTAAAATCCAGGAGGCTTTGCAAGGATGAAGGATAATATTAAACAAGAAAATAAATGAAGAGTGACCCAATTCTGTGCATCTGACATCCATAAAGAAATAAAAAGCTTAACTTATAGTCTCAAAATAATAAAAAATAATTGTGAAATATACTGGTCTTTCTACTAATTTCAGAGATAATTTTTTAAAACACACACACAAGGCAAGAGAACAAAATCTATTTTTTTTTTAATTTTTGAAGATTCCTATGCTCAAACACAGGGAATTATGATATAAATTAAAATATAAAGTAGTTGTAATTTGCATGGGTTCACAAACCCTCATATGCAATCCCAGAGCCGTATACAATAGCATCCCCAATATGAGAGAATCAAGCTGACTTGGTTTCTAGGATGTCCCAGTGCTCACTTTGGATTTGTTCACACACAGATTCAGATGCATTTTAATCTCCAGCTCAGCCCATATGGTCACCCCATGAGCATTCAGAATAATTCTCAGGTACATAGTCACTCAGCTCTAAAACAAAAGCATGAGCATATCAGGCATGTAACATTCATCATCTTCAACATAATAATTCATGAACCTTAAAGAAATGGTACAAACTCTACTGTAGCCTATTAATTTCCAATTCCATTTAATAGCAGGATCAAAAGCTGCCTCTTTTTCCAGTGTAAGGAACATGCACAGTAATAGAATAGATACTCAGAAATGCTTTCACCATCAAGCTGGGGTATGAAGGCTCCATCTGAGTAGGAGTTCAGGATCTGTTCTGTGATTTCTGTTGCTAGGCAACCACTTCCTTTGTCTGCTTTGTTCAGAACAGTTGCTTTATTTATACTTGGTTTTAATGATGCAGATCATAATGTGAAATTATAAAAGAAAATAGGAAAAAAATATCAAAAATTGTTCCAGGGAATTTGGAATACTGTATGAAAACTAATGAATGTTGATGCAAATAGAACTTCTGCAAAAAAAAATCCAAAATCATAATCCAACAGGTCCCACCTACCTGAGACTTTTTGAGTGGGCTATATCACAGCGTAGAGTTAACCTTGTATATTAACTATGTCTGTCCAAAATAAAACCTAGCACCTAGGCAATAATGTAAAAATACCAAAAACAACTTGAAGGCAATTTTCAGAAAACAAATAACTTTTTTTAGTGTTAGATGTTGAGATAATTTTGAGATTAACGTGTTAAAAATCAAAAAGTAAACTTAGAAATGAAGAGAAATACAGAAGGACAAGGGATGCAGGAGATAAAAGGTATATTTATAAATTCTAAATTTTGAGAAACCTTGAAATATATGATAAAGATTCCAGAAACTCTGATGTGCACATACCATAAAATTGAACTAAACTTCTTCGTTGACAAAAAACTCACTATTTTCTACCACAGGTAAATTTAGAACAAATTATCCTCAATCTATTATATTAAAGATGATTATTAATGGAAGAAAAACAATGGCTATGCTTTGATCATGTTGATTGTTACTTAAGTTTTGCCTAGACTTTCCATGTCTATTATCTTTTTCATTAGCTATTCTTATTTGTTTCCTTGCCCATTAATAACAGTGAACCTCTTGGGTACCCACAAGGTTCAAATATATTAGTACTTCACAGATCTTAATTTGATCTTCAAATGACCCTAAAGAAGGCACTATTATTATTATCATCCCCATTGTATAGATGAGAAAAGTGAAGCACAGAGGTGTGAAATATGTTTCCCTGGGGCATCCAACTAGTAGGTGGCAAAACCAGGATTAAAACCCACATACTCAGCAGAACCTGCTCACTTACTAATCTATGAATTGTTTTGTTATTCCTCCCAACCCACTGCCTCAATACAATTTTGTTAATGACTGCTTTCACACTGAGTACCCCCCTTGATTTGAGTTTTCATAAAATAACCAGCTAACTCAATATTTTCTGTCTCCATCCATTTTTATTCTCAATCTTGAGCACTATGGGTTATAAAACATTTGGACTACTGCATTCTGGTTATAATAAGCCCTAGGTAAGATGTGTTCTATTCATGTCGTTAATTTTCACGCCTCTCCCACTGTTGCCTATAGAGTTTTGAGATGCTAGAAGACCTGAGGTATACTCATATTGTTGCTGTAGACTGGCTTGCTTGCATACTTATGAATGTCTTCAGGCTTTTAGTCCTTCTATTATATAGGAAGGTATTAGATAAATACCAAGAATTAAGGACCAAACACACAGGAGACTCCATATGAAGTATGATTATCAGTATTTTGGCTTATGAAATGTGGGCTTCCACTAATCTAAACCTAGGTCTCAGATGTTTTATTTAATGTCCCCACAATTAAAATTCTTAATTTTTTAACTCTTATTATTATTACATAAGAAAATTGTTTTGACTAATTTTTGAAGCAATAACAAGTCTAGGGTCATAGATATTTTGTGACCTTTATGTCTACATTAACCTCAAATTTCAAAGAAGTAAAGTTTGCATTTTACCCTATATAAAGGCATTGCAGAAACAGGCAACAAAAGTGGGAGAGGAGAGAGGTTCTGATGCCACTGGAGTTTGTCATGCTTAGAACAAATAAGGCTGTGTTTCAAGAGAGGCCCAATTTGCCTTATTCCTTATGCCCTTGTCTTCTAATGAAATTCTCATCTCTAAGTCAATAGTTCTCCAACTTTGGGTCCCAGACCAATGGAGAACAGACCTCAAGAGTACATGTGGCCACTTGCTTCCTCGTTAAACAGAAACAGAGAAGCAAGGCAAAGCATACCAAGAAATGCTGGCCACAAAGAGAGGGTATTAAACCTCTTTACAGCTTGTAATTTTCATGTGATTGTATGTAATGTTGTTTTGAGCCAAACAAAGCTCATTTCAATCCATTTACTAAATCATAATTTTTAGAATACAGAACCTTTTCTTTATCAATAATATACCTATGATTAAATTATTTATTAAAATTATTTGATGATGATTGCTAAAGTTGCAAGAAAATTTATTTATTTATTTTTACTTTTTTACTTCCATAGGTTTTTGGGGAACAGGTGGTATCTGGTCACATTAGTAAGTTCTTTATTCGTGATTGTGAGATTTTGGTGTACCCAATGTCCAAACAGTATACACTGAACCTAATTTGTATTCTTTCATCCTCCACCCCACTCCCACCCTTTCCCCCTAGACCCCAAAGTTCATTGTATCATTCTTTTGCCTTTACATCCTAATAGCTTAGCTCCCACTTATGAGTGAGAACATATGATGTTTGCTTTGCCATTTCTGAGTTACTTCACTTAGAATAATAGTTTCCAGTTCCAATCAGGTTGCTCCAAATGCCATTAATTTGTTCCTTTTTATATGGCTGAGTACTATTCCTTCAGATAGATAGATAGATAGATAGATAGATAGATAGATAGATAGATAGATAGATACCACAATTTCTTTATGCACTCATTGATTGGTGGGCATTTGGGCTGGTTCCATATTTTTGCAATCGTGAATTGTGCTCCTATCAACGTGTGTACAAGTATCTCTTTTGTATAATAGCTTCTTTTCCTCTGGGTAGATACTCAGTAGTAGGACTGCTGCATCAAATGGTAGTTCTACTTTTAGTTCTTTAAGGGATCTCCACACTATTTTCTATAGTGGTTTTACTAGTTTACATTCCTACCAACAGTGTGAAAGTATGCATTTTTCACCGCATCCATGCCAGCATCTATTACTTTTTGATCTTTTGATTATAGCTATCTTGCAGGAGCAAACTTTATGCCTGCGAGATAGCTATAATCAAAAGATCAAAAAATAATTGTTCTTTTAGACTTTCCTCTGGGATAATGTGTTTGGACAACCCTGAGTGTTTTATATAAGGTAATCTTCTTAATAGTTTTGATAGTCCCTCAAAAATAACAGAAATATTATTAATATTAATTCATATACAATGAAATATTTCTTGAAATAAATTGTTTATATTTAAATATAAAATGAAATATGTTACATTTTAAATGTAAAATATGTAAATAAAATAGATTATAGTAGATATACTATAATGTAGGATAGAAGGGACCTTGTGTGAGCTGAGTCTTGGACAGAAAAATGAGCTAACAATTCATTAGCTCATGCATTTTTTAGGTTACTATGGTACAGAAAACACATAAGGCTCAATTAAAGAATAGAAAGGTATAGTATAAAGTCTACCGTCAGATATAATAAAGTGTCGTTGTTTACTGACAAGGAGAAGCATAGGGTAAATGAGAGGGCATGCAGGAAAAGAAGAAAATGATTTGAAACTTTTTATTTCTGTGAAGCATTTTGGTAGATGTTTTCTTCTAGCATCACATCATAAACCTAAACGAGTACAAGGGCCACAGTGATGTCAAAAATATTTGAATCTGGCTAAGTATTAAATCATAGATGATGCTAATACCCTAAATAATGACTCTTCCCATTTGCTGTCTGCAGTTAGATTCACAGCCCACTGAGTATGAATTGGGTGTTCATCTTATATAGCAATATGAGAAAATAGTTAATTTAAATAAATAACAGCAAGAAGGGTGTAAATACTAACACACTAAGCACTACTGTATAATATTTTATATACATCAATTAACTTAATTATATAATAACTGCACATGGTAGATACTGTTCTATGCTCATTTTGTGGATGAATCACTCGGAACATAAATACTTGTTCCAAGATCACATAACTATTATGTGGTATAGCTGGAATTAGAATCCCTGCAGTTTAGTTTAAGGATCCCAGTGTTTACACTGACCTAGGCTTATTAATTCTTACTTTAAACATATTTTCCTTTAATTAATGACAGTTGAGCAAAATTTTATAGCTGAGACCCATGTTCCATAGTACAACTTGGTATCACAAATGAAATCCACTAGATTACAGATGGCTACCTCTGTTTATGAGATAGATCCATTTCCAGTTAATAAAATATGTTTTTGTATTGTCATATATCTTCTTGTTAAATATCAAATTACCTTTAATTTTATAAAAGCAATTATAGGCAAATAATAGCTTAAGTTTAAATTACAATGTTAAGGAAAGTTTAAAAACCTCAAGATTGGCTGGGCGCGGCAGCTCACGCCTGTAATCCCAGCACTTCGGAAGGCCGAGGCGGGCGGATCACGAGGTCAGGAGATCGAGACCATCCTGGCTAACACGGTGAAACCCCGTCTCTACTAAAAACACACAAAAACTTAGCTGAAAGTGGTGGCGGAACCCTGCAGTCCCAGCTACTCTGGAGGATGAGGTAGGAGAATGGCGCGAACCCGGGAGGCGGAGCTTGCAGTGAGCCGAGATCGGGCCACAGCACTCCAGCCTGGGAGACACAGTGAGACTCCGTATTGGGAAAAAAAAAAAAAAAAAAAAAAAAAAAAAGGCGCACAAAATTATGGTAACAGATATTTCAGCAAGACAAGTTATTTAAATATTGTCTCTTCTACTTCTGAAATATGTGCCCCTTATGATGTGTATGGTTAGATAATTTGAACAGTGAAAATTGGCTATGGAAATGTAGTACTTTCTCGTATATGTCAGAATATAATCGCTCATCATTTATAGCAAATTTCTGAGTTTATAACTTTATTTTATATTTAATTATTTTTGTATTTTTTCTTAATTTGTCCATATTTTCTTCTGCAACCCCTTAAAACAGAGTTATAGTGAGAGCTCAGAGCACCTCAAGCAGCTGGTGGTAGAATAGCTCAAGCTGTTTTTTGTTTTCTGATTAGTATAAGATCCCAGGATGAGGAATTAAAATAAATTAGCGTTAGACTAAAAGAAATTCTATGTAAATAAAAGCATGTAGTATATCACAACATTGCAACCTGTCTCTGCCTCAGAAAACACAACATAAGAGCTAGAAACAATTCCAAAATGCCAATAAATTGTGAACCTATGATTTGTTAGTTAAAATTACCAATTATATTTTGTACTCAAGAGCCTTACATGCTAAATAACTGTAAATATTGCGCCAAGTAAAGATGCTTTGCCTATGTAAATTTGTAGGCATCAAAGAGCACAGAATTACATGTCATTCATCATCATTTAAAACCATTTTAAGTGTTAGATAATTAATGATATCTTTCTCATATTGAAATGTAACATCTGTCTAATTCTAGATAGGGCATTAAAATACACGATATGTGTTTAAACTCCATAGTGTTAATTGATCCATAATTAGACTGTGCAAATAGGAAACATGTCACTTGAGATGGATAATAAATTCATATTACTTGAAATATATGGAAAAAAATCCTGTGCTGGTATGAATGATAAAATTTGAATTGTTAACATAACCGTGAACTGTACACCCTGTATCCGCTTTAGTCAAATCACATTATTCCTAGTTATGACTTTTCCCCTAACTGGGAAAATTAGTTTCTACTGGTTTGTTTTAATTTCTCAGTTTGCTAACAGGCGAAATTTGAGAATTTCATGCTAACTTAAATACATACCATAAATGTTTATAAAAACAAAACTTAACACTCAATTGAGAAAAAAAAATCTGTTTAAAAATACTCTGATAGAAACAAGGATTCTTTTCACAAGCTGACCAATTACACGTAATTCTATGGAGATCTGACAGATAAATGGATTCCCAACTGGAACATTTTTATTCTTATGCTGTTTTCCTTAGTTATTAAAATCTGTGTCTCCAGGATTTAAAAAGCTCAGTATTGCAATGATTGTGGATTAAAACTACAACCATTTGGCATACAAAGAAGTTGTAATGCATTGCAGGAGGTACCATCAGCAAGATCAGCAGGGTGAACTTTATTAAAGTGTTTTTGCCACCCCTTGCCTATAAAATTCAAGCTGTTTTTAAACATTAGTCCTTATGTAGGTTGCCCTCTGGAAGTAGAAATTTTTGCAAAATTTCACAATGCAAGTTTGTTGCTCTGGGCATGTCAATGGGTTAAAAAACAAATAAGTAAAACCTCTTATTGGGCTTTAAACATTGTCATATTCTTTCTGTCTACATTTTCCCATTTTTTTCATAACCATGCTGCTACACTTAAATGAAAACAATTAAATTATAATTTTGAAGAAATATGTTATTACATTATGTGCTTTTCTCCTGTAGTATGTTTTCTATTCAACATTTTTTTTTTAACTTACATCTGCTACCTTACATTAGATAACCCTGCTCTGACATAAAGTCTGCTTTTAGGAGATGCTAAAAAGTTGGATTATAGCACCAGATAATATATCTTGCAAAATCATGGCTTGGACCAAGTGATTCTCTATTAACTTTTAGATTGATCTGGTTCTTGAAGGCTGTTTGGTTGACTCATGTGTTCATCAGACTGAAGTTTATCACAGATTTCTGGCTTTAGCTTTTTAGATCTTGTCGATTCTCACAGCATTAAGCAAGCAAGCTGTTCTTTAGTGTTGTAAATTTACTGGTGATGCTTTTGGATATTGCTTAATGTGGCATGTGGGTAAAAAAAATAAGAAAATAGACAACCAGAGACAGAGGAGTGTTTGTGGCAAAATCATATCTACCTTTGTTCAGTGTCCAGGGAGCATGAGAACAGAGGATCTGATTTGATCTGCATAATCCTACTGAAAAGCATGTCATCGTCAATGATTGATTTTTGAATTGTAATAGTTAATTTAAAAGGAAAAATTGGAATAAAATAATAGCCCGAGGCATTTTGATAAAATTAAAAGAAGAATTTTATCATCACATTTAAATTTCAAGACTTTGTAACAGCTGCAAAGCAAATTACAGATCTACATCTCTCCTAGCCTCACCCCATAAACAGAAAGAAGACGAGACTGCAGAATATTAGGAAATACATTTCCATGAACAAGTAGGATTTGAAAGCAGTCTGCTGTATTATGCACTGAAACTGAGGACCCACACTTTAACAGAATCTAGATGCCCGAAGAAACACTGACTCAGGTTACTACATTTTTTTCAGTTTCCCAACTTTCATGGTTCAAATATCTTAACCTGTATGCTGGTCAAAGAGCAAGAGCTCTTCCACATTTATTTTCCTATAGTAATTAAACTTATGTATTAGTGCTAGACCATTTTTTGATTTTCTAAGTCTTTATTAAGACACCCCCATAATCAAGGAATACTAGAATTTGGTTCGAAGTAATGCTCCCCAGATACCGATACAGGATCTTTTCCCCCTTTGCCCCGCCCAGAATTCTCACCTTTCAAAGAGGATCCTTGAAATTCCTAAAGGTGACCTGCTTAGAATTTTGTTTTGTTTTATTTTTAGTTTCCTTTTCCTTTTATGACTTCCCAAAACAAAAGAGTTTACCTCTCCTGCTCTGGTGTTTCTACTCTTCCTTTTGCCTCCTTTCCCCCAAGCCACCACTATCCCATGGATTCCAGTTCTCTATGGGTGAAACCATGCCTGCCTATGGGAGAAGCAGCAATCATGGATACGAAATAGGATTTTTCTCCTGGGAACTTAGTAAGTGATCTTATTTTATTTGTTTTTATCAATAAAAATGTAACAATTAAGATTCTTTATGGGTCTGTTATGCCTGAATATAAAAATAGCATGAATTTTTTAATCTTAGTCTCCCTAAACTAGTTAAGTATTATGCTGACTAACCATAATAGGAAACCCAACAGTGTTTACACTGTTCTTAGGTGTAAAGATTATACTGAGAATTAACCCCTTACTTTGGGATAAATGCACCAATGGTAAGCAGGTAAAAAGTAGTAAGTGGAAGGATTATTAATTCACCATCACAGGGGAACTCGTTGTAGTAATACCTTACCTATTTCCATGATTCCTTGAGGCCTGATCCCATTGACCTTTCCTGGAAGAGTGGCCTTGGAAAAGATCCTGTTTTCAAGTAGACATGGTTGAAAAAGTGTCAAGATATCAAATCCATCACTGCCATAATGATTTAGAGAGAAGAAGCCTGAACCATGGAGACAGCTAAGCAGTTACCAATTTTCATGAATTCCATTTGAAGATGACAGCCTGTGCAAATATATTGCCTTCATTTGGATCAAAAACACTCCTGAAATGAAAGTAAAGTTACACAAAAGGAATAAAATTGTAAAGGAAAGAAAATTGAAGGGAGTGGTTATTAAAGGACAAGATTTTTTAACTTCTAGAAGTCATATACAGGAGGCTGCTGCATGTATACTAAAGAAATAAGAGAGTGTAACTGTTTATGAGAACTCAGGATATAATCTAGATTGTAATCATCAGGTGTATGGAGTTTGAAATGAGGGATGAGGGATAGAGTAAATTGAACTGTGTCTACTGAAGGACAGTGACATTAGACAGAATGAAATTGAACCCTAGCATGCCAGTGATAAACAATGTTTCACAAAATGATAATAAAACTATTCTAAAATTTCAAGAGTCAAGGTACAAAGTAAGAAAGACTTAGCTATGATTGAGGATATAATATAATATTAATTATCTTGACAATGTAAAATTAAAATGAATAGAAATAGCATCTGGAAAGGAGGAAGAAAAGAGAAATAATTTTAGAGGCACTATTATTCTTATATTTACAAACAAAGAGTCAACAAAATTTTTTAAAGTGGCTGAAGCAATAAAAACTTGGATTATAATATTTAAAGTTACTTAAGAATCAATATCAATAAAACCATAATTTAATAATCAAACTGATAAAATTAGTGGACAAGAAGGCAGGAGATAAAATTAGCTAAACTTTTAGTTTTTTAAGATACAGACAGTGAGCACTGCCTGAAGTTGATAAATAAAGAAAATGTGGTAAAATAATATCTATAATTATGGAGGAAATCACTAGGAAAAATGGAAACAGAAAGACTGTTAAAATGTTCCTTCAGGATAGAAATATTAGAGTTGGAAAGCGTGGTAAAGGCAAAATTTAACCATAAAATTTTCTATACTATTTGGCTGATATTTATTATGTTTTATGACAGGCTAATAAAAGAAAATTCATTTAAATTCTAAATGTAAATGTGGTTCTAACAGTTGTTCTTTCTTTATTTGAACACAGTTTTCTCAGGTTGAAATGAGATAGGATCATGCCTGTTACACAATAAATACTTGATGAAATAAATCATGATTATTGTTGTTCTGCTTATTAACATCACTTTCCTTGGGTGGCAGGGTAGTTGGTAGAGAAGGAAAGTCAATATTCAATTATAAAGCATGTGGTTATATATCCACATTTTCTTGACTACTAAACTGGAACTCATTACTAGACAATAAATCCAACAAACAAGAAACCCAAGATCTGGAAAGTCATATTCCCATTGTCTTGTGTAAAACTTAGAAATCATCTAAGCAGCCTGTTTTGGGATTTCTATCCCTAACATTAACATCATCACAGAGTTTTGGGTTTCTCCAGACAAAAATTTGAGCTGAAAGTCAGCATCAACACAGAGGTTATAGAGTTATCGCACCCTCATTAATGTCTCCTGTTTAGCATTATGAAGATTCAAGCCATTCTAATTCATTTATTTTTTTTTAATTTTTATACAACCCACTAACAGGAAAGGATGTTCTGCATGTTGCTTCAAATTTTAACTTGAAGTAGTTTTCATTTATTAAAAAAACTTGTGGTTTTTAATACATTGTTCTATTTAAGTGTAGGAGGTTTTCATTGGAGATGACATTAATTATAAGTAAAGTTAATTTAACAGATGGGTGATAATGAGATACTTGAATCATCAACTGAGAGAAAAATACAAACTTAGAAGATAATGACAATCACTATTCACTGGTCATTTGTAGGCTGTGTATCCAATATTTTAAATGATCATATTTAGAATTGTATTACCTATTATATTGGGTAGAACATATGTATCATAAATATGAGTTATGCTTAAACCAAAATACATAATTTCGGTGATGCCAAAATAATATACCTATAAAAGAACATTGCTAATAAATAGACTAAAAGTAGAGGCTATAATTCTATTTTTAAAGCATGTTGCATTAAATTCTGTATTTACATTTAAATTCAGCACCATAAAATCATGTTTCTGTAAAACTTGAAGTGGTTGCATGCATTTCTTTAAATGTTGTATAAATATGAAGCATATCAAATAATAAATTATATGCCTAAAATACATAATTTTTGTAAATTCTGATGCAATAATATTTCATAGGTTTTAAAGGAAATTAAAGACATTGTGAGGAGAAAGATAAAGAGTGATTTAGCAGGAATATGTGAATCTGCATATATATTGATAGATTAATACTTTTGAATATGTTAAGCCACCATTACTGTTTCCTAGCATGTTTGAAAGGTAAGGGACATGTTGATGGCACAGCTTTCATGCTCTAAACACAGAAGAGTCTCCTCTGGAAGGGACCATAATGAGTACATTCAAAGCCTTTCATTAAATAGACTCCATCAGTGTTCAGGTGTGTCAACATATTTTGCTGTAAGGAATTCCTTTAGTTACCATTCGTCAACTGGAATAAGATATTTAAACATGAATGACATGAATGAACATATGCCTAAAGGTTTTCAATTCTTTATGAATATATTTAATGTTGTCTCAATATTTTGATAATGACTTAGACACACACCTTAATCATGCATTCTGGACTATATATCTTGATAATTACATCCTAGCTAGTCATTACCAATTTTAACGCTAGTGTTTCAGTTTAGGTTTGATTTAAAATCAGATGACACAGTTTATTTTGCCTGGACTGTCTAGAAAATAATTCAGAGAGACTTAACTCCTAAGTTTTACATTTATGCCAAGTGAAATTCAAATGTTTTCCACAATGCTGCATAAGAACATATGTATGTGAGGCATGCAGGGCCGGAAACTGGAGCAGCTCAGAGGTAGTGAATAGCTCTTCAAGCCTGCAATAAAAAATGACCTCCAATAAAACTACATTGCAAAAAATTAGAAAGTAGCAGAATGGGAAGAGTAAAAAGTCAAAGACGCAGAGACTGAAGAATGTGTGGTGGAAATAGCAAATGGGAAGCTGGAGTATTTCCAGAAGTGGAAGGGATTTACAAATGCTGACAGTACTTGGGAACCGGAAGACTATTTAGATTGTCTAGAGTTAACGGAAACATTTCTTAATTCTCAAAAAGCTGGCAAAGAAAAAGATGATACAAAAAGAAAATGTTTATCTGACAGTGAATCTGATGATAGCAAATCAAAGGAAAGAGACGTTGCTGACAAACAAAGAGGATTCGCCAGAGGTCACGATCCAGAAAGAAAAAATGTTACAAAGAGAAGTGGGGAATGGATGTTTCTCCGGGAATGGGAGACTTGTGTATGTATATACAATGAGGCAGACTTGAGGCGGGCAAGAGGCAAACATGATGAGTCATCAAATTGTAATTACTTCTTATGAAGAGCGATTGCCTTGACATTCTTGTCTAGAAGATGAAGCTAAACTATTGTTGGCATTGCTTTTTACATATGTATGACATATATATATATAAAATCTGGATCTTGGTTTTTGATTTACTAATGTGAAGAATCACTCAGATGAGGAAACTAGACAAATCTTGCTGTTTTAATTGGCTAAGCAAGTGTTAGTCAAATAGACATATTTAAAGATTCCTCTAATGAGCCTTTCCTTTAGAAAAAGCTGTAATCCTTGTGCTATATTGACTAAAACATCATGCTTTGTAGAATGTCTCAGCCTTGGCTCATGGAAACCTAATCAGTTAAGTTTGGAAAAGGCAGTTTAGGACCTGCTGCCATAAATGGGTGAAGAGACTTGTATAATGTAAACAATTGACCTGCATGTGATTTCCTTTACCCAACCCATTCCTTACATGTAGGCTCATTTTTTTCAACATTTGAGTTACTGGTTTAGCAGAAGCCAAGAAAGTCAAGGAAAACAATAGCTTTGTGATAATCAGAATGTTATCCAGCTATGTATTCTTTATTTTAAATACTGGTGTATAGCAGTCAATAAATAGCTTCACATTCCTTTATATATAAATATATCATATGTATATATATGTTATTTACATATTATAATTTTTATAGTATATATTTATATCTAACAAATATATAATTTTTAATTGAACTGAATATACATATACAAATTTCAGTTTTCATATGAATATGAGTACATATATTCAGTTCAATTAAAATTGTTTAAAATTTCTTGGATATGACACTAAAATCATATGTAAAAAATGTTAAAATTGAAAAAATTAGACCATTAAAATCTAACTCATCAAAATTTAAAACTTTTGTGCGTGAGCTCATAAGCAACAGAGTAAAAAGGCAACCCACACAGTATAATGAAGTATTTGTAAATCATATATGTGATAAGGGATTACTATCCAGAATATGTTTTAAAACTCTAACAACTCAGTAGCAACAAAAACAAAACTGATTTAAAACTGGCCTAAAGGATGAATAGACATTTCTCCAAAGAAGATATACAAATGAGTAACCAGTACAAGATAATGTGCTTAATAACATCAGTAGCGATTTGCATTAGGGCTATGCACATCAAAACCACAATGAGATATCACTTCATGTCCATGAGAATGGCTAAGACATATTTTAAAAAACACACACATACACACAAAAACAAGATAAAATAACAAGTGTTGGCAAAGATGTAAGTAAGTTGGAACCCTTGTGCATTGCTGGTGGGAATCTAAAATGGTGCAGCCACTGTGGAAAGTTGAATGGTTGTTCATCAAAAAATTAAACATAACATTACTACGTGATCTAGCAATACCATATCTGAACATAGACCCAAAAGAATTGAAAGCAGGGGTGGGCCAGAGATTTGTATACCAATGATCATAGAAGCATTATTCACAATAACCAAAAGGGAGAAGCAATCCTAGAGTCCATCAGTGAATGAATAAATAAATGAAATGTGGTATGTACACAAGGTGAAATATTATTCGGCCTGAAAAAGGAAGAAAATTCTAACACATGCCTCAACATGGATGACGTTTGAAGATATCACATGAAGTAAAATAAACCAGTAACAAAGGAAAAAAGTGTTGCAGGATTTCATTTATTTGAGCTGCCTAGAATAGACAGATTCATGAAGACATAAAGTAGAATGGCGATGGCCAGAAGCTGGGGGAAGCTGACTTGGCAGGTTATTGTTTAATGTGTATGAAATTTAGTTTGGGAAGATAAAAAAGTTCCAGAGATGGATAGTGGTGATGGTTGCACTACAGTGTGAATTTACTTAATGTCACTGAAACTGACACTTAAAATTTGTTAAAATGTTAAATTTTATGTTATATATGTTTTACTACCATTTTAAAAGTTAAAAAAAAATCTGTTTAGAGCAGTGTCTACAGAGTGTAAGCATCAAATCAAAGGAAATATTCTGAAAGAGTTAATTCATAAAATATAGCATGGTAATTACTAGGGCAAAATTTGTCATTGACCATGAAACCCATGAATATTATAGTTAGAACAAAATGTAAAACATTTTTCAGAACACATATGAAGAGTTGAAATTCACCCTCTCAGAGGCTATTCTTATCTTAAAATGCTATGCATTTCTTGCCATAAAAGCCACTACAACTGAGCAAAAGCTATTCTAAGTGCACCATTCAAAAGACAAATTTTAGACAGAAAGGCATAGGAACTGCATAATCTAGTACAGGTATTTGTTTCTCTCAGAAGTCCACATTTTCAGAATGATTTTCTTGTGTCTTTTCTCTCTCCTGGGACTCAGCAGAGAGATAAGACAAAGAGCATAGTAATCAGCTACCTTTCTTCTCTAATATATTCTTAGAAACCTCCTGAAACAAATGACTGAACTTGACATTGCTCATCTAAACAATGGAGAATTATATTTTTTGAAACAAACTTTATTGAAATACAAGATACAGTTTATAAATTAAACCCATTTTTGTGTACAGTTCAATAATTTTGTCAAATGCACACATAATTTAATCTCTAACATAATCAAAATAGAGAGGATTTCAATCACCTCATAATGTTCTCTTATATCCCTGTTCAATCAATCTTAACACCCACCTGTGGCCCAGGCAACTCCCCCTCTGCTTTCTATAACTATGCATTTTATTTTTCTAATGTTTTTTGCAGATAGAATTGTACAACATGTGGTCTTTTTCTTTTGAGCCCCTAAAAGTAAAAAACTTTCCAGAAGAAGAAGAAATGTGGCAGAAGAAGAAGTCAGAGAGATTTGAGCACCAGAAGGACTTGACATGCTATTGCTGGTTTGAAAACGAAGAGGGCAATATAACAGCAATGCAGCTCTAGCATTAAGTGCTGAGAGAGGCTCCCTGCTGACAGACAGCAAGGAAATAAAGACCTCAGTCCCATAGCCACAAGAAACTGAGTCCTGCAAACAACATGAAACAGCTTAGATGAAAATTTCTCCCCAGATAATAACCCTGGTGAGCCAATATCTTAATTTTGGCCTTGTAAGACCTACAGAAGAGGAACCAGTCAAACTTACTCTCATTTCTGTCCTACAGAATTTAATGTTAATGAGAATGGATTGAAGCCACTACATTTATAGTTACAGCAGTGATAGAAAACTAGTGTAACATACAAACACAAAGAAGGGAAATAATGATATCTGTATAAATAATTAAAATTATTTAATTATTTATATTAAATAATTTTAATATATTTAATATAAAAATTGGCCAAGATGGCCTACTAGACACAGCCAGGAAGAGCATCTCCCACTGAGAGAAAAGACCCTCAATAAACCGGCACACTCTGTGCAGATCTTTGGAAGGAAGGCATTGGGAGCAGACAGAGGGAGGATACAGACCCTAGGCTGAAGGGGGAGAAAAGCTGGGAACGCTGCATAGGGTTGACAAGCACCAGGACTCATTCCTGGCCCCCAGTGGCTCCTAGGGAAGGGTTGAGTTAAATAGTCAAGGAATGACCCACTGTTACCACAGAACTCCAGAATTCTAGCTGCAAGAGACCCCTCAACCCTCGTGGACATTTGAGCTGGCAGGGTGAGATGCTTAGAGAGGTGGCAGAGACAGAACTCAGCCTATGTGAATTTGGACAGAGCAGAGCTCTCTTGCCTGTGCAATTGTGACAGTCTGTTCTGAGTGACCCCAGTCTGTAGGCCTCTCCCTAGTTCCTAGCTGGGTGTGCTCATTTGCAGCTCAGCCTCAGATGCTCAGTTGGGGTGCTTCCCAGCAGCTACTACTATAGCTCATTCACTGACTGGCCCCACATAACCGTTGGAAAGATTCTGCAGATGGGCCCCCACTGGCATGAACTTGACCCAAGACACATAGTCATCAGATTCTTCAAGGTCAACACAAAAAAAAACCTATAAAAGGATGCTAGAGAGAAGGAGCAGATTATCTACAAACCTTATCAGGCTAACAGAACACCTTTCAGCATAAACCCTGCAAGTCAGAAAAGACTGAGGGTCTACATTCTGTATTTTTAAAGAAAACAAATTCCAACTATGAATTTCATATCCAGCCAAGCTAAGCTTCAGAAGCAAAATATAAATAAAAGTCTTTTCACTGCAGGAAATGCTAAGGAAATTTGTTACCAATAGACCTACCTTACAAAAGATGATTCAGGAAGTACTAGACATGGAAATGAAAGACCATTATCAGCCACCATAAAAACATACTTAAGTACATAGACCATTGATACTACAAAGCAACTACACAATCAGGTCTACATAATACTCAGCTAACAACACAATGACAGGATCAAATTTCACATACCAATATTAACCTTGAATGTAAAGGTGCTAACTGCCCCTAATTAAAAGGTGCAAGGTAGCAAGCTGGATAGAGAAGCAAATCCAATTGTGTGCTGTCTTCAAGAGACCTATTTCACATGCAATGATGCCCATAGGCTCAAAGTAAAGGGATGGACAAAAATCTACCAAATACACAGAAAACAAAAACAAACAAAAAAAAGAAGGGGATGCCATTGTTATTAAAGACAAAACAGACTTTAAACCAACAATGATCCAAAAATACAAAAAAGAACATTATATAATGATAAAGGTTAAATTCAACAAGAAGATTTAACTATCCTAAATATATATGCAGTCAACATTGCAGCACCAAGATTCATTAAAAACATTTTAGAGACTTAAGAAGCTTAGATAATTACACAATAATCGTTGGATACTTCAACACCCCACTGACAGTATTAGACAAATCAAAAAGGAAGAATAATAACAAAGACATTCAGGATGTAAAGGTAACAGTTGACCAAATGGACCTAACAGACAGTTACAGCTACAGAACCTAACAGACAGCTACAAGAAAAATAGAATATACATTCTTCTGACCTGCAGATGGCAAATATTATAAATCAAACACACCCTCAGCCATAAAGCAATTGTTAACAAAATTAAAAAAGAAAAAACAGAAATCATACCAAACACATGCTTGGACCACAGTGCAATAAAACTAAAAATCTGTACTAGAAGATCTCTCAAAAACATAAAATTATATGGAAATTAAACAACCTGTTGCTGTATTACTTTTGGGTAAACAATAAAATTAAGGCTGAAATCAATAAATTATTATTAACTAATGAGAAGAAAGATAGAACCTACCAGAATCTCTGGTACACAACTAAAGTGGTGCTAAAAGTAAAGTTTTGGTGCTAATTGCCCATATCAGAAAGTTAGAAAGCTCTCAACTCTACCTAGAGGAGCCAGAAAAACAAGAGTAAATCAACCCACAGTTGGCAGAAGAAAAGAAATAACCAAAATCAGAACTGAACTGAGCAAAATTCAGATAAAAAAAATCATACAAAAGATCAACAAAACCAAAAGTTACTTTTTTAAGATTGACAGACCACAAACTAGACTAATAAAGAAAAAGAGAGATAAGATCCAAATGAATACAATCAGAAATGACTAATGCGACATGATCATACCCCCACAGAAATACAAAAATCCCTTAGACACTATTACAAATATTTCTATGAACACAAATAATAATCCTAAAAGAAATGGATAAACTCCTAGAAACATGCAACCTCCAAAGTTTGACCCAGAAAAAAATTGAAATCTTAAAAAGACAAATAATGAGTTCCCAAATTTCATCAGCAATTTAAAAAAAAAAAACTTACCAACAAGAAAACACTAGACCAGATAGATTCATAGCTGGTTCAAGTTCTACCAGATATATAGAGGAGAAGTGAGACCAATCCTATTGAAAATATTACAAAAAATTGAGGAGGAGGGATTCTTCTTTAACTCATTTTATGAGGTCAGCATCATCACAATACCAAAACCTGGCAGAGACACAACTAAAAAAGAAAACTTCAAGCAAATATTCCTGATGTTTGCAAAAATTCTCAACAAAATACTAGCAAACTGAATCCAGTTGCACACCAAAAAAGCTAATCCACCATGATCAAATAGGCTTTACTTCTGGGATGGAAGTATCCTTTGTGTTCAACATATGCAAATGAATACATGTGATTCATTACATAAATAAAACTAAAAGCAAAAACCACATGATATCTCAATAGAAGCAGAAAAGGCTTTGATAAAAGTCAATACTCCTTCTTGCTAAAAAAAAAAAAAAAAAAAAAAAAAAAAAAAAAGAACAAAAACAAAAAACAAAAAACCCTTGGCCGGGCGCAGTGGCTCACACTTGTAATCCCAGCACTTTGGGAGGCCGAGGCAGGTGGATCACGAGGTTGGGAGATCAAGACCATCCTGGCTAACACAGTGAAATCCTTCTCTACCAAAAATACAAAAAAAATTAGCCAGGCGTGGTGGCAGGCACCTGTAGTCCCAGCTACTTAGGAGGCAGAGGCAGGAGAATGGCATGAACCCAGGAGGCAAAGCTTGCAGTGAGCTGACATCATGCCACTGTATACCAGCCTGGGCAACAGAGCAAGACTCCATCTCAAAAAAAAAAAAAAAAAACAGACAAAAGAAACAAACCCTCAACAAACTAGGCATTGAAGGAATAATATACCTCAAAATAATAGGAGACATCTATAACAAATTCATAGCAAACGTCATATGGAACAGGCAAAAGCTGGAAGCATTCCCCTTGAGAACCAGAACAAGACAAGGTAGCCCACTCTCCCCACTCCTATTTAACATAGTATTGGAAATCCCAGCCAGAGAAATCAGGCAAGACAAAGAAATAAAAGGCATCCAAATAGGAAGAGAGGAAGACAAACGATCTCTCTTTCAAGATTATATGATTTCATACCTAGAAAACCCCATACTCTCTGCCCAAAGCCTCATTGATATGATAAATAACTTCAGTGAAGTTTCAAGGTACAAAATCAGTTTGCAAAAATCAGTAGCATTTCTATACACCAATATCATCCAAGCTGAGAGCCATATCAAGAATGTGATCCCATTCATAAGAACCACAAAAACAACAAAATAACTAGAAGTACAGCTAAACAGGGAGGTAAAAGATCTCTATAAGAATAATTACAAAACAGTGCTGAAAGCAATCAGAGACAACCCCATCAAATAGAAAAACATTCCATGCTCATAGATAAGAAGAATCAATGCTGTTAAAATGGCAATAATTCCCAAAGTGATCCTATCGAACTACCAAATACATTTTTCACAAAACTAGAAAAAACTATTCTAAAATTCATATGAAACCAAAAAAGCCCAAACAGCTAAAGAATTCTTAAGTAAAAAGAACAAAACTGGAGGCATCATAGTACCCAAATTCAAACTACATTACAAGGCTACAGTAACCAAGACAGCATGGTACTGGTACAAAACAGACACATAGACCAATGGAACAGATTAGAGACCCCAGGAAAAAAAGCTGCCCACCTACATCCATCTGATCTTTGACAACGAGTGAGCATTACTGCCTGAGCCCCACCTCATGTAAGATCAGTGGCGGCACTAGATTCTCATAGGAGCTCAGACACTATTGTGAACTGCATATGCATGGTATCTAAGTTGTGTGTTCCTTATGATAATCTAATTCCTGATGATCTGAGGTGGAACAGTTTTATCCTGAAACCAGCCCCCTAAAAACCATGGAAAAATTGTCTTCCATGAAAGCAGTCCCTGGTCCCAAATAAGTTGAGGACCACCGACCTACAGAAGGAGAGAATATATTTGCAAACTATGCATCAGACAAAGGTCTAATATTCCGAATTTATAAGGAACTTAAACAACATAGCAAGCAAAAACAAAAAAAAAATCCCATTAAAAAATGGGCAAAGACATGAAGTGTCACTTCAAAGGAAGACATACATGTGGCCAACAATCATATGAAAATATTCTCAACATCACTCATCATTAAAGGAATGCAAATAAAAACCACACCACACCAGTCAGAATGGCTATTACTAAAAATAAAAATAACAGATGCTGGCAAGGTTGCAGAGAAAAGGGGACATGTCTATGCTGCTAGTCAAAATGTAAATTAGTTCAGCTCCTGTGGAAAGCAATGTGGCAGTTTCTCAAATAACTTAAAGCAGGACTACCATCCAACTAAGCAATCCTATTATTGGGTATATACCTCCCAAAATATAAATTATTTTACCATTAATTTGCTTGGGATAATGGCTTCCTAAGACTCATGCGTGTGTATGTTCATCATAGCACTACTTACAATAGCAAAGACATAGAATCAACCTAGATGCCCATCAACTGTGAAGTGGATAAAGGAAATGTGGTACATATACACCATGGAATACTAACCAACAATAAAAATGAACAAAATCATCTGCTTTGCAGAATCATGGATGGAACTGGAGGCTATTATCCTAAGCAAATTAAGGCAAGAACCGAAAACCAAATAGTGCATGTCCTCACTTATAGTGGGAGCTAAACATTGAGTACACACAGGCATGAGGAAGGGAACAATAGACATAAGGGCCTACTTGAAGGTGGAGGATGGTCGGAGGGTAAGGATCTAAAAACTACCAGTTGGGTATTATACTCATTACCTAGGTGACAAAATAATCTGTACACCAAACCCCCGTGACATGAAACTTACCATGTAGCAAACCTGCACATGTACCCCCGAACCTAAAATAAAAGTTGGAAAAAAAATAGACAAATTTGAAAATCGTGATAATGATGGGTAAATCAGAAACAATCCTCCTTAAAAACACTCATGAGAGAGAAACATTTACAGTAAAACTGATTAAGAAAACAAGAAACCTAAATTATTTTAGTGTGATAACAATGGGAAAGAGTTTCCATACTGGATATCTAGATTTTTTCAATATTATTTATTTAAGGTAGGATGATTTTGGCATAAGTTTAGAAAAATAAATTATCAGAACAGAAGAGAGGCTGTAAATAAACCTACACATATCAAGTATCTTGATTTATGACAAAAAAAAAACAACTCTGCAATTCAATGAGGAAAGAACGTTCTTTACAAAAGAATGGCATGCGGTGCTCAATTAAACATCCATTTAAAAAATGTGTCCATTGCCTCAAATCATGCCTAAAAATTAATTTGAGATGAATATTTGAACTAAATGTAAAGGTAAAACAATTAGCAGCTAGAAGAAAGCCTAGTGCAACAAAATGTGCTCATGACCTTGAGATAGCAACATTTAAAACAAAAACCAAAAACCAAAAACAAAAACAAAAAACACGGGTAGTATCAACCATAAAAGGAAAACAGACCAGGCTTGGTGGCCTGTAATCCCAGCACTTTGGGAGGCTGAGGGGGGTGGATCACGAGGTCAGGAGATCAAGACTATCCTGGCTAACGCGGTGAAACTCCGTCTCTACTAAAAATACAAAAATTAGCCGGGCATGGTGGCGGGCCTCTGTAGTCCCAGCTACTCCGGAGGCTGAGGCAGAAGAATGGCGTGAACCCAGGAGGCGGAATTTGCAGTGAGCAGAGATCGCGCCACTGCACTGCAGTCTGGGTGACAAAGCGAGACTCCATCTCAAAAATAATAATAATAATCTCTGCTTATCATATGATAATAATAACAAAGTGAGAAGGAAAGTCACAGACTTGCAGTAAATGCGCTTGAAAAAAATATGTTTATAAAATTATCCAACATGCATGTGAAAATATGTGCAACCTCATTAGGCCTCAGGAAATGCAAAGTAAAATCAGAAGGGGATCATCATATCAGAATAACAGTAATTAAAACACTAGTAATTTCCAGTGTATGCCAAGAATGTAGACATCTAGAACTGTCATATTTCTGGCAGGATTTGAAATAGGTTCAGCCACTTAAAAAGTTAACAGTAGCTAAAAAGTCAAACCTTCATATAACTTGTGATTTTTATAATCCATTTGTGCTCTTGAGGAGATACTCAAGATTAATGGGTTAATGTGTCTATTAAAAGATTGTAGCAGCCTTATTCATAATAATTAAAAACTGAAAATCAACCAAGTATTCATCAAAATTGATTGGAACGAATGAAATACAATATTACATAGCAATTACAAATTTTTTATTTTTTATTTTTTTTGAGACAGAGTCTCGATCTGTCGCTCAGTTTGGAGTGCAGTGGTGTGATCTCAGCTCACTGCAACGTCTGCCTCTTGGGTTCAAACGAGGCTCCTGCCTCAGCCTCCTGAGTAGCTGGGATTACATGTGCCCACCACCATGCCTGGATAATTTTTGTATTTTAGTAGAGACAGGATTTAGCCATTTTGGCCAGGCTGGTCTCGAACTCCTGATCTCAGGTGATCCGCCCACCTCAGCCTCACAAAGTGCTGGGATTATAGGTGTGACCCACCACGCCCAGACACAACTTTTTAAAGGAACTATTTTTACATGCAATGTATATCAGTAATCTCAGACAAAATGTTGAATGAAAGAAATCAGACAAAATTATTTATTTTTGTGTTTCTGTTTATATGAAATTCAAGAATAACCAAAACAAACCTGCGGGATCAGAAGTCCAAATAACAGTTACCTTGGTGTGTATAGGGATAGTAGTGGCTGTGAGAGGAATAAGTAAGTTTTCTGGGGAGCTGAAATATTTTATACCTTGATCTGTGTGATATTTAAAAGAGTGTATCCAGATCTAAAAATTAATCAAAACATACACCTGTGATTGGTATATTGATATACATCATTGATGTGACTCATTCTTCAATAAAAAATAAAAAGTAATGTTAGAAATAAAAATCAACATAATAAGAGACAGTAGTCACATGAAATTACTATGCACTACCTTTCAAAAATACATTTGGAAAAAAGAATTGCTTCCTAGGAAGATACACCTTTTCAAAATTATATAAAGAGAATATTCTTATTAATGCAATCAATTAGTGAAAGAAATGAGGTTTAAGGATTGAAAGCTAAAAAAACAGAACAGTGATTATTCATTCTTATAACAGAAAATTCAAAAGATTCAACAAAAAAATAATGGAGATTCATGAAACATTTCAGCAGTATCTTTAGCTATAGAATCTATGTACAAAATGTGATAAAATTTCATATATTAGGAACAACAAATTAGATAATAGAATTTTTTAAATCCTATTCTATAGATCTGAGTTGGTATAACATATCTAGCAATAATCCTATCAAATGTTGCCTATTTGGAGATAATAATTTTCCCTAAATTAAGTGATATATTTAATGTAGTTCAAAAAAAAAATCTCAGCAGGGTTTTAACAATTCTTACGAAGCTATCTAAAGTAATAAGCAACCAAAATTTGTCCATCAGAGTTCAAAATGTATTTACTAATTAAAACAATGTAGTTTCAAAATAGTGTTAGTCAAATATATATATATATAGAGAGAGAGAGAGAGAGACTAGCAAAAGATGAAAAAATACTGCGAATGTGATACAAACAGACCCCTGAATATATTGAAAGGTGGTCTTGGCAGAAGAAGTGTTATGCATCAGCAAAGAAAAGATGCCTCTTCCTATAAATGATGCTAGGACAACTGGCTCTCCATATGGAGAATGATAAATTAGATGCCTACCTCTTACCATGCCTGAAATAAATTCCAGATGGATTAAATACCTATATGTGAAAATGAAAATATTGAAACATTTATAAGAAAATATATGAAAGCAACGTTACGACATCAATGCAGAGAATCTTTTTTAAAGGAGACAAATAAAATTACCCCATAGAGTTAAAAGTAAATACATAGTCTGAGAATATTTACAATGCTTATAACTAATACAATTCTGGCAGCCATTCTCCTTCTAGAAATACTTGCAACATCTACACAACAAGAACTGTAACAGACGTTGGGTGTAGAATTGTTTGAAATAGTAAAAAAAGTGAAATTTAGAAAAAACACTCATGCATATGTACACATATGCATATACATGCACATTTATATATATGTATACATAGATATTCTTCAAGTATATAGGAGATATATACACATTTATACATTCATATAGATAGATATACATAACATATATAACTAGGTATATGTGTATATATGTGTGTGTGCATATATCTCATTTCGTTTCAGATCATGAGTATTATAAAAGTAATATATAACATATAATATATAATATACATCAAATATTACATATGAATTATTATGCGTGTATATATTATATTGTTATATGAATAGATATATGTGTGTGGATAGCTATATAGACAATAAATACATAGATATATTACCACAAATTTATCTATCTTGCTAGCTAGCTAGCTAACTATATTTGTTGTAAAACCATAAAATCAATGTTATATGAATTAAGTAATCTGATTTTTACAATACTCATGATCTGAAGTAATAGTGAATACATAATAAAAGGATGAAGGAACTGTGGAGAGAAAAAAAGTAGATTTCAAATGTGTGTATAGCATTCTACTTACACGAAAGTGAAAAATTTGCTTCAAATTTTTCATGAAAAACTTGAAGCAAAATTATGTATTAATATTTTATAAGACTTAGGCCAGGCACGGTGGCTCATGCCTGTAATCACAACACTTTAGGAGGCCGAGGCGGGTGGATCACAAGGTCAGGAGTTTGATACCAGTCTGATCAACATGGTGAAACCCCGTCTCTACTAAAAAAATACAAACATTAGCTGGGCGTGGTGGCGTGCACCTTTAGTCCCAGCTACTCGGGAGGCTGAGGCAGGAGAATCGCTTGAATCCAGGAGGCAGAGGTTGCAGTGAGCTGAGATCATGCCACTGCACTCCAGCCTGGGCAATTGAATGAGACTGTCTCACAAAAAATATTGGTAAGACTTGGTGGAACATACATAGATTCAGTTATATTTTATCTGTATTTTATGATCATCATGATGATTAATTTCCAAAGTATCAATATGAAAACACTTTGAGATGCATGTTGCATATTATAATTAAGGACTCTTACCTATTAAATTTGACAGTTTTCCCAGCAACTTTATTTGGAAGGACTAAAAATTACATATAAAATATTATTTCTATTCTCAATCTACACTGCATTATTATAAATAATAAATAGTATGGCATGAAGTATAGATACTATAAGAGAGAAGCAACAGACATATTTAAAAGCAATTTATTTGTAACAGAATTAGAGATATCCAATGGACCTCAAAAATCAGAGAATCTGAATAGAACAAGCAAGTGCACTCCAAGAAAAAAAATAAAATTAAAAAAACGAGGTAAGTCATCAAAGTGGATATTGCTAGGATCTATTGTAGGGCAAATTAGGAGCTTGATCTAAATGGAGAAGATTCCATATTCGGGGACAAAGTGAGCGGTAACAAGGAATTTCAAAGACAGTATTAGATTATTATATACCTTGAAAGCTTGTCAGAGACATTAGTAGTTGAGAGATATACATGTTTCCTACATGAAGCAAATTTAACCTTTATAATTAGATTTAATTTCATTGGTCCCACAGTGTAGGTATGCTGTGCTATCTCCTAGGGAGGGTGAATTCTGGTATTAACTCATTCTCCAGCTGTTTCATCTCTAGATGTTGGCTGGTCCAGAATATGGGTGATGACTCTACCCTTTAATGGTATAAATCCTGCCTAACTTTTCACTTCCCAAACCTCTCCAAAATAAATTTAGTCTGTATCTCAATGGAAGTGTAATAAATTTCCTGAGTAAAGGAGCTGGAGATTATTCCCAAACAATAGAACGTGAATTAGTTGGGGAAGTGAGATTACAGAGTACACTTTATTCTCTTGGTCTTTCCTTTATTCCTGGGCTTTTGTGAGCTTCTATCTGATATAAACACTCTCAAGGCCTTCACTAATCCCCTCACTCTTTTCCCTTTTTTCTGTATTGCATTAGAAATGAATATGTTCCTTTTTATATATAACTTTTACCTATACTTTCTGAAAAAAAAATCTAGATATTTTGTCTCTGAAGCCAGATCACCTGGGCTGGAATACAAGTTCTGTTGCTTACTAGCCGTACAACCTCAGGCAACTTATTATATTCTTCAATTGTCAGTTTGCTCGTTGTAATAAAATAGGGTTTTTTCTGAACATTAAGTAAACTAAGACCACCTGTAACCCAATTATAAACTGGCCTAGCACATAGTAAGTGCCCAGAATAGTTAACTGCTGTTTCACATCATTTCTTGTAACTTCTGACTGATATCCTCTGGGGAATACCCTGTAGGGCAGGGTTTTCTAACGCCTGGGCCACGGACCAGTACTGGAATGAGGCTGCACAGCAGAAGGTGAGCAGCAGGCCCGTGAGAGAGCAAAGCTTCATCTGTATTTACAGCTGCTCCCTATCGCCGGCATTACTACCTGAGCATCGCCTCCTGTCGGATCAGGAGCAGCATTAGATTCTCAAAGGAGGGTGAACCCTATTGGCAACTGCTGATGCCCCGTCTGGGACCATCTAGTTACAGGAAAACAAGCTCAGGGATCCCACTGATTCTACATTATAGTGAGTTGTATAATTATTTTATTATATATTGCAATGTAATAATAATAGAAATAAAGTGCACAATAAATATAATGCACTTGAATCATCCCAAAACCATCTCCCCAAAACCTACCCCAGTATGTGGTAAAATTGTCTTCCATCAAACTGGTCCCTGGTGCCAAAAAGTTTGGGGACTGCTGTTCTAGGGAATATATTCAGTTTATGTGCTGCTCCAGTGGTAGATTCCACTCTTCTCTAGAAGTGAATATTGCAATTAACCAAGTTCTCTGGCCTTATAATTGGTTTAAGGATGGGCATATGGTACAATTAGGGGCAATGAAACAAAGGATTTTGGGGCAGGTGGGCGGGGGGGGGGTGGTGCTAGAAGCGACGCAGGTGATTATTTTTTACTATTATGAGTTTGTAACAACATAAATTGAAAGCTATTGGTATTTTATGATAACAAGGTTAAAACTAAGGCCACATTTGATTACATGTTACATATTTTTGTAGCTGTATTTTTTGTCACTTGCAACATGTATTGTAAATTATATACCTGGCTTAATAAGCTAAGAAGATAGCTGCAGTCCTATACTTAGATAATAAAATCTTTTCTCCTTTACATTTAAAGGAACTGTTTGGGGAAGAAATTGAGTAGATGTCTCCATCTTAACCCTTCATATATCTTATTCATCAAAAGTAGTACTAATGAAAATAAATGTTCATGGAAATTTACATGCTCTTGCTCAATCCTTGTTAGTGATAACAAGTAGGGCTTTTTGCTAAAGAGTATTCTAGGTCCATCAAAGAATAAATCTAACTCT
Organism: Macaca mulatta; assembly: GCF_049350105.2. NCBI lineage: Eukaryota > Metazoa > Chordata > Mammalia > Primates > Cercopithecidae > Macaca > Macaca mulatta. The sequence continues at coordinate 59,817,822 of NC_133417.1, read as the reverse complement.
AAACAAGAAATGCATCATTTTGCACCAGTGATTGATATATTACACATCATTCTTTTTTTTATATTTATTTATTATTATTATACTTTAAGTTGTAGGGTACATGTGCATAACGTGCAGGTTTGTTACATATGTATACTTGTGCCATGTTGCTGTGCTGCACCCATCAACTCGTCATTTACATCAGGTATAACTCCCAATGCAATCCCTCCCCCCTCCCCCCTCCCCATGATAGGCCCCGGTGTGTGATGTTCCCCTTCCTGAGTCCAAGTGATCTCATTGTTCAGTTCCCACCTATGAGTGAGAACATGCGGTGTTTGGTTTTCTGTTCTTGTGATAGTTTGCTAAGAATGATGGTTTCCAGCTGCATCCATGTCCCTACAAAGGACACAAACTCATCCTTTTTGATGGCTGCATAATATTCCATGGTGTATATGTGCTACATTTTCTTAATCCAATCTGTCACTGATGGACATTTGGGTTGATTCCAAGTCTTTGCTATTGTGAATAGTGCTGCAATAAACATACGTGTGCATGTGTCTTTATAGCAGCATAATTTATAATCCTTTGGGTATATACCCAGTAATGGGATGGCTGGGTCATATGGTACATCTAGTTCTAGATCCTTGAGGAATCGCCATACTGTTTTCCATAATGGTTGAACTAGTTTACAATCCCACCAACAGTGTAAAAGTGTTCCTATTTCTCCACATCCTCTCCAGCACCTGTTGTTTCCTGACTTTTTAATGATCGCCATTCTAACTGGTGTGAGATGGCATCTCATTGTGGTTTTGATTTGCATTTCTCTGATGGCCAGTGATGATGAGCATTTTTTCATGTGTCTGTTGGCTGTATGAATGTCTTCTTTTGAGAAATGTCTGTTCATATCCTTTGCCCACTTTTTGATGGGGTTGTTTGTTTTTTTCTTGTAAATTTGTTTGAGTTCTTTGTAGGTTCTGGATATTAGCCCTTTGTCAGATGAGTAGATTGCAAAAATTTTCTCCCATTCTGTAGGTTGCCTGTTCACTCTGATGGTAGTTTCTTTTGCTGTGCAGAAGCTCTTTAGTTTAATGAGATCCCATTTGTCAATTTTGGCTTTTGCTGCCGTTGCTTTTGGTGTTTTAGACATGAAGTCTTTGCCCATGCCTATGTTCTGAATGGTACTACCTAGGTTTTCCTCTAGGATTTTTATGGTATTAGGTCTAACATTTAAGTCTCTAATCCATCTTGAATTAATTTTCGTATAAGCAGTAAGGAAAGGATCCAGTTTCAGCTTTCTACTTATGGCTAGCCAATTTTCCCAGCACCATTTATTAAATAGGGACTCCTTTCCCCATTTCTTGTTTCTCTCAGGTTTGTCAAAGATCAGATGGCTGTAGATGTGTGGTATTATTTCTGAGGACTCTGTTCTGTTCCATTGGTCTATATCTCTGTTTTGGTACCAGTACCATGCTGTTTTGGTTACTGTAGCCTTGTAGTATAGTTTGAAGTCAGGTAGCGTGATGCCTCCAGCTTTGTTCTTTTGACTTAGGATTGTCTTGGAGATGCGGGCTCTTTTTTGGTTCCATATGAACTTTAAAGCAGTTTTTTCCAATTCTGTGAAGAAACTCATTGGTAGCTTGATGGGGATGGCATTGAATCTATAAATTACCTTGGGCAGTATGGCCATTTTCACGATATTGATTCTTCCTATCCATGAGCATGGTATGTTCTTCCATTTGTTTGTGTCCTCTTTTATTTCACTGAGCAGTGGTTTGTAGTTCTCCTTGAAGAGGTCCTTTACATCCCTTGTAAGTTGGATTCCTAGGTATTTTATTCTCTTTGAAGCAATTGTGAATGGAAGTTCATTCCTGATTTGGCTCTCTGTTTGTCTGTTACTGGTGTATAAGAATGCTTGTGATTTTTACACATTAATTTTGTATCCTGAGACTTTGCTGAAGTTGCTTATCAGCTTAAGGAGATTTTGGGCTGAGACAATGGGGTTTTCTAAATATACAATCATGTCATCTGCAAACAGGAACAGTTTGACTTCTTCTTTTCCTAACTGAATACCCTTGATTTCTTTCTCTTGCCTAATTGCCCTAGCCAGAACTTCCAACACTATGTTGAATAGGAGTGGTGAGAGAGGGCATCCCTGTCTTGTGCCAGTTTTCAAAGGGAATTTTTCCAGTTTTTGCCCATTCAGTATGATATTGGCTGTGGGTTTGTCATAAATAGCTCTTATTATTTTGAGGTACGTTCCATCAATACCGAATTTATTGAGCGTTTTTAGCATGAAGGGCTGTTGAATTTTGTCAACAGCCTTTTCTGCATCTATTGAGATAATCATGTGGTTCTTGTCTTTGGTTCTGTTTATATGCTGGATTATGTTTATTGATTTGCGAATGTTGAACCAGCCTTGCATCCCAGGGATGAAGCCCACTTGATCATGGTGGATAAGCTTTTTGATGTGTTGCTGAATCCGGTTTGCCAGTATTTTATTGAGGATTTTTGCATCGATGTTCATCAGGGATATTGGTCTAAAATTCTCTTTTTTTGTTGTGTCTCTGCCAGGCTTTGGTGTCAGGATGATGTTGGCCTCATAAAATGAGTTAGGGAGGATTCCCTCTTTTTCTATTGATTGGAATAGTTTCAGAAGGAATGGTACCAATTCCTCCTTGTATCTCTGGTAGAATTCAGCTGTGAATCCATCTGGTCCTGGACTTTTTTTGGTTGGTAGGCTATTAATTGTTGCCTCAATTTCAGAGCCTGCTATTGGTCTATTCAGGGATTCAACTTCTTCCTGGTTTAGTCATGGAAGAGTGTAAGTGTCCAGGAAATTATCCATTTCTTCTAGATTTTCCAGTTTATTTGCGTAGAGGTGTTTATAGTATTCTCTGATGGTAGTTTGTATTTCTGTGGGGTCGGTGGTGATATCCCCTTTATCATTTTTAATTGCGTCGATTTGATTCTTCTCTCTTTTCTTCTTTATTAGTCTTGCTAGTGGTCTGTCAATTTTGTTGATCTTTTCAAAAAACCAACTCCTGGATTCATTGATTTTTTGGAGAGTTTTTTGTGTCTCTATCTCCTTCAGTTCTGCTCTGATCTTAGTTATTTCTAGCCTTCTGCTAACTTCTGAATGTGTTTGCTCTTACTTCTCTAGTTCTTTTAATTGCGATGTTAGAGTGTCAATTTTAGATCTTTCCAGCTTTCTCTTGTGGGCATTTAGTGCTATAAATTTCCCTCTACACACTGCTTTAAATGTGTCCCAGAGATTCTGTTATGTTGTATCTTTGTTCTCATTGGTTTCAAAGAACATCTTTATTTCTGCCTTCATTTCGTTATGTACCCAGTAGTCATTCAGGAGCAGGTTGTTCAGTTTCCATGTAGTTGAGCGGTTTTGATTGAGTTTCTTAGTCCTGAAGTTCTAGTTCTAGTTTGATTGCACTGTGGTCTGAGAGACAGTTTGTTATAATTTCTGTTCTTGTACATTTGCTGAGGAGTGCTTAACTTCCAATTACGTGGTCGATTTTGGAGTAAGTACGATGTGGTGCTGAGAAGAATGTATATTCTGTTGATTTGGGGTGGAGAGTTCTATAGATGTCTATTAGGTCTGCTTGCTGCAGAGATGAGTTCAATTCCTGGATATCCTTGTTAACTTTCTGTCTCGTTGATCTGTCTAATGTTGACAGTGGAGTGTTGAAGTCTCCCATTATTATTGTATGGGAGTCTAAGTCTCTTTGTAAGTCTCTAAGGACTTGCTTGATGAATCTGGGTGCTCCTGTATTGGGTGCATATATATTTAGGATAGTTAGCTCTTCCTGTTGAATTGATCCCTTAACCATTATGTAATGGCCTTCTTTGTCTCTTTTGATCTTTGATGGTTTAAAGTCTGTTTTATCAGAGACTAGTATTGCAACCTCCCCTTTTTTTTGTTCTCCATTTGCTTGGTAAATCTTCCTCCATCCCTTTATTTTGAGCCTATGTATGTCTCTGCGTGTGAGATGGGTCTCCTGAATACAGCAGACTGATGGGTCTTGACTCTTTATCCAGTTTGCCAGTCTGTGTCTTTTAATTGGAGCATTTAGTCCATTTACATTTAAGGTTAAGATTGTTATGTGTGAACTTGATCCTGCCATTATGATATTAACTGGTTATTTTGCTCGTTAGTTGATGCAGTTTCTTCCTAGCCTTGATGGTCTTTACATTTTGGCATGTTTTTGTAATGGCTGGTACCGGTTGTTCCTTTCCATGTTGAGTGCTTCCTTCAGGGTCTCTTGTAAGGCAGGTCTAGTGGTGACAAAATCTCTAAGCATTTGCTTATCTGTAAAGGATTTTATTTCTCCTTCACTTATGAAACTTAGTTTGGCTGGATATGAAATTCTGGGTTTAAAATTCTTTTCTTTAAGAATGTTGAATATTGGCCCCCACTCTCTTCTGGCTTGTAGAGTTTCTGCCGAGAGATCTGCTGTTAGTCTGATGGGCTTCCCTTTGTGGGTAACCCAACCTTTCTCTCTGGCTGCCCTTAAGATTTTTTCCTTCATTTCAACTTTGGTGAATCTGGCAATTATGTGTCTTGGAGTTGCTCTTCTCGAGGAGTATCTTTGTGGCGTTCTCTGTATTTCCTGGAAAAATATGGAATGCTTCACGAATTTGCGTGTCATCGACGCGCAGGGGCCATGCTAATCTTCTCTGTATCGTTCCAATTTTAGTATATGTGCTGCCGAAGCGAGCACGTATTACACAGCATTCTTATTTAAGACTGTAAACAAGATTTTATATCCCATTGTAGTTAATGAGAGAAACAATGATACTTTTATATGAGGTATTTTTTTACCATAGCCATGAATAACAAAGCACTGAGATATTATTTAATCTTTAAGTTTCATTTTAGAAAATAACGGAAACGGAACTATTTTTAGTACCAGGAACCAGGAGGCAAAGAAATGTCTGTGGTAAATCCATCCAAATGATGAGAATCAATACATTCTGCAATATCTGATTGAACAAATCAATACTTGCAGAAAAGAGATTCAAAAGGGAGGTGATCTTAAATATGCATCTGGCTACTCCTTGATGAACAGATTGCCTTCCTTAATGCTTAAAGTTTAGAAACATTAAAAAAAAAACCACTTCTAATAGCACTTAAAAGATTAATTTTCATGCAACTCACTTCAGATTTTCAAAAAAAATTAAAAATCATTACTTTTTTGCTTTATCATCTCCTCAGCATGTTTCAGATGTCCTTTCAAAGAGAAATATTGTGATTTTGTTTTTAATTTTGGCATATGTAGTAGAGAAAGTATGAAGAGTTGAAGAGTCCCATTCATCTTCCTTTTTTAATTACAACAGTTCATTCTTATTTACTTATGCAACCGAATCTGAATTTCAATATAATTTTTAGGTACAGTGAACCTCAATCTTGCAGATAAATATAAAATGATGAAATAATTTTAAGTTAAATTTGATTTTAGAATGAATACCTACCAATTTCTGAAATAATCATTTTGTTCTTTATTTAAATTTTGTGGTAGGAGACATTAGAATGCCTTTTGCTTCTTGTGTTGCACAAACTGAAAAGGCAGTCTAAATTTAGAAAGCATTACACAATTAATTTCAGGAGTCCTAATAATGAAATGTAAATAATGATTTTATTTTATTTTATTTTATTTTTTACTTTAAGTTCTGGGATACATGTGCAGGACATGCAGGTTTGTTACATAGGTATACATGAGCCATGGTGGTTTGCTGCACCCATCAACCCGTCATCCAGGTTTTAAGACCCACATTCATTAGGTATTTGTCCTAATGCTCTTCTTCCCCTTGCCCCCAAAATAATGATTTTAATTAACAAAAATATGTAGTGTCACCATCCCCAAAGCATTCATTACACTGTTGATAGTCCATGAAATAACATGAATCCTTGACGATAATTAAATGTATAATTATAATGACATCTTTTATATTGTGAGTTCCCAAATGAGAGGAAATATAATATCTACTTTTATAGTTATTCTGCAGTCTGAAGTAAAAATGGCAATTGGCCATAATCATAAATAAACAAAGAAGGCTATACAAAATATATATCACAGGTGATCAGAAACACCTTTCCTAATTTAAAAGAACTATGGTTATTTTAATTTAATGTACTATTTTAAAAGTGTACTGTTCATTGACTATTGCCAAATGAATGTGATAGTGAGGCCATATCACAAGCAAACTGTATTTCCAACTCTCCGAAAGTTATATCTTGCACTTTGTAGTCAATCTCTTCCCAACCCTCTGGAAATCACTAATCTGATTTCTGCCTCTATAGTTTTGTCTTTTACAGAATGTCACATAAATGCTGTAATAAAACACATAGCCTTATAAATCTGGTCTCTGCCTCTTAGCAAAAGGCTTTAGTGGTTCATGCATATTGTTATATCAGTAGTTCATTTCCTTTGAAACTGAGAATTATTTCATTGTTTAGAGGTACTACAGTTTATTTTGCCATTTACATGTTGATGGACATTTGAGTTGTTTCTAGTTTGGGAAGATTACGAATAAAATAGTCATATTATTTGTGTACAGGTCTTTATGTAGACATATCTTTTCATTTTTCTTCAGTAAATACCTACAGGTGAAATTGTTGGTTCCTATGCTCGGTGTATAATTATCTTCCTTAAAAAAGTTGAACTGTTTTTCAAAGTGCTGTACCATACAGCATTCCCAAAACAAGGTAAGAGAGATGCATTGCTCTGCACCATCACCAGGATTTGGAATTGCCAGTATTTCTAAATTTAAGCATCGTAGCAGGTGTATAGAGGTATCTCATTCTGTTTAATTTGCATTTCCTTTCTAATGATGCTTAGCATCTTTTCATGAGTTTATTTGCTATCTACACATGCTCTTTTGTTCACATCTTTAGCCCTATAATTTAATGGGGTGTTTTTCTTCTTATTGAGTTGTAAGGGTCTTCCTGTAGTCTGGTTTACATGTCCTTTATCAGACACATGTTTTGCAAGTATTTTCTCTCAATATATGGCTTATGTTTTTTTATAGTGCCTTTCAAAGAGTAGATGTTTAGTTTTGATGAAGTTTAATTTATTAGTTTCTCTCTTTATGTTTTTGGGCTTTTTGTTGTTCTAATAAACATTTGCCTAACTCAAGGTGCAATAATTTTTCTTTTATGTCTTTACTAAAATTGTTTCACTTTTGTTTCATTGTAGGTCTATTTCATTCAAATAAATTTTGTATATAGTGTGAATTAAGAGTAAAGATTCATTTTTATATGAATTTCAATTATTGCAGACATTTTTGTTCAAAAGAAAATCCTTTCCATTTTGAATTACTTTGGCATAGTTTCAAAAATTCATAAATTGATATGTGGGTTTACTTCTGGACTCTGTATCCTTTTATTGATGTTTTTGTCCTTTTTCCTCCAAAACAATACTGCCTTGAATTTTCTCAGCTTTTATTTTCCTGAAAATGTCTTCATGTATAGGAAATCTTAAAATCCAATAGTCCATGTCCTACAGTTTCTTTCTTTTTTTCCAGAAGATTTTTGATTTTTCTCCATATAAATTGTATAATTAAGTGGTCAATTTCTACCAAAAAAAAAAAAACTGGGATTTTGGTTGGGATTATGTTGATTCCATAGATTACTGTGAAGAGAACTTGATATCTTAACATATTTTTTTCTTCTAATCCCCAAATATGGTATAGGTCTGCATTTACTTAGGTTTTTAAACAATATCTCTTCATAATGTTTGTAGTTTTTAATCTAGAAATTCCTAAATCTTTCATATTTTATGCTATTATAAGAGATACAATTTAATTTCAATTTTTAATTTCTCATTCTATACTTCCAATAGTCTAATTTCTTCCTTTCCAAGTATGATGTCCCCAAGTAGATGGTGGGTGAGAGATGGAACTCCATGCACAAAAGGAGGGGCTTTAGCTAAGGAAGGTCATAGAAAATTTATTTATTAAAAACAGAATTAAAAAGAATACATGAAGCCCGTAATCATGGGCAATAATCTCTTAAAAATTCACTTTAACAATAAACTCAAGATGGAAAGTATTAGTTTACATGTTGGTCTTAGTTGACAAAAATGGTTCAGCAGTGGATAGTGGATAAAGGGCATTATTCACCTATGGTTCCTACACATAATTACATATTATGCATTTCTAAAAAAGAATAAGAAATATCTCAATATATTGCTGCGAAAGAATAAGAAATATCTCAATATATTGCTGCGAAATGATCTTGTGTATATGTTATCAAATAAACAATCAAGAAGGGAAAAAGTTTGCATATTGTGCTATGATTTTCTCCTTAAAAGTAGAGAGTAAACATAAGCCTTCATATTTGCTTATATTTTTTAGAAAATGAAAACAAAAACCAAATCTCTATTCAATAATCCTCTGTTGGGAAACAAAAGGATTAAGATTAAGGGGACAGTGACAGAAGCTAAATTTCCCTAAATATAGTTTGTCTTGAAGATTTACTTTTTAATTATGTAATAATATTTTACATAATAACAAAATACCTAAAAGCAACCTCTAAAGAGTCTCAAGTAAAAAAAAAAAATCTACATACTCTGTTAGATGCATAATTAGCAACACACAGAAACTATTTGAAGTGAATTTAAAATGCAATAATGTATCTTTCCTGTATGTCTCTAGTAGGATATATCTCAAGGAAAAACAATATTGAAAAAATTTAAAATTGTTTCAGTAATTACATTGTTGGTAGACTATTTTTGACATAGAAGAAAAGATGAACTGAATAAGATACGTGATATTAAGTAAAAGTCCTATATCCTTAACATGAATTCAAATAGTGTAAATTATTAATAATTTTTTCCTAAAATACATATGTATGCATATGCATTTGTACATGTACATGCAAACATATACACAGATCTCTAGCTCTGGGTACATGCAAAAATACACAGATTTCCAGCTCTATCCAACTGAGATGACTTAGAACCAAAGACCAATCTCATGGAATGAAGATCTCTAGGTCTAAACTTACAGATTCAAACTATATATGGAAACGAACAGAAAACATGCATGTTTTCCATTAAAACAAACCACAATCAATGAGTCCATGTCGGGGGAAAGAAACAAAGAATGTGATCCTGAAAAATCTTGGTATACCAGGTTGTAAGGAAGCTTCAAAGATTACTGAAAACACATGTGGTAGCCTACATCCAAAATCGCCACCATTGACCCTCATCTTCTGGTATTTATCAGGGTGTGTAGTCACCTCTAGGATAAAGTGTGGAGACCTATGTAACCAATAAAATATTTGGAATTAACTGTGTGTGTGTCCTATGACCAAGTCATTAGAGTCATTGCTACTTGTGCTTTGCTCTACTGAAATGGCTTACTCTGGGGAAAGCCATCTGCGATGTCATCAGAACATTAAAACAGCCTCTGGAGAGGCCCGTGTGTGGGGAAGAGAGGCCTCCTGGTAACGTGAAGCACAAGCTTGCCAACCGTGTGAGTGAAACAACTCGGAAGAGCATCCTCAATTTCTTTCAAGCCTTGAGATGACTGTTTCTCAGACAGACATCTTTAAAACTTCATTAGAGACCTTGACACAAGCTAATGAGCAATACTTAGTCATGAAGGGAAATGATATTTTCTTTAACTCACCGCTTCTGTCTGAAACCTGTTTATATAACTTCATAAAACTTCAGTTTCCAGGAAGATGGACTGGAAGTACTTCTCCCTACTTTTTCTACTGAGTAAAAACCATGGACATGATATATTAAACAGAAGAAGGCTGTGAAGGATAAAGAGAAGAAGGTATATATTAAAGATAACTTGGGATCTAAAGAATAACACAGTGGTGACCTTACTTGGATTACTTGTTTGTTCGTTTGTTTGTTTTTTGGAGACACAATTTTGCTCTTGTTTCCCAGGCTGGAGTGCAGTGCCTCCTGGGTTCCAGCAATTCTCCTGCCTCAGCCTCCCTAGTAGCTGGGATTATAGATGCCACACCCGGCTAATTTTTGTATTTTTAATAGAGATGTTGTTTCACCATGTCGGCCAGGCCAGGCTCGAGCTCCTGACCTTAAGTGATTCACCTGCTGGGATTACAGATGTGTACCACCACACCTAGCCAATTTTTGTGTTTTTAATAGAGACGAGGTTTCACCACGTCAGCCAGGCCAGGCTCGAACTCCTGACGTTAAGTGATTCACCTGCCTCAGCCTCCCAAAGTGCTAAAATTACAGGTGTGAACTACCACTCCTGGCCCTTACTTGGTTTTGATATTGTTTCTTATGTATCAGACATGGAAATGACAAAGTTGGCAACATGGAGATGTCAATGAGTAAAGGAAAAACAAACAAAAAGCCCACAAAACCCTTCTCTCTCCAGACAAAATAACAGAAAAAGAGTGGCCTCACAAGACAGAAAACTTTTAGGCAATAACTGCATAACTGCTCCACTCTTCATAGCTTCAAAAAACAACGACAAAAAATCAAGTTAAAGCCTTTGATTTCTCAGATGTAGCAAATAATTTTTTGACAAATAATCTATAATTTATATTATTCTTTATTTTGGATTAATATAGATACCTTAGTGAATTGATTCTATAGAATTCATTTAGATAATCCTAGAAAACAAATTAACATGTAAGTTGTCTCTATTTCATTATGTTTTAAAAAATAATTTCAGGGACTAGAGAACGTCATGTGGCACATGAAGTCGTAAGTAAGGTCATCCAGCATAGAAATTAAATACTGACTCCACCCACCCTTTCCCAGCATATGACATTAACAAGCTATTACCTGTCTGATCTTCCTTTTCCATATCTCTCACACACACACACACACACACACACACACACACACGCCTGCATTTGCACATACACATATACAGAATAAACTAGCCTGATGATATACTGTGGCTTGCTTTTCTCATTCAATAATACATAAGGAAAATAACTATAATCTCATGGAGCTATAATTAATTCATTTTAAAGTCTATTTTTGACTTATTAAAATTTATAAATAAATGGAAAAAAGTCTATCAAATGCTCTTTCTCTCAAAACAGTGAGTTCATCCCCAAGTAATCAGCAAAAGCAATCAATAAATCAATAAAATCATAACTTTTATAAACCTAAAATTATTTTATAAAAGTAAACATTTAAATCCCTAAAATGACTGCAGATTTGTGTCTTAAGAGATCTCACCATACTTTTTGGTTTAGCAACCAAAAGTTAAAGTTGTTCATTGTTTTGTATTCTTTCATGAGTTTGTTCAGTTAGCTGTAGCCACAAGAGCAGGCATAGGAGAGGCTCAGGAAAACAAAACTTTTTAATATTCACAGGTCCTAGAGGCACCAAATGCCACCTGAGTTCACATGGGAAAGACACCGTGGTGGTCAGGAGGCAGAAGACAGGAGCAGGGAAGAGTTAGGCCACTGCCTTTATTGAGGTTCCCAAAGGAAAGGTAAGGCAGATGGATTGAACCATTGATGATTGTCTAGTTTGCATAATTACAAAAGGAGTTGGGCTACCAGAGTAATCTGTAGTTCCCTGGTACCTGGCCCTGGGATAATTAAGGCAGAGGCATATTGCCTTCTGGGTTTATGAACCAGACGGAGAAGATAAAGCTCCTGATCGGTTGGTTTCCATATCAAAGACATGAGCCCTTTATTATCTTTAAGAATTAACTAGCCCAAAGAGGAGCAGTCACGACCCAGCTAGAAAAGATTTTTAAGATGTCAAAACATCGTAACGTAAAGAAAATATTGAAGTATTTTAATACATTGGTTATTATTTAGTTTACTTGTAGAAGGTAATTATGATTTATCTTGCACAGATGCATTGATTTAGAGATCAAATTACCTGCAACTATATTGTGAGGACTGACATTTGGAAGACTCATTTTGCTTTTCTATTTTTGATTAATTGACATAATGAGGTGAGGCAATAATTTTTTCTCTTGCTAAACAAAGATGGTAAATATTCTTTCTGCAATTACAATTTTACTACAACATCATCACAGACCAGAGGCACTGTCAGGCAATGCATAGGGTGTCATGGAGAGATTCCTCTCCACTCTATCTATTATTAATAGCTCAGTAGGCAAAACATAAATTAACTTCTGTGACCTAAATGGAAAAGGATTACAGATTACATTAAACAGCTAGAATAATACAGAAGGCCATGCTAAAATACCAAGCATTAGAATGATGCCAGGAAAAAACAAAGAAGATATAGAAAAAAAGAAAAAAACACATCATATTGTCAGAGTCAAATCATAATTAACACATGGGTTTGTACAAGATTGTTTAAAATATGGTCTTCTTATGAGTAGAGAATAAATATTTCTGATCCCTCTCTCATAGCAGTAACATATTATTAAGAGGGCAATACAGATATTCACACTAGTAACAAAAGACCATTAGGTTTCTATATCTGCATGTATATCTCTTAAAACTCCTGATATCGAACTGCTGGATTTTTGCACAGGGCACGTCAGAATGTGTCATGTGTGGGGATACTGGAGAGTAAACTGCGTTACTGCAGATGTTTTTTATCTGGAATCACTTGTTCCAGATCCCAGCTTGGCCTTTTGTCTTTCCCCTCAAAGGAGGAAAAAATGCTAACAGTATTATCTTTGCCTCTGAGAACAGATAAGATATGTCATTCATTTTATTCATTTGTTATTTATCCCTTGAGTTTCTTGCCAATATATGTAGTGCTGAGACCCTAATTGTGGTAACATCTTATCCTTTAAAAACAACTAGACTCAAAACAATTATAGGCTTGAGATAATAAGAGAGACAAGAGAAGGAGAAATGTAGAAGAATACATGCGGTGGAAGTGAGGTGAGGTTAATTGAAATGTAAGAAATGGAGTGACATAAAATGCAAGAAATGGAAAGATTGAAAAAATAAAACCATTAAAACCCCCCAAAATGTAAGGTTTACTCTTGAGGAAATATTTTCCAGAACTTTGTGGCTATTGATTTGTCTTCTTGACTCAATAAAACTGAGCTATCACTTGAAATCTATTCTGACTCAAAACTCTTGTTCCATAAATGTTAAGATCTATAGGTTTATTACACAATAATTACACAATAAGATTAGGATGTATCTTAATCGTTTTCTTTGCTCACACATTACACAGATACACGTACACACAGAAGAAAAGAAAAGGATAATTTTTAATAAAATTATGTTACCATTTTAAAATATATATTTGTGTGATAATTGTTAATTTAGATGATTTCCTAGAAAAAAATACATCTAATAAAAGACAAATTTGCAAAACAAAAGAATGTGAGGCTAATAATGCTGTTTAATCACACAAAATTTACATGTCATCTTTGTCATTTATCACAAGCAATATAGTAAAATGCTCTAATAGTTTTTCTGTTTTATTCTCAGTTTTGCGTATGCAACTTAACATGCTTTTTTTAAGGCTGTATTTTCATTTCTGACTGAGTGTGCATTTATTTCCTTTTATTGAAATTGTGGGCCGGGCACGGTGGCTCAAGCCTGTAATCCCAGCACTTTGGGAGGCCGAGGCGGGTGGATCACGAGGTCAGGAGATCGAGACTATCCTGGCTAACACGGTGAAACCCCGTCTCTACTAAAAATACAAAAAAAAAAAAAAAACTAGCCGGGCGTGGTGGCGGGCGCCTGTAGTCTCAGCTACTCGGGAGGCTGAGGCGGGAGAATGGCATGAACCCGGGAGGCGGAGCTTGCAGTGAGCCGAGATCACGCCACTGCACTCCAGCCTGGGAGACACAGCGAGACTCCGTCTCAAAAAAAAAAAAAAAAAAAAAAAAAAGAAATTGTGGTACACCATATGATTTTTCCTCATTTTGTTGGTTAATTGAGAGAAACTTTTCATTCACACAATACACTGCATAGTGTTCACTGCTAAAAATAAATGCTTTTTTTTTTCCAGGGTATAGTCTCAAACATGAAATTGCAAAACCTACGTGTATACTTGATTTTATCTTATTATTAATTCATTATTCTTTTTTAATAATAATTTACTTGATTCTTAGCGTTCTTTTAATTTGCATTTCTTCCAATACTAGTAAGATTGTGTAACTTCAATGTGATGAACACATACACTATACTTATACATATACATATACATTATGTATACATATACATGTGATGCTATTACCTGTATGCTTCGTGTAAAATCATTTGCTCACTTTGACGTCAATCTAATGTTAAATCTATAATTATCCAGACAGTCTGATAGTGGCATAAGAATATACGTGTAGATCAACAGAATAGATTTAATGATCTAAAATAAACTTTTATGTTTGTGGTACATTGATTTTTCAGAAATGTGCCAGGGCAATTCAATGGGAGGAAAATTGACTTATCAACAAATGGTACTGGGGCAATGAAATGTTGATATTTAGAGCTTTCTCTTTGACTCACACAATATACAAAAAATTAGCTTAACTGAATGATAGCTCTCACTGTAAGAGCTAAACCTGTAAAATTTCTATAAGAAAATATACAAGAAAATGTTCATGATTTTAAGTTCTGGATTTCTAAGATATGACACTAAAACTGTGATCCATAGACAAAATCAATGATAAATTTCACTTTATCAAAATTTAAAAATTTTGTTTCAAAAGACACCATTAAAAAAGTGAAAAGCAAGAGTCACATACTAAGGGAAAATATTGCCATTCAGATATGAAAATAATATGTTTTAAACGTATATTTTTAAAATATCCTTAGCCCATTATAAATGAGAAAAGGTAGTTCTGGTTCAAGATGGCTGACTAGATGTAGCTAGTGGGCACCTTTTCCATGGAGAGAAACAGAAATAACAAGTAAATATTCACACTTCAGACAGATTATCTAAGAAAGAACAAAGGATTTCATCAGAAAAGTGACAGGAATTATGGAAAGAAGATGAGAGTGAAGCCAGGCAGCCTGCTGGGCTGTTATCAACATGGAGCTGGGAGAGGCGCCCTCACTTGTGGAAGGGATGAGTAGGGAACTACTGAGACTCCACACTTTCTCTGAAGTCTTTTACAGTCCTAACTACCGGAGAGCCTCTCAACCACCCAACCCGAGAACTGCAGAGTAACACAGAGAGTTGCCTACAAATTGCACAGAGACATTGCTCAAAATCACATAGAATCATACATGCATTTGAGTCCTGAGCAGCTGATGACCAGTGCCACTCTGAAAGCCCAGACCCTAGAGACCTGAGCTTTGCTCTGGGACTGCCAACACCACTTGTGCCATGGCTTCCACCAAGTAAGGGATGGATCGTGGAGACTGGGCAGCTATGTTTGCCCCAGCAATGGATACAGCCACAGCTGCTACAAGATTGAGGAGAGTGTGAACTATGCACCCCATGGTTGCCTGCCTCCACTGGCTCCCTCTGTGTGGGCCTGCCATATTCAGTGGTGGGCCCTCAGTGCAGCCACCCTGCCGCCTCCTGAGCATTTCAACTGCAGCTCAGCATGATTCTGAGAGCCCAAACGCTAGAAGCTTGTGTTCTGCCCTGTGGTTGGCACTACTGCCTCAGCAGCTGCCACGGCAGCCAAGCCATGGAGGGAGTATGGAGACTGGGAACCTTCATGTGCCCCAACAATGAATACCATTGCTGCCACTGCAGGATGGAAGCATGAGTGGGCCACATGCCTGACAGGTGCTAGCCTCCACTGCTCCTGCTGAGAGGGGCCTGCCTTCCCTCCCAACATCTCCATGGCATAGCTACTCCGCTCTTGCCTGAACCTTTCAGCAGCAGCCTGATACCATTCTGACAGCCCAGTCCCCAGTGGCCTGCATTCCACGATGGGGCTGTCACTGCCACTGGTAGCAGGCCAGGGAGAGTACATGGAGACTGAGGGCCTTCAGGCATACCAGGGACAGTTGTTGTTGCTTCTGCTCCTTCAGGACAAAAGCATGAGCAGTCTGTGCATCCCTCCACTACCTGCCTCCACTGCTCCCTCTGAGAGGGGCCTGCCTACCCTGTTGGCAGGCCCACAGTGCAGCCACCCTGCCACTGCCTGAGTGTTCTGCCTGCATGCCCTAAAAACCTGACCACCTCTCCCTATCACTACCAGCACGTGAACTTGGAGACCTAAGGGCAAATCTCCTGGTCAAGTCCCAGCCCAGTTCTTCCAAGACCTGTGCATGCAGAGGGCTGTCTAGGGGCTTGAGGACTACAGATTTGCCTCGCCTGGTCCACCATGTCTAGCACCTGATCATTCTTCCCAGGGTCTGAGGTCAAGCTGACCCAACCAGCTGAAACCACCACAGCTGACACCTACCAGCATGCACTAAAAGGCATAGCCCTTTCCCCTTTCTACAAAAAACGGCATCACAGCATTGTTCCTGTATCAGGGAACAGGTGAGCCCCAAAGCTGTCTGTATTTGCTGAGGGAAGATGTTTCACCTTAAAGTCAGTTCCATGGAGAACTGTGGGACAGGTGTTTTCCATGGCTCTTGTCTACATTGTGACCTTGAAATAGAGGACAGTCACTGAACTGAGAGTCACAAGCCCTGGGACATGTGATAGAGAACTGGATCATGTTCCTGCCTGCCAAGGATATGAAGCTGGTGCTGTCCCCTTCCCTACTGTGGAGACTTCAGTACAGTGGAGACCTCAGTACACAGAATACAGTGAGCACTGCTTATATGCCTAGTACATTACTACTATAACCATCACATAAGAAACCCCCAACACAAAGTCTGTCTATAACCAAGGAACTCATACAGAGCTTTAATCCCATGAATGCACATAGAATTAAATCCAAACACAACAAACATTACAGTCACATCCTCAAGGCAGGAAAAAAAAGATTCCATCTAAATAATCTAAATGAAAGTAAATTCAAAAATGAAAGTAACAGCTTCTTCAGAGGAGAAGGAACCAGCATAAGAACTCTGGCAATATGATTAAATAGAGCATTAGGAAATCCTCAAAGAATAAAACCAACTCTTTAGAAATGAAAATTCTGAAGCAATATGTAAAGAATTCAAAATATGGGCTTTAAAGAAGGCCAATGAGATTGAAATGAAAACTGAAACCTCACACAAAGAAATCAGAAAATCAATTCAGGATTGAAAGAGAAGATAATTACTTTTTAAAAAGAAAACTTTTGGATATAAAAAAAAATTGCAGGATTGTAAAATACAATTGAAATCTTTAATGATAGGTTAGACCAAGCAGAAGAAAAACAATGTCAGAATTGGAAGACAGATTTTTTTGAATTAGCTCAGTCAGACAAAAATAAAGAAAAATGATTTTTTTAAATAAATAAAGCTTTTGAGAAATATGGGATTATATGATGTGCTCAAACCTACAAACTGTAGCTACTCTGGAGGGAAAAGAATAAAAAGTAAAAAGCACGGAAAGCCTATTTGAGAGAATAATTCAGGATAAGTTCTCTGGTCTTGTTAGAAATCTGGAAATCCAAATGCAAGAAGCTCAGAAAACTCCTGGGAGATACAGGGCAAAAAGAGCTTCACCAAAGCATATAGTCGTCAGGCTCTCCGAAGTTAGCATGAGGGAAACATTTCTGAAAGTGGCAAGAGAAAGACATCTAATCATTTAAAAAAAAAAAAAAAAATCACATCAGACTAACAGTGGACCTCTCAGCAGAAATTGTAAAATCCAGAAGATATTGAGATCCTATCTTCAGTCTTATTAAAGAAAAAAAAAAATGCAATCCAAGAATTTTGCATCCTACTAAATAAAGTTTCATAAACAAAGGAAAAATAATGTCTTTCCCAGATAAGCAAACACTGCAGGAATTGTTCACCATTGGACTGGCCCTAAAAAAGTGCTCAAAAGAGTTCCAAATATGGAAATGGAAAACAATACTCATCATCATAAAAACACATGGAAGCATAAAACTTTCACTTATAAAGCAATTACACAATTGAGATAGCAAAGCAACTAGGTAATAATTAACAATATGACTGGAACAAAATCTCTTACATCATTTATTAACATTGAATGTAAATGGACTAAATGCTCCACTGAAAATATGTAGGCTGTTGGAATGAGATAAAAAATCATGATCCAATCATATGCTGCATGGAAGAAATCCAACTAACTGGCAACGACATTTATATACTGAAAGGAAAAGGAGTGCAAAGAGATATGCCATGAAAATTGGAAACAGAAATGATCAGGAGTGGCTACATTTACATGAAAGAAAACAGATTTTATAGCAAATATAGTTAAAAAATGAAGAATGTCATTATATAAGGATAAAGGAATCAATTCAACAAGAAAATATAATAATTATAAATATATATGCACTCTATAGTGGAGCACCCAAATTTATACAACAATAGTACTTGATATGGTTTGAATGTGTTACCACCCAAATCTCATCTTGAATTGTAGTTGCCGTAATCCCCATGTGTTGTGGGTGGCTAGTTACCCCCATGCTGCTGTTCTTGTGATACTGAGAGACTTTTCAAGATATCTACTGGTTTGATACAGGGCTTTTCCCCTTTTGCTAGGCACTTCTCCTTCCTGCCACCATGTGAATAAGGACATGCTTGTTTCCCTTCCTACCATGATTGAAAGATTCCCACAGCCTCCCCAGCCATGCTGAAAAGTGAGTCAATTTTATTTATAAATTACCCAGTCTCAGGTATATCCTTATAGTAGCATGAGAATGGACTAATAGAGTAAATTGGTACCAGGAGTGGGTGCTGGTATAAGGATACCCAAAAATGTTGAAGCGACTTTGGAACTGGGTAACAGGCAGAGACTGGAACAGTTTGTAGGGCTCAGAAGAAGACAGAAAATGTGGGAAAGTTTGAAACTTCCTAGAGACTTGTTGAATGGCTTTCACCAAAATGTTGATAGTGATAAAGACAATGAACTCCAGGCTGAGGTGGTCTCAGATGAAGATGAGAAACTTAATGGGAACTGAAGTAATGGTCACTCTTGCTGGGCAAAGATTCTGAAAGCATTTTGCCTCTGCCCTAGAGATCTGTGAAATTTTACTTGAGAGAGATGATTTAGGGTATCTGGTGGAAGAAATTTGTAAGCAACAAAGTGTTCAACAGGAAGCACAGCATTAAGACTTGGAAAATTTGCATCCAGATGATGTGATAGAAAAGAAAACCCCATTTTGTGGGTAGAAATGCAAGTCTGCTGCAGAAATTTGCGTCAGTAATGAGTAGCCAAATGTTAATCACCAAAACAATGGAAAAAATGTATCCATGGCATGTTAGAGACCTTCATAGCCCCTCCCATCACAGGCCTGGAGGCCTAGGAGGAAAAAAATGGTTTCATGGGCTGAGCCCAGGGCTCCCCTGCTCTATGCAGCCTAAGGACATGATGCCCTGCATCCCAGCTGCTTCAACTCCAGCCACGGCTAAAAGGAGCCAACTTATAGCTCAGGCCATTGCTTCAGAAGATGCAATCCCCAAGGCTTGGTGGTTTATACATGGTTTTGGACCTGGGGGTACAGAGAAGTCAAGAACTGAGGTTTGGGAACCTCTGCCCAGATTACAGAGGATGGATGGAAACACCTGGATGTTCAGTTTGCTGCATGTGCAGAGACATTATAGAGAACCTCTGCTAGGGCAGTAAGGAAGGGAAATGTAGGGTTGAGCCCCCACACAGAGTCCCTACTGGGGCGTTGTCTGGTCAAGTTGTGAGAAGACGGCCAGCATCATCCAGAACCCAGAATGGTAGATCCACCGATGGCTTGCACTGTGCACCTGGAAAAGTGGCAGACAGTCAACATCAGTCCATGAAAGCAGCCAGGAAGGGTGCTATACCCTGCAAAGCCATAGAGATGGAGTTGCCCAAGGTCATGGGAGCCTACCTCTTGTATCAGCAGCCCTGGATGTGAGACATGGAATCAAAGGAGATCATTTTGGAACTTTAAAGTTTAATGACTGCCCTATGGGATTTTGGCCTTACATGGGGCCTGTAGCCCTTTTGTTTTGGCCAATTTCTCCCACTTGGAATGAATGTATTTGCCCAGTGGTTGTACCTCCATTGTATCTAGGAAGTCACCAACTTACTGTTGATTTTACAGGCTTATAGGTGGAATGGACTTGCCTTGTCTCAGATGAGACTTTGGACTGTGGACTATTGAGTTAATGCTGGAATGAGTTAAGACTTTGGAGGACTGTTGGAAGAACATGATTGTTGCATTAGTTCTCACTCTGCTAATAAAGACATACACAAGACTGGGTAATTTATAAAGGAAAGAGGTTTAATGAACTCATATTCTACATGGCAGTGAAGGCTTCACAATCATGGTGGAAGACAAAGAAAAAGCAAAGCGATATCTTACATGGTGGCAGGCAAGAGAGAAGTGAGAACCAAGCGAAAGGGGAAACCCCTTATAAAATCATCAGATCTCATGAGACTTATTCACTACCACAAGAACAGTAGGGGGAAACCACCCCCATGATTCAATTACCTCCCACTGGGTCCCACAACACATAGGAATTATGGGAACTACTATTCAAGATGAAATTTGGGTGGGGACACAGCCAAATCATATCAATTATGTTTTGAAATGTGAGTACTTGAGATTTGGGAGGGACCAGGGGTAGAATAGTACGGTTTGTCTCTGTCTCCACCCAAATATCTTCTTGAATCATAGATTCCATAATCCCCACATATTGTAGAAGGGAATTGAATAACAATGAGTTTTCCTCATGCTATTCTTATGATAGTAAGTTCTCACAAGATCTGATGGCTTTATAAGGAGCTTCCACCTCCGCTTGGCCCTCATTCTTCTCCTTCCTGTCACCTTGTGAAGTAGGATGTATTTGCTTCCCCTTCTGCCATGATTGTAATTTCCTCACAGCCATGCTGAACTATGAGCCAATTAAACCTCTTTCCTTTATAAATTACCCAGTCTTGGGTATGTCCCTATAGCAGCATGGGAATGAACTAATACAGTACTAGACCTAAGAAATGAGATAGATAGCAATAAAATTATAATGGGGAGGGGGTCTTCAGCACCCCACTGACAACATGGGACAGATCATCAAGGCAGAATTTTAGCAAAGAATGTCTAGACTTAAATTGAACTGAAGACCAAATGAATGTAACAAACATTTACAAAACATTCTATTCAACAACTGCAGAATATACACTCTTCTCTTCTGTGCATGGAGCATTCTCAAAATTAGATAATATACTAGGCCACAAAGCAAGTCTCAATAAATTTTTTAAAATCAAAATTATATTAAGTATTTTTTAAACCACAGCAAAATGACGGTAGAAATCAATACCTAAAGGAGCTCATGGAAATTAAACAACCCATTCCTAAATATTTGTTGGGTAAAAATGAAATAAAGGTGGAAATTATAACAATTTTTAAACAAATGGAAATAGAGACAAATCATACAAAAACCTCTTGGATACAGCAAAAGCAAGGTGAAGAAGAAAGTTCATAATGTTAAATGCCTGCATCAAAAAGATAGAATGAGCTCAAATTAACAATCTAACACTGCACCTCAAGGAACTAGAAAAAAACAGCAAACCACACTCAAAGATAGTAGAAGAAAGGAAATAACAAAGATCAGAGCAGAACTAAATTAAATAGAGATCAAAATAATATAAAGCATTAATAAAAGAAAAAGTTATTTGAAAAGATAATAAAGTTGATAGACTGGTAGCTAGATTAACCAAGAAAAAAAGAAGATTCAAATTAGCACAATCAGAAATGATAAAGGTCACAGTACACCTGATACCACAGAAATATGAAGATCATTGGAGACTGTCATAAGCATCTCTATGTGCACACACTAGAAAACCTAGAGGGAATAGATGCATTCCTGAAAATGTACTATCTCTTAAGATTAAACCAGGATAAAATAGAAATTCTGAACAGACTAATAATGAGTAGTGAAATTGAATCAGTAATTTAAAAAATATTCTAAGAAGAAGAAGCCCACCACCAGATAAATTTATAGCTGAATTCCACCAGACATACAAGGAAGAACTGATACAAATCCTACTGAAACTCTTCCAAAATATCAAGGAAGAGGGAATCCTTTTTAATTCATTCTGTGAAGCCAGCATAAGCCTAATACCAAAATCAGGCAAGGACACCACACACACAAAAATAGAATGCTAGAAGCCGAGAACCCTAATGGATATAGATACAAAAATCCTCAACAAAATACTAACAAACCAAATCCAACAGCATGTCAAAAAATAATACACAATGATCAAGTGGATTTTATTCCAGGGATTCAAGTATAGCTCAACATATGCAATCAGTAATGTGCAAATCACATATGCACATTAACAGAATTAAGAACCTGAACCATATGATAGTCTCAATAGAACAGAAAATGCATTCAATAAAATCAAGCATACCTTTATGATAAAAACCCTGGACAAACTAGGCATGGAAGAAACATGCCTCAAAATAATAAAAGGCATATATGACAAATCCACACCCAACATCATGTGAAACTAAAATAAGTTGAAAGCATTCCCCCTAATAACTTTAGCTGGACAAGGATGTCCACCATCACCTCTCCTATTCAACATAGTACTAGAGGCTTTAGCCACGGCAACCAGGCAAAAGAAAGAGTAAAATGCATTCAAATTGGAAAACAGAAAGTCAAATTACATCTGTTCACAGATGATATGATCTTATATCTAGAAACCCCTATAGCCTCCTCCAAAGATTCCTGGATTTCATAAATGTCTTTAGTAATGTTTCAGTATACAAAATTAATGCACAAAAATCAGTAGCATTTCTATACACCAACAATGATCAAGCCGAGAACCAAATCAAGAACTCATTGCCATTTACAAAAAAAAGGACAATATGTAGAAACATATTTAATCAAGGAGATGAAAGATGTCTAGGAGCAAAACTACTGAACACTGAAAAAAAAATAATGGATGACACAAACATATGGAAAATCATCCCTTGTTCACAGATTGGAAGAATCAACACTGTAAAAATGGCCATACTGCCCAAAGTAAGCTACAGTGTCAACACAATTCCTATCAAATTTCCAATGTCATTTTTCACAGAATTAGAAAAAAAATTCTAAAACTCATATGAAGCCAAAAAAACAAAACAAAACACAACAAAACAAAAACCACTCGAATAGTCAAAGAAATCCCACTGGAAAATAATAATAATAATAATAAAGCTGGAGGCATCTCATTATCTGACTTCAAATTATACTTCAAGGCTATAGTAACCAAAACAACATGGTATAGAAATAGACACATAGATTAATGAAATAGACACATAGATTAATGAAATAGAATAGAGAACCCAGAAATAAAGTCACTGATCTTTGACAAAGTTAACAAACAGTATACCAGGACACCCTATTGAATAAGTGGTGCTGGGAATATTGGAAATTAATATGCACAAGAATGAAACTGCACCCCTATCTCTCATCATATACAAAAATTAACTCAAGATGGATTAAGGACTTGAATATAATAAGGGACCTGAAACTGTAAGAATCTTAAAAGAAAACCTAGGAAAAACTTATTAGGACATGAGCCTAGGTAAATAATTTATGACTAAGCATGCAAAAGGACATACAGCAAAAACAAAAATAGAAAAATGGGCCTTAACTAGACCAAAAAGCTGGTGCATGGCAAAAGAAATAACAGAATAGACAACTTACAAAATGGGAGAAAATATTTGCAAACAATTTATCCAACAAAGGGCTAGTATTCAGCATCTAAAAGGAACTCAAACAACTCAACAAGAAAAATCAAATAAACCCACTGAAAAGTGGACAAAGGATATGGACAGACATTTTTTCAATAGAAGACATACAAGTCACCAACAAATATGTGAAAAGATACTCAACATTGCTAATCATCAGAGAAATGCCAGTGAAAACCAAAATGAGATAGGATTTTATACCAGTCAGAATGGCCATTATTTAAACATGAACAAACAACAGATGTTGGCAAGGATGTGGAGAAAAGGGAACACTTAGACACTGTTCGTAGAAATGTAAATTAGTACAATCTCTCTGGTAAACAGTACGAATATCTCCTAAAGAACTAAAAATAGAACTACCATTTAATCCAGCAGTCCCACTTCTGGGTATCTACCAAAAGAAAATAAATCATTATATCAAAGAGACACCTGCACTCACATGTTTATTGCAGCACTATTCAAAATAACAAAGTCATGGAATCATCCTATGTGTCCATCAATAGATGATTGGATTAAACATGTAGCCTATAGGGTTTCTTGCAGCAACGTGGTGATACTAGAGGTCATTACCTAAGTGACATGATTCAAAAACAGAAAGCTAAAAACCACATGTTCTCACTTATAAGTGGGAACCAAACAATGAGTACCCATAGACAGTGGAGACTTCAAAGTACAGGAGGATGGGTGGGGTGTGAGGGATGAAATGGTACCTATTGAGGACAATGTACACAATTCAGCTGGTGGGTACACTAAAAGCTGAGACTGCCACTATGTAATATATCCATGTAAGAAAACTGCATTTGTACCCCCCAAATCTATAAAAATAAAATTAAAATAAATAAATAAAATTTTAATGTGAAAAGATACTAGAATTGACATTTCTTCAAATAAAACATATGATTGGTCACTAAATATATGAAAAGATGTTCCAAATCATTATTTACAGGGGAAATGCACATTAAACAACAATAAGATACCATTTTACATCTTCTACAATGGCAATAATCAAACAAACAATAATAAAAGTGATGAGGATGTGGAGCAATCGGAACCCTCATACCTTTCTGGTGTGAATGTCAAATGGTGAAACCAGTTTGAAAAGCTGTTTGATAATTCTCAAAATTTTAAGCATAAATTTACAATGAAACCAGTCAACCCACTTCTAATCCTTTGTCCAAAAGAGGGGAAAACACAGAACCACAAAATGATTTGTATGAGAATGTTTAAAAATGCATTATTCACAATAGCCAAAAATTGGATACAACCAAAATGCCCATCAACAGATTAATGAATAGACACAATGTGATATATCTGTAAGAATATACAATCATTAATATACTATTAATCAATAAAAAGGAAGAAACTACCGATGCATCATGCTACACTGTGGATCATCTTTAAAATGTTATACTAAGTGAAATAAACCAGATATGGAATACCATATATTTTATGCTTACACCAATATAAAATGTCCAAAAAAGGCAAATCTATAGAGACAAAAAGATTTCTAGTGGACTGCAGCCGGGGACAGGAAAAAGTAGTGACTATGAAAGGACATCAATAATCTTCTGGGGGTAATGGAAATGTTCTAAAATTGGATTAGCTGATTGTTGCACCACTTTGCATATTTATTAAAAGTCATTGAACTGAAAATTTTAATTGGGTAAATATTATGTTTATAAATTATACCTCAACAAGACTTTTAAAAATGCATTTTATGTGTAACACAGAAACACAAAATGTGTTGTGTGATGTCATGACCTTGGGATTGTTTCATAATTATGGTTATGCATGACTTAAATAAATTATGCATGACTTATCTGTACTTTCAAGGTTTATACATGAATATTACTTTACTCTCCAACAAATCCATACCTACTAATCCTTTGTTTTCTATCTACATTTGCTGTTTTTTGCTTAAGACTTTGTTTCCATTCAAAAAAGTCTATTTTGGTTGCCTGCTAAGTTGGATGAGGAGGTGAGAAGAGAGGTTGAGAATCGCAAGATAGTCACTAGTTATTTCACTGAGGACTGTGCTTCTCCAGGAAGGAATTTAAATGAATATATTAATTTGTCTATAAAGAATTTTAATTGACAGAGTTACTCTACTATTGGACATTAGTTTTATTTGTCCTTTAATACTTTATGTATCTGATAATATATCATTACAGTAATTAGTTAAAATGACAGAGAAAGGGAAATTATGATTCCTGGAAATTATTTCAAAAGGTCCGCTTATATACCTGGAAAACACCACATAAAATATATTCATGTTTCTGTAAGGCATTTGACAGAGCTTCTTATAATACCCTTTGGTTCATTTAGAGAGATGTATCCTCTCAATAGATTTATTATTATATATTTGGTGACACAGATTTTTGCCTAGAAAAATCAGACAAAGTTCTAATGAAATGTGCTAGGAAAAAGGAAGTAGATAGAAAAATCGATTTAGATCTATGCATATACTAAATAGTTATCAGAAGTACAGATGATTCTCCATTGTTGGCAGTATTAGCTATAGTTCCCTTTTTTCTGCTTTTTTTGTGGGGAGGCAGGGTCTGGTTATCTTACTTATCCTGTAAGTATCCTATAACATACACATGTTAGTTATCTGTAAACTCCTTGGCGATAGAAATAATATTTACTAATTTCCTAAACACAAAGATCTAAAATATTTGAATCTTGGTGAAGTTGTTTCTTGTGATAGGAGGTTTTTGCTCTCTAGTGTGTACTCTGGCAATAGTGTAAACACATCCCTTAGCTCATTTAGCCACTAGTAAAATCTTCCCTTTAGGAGGGTGAGAAAGAATTTGAGCTCTTGCACATGGTGCTTTTAGGCACAGATATTTGGACATTATATCAGATTTTTAAAAGAATTATTTTAGGTTTGTCAAATATTAACACACACACATGCACATACACAGGTAAATATAATGTTTTTAGAAATACCAAGAGGTCTACCCATGTGTTTCCTTTATTGTCATTACTTTAAGTGAAGACCTTGTAGTTGCCAAATTCTACCATTACAAATGAAATGTGTTAAGTAAAGTACATATTTATTTGGTATTTTGGCAACCACTCTCTTTATTACTAGGTAGTATATTTATTCAACAGGGGTCATAGTTTCAAAGTTATCAAAATAAACAACCAAGTTAGAGAGACATTAGCTTAAAGCATGAATTCAAAGTGACATTACTTTTATTGTGTCTGCAACTGAAATATGCTCATAAACACAGTCTGTTTCTAAGTTACGACAAAGATTGTGAAGATTTTATCTTGAGCCAAGATAAGGGACAGTTAAAACTAAACTCAAGACTTTTTCCTGCTGCCACCCCCAATCATAAAGGCATCAATTTCTGAGGAAAGCAGGGAAAGTTTATTTTATTAAGTTGAAATATCGTTATTAGCCCTAAAACAATTAAAATGTGGACTATGAGGGATAATTTTAAAACAATAAACAGAGAACAGCAAATATTTTTCCCAATATATAATCTTGTTCTAACTTTTGAATTGGTTCAAAAAGATATACTATATTTCTGGAATAAGAAGTATGATATTAAAGCTGACCATGTCTCAAACCACATAGATTTTAAACATATAATTAATTAAATCATATGTGTGTGTGCGTGTGTGCATATATTCAAACATATATATACACACACATATCTCACTAATATTGGAAGCGTTAGTCTTATTCATCTATTCCTTATTACATCCTCCAATCTTTCAACCATATACATCTGCTTTAGACAACTGAAAAAAATACATTTGTACTATTTACTTACATAACTGAGATACCTGTGTCATGTTTCATCTAAAATGTATTGCACAATTTGTTATTATTCTCATTGTCTATTGCATGAACTTCCCACACTTGATAGTCCAGTTACATTAGACAACTTTGTTTCCTTTTCACATATCTTGCCCTTTACCTTGCCCATATGTCTTTTTACACTATTCATGTAACCAAGAGTGATTTTATCCCTACATACCACTGTGCAAATCTCACTCAACATTTTCATCAATTCTGTTGATGCCCTCTATTCAAACATCACCAGGGATATATCTGTAGTTGAAGAAGTTTGGTTTATTATTCATTGCAGAAAGGGAGAATGTAAATCATGGAAAATGGTGAGATAGCTCAGAGAGTATTGAAAGAACTGATATCAAGATTTAGCTTTAATGAGATCCCATTTGTCAATTTTGGCTTTTGCTGCCGTTGCTTTTGATGTTTTAGACATGAAGTCTTTGCCCATGCCTATGTCCTGAATGGTACTACCTAGGTTTTCCTCTAGGATTTTTATGGTATTAGGTCTAACATTTAAGTCTCTAATCCATCTTGAATTAATTTTCGTATAAGGGATTGTAAACTAGTTCAACCATTATGGAAAACAGTATGGCGATTCCTCAAGGATCTAGAACTAGATGTACCATATGACCCAGCCATCCCATTACTGGGTATATACCCAAAGGATTATAAATTATGCTGCTATAAAGACACATGCACACGTATGTTTATTGCAGCACTATTCACAATAGCAAAGACTTGGAATCAACCCAAAGGTCCATCAGTGACAGATTGGATTAAGAAAATGTGGCACATATACACCATGGAATACTATGCAGCCATCAAAAAGGATGAGTTTGCGTCCTTTGTAGGGACATGGATGCAGCTGGAAACCATCATTCTTAGCAAACTATCACAAGAACAGAAAACCAAATACCGCATGTTCTCACTCGTAGGTGGGAACTGAACAATGAGATCACTTGGACTCAGGAAGGGGAACATCACACACCGGGGCCTATCATGGGGAGGGGGGAGGGGGGAGGGATTGCATTGGGAGATATACCTGATGTAAATGATGAGTTGATGGGTGCAGCACAGCAACATGGCACAAGTATACATATGTAACAAACCTGCACGTTATGCACATGTACCCTACAACTTAAAGTATAATAATAATAAATTAATTAATTAATTAAAAAAAAAAGATTTAGCTTTGTGTTAGCTAATCTGAGAGAGGGTTCAAAGAATAAAGGTTTTCCAATTTTTACACCTTGCATTCATTTCTTCCAACTTAAACTGTACTCACTAGTCCCTGGAGAATTCTGTTGACTAGAAGTGATCATATGAGGTAATCTTCTTTTGTTCCCTAACTCAGAGGAAATGTTTTCATCATTTCATGAACTATAATAGATTTTGAAGTTTTGGTAGTTACTCTTTACTGGGTTATTGATGTCCTTTTTCATACTGCTTGGCATGGGTTTTCATCAGTAATGAATGTGAATCTTAACAAATGCATTTTAAATTAATTGGATCATAAAATTGGTAAATGATTTGGTTTGCAATAATTTCAAAAAGTATTATTATAATTAGCTCATAATTTTGCATGTTCTATCTCACCTTTATCCAGCATTTTTCTTTAAAAACTGTGTTAAATTTATCCAGCAAGTTAAGGTGTTTCCTTCCTTTTCTGCATTGTTAAATAATATGGTAGTATTGGAATTTTTATTCACAAATACCTGGTGAATCTTCTGAGTGACAAGAATTTTTTTGAATACTCATTGATTGTTAAGGATAGAATCAGGAATTTAAAATCAGAGATGAGACAATAATACTGGATATCAGTACTTGTATTCATAATCTCATTCAAGGTCCTAGTTTAAGAAAAGTATTAAAATAAATAAGATATATAAGGAATGGAAAGTAAATAAGGAATGGAAATTAAAACTTTTATCAAATAAGTTGATTTTGTAGTTAGAAAATATACATTTCATAAGGATTGGAAATAAAAAAATCACTATCCAAAAATATATGGCTATCTACATACAAAATCCAAGAAACTCAGAATTTTAGATACACATCAGAGCGTTCCTATTCATGAATAATAATTTTGAAGAAAGTGCTTTTTTTTAAATATCACTCACAAAAGCAGTGACATCTAAAAGTATCAATATATTTACTTAATAAATTATGTGTAAACATGAAAGGGAAATCATGAATATTTATTAAAAGACATCAAATAAGACTTGGATAAATGGAAAGTTAAATACTACTCTCTGTTAATGTAGAGAGTCGGTATTGTAAATTCTTCTCAGTTATACCAAAATATAATGCAATTTCAATCAAAATTCCATGAGAGCTTTTCATGGAATTTAAAAATCTGATTATAGAAGGTGAAAATTAAAGGGCTTAAATACAAATAAAATTTTGAAAAACAAATCAGGTAGAGTCTTCCCTTATCAGGCATTTTGGTTTTATAAATTTAAAATTCCATTTTTCTCTCATGTTTTCCTTAAATCCTATTCCCATAAATGTGCATGCCTGTTTCTGTGATTTCTGTTTTGTTTCATTGTTACCTCATACTGTTTTGTTTGTGATAGTCTTATAATAAACCTTAATTTTGCTAAAGTTTCAGCTTTAAAAGTAAATTTGTCACTATTAAGACTGTCTCAGCTATTACTGGCACTGTGTATTGCCTAAGAAATGTTAGCAAGAGTTTTTCAACTTAAAAATAAATGATGGGATTCTGAGTGGTCTGTATTGGTTACATAAATTTGAGAGAGTTGACATCTCTACAATGTTGAGTCTTCAAATACAAAAATATAGCATATAGCTCCATTTATTTGAGTCTTCTGGAATGTTAATAATGTTTTGTAGTTTTCCCTATGCAAGTCTTGCCCTGGTTTTGTTAGTTTACTTTTCCCATGTACTTTATTTTCTTGATGGTGTTATAAATGACACTTCTTTTGCAGAGTATTTCTTGGTGATGCAGACCTTTTCGTTTGATTATTGTGTGTAGTTCCTGAATCCAGTAATTTTGCAAAGTAATCATTAAATCTTAAAGTAGATGTGTGAAATTGTATTTTCTATATATACAAGCATTTTGTCTTTGAATAATCACAAATTTAGATGTTTTCCCAAATTTTCTTTTTTGTTTATTCACCAGGGCATACTGTAAATAGGAGTGGGAATAGGAAGGGATAGCTGTCGGTGTTTCATTCTTTTTTTTTTTTTTTTTTCTTTTCTTTTGAGATGGAGTCTCGCTCTGTTGCCAGGTTGGAGTGCAGTGGCACAGTCTCGGCTCACTGTAACCTCCACCTCCTGGGTTCAAGCACTCTCCTGCCTCAGCCTCCCGAGTAGCTGGGATTACAGGCGTGAGCCACCGCACCCAGCCCAGTGTTTCATTCTTAAGTTTTGTATTCTGCTGTAAAATTTTTGTGGTAATATTAAATCACTTAAAGGATTTTTATTTAATCCCTGTGATAGTAAAAGTTCATAGTTTTTGTTTTTGTTTTTTTTTTAAATAAACTGCTGGTGATTTTATCCAAAATTATTTTCTACACCTATCACTTTTCTAATTTAATCCTGTTGATGTGGTGAATTATACGAGTAACTTTTATATTCCTAAACTAACCATGCATGTGTGTGATAAATCCAACTTGCAAGTGATGTATTATTATTCTTTTTAAATGTTTTTGAATAAGGTTTAATAATAACCATTTTCAAGGACTTCTCTCTTTTCATGAGTAAAATTGGACTATAGTGTTTGATCCACGGAAAGTACTATTCAGGTTTTGATGTGAAGATTATGCTGGTCTCATAAATTAATTTGGAGAAAATGCCTCTTTCTCTATTCTCTGAAAGTGTTTAACATTTGAATAATTTATTTTATGACTGCTGATTGAATTTACTAAAGAAACTCTCCATGTAGTTTTCTTTGCCATAGGATTTTATTTACTGATTCAATTTCTATAATGATTGTAGAACTCTTCACAATTTCTTTGTATTTCTACATCCATTTCATCTAAATTCTCAAAGGCATCATTGTAATATCCAATTCTTATATTTTTATTAACTGCAGCATCTGTAATGATAATTACTTTTTTATTCCTGAAGTTTTTCTTCTTGATCAGTCTTGACAGAGGTTTATCAAACTTTTACGTATGTTATCTCTGTTTTTTAATTTGTTTTCTAATTCATGAATTCTTGTTATTATCTCTATTATTCTATTACTCATCTTTCCTCTGGTTTTATTTTGCTATCCTTTAACTTCTTAAGAGAGATTCTTAGCCCATTAATTTTAATTTTTTCTAATATTTTCATGCATTTAAAGCATAAAATTCTCTTTGCTTTAACTGGATTCTACAAATTTTGATCACTAGTTTTATGTTAAAATTGATTTAAGTATTAACGAATTCCCATTATCATTTATTCTTTGAACCATGTACTACTTAGAGTACTTTGTTAATTTTTAAATATGTGGATTTTGTTTTCTAGTTAGCTTTGTCCTGTTGATTAACAGCTAAATTGTGCTATGGCTAGATAGCAGATTCTATGACTTTAAATCTGTAATTAATGGACACATGCTTCATGGTCCATGTATCATCAATGTTTATGAATGTTCCAGGTGTACTTAAAGTCATGAATGTCATGCTTTTATGGGTAGCATAATGCTCTATTTAAATATCCATAAATTTGTAATGAATCTTATTTTTCTAATATCCTTAATAATTTTTATTCAATTTTTTAATTACTAAAAGAGAATTATTAAAATATTTTGTCATCATTGTGAATTTATCAATATCTTATTTTAGTTTATTCTTTTATATCTCTTATGTTTATGGTTTTAGGTCATTTCACTTGAAAATTGTTGTATCTTCTTGTGATGAATGTCTTTCATAGACTTTGGTAAAGTTTTCGACTTAAAGTCTGTTTTGCCTGTTTTTAATGTATCTATCTCAGGTTTATTTGAAGTTGCATTCTTATTGTATATCTATCAGCATCCTTTACTTGTGTCTCTTAAAAAATAGAGGCAAATTCTTCCTACCGTCCAATCATTCAATAGAATTGGTGGGCAAATTCTATCACTTTTTTACAGTGTGCAATCTTACCCACAATGGAATCTGGATACCTGCCAAGCCATTTCTGAGTTATGGAAGTATATGAGTTATTTATATGGAAGTATAAAAAGTATAAAATGTTTAAATTGCCCTTTGTAGCATGGTGACTCATGCCTGTAATCCCAGAACTTTGGGAGACTGAGGCAGGCGGATCACAAAGTCAGCAGATCAAGACCATCCTGGCTAACACGGTGAAACCCCGTCTCTACTAAAAATAGAAAAAAAAAAAAATTAACCAGGCGTGGTGGTGGTCGCCTGTAGTCCCAGCTACTCGGGAGGCTGAGGCAGGAGAATGACGTGAACCCAGAAGTCAGAGCTTGCAGTGAGCCCAGATTACGCCACTGCACTCCAGCCTGGGCGACAGAGTGAGACACCATGTCGAAAAAAAAAAAAATGCCCTTTGTAATAAAATGTAATACATTGTTCATCAAAGCTATTTCTAATGCCTATTTATAGGATCTAATTCATCAGTTTTACAATTCTTGTTCTCTCTTTGCCATGAAATTCCATAACACTTTTATTTGCATTGTATGAAATGTTTATTTGCAAGAAAAATATACTTAGTTAACCTAAGAAAGAAAAATGACAGTCAAAAAATAATGTATGTTGAAATACTTTTAAATCCAAGTTTCTTTTGTTTTAACTTCTTTTAAATTTTTCTTTCTTTATTTATTTTACTTTAAGTTCTGGGATACATGTGCAGAACGTGCAGGTTTGTTACATAGGTATACATGTCCCATGGTGGTTTGCTGCACCCGTTAACCAGTGGTCTAGGTTTTAAGTCCGGCATGCGTTAGGTATTGTCCTGATGCTCTCCCAACCTTTGTCCCCAACCTCCCAATAGGCCCCGGTTTGTGATATTCCCCTCCCTGTGTCCATGTGTTCCCATTGTTCAACTCCCACTTATGAGTAAGAACATGTGGTGTTTGGTTTCTGCTCTTGTGTTAGTTTGCTGAGAATGATGGTTTCCAGCTTCATCCATGTCCTTGCGAAGGACATGAACTCATTCGTTTTTATGGCTGCATAGTATTTCATGGTGTATATGTGGCCACATTTTCTTTATCCAGTCTATCTTTGATGGGCATTTGGGTTGGCTCCAAGTCTTTTATATTGTAAATAGTGTTTTACCTTCTACAAATCACATCTCTTTCAAAAATTTATCATATTCTAGTTCTGTAATTTAATCAATACCCCTTGCACTGACTGCCAACTGTGCTAATTCTGTAAGTTATGTTGTCTTTCCTCTCATTTAGTTGGT
Organism: Macaca mulatta; assembly: GCF_049350105.2. Taxonomy (NCBI): domain Eukaryota; kingdom Metazoa; phylum Chordata; class Mammalia; order Primates; family Cercopithecidae; genus Macaca; species Macaca mulatta. The sequence continues at coordinate 59,784,026 of NC_133417.1, read as the reverse complement.
TTGTAACCTCATCCAATTTATAGGCAATTTTGATTTGGTTTCTAAATCACATTCTGATATATATAAAACTAAAATTATTTTAAAAACCAAAATTACAAATTAGTGTAAACATTAATACAAGATAAAAAGTCTTTATTTTGATTACTTCATAATTTAAAATAATGTAAACAAAATTATTATTGGTCTATAACAGCATATTTTCATTAGTTTCATAGTCATAGCTGTTTCTAATACTATGTCACTGGTTTTCTTCTGAAGTGTTTCCAATTTGGCCTTATTTTTTGAAACCTTTGTGTACTCTTATTCAAAGTTGTGAAATAATTTTAATAGTTGACCCATTAAAATATTGATAAAATACTCTCCTCTCCAAGGGTATGACTCCAAGTGTATAACTAATAAAAAATGATCAAAATATTCTAAATGAAGTTATCTTGAATGCAATTTACAATTTCATTATGTCCAAACTAAACATAACAACTTCCTAATCTCATGGTAATTATGCAGAATTCTGACTTCTTAACAATATTGCTATTATAATATATTTAGAAAAAAGCCTGAAGAACTCCCTTTGAGAATCAAATTAAAGCCAGTGAAATGGCTAAAAACTGTCCATGTGATTCAAATTTAAATAATGCCAACTACCAATATAAGCACTTTAAAAGAGAATTAATGACAGAGGGAATCACATTTTTAGGTTTTCATCAGATCTCTTTCCCTATCTGTTGTACACACTGTGATGTGTGCACATGCAATATTTTCTCAGTGATGGACTTGTTGTCTTGTCTGTTGGAAGTGCTGTGGACAGATGCCTTCAGCTGTCAGCCTATTCAAGGGCTGCCTCAGTTCCAGAGTATCTCAAGCTTCTTTCTCTTTGCAGAGAGCTGCATCCAATGATTGATCAATGAGGGCACAATGAGGCCTGGCATCTCAGGGGCATTTTAGTTCCAGAGCTTCCTGTACAGTCAGCAGAGCTGTTGTGGGACCTGCATTACATCTTGAATTCTGTTCAGTGTTGCTTCCTCCCACTCCCCTCCATAGACTTGGATGCCCATGTCACTTTGTAATAAACATCTCACATTGAACGCTTTCCCAAAAATCCAACCTGTGATACTATTGATGTTTACATTAGCCATGGTAAAAAAAAGTGGAAGTGTGTTTTGTGCAAAACAGGGTAAGCTCAAGTTTAAATTATACAGAAAAACTGTATGAAAAGTAGGAGAATCTACCATCTACACACTCAGACATATTTACACAAGAAGATGTAAATATGCGGATGCAAGAAAAAGTCAACAGAGTAATGGGTAAAGATTATAAACTAAATATTCACAGAAAAGGATAAAGGGAACTTAAATATTAAAATGTGCCTAATCCATGTTCTAATGAAATAAATTCAATGTAAAATACACTGCATGTATACGTCATCTGCAAGTCTGACAAATGTAACATAAAATTGATAAACAACTTTGTAAAGAAGGGTTTGGCACAATAGGCTGGTTGATAACGTTGAAGGTAAGAATGCAAACGAGTACCAATTCTAGGTGGTGAAATAAGCATTTTCTATCAAAACTGAAAATTTGTGGATTGTTCTTGATCCAGCAATTCCACTGGATCAAGCAATTCCACTGGATTAAAAAAAATTTAATATTTAAGGCCTCTTTATCCTTTTCTGTGAATATTTAGTTTATAATCTTTACCCATTATTCTATTGACCTTTTCTTGCATGTGCAAATTTACATCTTCTTGTGTAAATATGTCTGAGTGTGTAGATGGTAGATTCTCCTACTTTTCTTAGAGTTTTTCTGTATAATTTAAACTTGAGTTTACCCTGTTTTGCACAAAACACATTTCTACTTTTTTTTATATTGTAGACATATTCCAAGACACATTAAGTGAATAAAAGAAAAGGTGAGACCATTGAACATATATTTGTAGTATGCTACAATGTGTGAGAGGAAACAAATGTTTTAAAACTATATATATACACACATATAGTTATATACAACTACGCAAACACCCAATATGAGTGTGTGTGTGCCTATAATTTTCTATGAATTCTATGTCTAGAACTGTACAAGATGTCTCTGAAATATTCTGTGATATATATTTATAACTACATAGAATATTTCTAGGTATATACATAAGGTGCAGGCAATAGTGAAGTGGCTCAGTGGGAAAAGTATAGGATATACACTTTTCACCATACAGACTATTGCAAATTCTGAAATTTATACTGCAAGCATATATTTGAAAAGTAACATTAAGAGCTAAACCTATTAAGACTCGAAGTTCTTGTCCAATATGTCATAGCAATTACATTTATGTTGTCAGCTGGAGATGGACAAATGATGTGCCTTTAAATCCAATATGAAATTGTAAGTGCGTATATTTTCTGGAATTTCTTTTAACAATTTTAGGTACTATGACAACCATTATAAATTAACATTAATGATCTCTGCCAACAGCTAAGAATTCTTTTTCATTTTATTTATATTATCCATCACTCTTCCACCATCTCAGTTATTAAAATGGGCATTTCTATTTCTGAAAAATAACATTTCTTTTCTACAGTAGAAGAAAACTTTAGCTGTCATTTTCTAAAATTTCTTCCCCAACTATAGATTTCAATCTACCTGTGATTGACTAATAGTATTATTTCAAGAAGTACACATGAGATGTTATTGATGTGATTACTTGAGTTGCCACCAGGCAGTCTCTGATTATTCACTACTTACTCTTGTTTTTGATTAAACTCATTACCTGTATATTACTGTGTTAATATTAACTATGCACTAGAAAGGAAAATATTTCTGATTCATTTAATTAGTTTCTTAGGGTGCCATGGGTATACGATATTTTTTTTCTTTCATTAACTGTTGAAGCGAATTTCAAGGCAAGGATAAGATTCTGTTACTTAGGATCAGTCATAATGAAGTATGTAATACCACCTTCAAAAACCTGGGCTCAGAATACAGCACATTGGTGAAAATCAGAAAAAGGAGCTCCCTCTGGAAAGAAAGTGGAGAGAGAAATCCCCTCTCTGAGTGAGCAATTAGACAAAATGGGCCCCATCTGGTAAGTATCATACTTTTTAGTTTTGCCAGTGTGCAGAGGTTGGATATCAGCCCTTCAGGCAAAGCACAAACCACCCAACAATGTACGGAAAGGCTGCTTTCGCCAGCCTAAGGAGGAGACAAATTCCAGGTACAGTTTAGAACCAACAGTCCACTTAATATCAGCTAAAGTAAGTTACCTTAAAGGAAACTAACTCCTTGCTCTACCTCCACTGGAAGTGACCAGTTTATCAGAAACCATTTAAGAGAAGAGGAAAAGAAGAAATGTTTGTTCCATTAGATTAGGAACAAATTTTAATTATTTAATTTTAAATTTTAATTTAATATAATTAAGGAAGTAACCTTTTCATCTGGGTTACATCAGCTTATTTTAGTTTTAATCCCCCAAATAAATGAAACCTTGAGCTTTTCCTGACCTCTCCTTCAAGAATAACATTTTTTTTTTTTTATCTAGGCTTTGGAGTTTTGATTTTTGAAAAATCTATAAGCGGCCTGGAAAATATGAAAATCACATAGAGAAATTGTAGTTTTCCATCAATGACAGGTTTCCACCAATAACCTTGCTATTCTTGTGGGTGTTTGTTTTGTTTTTGTTTTTGTTTTTGTTTTTGTTTTTGTTTTGTTGTTGTTGTCATTTTTGTTTTGTTTTGTTTTTTTGCTTTAAATACCTGAGCTTCTTTTTTTTTTTCTTTTTTTTTTCTTTTTTGTTAAGCCAGTACTCCTGGTTTCCCTTGTAAGATTTTTTTTTGCCAGTAGACTTTGCTTCTTTTCTAAATGCTTTTACATCAGAATCCTATTTGACAGTTTTCATTTAAAATATGCTTTTGGTGGGTGTGCTAGGTTTACAAAATGAACATGGAAACTTTGATTTGTCATGCGTTATGTTAAACTTACAAAGGCAATTTCATTTTATTTTGGCAGGAATTCCCATGAGCTATCTCCAAAAATATTCAGAATACAACTACTTGTTACTAAATGAATAGCCATCTTCCTAGTTCCTTTCTCAGCATCTCTTCTGTGGCTTATTGCCAAAAGCCACGTAAAGGGTCTCCCTGAGTTGTTCGTGCTCCTTATCATTTGCTTGCAATACAGCAGCTAGTGTATTGTGCTAAACACAAGCCAGTGTGATTCTATTAAATATATATCAAATCAACAAAACTCCTTTGCTCAAAAATTCTCTTAACAGCTTCTCACTCCATGGCAGTGATTAAAATGGTTCATACAACTTCATACACCTTCCATTTACCAAGTCCTCCAATTACCTCACTTACTTAATCTGACCTTTCTCAATTATCCCAAGAGAAATTGTCATTGCTGCTTTGAAATCAAATAACTAAGCACATTTCTGCCTTGAGAGAGTTCCCACTTTTGGGAATTTTCCCTTCCAAGAGAGCTCTGGAACCTTCTATTGATCTTCATTCAAATGCCATTATCTCAGTAAAAACTTCCGATTTCCCTACTCTAGCATCACTTGTCTCTCTTCCTACATTTTTCAGCATAGTGTTTATCACTTTCTACATATGATATATCTTACCTATTTGTTTTGTATGTTGCTTATCTTCCAACACTATAACATTTTCTCTAAGAGAAAATGTTTATGTTTATTTTGGGTGTTTTTATCTTCTCTTATATATTTATACATTCATTCCAGTCATTAAGCATGTACTTCCCTGCATTTGAAGATCATTAGTCTAGCTACAGAACATGCCTGTGTCAATATATTCATTCTCAACATAAGGGTAATAATTGTATGTATCCCATTAAATGCCTATGAAGATAAAAAAAAATGCACATAAAAGAATTGGCATTAGACTTCCAATTTCAAAATGGCAGCATAGAAGCAAGCTGGCTTTGCTCTCCTCCTCAAAAAAACCCCACACAAATATATAGAACAGATTATTACCAGGAGTATTCCAGAACTGAAGTATGAGGAAGAGCCAGTTTCTAAGACCACAGAGAAGTGAAAAAACTCCAAGCAGATAGAAAACAAATCTGACTTCTATATGAGTGATGCCCCTCCTCCAATCTGTGTATCCCTAAGCATGTGGAAATTTCCCCTAACTCATAGTTTCTACACTGGAAAATGTAAGATTGAGATGGACAACAAGCTTCCCCGCTATTTTGGAATCTCTGGCCAGAGACCAGTATTTGCCTCAATCCACAGGAAATGTTGGGAGTTCCTGAAGGAAGAAATATTCCTGAGGACAGTCGGTGATAAAGAGCAGGAAGCAGGACTAACATAACTAGCCCGAGAAACTCTGTTCTGTAACTTGGCAAAAAGGTCTATAACTTTAGTCACTCTAAATTAGAGTGGCTGTTAGGCAGCGCCACTGTAAGAGATTTGTTTCACAGATTCCCTGGGCATGAACCCCCTAGCCAGCCTTCCCACACTACTGAGATTATCTTTGGGACCTTTCTCATTTGGAAAAAGCAACGCTATGATTGTTTACTAGAAACAAGGCAAATCTGGACTTAAGACATCATCTAGTACTGAAAAGTAGTGATGTAGCAGATTAAAAAGAGAAAAAAAAGAATATCAACAGGTAAATTACAGAGAATCTCTAAGTAAACATACCCAATATAAATAAACACAAGCCATACAAAGAAGACTGAAATAAATCTAAGTATACTTAAATAAAATGGACAACAGATCAAAGGCTATAAAAAGAAATAAAGATAGTCACTATATAATGATAAAGAGGTCAATTCAATAAGAGGATATAACAATAATAAATCTCCATGCACCAAACACCAAAGCCCCCAAGTTTATAAAGCAAACATTAATAGGTCTAAAGGGAAAGTTAGACTTAAATACCACAGTAGTAAGGATCATTAATTCTCAATAATGGACACCTACTCTCAACAACTGATAGATCATCTAGACAGAAAATCAACAAAGAAAGATCAGAGTTAAACTACGCAATTGACAGAATGAACCTAACTGATATTAACAGAGTGTTTCACCCAACTGCTACAGAATCCATATGATTTTCATCAGTACTTATAACTTGCTGTAGTAGAGACCATATCTTAGACCACAAAACAAGTCTCAACAAATTAAAAATGGTAGAAATCGTATCAAATATCTTTTCTGACCACAATGGAATAAAACTAAAAATCAACCGCAAGAGGAATCTCAGAAATGACAAAAATACATGGAAATTAAACAACATGACTCTGAATGATCAATGGATAAATAAAAAATTTAAGAAAAAAATGTAAACAGTTTTGTGAAACAAATGAAAATGGAAACAGAACATAGCAAAATCTATGGTACAGAGCAAAAGCTTTATTAAGAGGAGGTATATAGCAGTACACATCTACATTAAAAAGTTGAAAGACTTCAAGTAAACAACTAGGCAATACCCCTCAAAAGACTAGAGAAGCAAAAACAAACCAAGCCTGAATTAGTAGAAAGAAGAAATTATAAAGTTTAGAGCAATAATAAATGAAATTAAGATTAAAATAACACAGGTTAGTAAAACAAAAACTTACTTTTATAAAAAGATAAAGATAAAATCAACAAACTTTTATCTAGATTAAGAAAAAAGAGAGAAGACTCAAATTAAAATTAGAAATGAAAAGGGAAATGTAAAAACTGAGATGACAGAAATATAATGAATTATTAAAAACTATTATGAACAACTATACTCTAAAAAATTGGAAAAATTAGAAGAAGTTGATAAATTCCTGGACACATACAATCTACCAAAATTGAAACATGAGGAAATAGAAAACTTTGGTAAACCGATAACAGATAAGAAGTTTGAAGCTATATTAAAAAGTCTCCTATCAAATAAAAGCCCAGGACCTGAGAGCTTCACTGCTGAATTCTACTAAACATTTAAAAAAAATAATTAATGTCCATTCTACTAAAACTCCTCAAAACAAATGCAAAGGATAAAATACTTCCAAACTCATTTTACAACCCAGCATTACACTGCTATCAAAACCAGACTAGAACACAACAAAAAAGAAAACTATAGGACAGTATCACTGATGAACTTAGATGCAAATATGTTCAACAAAATACTAGCAAATCATTCAACAACACGTTAAAATGATTATTCATCATGATCAAATAGGATTTATCCCCAGAATGCAAGGATAGTTCAACATATGCAAAATAATAAACACAATATATCATATTATCATAACCAATACCAAGAATCATATGATCATTTCAATAGATACTCTGAAAAGCATGTGATAAAATTCAACAATACTTTATGATAATAACTCTCAAAACAATGGGTATAAAAGGAGCATAACTCAAAATAATCACAGCCAATACCATAGGGCATACGGAAAAATGGATAGCTTTTCCTCTAAGATCTGGAACTAGACAAGGATGACCGCTTTCAACACTTTTATTCAACATAATACTGAATGTCCTGGCCAGAGCAATTAAGCAAGAAAAATAAATAAATGACATCCAGATCAGAAAGGGAGTATTCAAATTAGCATTGTTTGCATATGACATGATCTTATACTTAGGAAAACCTAAAGACTCTATGTAAAATCTGTTAAAACAGATAGATTCTGTAAAATCACAAGATACAAAATCAACATACAAAAATAAGTAGTGACACTCCTCAGCTCTGAAAGCTGGGAGAGAACTCAGAAATCAAGAAAACAATCGCAAACAAAGGTTAGAGGGAGAAACCAAGATGGGCAACTAGATGCAGCCAGAAGGAACATCTCCCACCAAAAGACTGAACATTTGGAAGACTGGCATACTCCAAGCAGATCTTCAGAGTAAAGGCATTTACAGTATATGGAGGGAGGATGCTGGTACTGGGCTGATGGGGGACAAAGCTGGGATTGCTGAACAGCACTACCAAGCATGGGGACATGTTCCTGGACCTAGCAACTCCTAGGGAAAGGGTAAATTGAAAAGCTGAGGAATGGCCCACTGTTGCCATGGACCTCCAGAATCCAGACAGCAGGACACCCCAACGCATCCAAGGACACTTGAGTTAGGATGGAGAGCTGCTTAGAAAGGTAGTAGGGATAGACCTCTGGCCTGTGCAGAGCCCTTATGGTTTTGTGTGGGTATGTCTGTAGTGAAAGCACAACCAGGGAATAGCTATCCCTCAAGGCTGTCCATACTCCTCTAGGAGACTTTAACCTTTAGGTGACTGTCAGACCTGGATGAAGCAGCATAGTTTTACCCTTTAGCCAGGGTCACACGGTTCTGAGGGCCATCTGTCTGCTTGCCTCTCCTTGGGCTGCAACCTGACCATGTCTGCTTGCAATACAGCCTTAGATGCCCAAACAGGGTGTCTCCTCAGGGTCCTCATCAGAGCTCCTTCACTGGTAGACCATGCCAGACTACAAAAGAACTCCAGCAGATTGGCTCCCACTGACAGGCAACAGCCAACCCACAACCCCTCACCTCAGAGCCTTCCCACAATGCTTTCTCAGCACAACTCGTCAATGACCAACCTCCTACCACTTTGTTGACACGTGTGTACAGGTGGAACTCACCTCCCACCACTTACCCACTGGACCACATGTGAACACATAGCACCTGTGCAACTTCTGCCAGTGTGAGTGCACCCCACCATGCCACCTCATTGCTGACACACAGGCACCTGGTTTTTTGCCTTTGCCAGTGTGAATACATGCATGGATGCCAAAAAACCCAGTCCTCCTACACTGCCACCACAGCTGCTGCAAACCAATGTACAGAAGTGGGCAACCCCATGCCACCACTGCTGCTGTTGTGTGAATGCAAGCATGGACACAGTGGCCACACCCTCACCAGTGCCCTGTCTCCACTGCTGCTGATGTAAACACATACAGATATGCAGCAGCCTGACTCCTGCTAGTACTGCATCCCAGCCAGCACATGTACACCCCACTGTGCTACTGCAGCTGCTGGTATGAGTGAATAAGCACGGTTCCCACTGCCACCATCCCAATGAAGTGCTTTGGACAGCACTATTCATCCTGATATTGTGGATGGCAGACCAAGAACACTTAGGCCCCTCCAGCATAGCAGGTTTCTAAGTTCTAGGGGCCAGAGAACAAAGCTGGGGGCCCTGTACAGACACCCAGAGTAAGAGTACCTAGGTCAGGAGGTTGAGCTGAGTGTTGGCCCCTAAAAACTTCCAGAAATGAAGCCAGGTGTCTGAACTCACCTTATGTCACAATCAAACATGCAGCATATCAGGGCATAAAATAAGATAACAGAAAAAAAAAACTCATCTAAAGGACAGCAACTTCAAAGACTTAAGGAACATCAGCCCACACAGATGAGAAAGAATGAATGCAAGAACTCTGGCAACTCAGAAAGCCAGAGCGTTGACTTTCCTCCTATGATCCCACTACTTCCCCAGCAATGGTTCTTAAAAAGGCTGACATGTCACAAATGACAGAAATAGATCTCAGAATATGGACAGGAATGAAGATCATAGAGATTAAGGAGAAATTCAAAATCCAATTCAAGGAATCAAAGGAATACAATAATACAATACAAGAGCTGAAAGATGAAATGACCATTTTAAGAAAGAAGCCAGTTGATCTGATAAGAGCTAGATAAATAAAAAAAACCTCACTTCAATAATTTCATTATATAATTGCAAGTGTTAATGGAAGAATTGACCAAACTGAGGAAAAAATTTCAGATCTCAAAGACCAGTTCTCTAAAATAACTTAGGCAGATGAAAATTAAAAGAATACAGAAGAATGAACAAAATCATGAAAACATATTTGAGGATATTGTCCATGAAAATTTCCCAACCTTGCTAGAGAGGTCAATATTCAAATGCAAGAAATGCAGAGAATCCCTGTGATATACTATAAAGATAACCATCCCCAAGACATATAGTCATCAGATTCTCCAAGGTCAAAATGAAAGGAAAAAATGTTAAAGGTCCCTAGAGGAAAGGGGTCAGTCACCTACAAAGGGCACACCATCAGGCTGTGGACCTCTCAGCAGAAATGCTACACATGCCAGAAGAGATTGGGGACCTATATTCAGTATTCTTAAAGAAATTACAACCAAGAATTTCGTATTTAGCCAAACTAAGCTTCATAAGTGAAGGAGAAATAAGATCCATTTCAATCAAACAAATGCTAAGAAAATTCATTACCACCAGACCTGCCTTACAAAAGGTCCTTAAGGTAGTGCTAAATATGGAATTGAAAGACTGTTTCCAGCCATCACAAGAGCATAGTTGAATACATAGACCATTAACACTATAAAGCAACTATAAAATCAAGTCTGCATAATAATCAGCTAACAACATGATGGTAGGATAAAATATGCACATATCAATATTAAACATGAATGTACATGAGCTAAATGACCCAATTAAAAGCCACAGAGCAGCACGGTGGCTCAAGCCTGCAATCCCAGCACTTTGGGAGGCCGAGACGGGCGGATCACGAGGTCAGGAGATCGAGACCATCCTGGCTAATATGGTGAAACCCCGTCTCTACTAAAAATACAAAAAACTAGCCGGGCGAGGTGGTGGGCGCCTGTAGTCCCAGCTACTCGGGAGGCTGAGGCAGGAGAATGGCGTAAACCCGGGAGGCGGAGCTTGCAGTGAGCTGAGATCCGGCCACTGCACTCCAGCCTGGGCGACAAAGCGAGACTCCGTCTCAAAAAAAAAAAAAAAAAAAAAAAAAAGAAGCAAGAACCAACTGTATGCTGTCTACAAGAGACCCATCTCACTTGCAATGACACCCACAGGCTCAAAGTAAAGGAATGGAGAAAAATCTACCAAGCAACTGAAAAACAGAGAAAAGCAGGGGTTGCTGTTCTCATTTCAGACAAAACAGACTTTAAACCAACAATGATAAAAAAAAAAAAAGACAAATAAGGGATTACATAATGATAAAAAGTTCAATGTAATAAGAAGTCTTAATTATCCTAAATATATATGCACTCAACACTGGAGCACCCAGATTCATAAAACAAGTTCTTAGATAACCACACAATAATAGTGAGAGACTTCAATATCCCACTGAAAGTATAAGACAGATCATTGAGGCAGAATACTAACAAATATATTTGAGCCCTGAACCTGACACTTAACTAAATAGACTTAATAGACAACTACAGAACTCTCCAACCAAAATTCAGAAATAACAGAATATCCATTCCTCTCATCTGCATATGGCATATATTCTATAATTGACCACACAATTGACCACAAAGCAATTCTCAGCAAATTAAAAAAAAAAAAATTGAAATTGTGGCAACCTCACCCTTAGACCACATTTTGATAAAAACAGAAATCAATACTAAAAAGATCCCTCAAAACCATGCAATTACATAGAAATTAAAACTTCTTCCTAAATGACTTTTCAGTAATCATTGAAATTAAGGCAAAATCAAGAAATTATTTGAAACATACATAATGATAAGAAACATACAACATACTAGAATCTCTGAGACATGGCTAAAGCAGTGTTAAGAGGAAAGTTTACAGTGCCAAATGCACATAACAAAAAGTTATAAAGACCCCAAAGTAATAGCCTAACATCAAACTGAAAGGAATTAGAAAAGAAAAATAAGGCAACCCCAAAGCTAGCACATGATGAGAAATAAATAAGTCAAAAGCAGAATTGAACTGAAGGAAATTGAGACATGAAAAACCATACAAAAGATCAATGGATCCAGAAATTAATTTCTGAAAGAATAAATAAGATTGATAGACCACTAGCTAGACTAATAATGGAAAAAAAAGAGAAGATCCAACTCTAGACAGATTAAAAACTTAGATGTATATCCTACAATTACAAAGCCCAGAAGGTAAGCTAGGAAATACCATTCTGGACATAGGCCCTGGCAATGATTTTATGTTGAAGACTCTGAAAGCCATTGCAACAAATATAAATATTGATAAATGGCACCTAATTAAAGTAAAGAGCATCTGCACAGCAAAATAAACTCTCAATGGAGTAAAAAGACAACTTACAGAATGGGAGAAAATACTTCCAAATTATGCACCTGACAAAGGTCTAATATCTAGAATGTATAAGAAACTTTAACCTACAAGCAAAAAACAAACAACCCCATTAAAAAGTGGGCAAAGAACATGAACAGACAGTGTCTAAAGAAGACATAGATGTGGCCAACAAGCATATGAAAAGATGTTCACCAGCAATAATCATTAGAGAAATGCAAATCAAAACTACAATGAGATAACGTCTCACACCAGTCAGATGGCTATTGTAAAAATGTCAAAAAATAACAGATGTTGGTGAGGTTATGGAGAAAAAGAAATGCTTATACACTGTTGGTGGATGTGTAAATTAGTTCAGTCATTGTGGAAAGCAGTTTGGTGATTTCTCAAATAACTTAAAACAGAACTACCAATTGAGCAAGCAATCCCATTATTGGGTATATACCGAACAGAATATAAATCATTCTACCATGAAGATGCATGCACATGTATGTTCATCACAGCCCTATTCAGATTAGCAAAGACATGGACTCAATGTCGTGCCCATCAATGGCGGACTTGATAAAGAAAATGAGATACATATATACCATAGTATACTACACAGCCATAATAAAGAAAAGTTCATGTCCTTTGCAGCTACATTGATGCAGTTGGAGGCCATGGTCCTAATGAAACTGACACAGGAACAGGAAAACCAAATGCCACATATTCTTTCTTGTAAGTGAGAGTTAAACATTGAGTATGCGTGGGCATAAAGAAAGAACAACAGACACCAGAGCCTACTTGAAGGTGGAGGGTGAAAAGAGGGTGAGGATTGAAAAACTACCTATCAGGTACTACGCTTTTTACCTGGGTAATGAAATAATCCGTACACCAAACTTCTATGACAGACAATTTACCTATATAACTGCACATGTCACCCTGAACCTGAAATAAGTTTTTTTCAAAAGGGAGAAGAAAGAGTATAAAGAGAAGGAAAGGGAAAAGAAAACAGAGAGAGAGAAAGAGAAACTGGAAAAAGAATCCAGTTAAGAATTTGGAGGAAAAGAAATGTAGTTGTGGCATAAAGAATGCAGAATGCTGAAAATCTCAGGAGGAGGACTTGGTGATAGCCTTTTCTGACTAAAGTAAGAGAAAGGTGTGACATGGAATACTACACAGCCATAACGAAGAATGAGATCATGTCCTTAGCTGCGTCTTGGATGAAGCTGGAGGTCATCATTCTAAGCAAAGTAATGCAGTAACAGAAAATCAAATACTGCATGTTCTCACTTATAAGAGGGAGCTAAACAGGAAGTATACATGAATATAATGAAGGGAAAAACAGACACTGTGGCTTACTTCAGAGTGGTGGGTGGGATGAAGGTAAGTAACTACTGATAGGGCACTATGTTTATTACCTGGATGACAAAATCATATGTACACCACTCCTTCATGACACACAATTTGCCTATAGAAAAAAACCTGCACATGTACCCTTGAACCTAAGATAAAACTTTTTAAAAAATCAGTAACATTTCTACATGTCAACAGAGAACAACCTAAAAAACAATTTTAAAAAGATAATCCCATTTACAATCATTACAAAAAATAAAAATTATGTAAGAATCAATCTATCAAATAAGTGAAAGATCTATACAAGAAAAACTATAAAACACTGAGAAAGAAATTAAAGAGGACACAAGAAAATGGAATGATACTTCATTCTTATAAATTGGAGAAATAAAATAGTTAAAATGACAATACTCCCCAAAGCAACTTGCAGATTCAATGCAATCTCTATCAAAATGCCAATGACATTCTTCACAAAAATAGAAAAACAAAATCCTACAATTTATATGGAACTACAAAAGATCTCAAATAACCAAAGCAAGTCTGAACAAAGGTAGAGTTTTTACTCTGTTTGACTTCAAAATATACTACAAAGCTATAGTAACCAAGTCAGCATGGTATTGGCATAAAAATCAGACACATAGACCAATGGAATAGAAATGAGAATCCAGATACAAGTCCTTGCATTCACAGCCAAGTAGTTTTCCACAAAGGCACCAAGAACACTCTTAAGGAAATGAACAATCTCTTCAATAGGCTGTGCTGGGAAATCTGGATAAGCGTATGCAGAGGAATGAAACTAGACCGTATCTGTCACCATATACAAAAATCAATTCAAAATTTATTAAAAACTTACATCCAATACTTCAAACATTGAAACTACCAGAAGGAAACCCTGGGGCAAAGCTCTAGGACATTGGTCTGAGCAGGAATATTTCTTATATAAAACCTCAAAAGTACAGGCAATCAAAGCAAAAATTGAGAAATGGGATTACATCAATCTAAGAAGGATCTGCACAGCAAAGGAAACAATTGACAAAGTGCAGAGTCAACACACAGAATGGGATAATACATTTGCAAAACTCTTCATCTGACAAGGGATTAATAACTGGAATATATAAGGAGCTCAAACAACTCAATAGCAGAAAAATAAATAATCTGCTTTAAAATTGGCAGTAGTTCTGAATAGACATTTCACAAAAGAAAATATACAAATGGCCAATAAGCATATTAAAAATGCTGAACATTGCTAATGATGAGAGTAATGCAAATCAAATGCACAATGAGATATCATCTCATGAGAGTCAAAATGGCTTTTATCAAAAAGATATTCATGGATGCTAGTGAGGATGTAGAGAAAGGAAAACCCTAGTAAGCTATTGATGGGAATGTAAATAAGTACAACCACTATGGAGTATAGTATAGAGGATTCTCAAAAAATTAAAATAGAACCACCTTATGATTCAGTAATTTCACTACTGAATATATATTCAAAAGAAAGGAAATCAACATATCAAAGAGATATCGACACTCCTATATTTATTGCAGCACTAATGACAATAGCCAAAATGTGGAATCAACCTAAGTGCCCCTCAGTGGATAAACGGATATAGATAAAGTGATGTATATACCCAAAAGAATATTATGCAGCCATATAAAGAAGGAAATTCTGTCATTTGCAGCAGTATGGATAAAACTGGAAGCCATTAAGTGATATAAGCCAAGCACAGGAAGACAAATATCACATATGCTTGCTCATATGTGGGCTTCTTAGAAACACAAAAACAAAAACAAAACAAAAACCTTCTGCTTATTCAAATCTGAAAGAGTTTGGGCAACTAAAAGCTGATTAACTAAAGAAGACTCATACTTCCAGAAGTTTATTAGTATTTGCCTTCCAATCTACAACTACCATGGCAGTACATTTCAATTCTAGAATTTCATCTCCTCTATCTTGCTACTTCACTTTATCATAAATCTCCTCTTTGTATACTGTCAAATCAAAACATCATCTTTTGAAGCAAAGAATTCATCTTTCATCTGTTTCGTGACTCAAGCTGTGAAGTCCAAAACATGCAGGTAAACATTTGATCTTCCCAAGGCTTTAATTCTCAAAAGCAATTGCAGCCTCTAACCTCTATTACTAAATCATTTCACTCTTAATATAACTTCTGTTTAAATGTTTTCCATTTCAGTTGAGTAACAAACCACTTTCCCTTCCGTATTATTGGAATTTTACTTATATATCTCCACTCATTCTTGTTGTCATCTTCAATATTATGCTTTTACTCTTCTTGCTGCATTGCCTAAAACATAATTCCCTAGAGAAATGGATACAATTGTACCAGCAAATTAGTAACACTATTTTTGCTTCATCAAAAAGCTTTAAGAATGCCAATGTCAAAATGTCTAAGTAGTTTATTGTGCAATCAGCTTTATCTAAAGATCTTACTGATTTTGAGATGCACTATGAAAAACATTATCTTCTGTAAGAATTTTTGAATTGAACATTGCTAATTTAAAATTTAAACATCCAATTTTAAAACTGATCTCAGAAGGTGAAATATTTTTAAACAATTACTGTATACCCAACATGTATTATGCATACACACAAAAAATGTTATCTTTTTTTTACCCTCCCAAAATGAAGGCCACCATCAAAGACTGTTCTGCTTTTTTAATTAAACCTAGTGAAATAAACATTTCTCTTATTTGTACTTTTAAGTGTACTTTGACTTTACCACAAGGACATATATTTATAGAATAATTCAGTTTCAAACATGCTTACTGATTGAAAACAATTTTTGAATCCAGTAATTGAATGAATTTGTATGCATAGGCTTAAATTCACACTGGATTTACTTCTGTAAAAAAAAGATTTTAAGGAAAAATACAAAGCCTAAATTACTAAAGGGAAAAATTGTTGATAAATCATTTCCCTTTAAAAAGACATTATATGATCTAAATCCATAGAAAACACCAAAAACAATCAAAACATTGGATGGAAATCACATTGTGCTTTTGGAAACAGGTTAATATTTAGTCCATGAACATGTTCAGAAATTGCCATCTTGTTATTGGTTATGTTCATGGGAAATGCAATATCATAACATTTCTTGATGAATTTTATAAGTTGTTACCTAAATAAGTATGTTGAAATTTTCAAAATATAGTTTGTGAGGTTTTATTGTGGTAATAGCCAGGGTGGGTGATTGTTAGGTTTTATGTACCATAAGGACACTAGAGGATGATGCTACATAAGCCTGGTTATTTCAGTAACCAGTTTCTGACAGAATCTGAGGACATCTATGGTTTCCGTCAAGGTGTCCTTAGTGAAAACTGCATGTGAAAAATAAATTTGAAAAAAAAATTCTCTTTTACCCATTATGCATGCAAGATAAATCCACATCATTATCTACAAGCTAGATCCTTTATTTTCATTTATTACATTTAATTTTATGAATTTATCATGATTTATTTTTCCTTTCTACCGCTAAAAAACATATGGATCTTTACATTATGTGCAATGCTATTGTGAATACTCTTTCATGTGTATCCTGGTATAAATGTGACTGAGCTTCTCTAGTGTATAATCTCAATATCCATGGGGTATTAGTTTCAGGGCCCCTGCAGACCCCCAAATCTGCAGATGCTCAGGTCCCTTAGATAAGATGAAATGGTATTTGCATATAAACGATGCAAATCCCTCCATATACTTTAAATTATCTCTAGATTACTTATACTACCTAATACAATGTGAATAGTCGATATATTGTAGTGGTTTTATTATTTTAAAAACATTTTTATTGTTTTCCTGTTTTTTCATATTTAAAAAAAATAATGTTCCTTATTTCACTTTATTTGTAAAGTGAGCCCAAATTTCTCAGCCAAATTAAAACAAAATATAAGGCCTTATATGTCACAAATTTCTGTTTAGTTTAGATTTGGGCATACTCTTATTAAGAGCATTTTAAAATTATATTTAAAATAACTTTGCTTAAATTTGACAGTTTTTTTTTTTTTTTTTTTTTTTTTTTTTTTTTTTTTTTTTGAGACAGAGTCTCGCTCTGCCGCTGGGGCTGGAGTGCAGTGGCCGGATCTCAGCTCACTGCAAGCTCTGCCTCCCGGGTTTACGCCATTCTCCTGCCTCAGCCTCCCGAGTAGCTGGGACTACAGGGGCCTGCCACCTCGCCCGGCTAGTTTTTTGTATTTTTAGTAGAGACGGGGTTTCACTGTGTTAGCCAGGATTGTCTCGATCTCCTGACCTCGTGATCCGCCCGTCTCAGCCTCCCAAAGTGCTGGGATTACAGGCTTGAGCCACCGCGCCCGGCAATTTGACAGTTTTATTGTAATTTAAAAGCTATCTCAGAATCCTTTGTGGATGAGGATCTAAAAAGCAGAGAAAGAAGTAAAATAAATAATGAATAAATATACAAGTAAATAGAGTAGGTACATATTTGTAATTGATATTGGAAAAGGAAAATAGGATAAATAGAAAATTCTCTCACCTGCTTACCGCTACGCAGATTTTTCATAAAAGTTCTCACTTCACATCATGGGTAAGATCTGACTCATAGGTTTGTATCTTTCCTTTGAGTAATTTTAGAAAGTTTGAAACTTATATAGGACTAAATAAAAACGTAATTGATAAGTTACAGGAGGTTTGTGTGGAGTCCTCCATATTTGATATTTTGTAAGATGGAGAAAGTAGCAGAAGACATATTCTGGCAATTGCCTGTTCACCTAGAATCTTGGGAATTTATCTATATATTCAGATTGTTAAATTCAATTTAAAAGTATCAGTCTCCAGACCAGAGAGAAAAAATCTCTCATATGATTCCCACTTCCTGGGATTAATGCCCTTATATAATCCTCTCCTCTTGAGTGTGAGCAAGACCTATGGCTTGCTTAAATGAAATGAATGTGCCAAAGGCAATGGGATTTAGATTACTTGTATGTGATACATAAAACTATAGCAACAGTCCTACTGGGGTCCCTCTCTCTCTCCCTTGCTAACTTTGAAGAAGCACATTGCCATGAATCCTACAGCTATAAGAAAAGAAATTGTTCTTACTTACTCTGATTATATTACTTCTGAGCAATAGGATTATAATAGTGCATCACTTAATTATTATTCAGGAATAAGTAGATTCATATATTTTTCATACAAAGTTGGGAGATCAAAGGAGTGACTTTAATTAGACTTTATCAGGAAAATAGCACTCGGCAACTATGTTGCATATTTTATATTAAGAGCTACCATTGTGTTGGATGTGAAAGGAATGCAGATTAAGAGTTCACTGGATTCCTATCTAAAATTTTCTGGGGGATGGTTGTAACAGTAATTACACACCCATTTTCAGCTGAGAAATTTGTTTCCTTGTGCCGTAATTAAAGAGAAGATCCTGATGTAATTCAGTAGGAAATATTAATATATTCTTACCAGCATGGGACTTCTCACTGGAAAATGGCTAAGAAAAACAAAAAGCTTTCTATGGTTTGGTGATTACGGTGTCATCTGCTTATGGAAAATAGTCATTGACAAACTATCAAGCTACAGCATGAAGGAAACTGTTTGAAACATCCCGATTGTTCTACATGGAGGCCTGGTGCTGACTAATGGCATTGAGTTTTCTCCATTATAATTAGTTCTCTCCTCAAGACCCAGCTGAAATTTTCCATGACCTAAGTGGCTCATTCATTAATAAATACAGAAGTAGTTCTCTTGATGTGCTAAAAATTATCTGAGTATTTTGTCTGTTTTCCATATTATACTAATTACACATCTATTTTGAAATCATTTACACATGTGCATGTAAGCATCTAAAATAATAAATGTAGTCTCTCTCCTAACAAAGATAGCATAATTTTCCCATTTCAAATTCTCTGAGAATGTGTACAATTATATGTACACCAAAATATATTAGGTCATTTGTTACTATAAAACTATAATCTAGTTATTTTTATGCATTGAATAGGCATGGATTCTAACACTAATTAAAGCAAGTTACTTGGTTTAGTGATCTGGCAATTTACATATTTTTTCACAAAACTGATTTGAGGTGGAGTTTGGCTGACTTGTTTTTCCTCTTGCCAGACTTCTCAGTGTTGCATCCCTTTTGATTTTTGCCCAGTCAGCTGCTAGTAATCATTCTGGGTACTCAGATAAATCCAGGAATGAATTTCTTCCAAGTGAGCACTCTCTTGAGAAGTTGTTCTGAGAGATATTTGAAAATAAACCTGTGTTAGAAAGCTCAAAAACATCTGCCATATTTGTGTAATTTTCCATTTGTTACATTGTAAGACTAAGTGGAAGCTGGGATATGTTTAACTCAACCAACCTCTTCAGAGGATGTATTGCATTTTTGTCCTTCAAGCCAGATATTGATTAGGGTAGTCAATTTCTGTTGATATTTCAAAATGATCTTTGATTTTAGGGACACCAACATAAATGCCAATGATTGGCTGTGCTTTCATTTCTCTTTTTCTAGATTTGGGAATTAGCTGTAAATTAAAAGTGTAAAGCAGCAGCTCTGATTTGTAGTTCATCAGAGTTCATACAAGTTCCGGGAAGGTAAATGCAGAATGCTTATGTATGAATATCAGTTCACATGTTGTCTATATTGATCAGTCACTTTCCTGAACTCCTCTGTTGAAGGGGAGGTTTAATGTATGAACATTTATTATATCCTAATAATCAATTATTTATTTTAATGCAAATAATTATTGAAAAAATGCCCTATGTTGGATATATTTTAAATTCTAGTGATTTAACAGATGACTGTTACTAAATTTCAAATAATGGAATATCTGTAATATTACCTGAGATGGCTCTAGACTATGTACCACCACTGGGCATTTATTTTCTTTTTAAAAATTTCATCTAGGAATTATTCATCTGAAAAACATACCTAATACAAAATCACCTCTTGGTTAGCAAGCATCTCCATATCAATGTTGTTGTATTTCTCATACTTGCTTTTTCACAGTCTGGATTTTACTGCCTTTATTTAAACAAACTTCATACTCTTAAATGCAACAAGAGGAAAAAAAGAGAGAAAATAAGCTTTTTTTTTTTTTTTTTTTTTTTTTTTGACAGAGTTTTGCTCTTGTTGCCCAGGCTGGAGTGCAATGGTATGATGTTGGTTCACTGCAACTTCCACCCCCAGGTTCAAGAGATTCTCTTGCCTCAGCCTCCCGAGTAGCTGGGATTACAGGCACGCGCCAACACGTCTAGCTAATTTTTGTATATTTAGTAGAGGTGGGGTTTTACCACATTGGCCAGGCTGGTCTCAAACTCTTGACCTCAGGTGATCCATCCACTCCGGCCTCCCAAAGTGTTAGCATTACAGGAGTGAGCCAACGTGCCCACGTCAAGAAAATAAACTTTCAAAACAGCTTCCTTTTGGGAATGGTTCAGATGGAGGGCTTGATTGCAAGGCTTGAGGAAAGAGACATTGTTGTGAGTGTCTAATGAGAACTAAAAAGTACTAAAATGTTTGGTTGACCTTTGGGCAATTGTTGGCTTTCTCCTTTTCAGATAAGGGGAACCACACATGTGATCCCCACGCTTTTCTAAATCTCATCTGACAAGAGTGAAATATTACATTCAGTAACAGCATCTGTATTATCTTCCGCATTTAAAATCATTTTTGCTTTTTCCCTTATCTTCATTGTGTATTTTATATTATTCATCTTTTCATGTAACATTTTTAAGCTTCATAAATTATTTTTCTGAAAAATGTGAACGATAAAGTTTAATGAAAAATACATTGGTTACAATAAAATAAAAAATTATAGAGTTAATTTATCTTTAATACATGTTGGAGGAGTAAATTTTCTAAAATGCATATCTGGTCCTACCATCCCTTTAACATCTTAAGTTGCTTTCAGCATAAAAATCTAACTATTTTCTGTAGGTTATAGTTCACATTATCAATGTGCCTGCTTGTTTCTCTATGTATGTCCCATATTGATCCTCTTCTCACACCCCATATTCTAGTCTTCTTAAACTTGTATTTGCAAAACATAATATTCTTTCCAAATTCTATACAGGCTTCTTTCTTTACTTTTCCTCCTTTTCATTGTCTATGTAATTTATTCAAATCTTCTAAAACACAATTCCAATATTCTTTACTATAAAATACTCTTCAAGATCTTCCCACCTTTTTTAGCCTCACCCAATTCCACATCATGCATGAGTTAAATCACCTTCTTCAGTTTTCCCATAACATGCTGTGTAGTTATGTTTCAAAACATTTGCTGTATTTTAATTGTCAGTCATTTTGAATAAGTTTATAACGTTTTCCCTTTATTATTTTCTATAACCCTGGTGCATACAATAACACCTACAACATGACACGAAATTGGTCAAACAAGTGATTGTTGACTTAATACTTTTAAGTTCATGGGTCTCTGTGAAACTTTGAAACTCCTGTACGTGAATACTAACAAAGTTCATGTAAATCGGCAAGAGATGGGGCAGATTCTATACATGGCACAAACTGCTTCCATAATTCTCAAGTAAGAGCTTCCCCCATAAAAATCCATGCTTAACAATTTCAAAAATTATCATAAAGTATTGGGGAAAAAAATTACAAATAAATACATAAAAAGTGACTAATCTCTTTTTGGCTCAGGATAATAGAATATTGGTTTGAATAGTGCTCATTCACAGCTTTTCTTCTATTCCAACATTTTAATTCTCATCTGAAGAGGAAATGACCCTCTTCAAGGCTAAGTATGATGCATACTTAGCATACAAAAGTAAAAAATTTCCAAAGCAATTTTTTCCTATGACTTAGCCATCAATAAGAATTTTATCAATTAACAAGCCTCAGTTTTCTGATTAGTGTTTATTTTTTAATCACTACATATTTCTAACATAGTGTAGGTATCACTTTTCTAAATATCTTCCACTTAATATCTTCTTTAAGAGTTGAACATCAACTCTGTAATGGCTGGCATTCTATACAAGATTCTTATATTTAATTAAAAAATCTATAGTTAGATGAGAGATTTTATTCACATGTCCAAATCTAGATATTTTTAAAAAGTTGTAGGTAACATGAAATATGAATCTCAGTATGAAAAGTATTGGAATATAATTTCACACTACAAATGTTATATATACGGAAAGCAAGAGCCAGTGAAGTGAAACTTGCAGAGTATTACAAAAATATGGGACTATAATATAATTGTTTTATTCTTTGCCCACTTTTCCCCTCAATATAGCTTGCTTTATGAAACTAAGAAATCACTTAAGCTGTGAGGTGGATGGGAGATAAAAGTTGGTAACAAAAAGAATAATTATTTAGGAATTTTTACTAAGAAAGAAAGCCATAAATCTCATCAGACTTCGCAGCCCTCTGTATGACAATGGGATACTAGTAGAGGATATGTTTTCGTCTTTCATTTACAAAATTAAACCTGCATCTAAATGGTATTTTCTGACTTGTTCTTCTCACTGAGTCAGTCACTGAAACTTAAAAATTTATCAAAGTGTCCACTATCATGGGCTCATCCAAAGTCGCTTTATACACTTCATTGATCACCTGGTTAAAATACATCGGAATTCATTTCTAAAATTAATTTCTAGGCCCCAAGTTTTTATACATTTTACGTGTCTGTGTGGCACAGTAATATTTTTCTCCCAATAAACACTGATACCAGCTCTCAAGTTGATCTACTGAAACTTAAATCTAACCTTGACATTGTTTTAAGACTATAGGGTAGGGTAGCGAACCAAAAGAAAGTGGACTTGAGATACATTCTTAGATTCAGAATACTGAAGTTATAGATGTTAATTTTAATCCATTTTGTTTTGTTTTGTTTTATCTTCCACAAAGAAGTATAAAATAAAATAAAACCTGGCCAGACATTTGTTCACAGACTGTGACAGAAATAGATTTTTAAGAGAATAATTAAGCAATGTATGGGTAAATATATTTCTTCACAAGGAAAGATGTCATTAATAGCAATAAGTGCCTTCTCTTGTTTTAAAATGTTCATAAATATACTTAGATTTGGGAAAGAACATACTTTAAAAAATTATTCTTATATTCTCTTTTTATAAATGGGAAGAAGAAAGAAATGTTAGTGAGGTAGGCAGAATAATGACCCCCAAAGAAGTTTATATCTTGGTATCTGGAACCTGTGAATATATGACTTTACTTTGCAAAGGGCACTGGAAGATGTGATTAGGCCAAGGAACTTCAGATTATGAGATGGTGAGATTATCCTGGATTACATACCCCAGTGTAATTGCAATGTTTCCCACGGTTGTTAGAATAATGTAGAACAGAGTCACAGCTAGATGTGTCTATAGAAAAAAGGCAAAGAGGGAGGTCATTTTGCTGGCTTTGAGGATGGGGGAAAGGGCAAACCAAATAATGTGGATGGGCTCTAGAAATTGGAAAAGACATGGAAATGACTTCTCTTCTAGAGCTTCCAGAAGAAACTCAGCCCTGGTAAGACATTGACTTTCGCCCAGTGACAGCAATGTCAGACTTCTAGCTTCAGAACTGTGAGACAGGACATTTGTGTTATTTAAGCTGCTAAATTTGTGATAATTTATCACAACAGTGATACTATAGTCTAATTAAATACATTAAGTTTGTTCATTAAGACTCAAAATAACTTAAATATAAGCATTTATTTATTTATTTATTTCTGAAATTACTAAAACAATAGTTGGGGGATATTAAAGTATAGTAGAGCAAAGAGGTGAGAAAGGAAATGATAGCAAGAAACTCACTGAAAGCCCATTTAAGGAGCAGATTCCCTTCTAATCAACTCAACTTGTTGATTGCTTCTCTCATATCCTGGCAGAAAACTGAAGGTTTATTTCTGGATGGGGGCATAATTGTATATAGAATCAGAAGCCTAAACAGTCTTGAGAATGAGGATACTGTTCTGAAAGTAGGATAGTCATACTTGAACTCACTCTTCCCTGTAAACACTGGTGGCCAGATACAGACCCTTCAGAGACTGCAAGAGGAGATTGAAAGTCTTACCTGGGCACAGTTACTGACCTTAAATAACAAGCTGAAGGATATACTAAGCTCAGGTAAATAGCTCAACCACATCACACATCAGTGAAGATCAGTTTGATTTATTCCATACATTTGAACAGAACTTCATTGATCATTGCAATTGCTCCATTTTTAAGTATGAGAAAAGACCTAATAATCATCAGATATATGAGAAAACAATCTAATATGAAATATAGACCCCCAAATCATACATATAAAAAGAAATCAGAAATAGGTACAACGCAGAGAGAAAGAAAACATTTAAAACATGCTATCTTTAATAATTTGAGACAGCTAAAATTAGCATTCATGAAACAACAAACAGACTCAAAAAAGGAAACATTTATAGAACAGGAAAAAGTACTTGAAAATTAAAACTAGTATAGCAGAAATGAAAATCTGGAAGATAAATGACCTAAAGTGAAATAAATGGACAGAAATAAAAATCATGAAGGATAAAGTCAAGAAAGTCCCCAATAAAGTACAGAAAAAAATGCAAAAAGACAAAAGAGGAAATATGAAGGTATTAGAGAATCATTCCAGGAGCTCCAACAGTCAAACAATAAAAATTTCAGAAAGAAAGAATAGAGGAAAATGGAGAGGACCATGAGGATACAGATTGCAAAGGCCCAGCAAAAGGGATTAAGTGGGCCCATACGTAGGTAGATCATTTGAAAATTTTAGAACACTGAGGAAGAGTAGAATATCTTAACAGCTTTAAGGAGAAAAATTAGTTTCATACAAAAGATTAAAATTCAAAACAGTATTAGACATCTCAATAGCAACACTGGAAACTAGAAAAAAGAGAACAATGTCACTGAAATTCAGAAGAAAAAATAATTTCTACAGGAGGCCAAACAATTAATTACAAGGTAAAGATTTATTTAAATATATTCAAGCCTTCTAAAAGCTAATCACTATTTGTTTCTCAGAAACCCCTGGAAAATGTGTTTTATCAAAATAAATTTTATCAAAACAAAACAAAGGGTAAAGACAGAAAGAAAAAAACATGTTCCATGAAACAAGGTTTCTACACCAAGACAAAGGGAATGGACTCTCCAGGATGATGACAAAGGAAGATCCCAAGAAAACACCTGTACAGCAGTCAAAAGAATTTTCCTTCGTAGAGCAGGTCAGGATGTCTTGGTGGAGGCTTCTTCAAGAAGATGAAACTGGTAGGTTATCTAATGAGTCTGACAAATTAACAGGAAATCATTTACATAATTGGGAAAGATTCTATGGCTGTATTAATGATATATACATAAATGAACACAGAACAAAGAAGTCAGTTATCAACTCTAGGAGGAAGAAGCTGCAAAGGGTGAGAAAAATCAAAATACATGGGGCTCGATTGTGACAGCACTTAATGAGGACATTGATAATTAAACCATTAAAATATAACTGTTGGAAATCTAACCATACTAGAGTGGATGCTGAAGACATATAGTGGGTAGCAAGGGTTAAAATAGAACTAAATCATTTACCACAGTGGAAGGCAAACAAATAATACCCCTAAATGGAAAACCAAAATAAACAATAAAAGAATGATTAGAATCTGCATGTAAATAACAATGGAGTCATTTAAAAGGGTTGAAAGTCTTTGTCTCTGGAGAGAGAGTGAGGAGAGAGTAGGTAGAGAGTGGGGGCTGTTTTTATTGTAACAAACCTTGTAAAAATTTCATGACTTTTTATATGTATGTGTGACTTTCATCTATCTATCTATCTGTCTATCCACACATATGAAACAACGTCTTTAAAATTCAGCAGTTTCTTCCATGTATGTATGTGAGAGAGAGAGAGAGAGAGAGAGTAAATTCAAGAGAATTAGACATGGAGATAGGTTCTAATTTGGGTACTAAGATTTTAACACCTATAATGGGAAAGGTGCAACTTCGACACCTGTTAAACAGGAAACTAGAACTGAAGACCCTGAATAAGTCTAGGGCTCTGTAAAACCTTATCAGGAACCAAACTTTCCACCTAAGGCCCAGTGACAAGGAAGCTTGTCTGTGCACGGGGCTATGGAGACAGCAGAAGGCATTCTGGGAGAAGCTGAAACCTCAAACCTAAGCATCATGCAATTATGGATATTTTATCCATGATATCCCATGTGAAGAAATTTTTGTTACCTGGCTCCTGATAAATGAAATCCTAGTGAAACTGAAGAATATGAAAATATCTTGCTTCCTGAAAACACATCAATTAGACATATAATATATTTTTAATCAACAAGAATGTCCAGAAATAAAAAATGTAAAAAAAAAGAAAAAAGACATTTAAGATGATCAAGAACTGCGGCTTTCTTATCACAGATGCTTGCCTAAATAACTGTTAAAATATATACTTAATTAAGAAAAAAGGAAGAATGAAGGGGTAGGATGCAAGAAGCTATGGTGAATGATCAGTAAATATATAGGCAATTATAAAGATGCATTGACTTAAAAATAACAGTTTTTTGTTACAACATTAAAAACAAGTGTAATACTATGCAAAAATAGCAGAGAAAACAGGAGACGATGTGGCTGAATTTAATATGCTGTAAGATCCTTGCGTTGTTTGAAAGGAAGGTGGAGATGTTAATTAGCTTTGGTTTCATTAGTTGCTGTACGCAAGCTTAAATTTTGAACGTTACTAAAATAATAGACATGGAACTTTTTTTAAAAAAGGCAATGAAAAAAATACAAAATCCAAGAGAAGAAAAAATAAAAACAAATTTATCAGTAGCTATGTGTCTATGAATATTTATATTAAATATATATTTATATAGCGTGTTATATATAACATATTTTATAGAAACATATTTATATAACAAATATATTTTATGTATTTATATAAAACATTTGTATAGAAATATATTCAAGTAAAATATCAGATTGTTATAGTATGTATTACATATAAATTTATGTATATGCAGTATACATATACACACCAGCACAGGAAATATACAGTCATTTCTAAGTAGTGATGGCTTCCGACGAGGAAGAGAAATGGAGTAGCGTAGAGTTTGGAAGAGACAAAGTGACTGTTTTAGGTTTCCTTCTTTTTCTTTTTATTCTTTCTTTTCTTTTGAGACAAGGTCTCACTGTGTCACCCAGGCTGGAGTGCAGTGTCGTAGTTCATAACTCAATACAACCCCGAAATCCTGGGCTCAAGAGATCCTCCCACCTCAGTCTCCCTATTAGCTAAGATTATAGGCACATGCCACTATGCCCAGCTAATTTTTTTTAAACTTATTTTTAGTAGAGATGAGGTCTCACTGTTGCCCAGGCTGGTCTTGAACCCCTGGGCTCAAACAATCCTCCTGCCTTGGCCTCCCAAAGTGCTGATACGATAGGTGGGACACTATGTCCGGCCTGTTTTAGATTTCTATGACACTTTATTTATTTAATAAGTAGGAGGTAAATACAGCAAAATGTTACTGTATCATTTTTTAAAAAAACCTCTGGGTCTGAAGTACCTGGGTTTGAAGAAACTTTCTGCTTATTTGAGGTATTTTTTCAAGTATCCAGTGAACTCTTGATTTTTTAGCTTGTCTTTTTCATTTTACCTCTTTGCAACTTAGGTATGTCTTTGTGCAACACTTCAAGTGTCTACTTTCCTCCACATTTTCTTCATTCTTATTTGTCCTTGCTTTCTACCTACTTTTTTCCCCCCTCTAACCAACACACAATTCTGACCACAACTACTCCTTACACTGCTATCATTTTCCATCCACCACTTCTCCAAATGACAGCTAGGAAAAAAGCAAACTCCACTGTAAAAGGCATTCTGTTAGGTTAGAAGCCATTGCACACAGTCATTGAATATTTATGTTCATGCATCCAAATTTTCTGGAATATGCAGTTGTTTAAAAAAGGGATTCTCTCTATTCTTTATCTTCCCAGGGAGCAGAGACTATACCTCATGTTTGTGTATTTAATTAAAAAGCCCGCTAAACAGCCTCTCTGAGAATAAGTTTCTTCAAGTGTAAAATAGGGATGATTTTTACCATGCAGAGTTGTTTCTTAATATTTAAATAATGTGTACAAGTCACCATGTATGTGATTGATACATTCAGAACTGGGAAAGGTTAAATAGAAGTATGGATTTGATTCTTAGTAAACAAGGAGGATATAGTAGGTCCTACTGTATTTGTTCTCTATAGCATCCATTGGTCAGAAAAAGCCCAGATAGTCTGAAAGAGCTATAATTTCAAAAAATCTTTACAAGTGGATTAAAAAATCCCAGAGAAATCACAGTGAAACTGAAGAATATCTAAGTCAAAGAGAATGTGCAAACATCCTCCTCTCTGAAAACACAGCATTCAGACATATAATAGACTTTTAAGCAACAAGAAAGTCCAGAAGAAAATTGTAAACCCAACAACAAAATGTATTGTGAGGAACAACTCTAACAATTCTACTAAATGATAAAAGACCATCTGCATGGAACGCTACCAGGTCAGAAGCTGCAGCAACTTAGCTTTTCTAAATTAATTCTCTGAGGTGCCTGGGAGTTGGGTACATAACACATCACAAAACTCATCTAATCCAAGATTAAGAACACATTTTTCTATGAAACACAGGTGAAGCAACTGAATGCTTTATTAAAAGATGATTAGATATTTAAACAAAATTGAAAAACTATGCATTTTACTTACTGCTTTACTTACTGTAGCTTTTAAAACACTGGTTCAGCAAGGGGTAGGATAACCATGAAGCTTCCTCCAAGAAACATAGGTCCTGAGTATCTGCATTATTAAGCTGACGTTTGGTACTGCTGAAGCATCTTACCAATAAGCAGCCAAAATAAAAGGAATTATCAAGGAATGACTTGTGATGGATTTAATGATTGTCTTTCAGGAATTAAGAGTTTTATGATAAACAAATGGAGTCAAGAAATGTGAATAATTAAGTGGTCAAGAGTGCAAAAAGGATGAGTACACTAAAAATTAAACCCAATCATGTTTCAAAAGTTTAATACCATTTTTTATAAAATTGAACTTGCAGTATTGAATACATGAGTTTATATTTTTGAACCTAAATGACCTTTTACACTTAAATAATTATAGATTGCATGCCAGAAAATGGAATTAGGTTGATGCTAATTTAAATATGTACAATGTAATTCAAACATAAATTCTGAAGAATGTAAGAACTAATAGCATGTACGCCAGCTTTCCCATGACCCAGCCTTCCTCCAGTAGAAATACTGTACTATGAGCCATTTTGTCCAGACAAAAAGGCTCTTCTCATAATATTTTTAGCCATATATAGATAAATTTAAAATAGCATAAGAAGAATCTTTCAGAAATAATTGATGGTAAAATATCCTTATTTTTCATTTTGTATATATTTACAAAAGTGTATTTACCTATTTCTGAAAAGAAGAAACATTTAAAATGAAGATAAGCATTATCAAAATAATTGTTTCTTTTATTTACACCATTTTGATAAATAGAATGAAATATCTTACTATAACAGGACCTATATCATGAAAATGCTACAAAAAAGGTCTAGTTTCCACTTGTTATGTAGAGTTATTCAGTTCAATGATCACATTAGGTTTTCCTTTCCAATAGTCATGACATTGGTGGTTTGAAAACGATCTTGGCTTAAATTGACTTTTACTTTCTTTAATGTGAGCTCTTACAACTTCCAGAAATGGAAATAGCAGAGGTTAGGTTTTTATTCATTCAACAAAATGCATAACTTTTCATTACTGAAAGGCATGTCACGAACATATTGAACAAGTGTTACATGAAATAACTTTGGTAAGAACTACTTCAGGCTGAAATATATGAAGCTGAGATGATTTTGCTTAGAATGATGTATCAAAAAATCAGCAAAAGGAGAAGAAAAGCAATTCTTTATTTTTATCCAAATATATCAGACTTCATAATTTAGTTTCAACAAAAACTTCACCATATATCATCCAAACCAAGACATTGTAAGAGTGAAAGGGAGTGCTACCAATAATTACACAGGTACAACAGGTATAAACTGGAATCTTCCTGGGTAAACTGGGACCTACGATCAACCTAGAAATAAGGGTTAAACTGCAATTACATGCAGAAATCATACCTTTCCCACGCATGTGTGGAAAAGATAAAAAAAAAACACCATTCACTCAGATAAGGTAATTTCAACAACAGTAGCTCTTTCTCATCAGATAGATTTCTGTTCACATATTATCCCTGTCCTAAGCCAGTGACATTTTTCTAAAATAATCAATTTTTACCCCACACAGTTACTTTGCATTATGTTACCCTGTTTTTATTCTTTTTTTTTTTAGATGTTGAGATGGAGTCTTGCTCTGTCACCCAGGCTGGAGTACAGTGGCAGAATCTCGGCTCACTGCAACCTCTGCCTCCCAGGTTCAAGCGATTCTCTTGCCTCAGCTTCCCCAGTAACTGGGATTACAGGTGCCTGCCACCATGCCCAGTTAATTTTTGCATTTTTAGTACAGACGGGATTTCACCATGTTGTCCAGGCTGGTCTTGAACTCCTGACCTCAGGTGATGCCCCAACCTCGGCCTCCCAAAGTACTGGGATTACAGGCGTGAACCACTGCGTCAGGCCTGTTTTCTTCTCTTAACTGATACTTTGTCTGAAGTGGTCTTATTTGTTGTTTGTCTCCTCCCCACTCTCCTTCTGGTATACAGTGTTCATGGTGAGCAACAGCCTCCTCTGACTTAGC
Organism: Macaca mulatta; assembly: GCF_049350105.2. Taxonomy (NCBI): domain Eukaryota; kingdom Metazoa; phylum Chordata; class Mammalia; order Primates; family Cercopithecidae; genus Macaca; species Macaca mulatta. Next base: position 59,752,991 of record NC_133417.1, on the reverse strand, counting down.
TATGTCCAAATCCCCAGGAACTAAAAATGCCTACGACATAGAAGGCATGCAAAAATTTTGTTGAAAGTGTGAATACACTTGGAGAGTTTGTTTTTGGCTCTGTCTTCTCGTTGGTACCAAAGACAAATTAAAATGACTCTCCAAAGTAAATTATGGCTCTATTTAGTTTTAAGTTCTTGGACTAAATGATCTATGCACTTTTTTCCCACTGCTGATCAATATACCATGCCCTGTGTACCCCTTTCTCTCTCTCTCACTATTTTGTTTCCTACATCCACAAAATAAGAAAGCTTGGTTATCAATGGGTATAGGGCAGTTCGCTCCATTCACAGTGGATGCACACTCAAGATAGATCATTTTGCCAGTAAGAATTCCCTGGTATATGTTTGCACCTACAGAATTTGGTTGATACAGAGGTAGCCAGAAGGTATTATTATAGTCAGTGATTTAAGTGATGTATTAATTTGCCAATAATAAAATTATCACAAAATTGTTAAAAAATAGGAAATAATGAGAGCCCAAACTAGCAATTAATGACTTACATATTAATGAGAACTTTTTAAAATTTGGGGCAGACTTAAATTATAAATACTTAAGTTTTATAGGAAAACCCATGATATTCTGTTAAGGAACACTTTTACATTTTCATAAAAGTCTCTGCATTCCAAATTTTTATTTTGAAAATGTTCTATTGATCACTAGTTTTGATTCCTGCTTATAAGTCATAAATATCAGACTTCAGGATTAGAAAAAACAGTACTGTTAAAATTATTTGGGTAGACCAGGGATCCAAGACACCAATAAAATCAGTGTTCACCAAAAAACTGTGTGTAAGATATCTTCAATTTATCTAATTTTAATTTCTCTCTGGTCTGTGCAAAAACTTCCTCCTGAACTATAAGTGACAAGCATGGGATAGGTTCCCCAGGTGAGGAAAAAGTCTATCCTGTTACAACAAATGCCATAAACAAGAAAACAGAGTTAAAAAGAGACTCAAATAGACATACATATTTTAAGCATAAATATTTATCATCTGTTTCATTGCATTGTCATGTCTTCTTAAAATGATTGGTCTTTAAAATGGACAAAATTTCCAGAAAAGGAATGAAAATGTTTCCAATTTACTCAGTTTGAAAACAGGGACCATTAATTGTATAACTTCACACAGATTCTGATATATTCAATATAACCTGGCTACTGTCTAAAACATGATTCAGTGTTTGTTCAGAGCTCATCTTTGTATTAGATCATATACAAAATAGATTTCCAGATTTTAATTAGTCTAGGAAAGGAATGATTCTCAAATTAATCAATAATTATTTCTCCCCAGTACTAGCAACTTTTAAAAATCATAAGAAATGTTCGGTGCTATACTGAGTACTGGTATGCTCTAAAGTTTACAATTTAAACATGTAATGGTTATATTTTTGCAGGGCCATAGATAGCACAAACTTGTGTGATTCTCTCATATAAAATACAATTGAAAGCCTCCCAGGACCTTAAACAGCAGAAAACATTAAATCAGATTTTAAAATGACAAAAATTTAAGGCTAAAATATTTGGTATTAATAATTAATGCCAGTAGCCTTCCTACTCTAATAAAGTAAACATGCACAAGAACTACAACTTTGAACAAAACATCACAATTTTATCAGATATATATGTATGTATGTATGTATGTGTATGTATGTGTATATATATATATGTATATGTGTGTATACATACACACACACACAGACATATATTTAGTTTTATCGCCCTGAAAACTATTCACTCATGTTTGGCTTAATATATATGTTAGAAATGTCGGGGAGAGTATTTCCCCTTTAAATATATATATATATATTTTTTTTCCAGAATATACAATATAAATATGCCATATATAAATCATGCCATAAAACTAAATGCAAAATTTGCACATTATTGCATGCTTGATGTGATAATACATGCCCGTTAATAACTTCCTTATGATGTCCTCCCTCCGTAACTGTTGCTTTCTGCACATTAGCAATACTTGGGAAAGGAAGGGTTCTCAAATATGCTTGTAGAACTGGGAGGAAAATATACTTTCAGATTCCTTAGGGAGAATTACCTCATCGCCAAATATTGGACTATTACTAAATCAAACATTAAATAATGCCTAAGGGAGTGCTTTGTTATGTGAAGCGATCAGAGTTCATTTTTCTTAATTTGGCTGGAAGGTTCCCTTCCATCCTAGCTGCTCCTCCAGCCATCTTTTGAAGCTTTGGTGGCAAATCAGCCACAGACTGGCTCATGGGATCAGATAACATCTTGGTGGTTTTAGATACCAGTTTTTCTTCTGAGTTGCCCGGAACTGAACTTATTCGTTGAAGTTTCATGGGCAAGTCTCCCAAGCTGTAGGCTTTTTCTGAAGTTGTAGAACTCATCCTCAAGAGTTTTTTGGGAAAGTCTTCTCTTCCAGTAATTTTCTGTAGCTTAGATGGTAGTTTTGTAGTAATATCATCTAGTCCATCTAAGCATTCCACAGAATTATGTCTTTCTTTGCTGTTAGTTATGGCTGGTGCTATTAAAGGGGATGACATGAGAAGCATTTCCTCCTGCTCTTTCACACTGTAAGGTGGGGTGGGGACTTCAAATGTTGCATGGAACTGGGAGTAATCAACTTTAAAGAATCCCTCTTCTAAGGAAATTACAGGAAAAAAACGGTGACCCCAAAGAACTTCATCTTCAGTATATGATGTTCGAGCTTGACAAGTCATCCCTACAAGAAAAGAGAAAATTCTTGATAAATTATACATAGTGGAAGCACATGTAAAGCTGGTTTGGCCTAAATAATTCATTTCACTTTCTTATCTAGGTTTTGGACTGTTTATCTGAAGCCTGAATAATAGAATAGATTAAAAGTTGTATTCTACGTTAATAGCTTTGATACACAGAAGGACGATGCGTCATTACATAAATATTAACCACAAACCAAAAGCAGAAGTAGCATAGAATAATTTCAGAACATACGTGTCCCTATAAGGAGATAAGTGGAAAAATTATGTAACAATTTTTCATCATTTAAGAAACAGTGTCATAAATAAAGCAAATCTAACATTGAATCTAAACTTTAATACTGTGTAAACTTAGAAAATATATTTAACTGAGTATCACTTTATTCTTCTGCAGAGTAAAGCACTGTCAACAACACCTGTCTCACAATGTTGATGTGACCATGAAATAACACATACAGAAATGTAAAATTTGTCATATAATATCTACAATAGGTGACTCCATTAATGAGAGCTTACCTTTTTCTCTTTACCTAGCAAAGGCTTGCTATGGGGCGGGGGGGAGGGGCGGGGGGCAGGAGGACAAAAGGTAACTCTCCCAAGTATTTGCTAAACCAATAAAAGGTAGTAATATTTACATGCTAGAAAAAGAAAAGCCATTATGGTGGTTCCATTCTTTTGCATCTGTAAGGCCAGAATAAACTTTTGCTCAAGTTTCAGAAATCCATATGCTAAAATCAGTGATCTGGGCCATGTGATGTATCAAGTTGCACTCTTGCTCTAGGAATACTGGACCCGGATGCTGGCTATCAGATGTAAATTTTTTCAGTTTATCAATTATGTTCCTTGAATATCATTTGCCTCATGGTATTCTAATTTACTCAATTTTGTTCTCTTCATAAATCATTTATTTCGATTGTGTTACAATCAAATCAGTCAACTTGTGAATATTCATTTTGTGAAGACTGGAAGTACAGGAATATATTAAAAACATGTATCAAATTTCTGTCTCATGTTAGTCAAAAGACATGATTTTCTGTAAGTAGTAAAATTCACCAATTTCTCTACTTTAATAGAAGTCTATCAGACTTCTATTAAATGCTATTAAAATGTAAGATAATGATGAATTTTAAAAATCATCCCTTCAATAATTAAGTGTAATTTAAATAAATGATGATAGTTTTTCTTCATTCATTTCAATTCTCCCCCATCCATTATAAGTAATTTCTATTGTTTTTGAGCCTGGCATAGTTTGGAGGAAGGGATGTCTGTCTTTTTTCTAACTGACTAGCAATCACACATACAATACATAAAGATAATTAGGATATAATGCGTAATTAAGAAGCCACATTTGAATCCTTCCAAAATCTTGCCTTATGAAAATTGTTGGATATTACCAAAGAATTAGTTACCACTATATACTATTTTTTTATGACAGTTTTAAAATAAACTCATGTAGAAAATTAGTATCTATCATGTGACTAGCACTGTGTTAGGTGCTCTCTCTCTTCTTCCCTCTTTTTTTTTTTTTTTTCCATTCTAATCCTTAGTATGGTCCTGTTAAGAAGATATTCTTGTATGTATTTTAAAAACAAGGAATTTAGTGCTCAGAGAGGTTAAGTCTCTTGACCTTTCTTGAGCACAGATCTAATAAGCTATAGAGAAAAAATGTATCATCCTATTTATGTGTGTGTGTGTGTGTGTGTTTAATTGTCATTGTTATTTTACTTTGCTGCAATGTCTCTAATATTTTAGTTAGGAATGCAGTTATCACTTAAACTCTGTAATGGTGCAAATCTGACCATGATCAAATATCCGTGTTTATAATCAATTTTATGTGAGGAATAGCCCCAGAAACATTTATATATAAGACAATAAAATGAGTTTTAAAATATTAAGTGTAAACACACACATAGCAGCATTCCGTATTTTCTAATAACTTTCTGGCCTCTAAGTATTTCATAAGAAAAATCATAGATTATCACTTAATCAGGAAAAATAAACGTATTTCCTGATATATCTACTTGGTTTTATTTTGAGAAATTTAAAGATAAAGAAAAGTATCTAGAATAAAGAATAAATATCTGATGTTATTGTTAAGAAATAATAAAACAAATAATGTGGAAGTGCCTTATATTTTCTCCCTAAAAGCAACCACTGTCATTTTAAGTCTTTCCCATCCACGACATTAATTTAAATTTGAGAAAAAAGACTATATTTTTACTAAGTGATAATCCTGCCGTACAATCTTTTTTATTTTTATGTTTTCAAGATGAGGTCTCTGTCGCCCAGGCTGCAGTGCAATGGCACGATCTCAGTTCATTGCAGCCTCGACCTCCCTGGGATCAGGTGATCCTCCCACCTCGGCCTCCCAAGTAGCTGTATTTTTTTGTAGAGACAGGGTTTTGCCATGTTACTCAGGCTCATTTTGAACCCAGCCATTTTTTTAATTTTAAAAACTTCTTTCATTGAAAATTGATGTCAGGCAGAATTATCCTAAGTGAGGTCACATACTTAATATCATTCAGTGTCTTAAAATGTAAGGAAAGTTTGTAAGTTTGTCCTTTGATTAATATAAATACATATTAACATCAAGTTAAAGTAAATTCAGGTTATGAAGTCTGTTCAATTATTTCTAACAATCACAAAGTAAATTTTGAAATAAATTTGATGATATCGCCATCTTAGCCCATTTCATTTTGGTGGTCTTTTTTTTTTTTTACATTGGGAAAATAATATTAAATAAGAAATCAAAATTTTGCCCCTGCTTTTACCATGACAATTGGGAAAATAAAGTCTTATAAAATGTTAACACTGGGAAAACAGGCCATCAATTATTAAGTTACTTAAAGTGCTACGACATCTACAGTGGAAACGTGTGTTCAAATGTTTGTTGGCATTAAAATACTTGTAATCATTGTTACTGAAATGCCAATGCATGATTTCGACTGAAAAGGAAGGTGGAGAATCTATTTTACTATATAAAATTAACTTTACTTATTTTCCCAGCAAACTCACATACATGAGGCAACATCTGAAACATAATTAAAAAGTTTATGAATTTGGCTGTCAATGTCACTATTAAATAGCTTGTGAAAATTACCTAAAGCTCTCTCGCCCTGTTTTCTCGTTTATAAATTAGGCATAACAACATATCTTCTCTTAGAAACCTACTGAGAGTTTGAAAGTAAAAGACATAGAACCTTGCTTGCTGTGTAGGCAATGCCCATTAATGACTAGTGTTTTTATTGTTCTATACTAGTCACTTGCATTTCCTGTTCTTCCTGAAAATTAGTAAGGTGACTTAATATGTGTGAGAAATTTTTACATTTTTGTAATTTATCCCATATGAGTAATATAGAAAATTAAGAATTAAGTTTAAAAGTCACTGGCTATGATATAACATTCTTTTTTTTTTTTTTCAGATGGGATCTTGTCCTGCCACCCAGGCTGGAGTGCAGTGGTGGGATCACAGCTCACTGTAGCCTCAAACTCCTGGGCTCAAGCAATCTTCTTGCCTGTTGCTCCCAAGTAGCTGGTATTACAGGCATGAGCCACCAAGTCTGGCTAATTTTAAATTTTTTGTAGTGATGGGGTCTCACAAAAGGCTGCTCTCAAATTCCTGGCATCAAGTGATCCTCTCAGTTCAGCCTCCCAAATCCTAGGCTGCTCTCAAATTCCTGGCCTCAAGTGATCCTCCCACCTGAGCCTCCCAAAGTGCTGGAATTACAGGTATAAGCCATTATGCCCGGCCAGTAATTTGCTTTTAAAATTGTCAGACAATTAAACATTCAAAAATATTTAAAAATATAGAAAAAAGTTATATTACTCATATTTCCAGCTTTTAGGGTTTCTCAACATTTTCCACCTAACTATCCCTAATAGCAGAGGAGACTAAGTATGGACATATGGGGTGTATTAAAAGGCTTGCAGCAAGCAGAATGGCTAAAATCAATGTTAATACTATGTTAAACATGCCAAGAACATTTGCCAGCACCTTAACCTTTGTTTGTTTTTCTACTGTTCCTGTCCTACTTTCATTAGATGTAGGTACCCAAATAGCAGACATTTCCAATTCACAATCATAGTTTTAAAACCTGGTTTCATCTCAGGTTTTATGAATTTGCAATCAATACATGGATAAGGATATGGAAGATTTATAAATTGGATAACAGAAAAATGTCTATGTTTGCCAATCTGCATCTCAGACAATGAACTAAGATAAATATAATTGAGAGAGTACTTCTTTTTGCAAAAGTTATCCCAAAATGGTGATGAAAAAATAAAATGCAAATTTCAACTGAGAAGATTTAAAGTAGATATCATTATGGTTTCTAAGAACATGCATGTATCATTTCATTCTTCCTTCTAGAATTAGAATGCTTTATATTTCTTATTCTAATTAAAGTTATTTTAAAATAATCCATGCTTAGATTCATAACTGGAAATGCCATTTGAATTAAAATAAATGCAAGTGACTACTATTATTCAAAGGGTACTATGCGATTGCACCTCTTAGCCAGCAACACAACTGTTTGCATGTTTTAACCAGATTCCAGACTTGAACAAATGTGGTGAAAATCAACACGAGCTCATCTCTGTGGAAACTGGCAAAGCAACAGATGCTGCTACTGGAAATAGCTGGAACTTTTGAATCCTTAGATAAAAAAAAATTTGTATAAAGAAAAAAAAGATTTATTCTGTGCATTGCATTGCAATATTCACAGATTTAAAAGGGTATATATTACTGTTTAGTGTAATTTATTCCAGTATCAGCATGTCCATTTAAAATGGTAGAAGCAACATAGTCTAACCTCTTTATTTTTGACATTTTCCTTTCCTGACTCTGCCTTTAAACTGAACTAAGTTCATCCTTTTAACTGAATTAAACATTCATTCAAAGAACAGATCTGTGGAAGGTTTTAAAGTGAAAATGACAAACTGAGTTGTTATTTGACAAGTCCTTAATTAAACTTTCAGGATATCTCTAACTCAGTTATTTTCCATTGTTTCTCCTAGCTGGAGATGGTGGATGTGTCACTCACACAAAAGGGGCACAATATGGTTAAAAACAATATAACTACAGGCCAATAGGGAATGTCTGAATGCTGTGACACAGAAAGTATCACACAATCAATAACTTCTGCACATGGAGGCTTTATCTAAACCTTACCCAATATAGATGTGTTTGGGGGAGGTTGGGGGAGAGAAGAAAGGGAAAGAGGAAAGACGGATAGAAGGATAGAGAGAATCAGAGCCAGAGAGAGAAAGAGAGAGGAGAGAGAGCAAAAGAGCATTCTCCTGTAATGGTGGCTGTGGCTGTGTTTTGTCACACATACGTTAAACAAAAGCAGAAAAAAAAAGAGCAAATCCCCTTCAGTTAAGCCATGTGGTAATACTGCCTCTATAGGATTATATGTCAAGTATCTCTCTAAACACTATTTACAAGTTGTCTTTAATCCTCACAACTCCTCGAGGAAGAGACTGTTATCCCCCTTCCTGTTTTCTAGAGGTGGAAACTGAGTCACAGAGGGATACAAGATAGTAGGATCCCATAAAGTTGAAGCAGCTGGAAATTGAACATAAGAAATCAGGCTTGAGGATTCATGCTCTTAATCCTGTCTCTCTATCAAGTAGTACTGTGTAGGCAAAAGAAGAAACAAAAGAGAGTTTAGCACTAGTAATATAATTAATGAATATTCAAATTAAAGTGTCAACTTTTGGGTACAAGAGCATCAAGTCTGTGATTTTGTGGTCAAGGGGACCAGATTTGACACAATAAAAATAAAAGCAAGTGATGAAAGAAATGAACCTTTCTTCAGGGATGAACACCAGAGGCACTCTGCACAACTCCCTGGAGTAAGTACTGTGGTGTCAGACAACCATGGGGCCGCGTCCCACCTCTAGCACCTATGCTGTTTAACTTGGGACAGTGCTTTGCCTCTCTGAACCCCTGTTTTCCTAATCTTGATAATAATAATAATAATAGTACTTGTATTCTAGGATAATTGGAATAATTTTATGAGATATTGTATGCAATGTGTTTAGCAAATGTCTTAATAAATATTAGTGATATTTATTGTAGCTGCCATTACATGTGGAAAAAGTATGGGAAACCAATTGATGAGTGAATTTTTAAGAATTAAAATAATGAATGAATCATCTTCCTACTGGATGGGAAAAATAAATATTTGCTCATGTGACTGTTGGTTAAAATTGCTAATTATAAACATAAAAATCATAGTGGTGATAATAATTACATGTTGAGTAACAATGTACCAAGTAGTGTGCTATATATAGGTTTTATATATTTCATCTCACTATCTCATAAAGGCAAAACTATAAACAAGATTTTATTATTTTCATATTTCCAGGAGAAGGATAGAGCTTGAAATTTCAAGTAACAGAGAGTAAACAGCAGAGCTAAGTCCAGAACTCATACTGATTCCCAAACCTAAGCTCTTAACAAATAACTTTACTATCTAATGACTTCCTTAGTGAAAGCATATTAAACCGAAACATAGAATTAAACATTAATATTATTTGTACAAATATATACAGGTGGTATATGTGTATGTGTATATACATATATTTGAGTTATTAGTTATTAAGTAAATTGTACACTGTTCGTTTCTAGTGTGGGATCCAGATTTCTTAATTACTTTCCTGAATAAACAAAACCTTTTGGTATCACTATAAGGATCTGAAGCAAAGAGATTCTATAGGACAATGCTAGCTGATATTCTGGTATCCACAGTAAGCAGGTCATATCAGCCCTAGAGGCCAGTTGCAGAGAGGGTAAAGCATCGGTTTTAATGCCAGATGCACCTAACATCAAACACTGAATCCCAGCTCCACCAGTAATTAATACGTGACCTTAAAAAAACTAATACATCTCTTTAAGCTTTAGTTTCATTATCTGTAAATTAAGGCCCACCCTAATTTCACATGAAGATTGTGAGAATTAAATGAAATTAAGTGACATATGTGAACTACATGCACAATAAATATTGATAATTTTTTCCCAGAAGAATCCTTAAATACAGGCTATATGACTACAGCTTTAATTTACACAGGCACATACACAGAAGAAAAAAACCTGAAAATTTAACCAAATAACATATTAGTTTTTTTCCCTGAATCTATTCTATTATTTTCTTCAAATTGGCAGTTGTTTCAATAAATGAATCAGCTAATAGCTTAGCATGCAGAGCATGTTGTATATCACCAAGTAACTTCTTAGTCCACTCTACATATTGCCCTGAGGATTACTAAATGAGGACTATAGCTGTTTCTTCTCTAAGGTACTTCCAAAATTTCACCCATCTCCCAAGATACATTAACTATAACACTAACTTGGCATTCTCTGCATGTTCTCTATTGCGTTGTACTGAGCTGAACCCAAATGCAAAGTATAAACTTTCTGAAGAAGCTTATGATGTTTTTATTTTTAAATCTTGTTTATAAAACACAAAGACACTGCATACAATACAGTTCAACAATATAAGGTTACTGGCAACAGGCTCTTTTGAGATATAGGTTGCAAAGTCATTAAGAATACATAAATTGCTTCTAGAAACTGCAGTTTTCAAAAAGATGGAATCTCTTTATCTCCACATATTCTGCTCAAAATAGACTTTTAGTGAGGAGTAGAAGGTTCTGGCATGCATTCAACTCAATATCATCCTCTATTATTTACAAGCACTTGGTCTTACAACGTGTTCTCAGACATCAGTTTGCCACTACTGTTCAAGCTAGGTCAAAGAATTTTAAAAAACTAAAAATACAAAAGAAGAAAAGCCCAGTTATATTTGTCAGAAAATAAAGCTTCAGTAAGAATTTTATAAACAAATATTTCAAATACAATACTTAAGGTTTCTAAATTCTCAGAACAAGAGAAAAAACAGATTTTTAGCAATGATTAACAGAACACAACGTTAGATGTTCTAAAAGGAAGATAAGTGCAGATGCTAAAGGTTCACGGTCAGGTAGAAAACATGACAGAAACTTCACAATCGTATTGCTGAAAATAGATTTAGGAGAGACAGGGAAATATTAAGCAAAAAAACATGGGCTTTGAATATAAACTTGAGATTGTTCCTGTTTGGATATCTCACTGTTAGTAAGACCTTGGGCATGTTATAATTATCCGAACCTTGTATAAAATATGGGTAGTAGTACCATATAAAATATATAATGTATATGGTTATTGTGACTACAAATGATATAACCTAATTATGGGCCTACTATATTAGCTGGTAAATAATAAAGGTTCAATCATTGATCACTATTATCAGTCATGATTATTAAGTTTCCAATTAATTAAAAGATTAGTTCAGATATATTTTAAATAATTCTTTAGTGATCATCTAATTTCTCAGAAACAGATCAATGCATAGAATAATTTTCACTAAGTTAATTTCTGGCAATTTGATACAGACTATGTTGTCTATATTTCTGGAATACGAGGAAGTGTATATAATGAACTGAGTAAAACAAACATGAGGAACTGAGCCCAATTTACTATCACTGTCAACCTGGTCTTCTCTGAACAAATTTGACTTAACTTTGTAGTAACTAACTTTGTAGTAACTACTTTCTTCAAAATATAATTGATTTATCTGCTGTGTTGACAAAGCACTACCTTTAACTCTCTACTCTTACTTCAATTAGAAGCATTGCAGAATTTGCCAAATTCACTTTCTTTCTTTTTTTTTTTTTTTCTGAGACAGAGTCTCACTGTGACGCCCAGGCTGGAGTGCAGTGGCACCATATTGGCTCACTGCAACCTCCACCTCCCAGGTTCAAGTGATTCTCCTGCCTCAGCCTCCTGAGTAGCTAGGACTACAGGCACATGCCACCATGCCCAGCTAATTTTTGTGTTTTCAGTAGAGAAGGGGTTTCACCATACTGACCAGGCTGGTCTTGAACTTCTGCTCTCAAGTGATCCACCCGCCTCAGCCTCCCAAAGTGTTGAGATTACAGGCGTGAGCCACCGCACACAGCCCAAATTCACTTTCAACTGATTATTATTACTTAATAATAATCGAACCGTGGAACAGTGGAAATGTCCCAGTCTCCTCACACCTTTTTCTGCTTTCTCCTTATGATATTTATTAAAGCATGTTTCTTTGCATTGTTAATTATAGAATAAAAGCAATAGCTACCTAAATAAATTCATGCTATTGTTTTCCCCAGTAAGATACAATTTTTAGCTTTCAAAATATCTTTGCTATCTAACTACAATATAATATAACTATTGTTGAAAGATACTCCATAAGACTGACATCAGAAAAGATATTTTTCAGGCCCAGTGTGGTGGCTCACACCTGTAATCCCAGCACTTTGGGAGGCCAAAGTGGGTGGATCACTTGAGTTCAGGAGTTCGAGACCAGCCTAAACAACATGTTAAAACCCCATTTCTACTAAAAATATAAAAATCAGCCAAGCGTGGTGGCATGTGTCTCTAATCCCAGCTACTTGGGAGGCTGAGGCATCAGAATCGCTTGAACCCAAGAGACAGAGGTTGCAGTGAGCTGAGATTAAGCCACTGCACTCCAACCTGGCAGACCTAGCAGACTCTGTCTCAAAAAATACATTTTTTTTCCAAAAGAAAAATAGAATAAATTTCTGGCTTAAGGCATTCCAAAATGGCCGAATAGGAACAGCTCTGGTCTACAGCTCCCAATGTGATCGACGCAGAAGATGGGTGATTTCTTCATTTCCAACTGAGGTACCTGGTTCATGTCATTGGGACTGCGTGGATAGTGGGTCCAGCCCACGGAGGGTGAGTTGAAGCAGGACAGGATGTCGCCTCACCCAGGAAACGCAAGGAGTTGGGGGATTTCACTTTCCTAGCTGTGGGAAGCTGTGACAGACTACCTGGAAGTGCCCAAATACTGCACTTTTCCAAAGCTCTTAGCAACCAGCAGACAAGGTGATTCTCTCCTGTGCCTGGCTTGGTGGGTCCCACGCCCACAGAGCCTTGCTCACTGCTAGCACAGCGGTCTGAGATCAATCTGCGAGGCGGCAGCCTGGCTCGGGGAAGGGCATCTGCCATTGCTGAGACTTGAGTAGATAAACAAAGGGGCTGGGAAGCTTGAACTGGGCAGAGCCCACCACAGCTCAACAAGGCCTACTGCCTCTAGACTCCACCTCTGTGGGCAGGGCATAGCTGAACAAAAGCCAGCAGACAACTTCTGCAGACTTAAACATCCCTGTTTGACAGCTCTGAAGACAGCAGTGGTTCTCTCAGCACGGCGTTTGAGCTATGAGAATGGACAGACTGCCTCCTCAAGTGGCTCCCTGAACCCTGTGTAGCCTGACTGGGAGACACCTCCCAGTAGGGGCTGAGAGCCACCTCACAGAGGCGGCTACCCCTCTGGGACAAAGCTTCCAGAGGAAGAATCAGGCAGCAATATTTACTGTTCTGCAATATTTGCTTTTCTGCAGCCTCTGCTGGTGATACCCACGCAAACAGGGTCTGGAGTGGAACTCCAGCAATCTCCAACAGACCTGCAGCTGAGGGGCCTGACTGACAGAAGGAAAACTAACAAACAGAAAGGAATAGCATCATCATCAACAAAAAGGTCATCTACACCAAAACCCCATCTGTAGCTCACCAACATCAAAGACCAAAGGTAGATAAAACCACAAACATGGGGAGAAACCATAGCAGAAAAGCTGAAACTTCTAAAAATCAGAGGGCCTCTTCTCCTCCAAAGGATTGCAGCTCCTCACCAGCAATGGAACAAAGCTGGAGGGAAAATGACTTTGACAAGTTGACAGAAGTAGGCTTCAGAAGGTCGGTAATAACAAACTTCTCTGAGCTAAACGGGGATGTTCGAACCCAATGCAAAGAAGCTAAAAACCTTGAAAAAAGATTAGACAAATGGGTAACTAGAAAAAAAACAGTGTAGAGGAGACCTTAAAAGACCTGATGGAGCTGAAAACCATGGCATGAGAACTTCATGACACATGCACAAGCTTCAGTAGCTGATTTGATCAAGTGGAAGAAAGGGTATCAGTGATTGAAGATCAAAATAATGAAATAAAATGTGAAGATAAGGTTAGAGAAAAAAGAATAAAAAGAAACTAACAAAGCCTCCAACAAATATGGGACTATGTGAAAAGACCAAATCTACATTTGATTGGTGTACCTGAAAGTGATGGGGAGCATGGAACCAAGTTGGAAAACACTCTTCAGGATATTACCCAGGAGAACTTCCCCAACCTAGCAAGGCAGGCCAACATTCAAATTCAGGAAATACAGAGATCACCACAAAGATACTCCTTGAGAAGAACAACACCAAGACACATAATTGTCAGATTCACCAAGGTTGAAACAAAGGAAAAAATGTTAAAGGCAGCCAGAGAAAAAGGTCGAGTTACCCACAAAGGGAAGCCCATCAGACTAATGGTGGATCTCTCAGCAGAAACTCTACAAGTCAGAAAAGTGTGGGGGCCAATATTCAACATTCTTAAAGAAAAGAATTTTAAACCCAGAATTTCATATCCAGCCAAACTAAGCTTCATAAGTGAAGGAGAAATAAAATCCTTTACAGACAAGCAAATGCTGAGAGATTTTGTCACCACCAGGCCTGCCCTACAAGAGTTCCTGAAGGAAGCACTAACATGGAAAGAAATAACCAGTACAAATCACTGCAAAAACTGGCCAAATTGTAAAGATCGTTGATGCTATGAAGAAACTGCATCAATTAATGGGCAAAATAACCAGTGAACATCATAATGACAGGATCATACTCACACATAACAATATTAACCTTAAATGTAAATGGACTACCTGCCCCAGCTAAAAGACACAGACTGGCAAATTGGAGAGAGTCAAGACCCATCAGTGTGCTGTATTCAGGAGACCCATCTCATGTGTAAAGACGCACATAGGCTCAAAATAAAGGGATGGAGGAAGATCCACCAAGCAAATGGAAAGAAAAAAAAAAAAAAAGCAAGGGTTGCAATCCTAGTCTCTGATAAAATAGACTTCAAACCAACAAAGATCAAAAGAAACAAAGAAGGTCATTATATAATGGTAAAGGGATCAATTCAAGAAGAAGAGCTAACTATCCAAAATATATATGCATCCAATACAGGAGCACCCAGATTCATAAAGCAAGTCCTTAGAGACCTACAAAGAGACTTAGATTCCCACACAATAATAATGGGAGACTTTAACACTCCACTGTCAATATTAGACATATCAACGAGACAGAAGGCTAACAAGGATATCCAGGACCTGAACTCAGCTCTGCAACAAGCAGACCTAAAGACATCTACAGAACTCTCCACCCCAAATCAACAGAATATACATTCTTCTCAGCACCACCTCACATTTATTCTAAAATTGACCACATAATTGGAAGTAAAGCACTCCTCAGCAAATGTGAAAGAATAGAAATCACAACAAATTGTCTCTCAGACCACAGTGCAATCAAATTAGAACTCAGGATTAATAAACTCCCTCAAAACTGCACAACTACATGGAAACTGAACAACCTGCTCCTGAATGACTACTGGGTAAATAACGAAATGAAGGCAGAAATAAAGATGTTCTTTGAAACCAATGAGAACAAAGACAAAATGTACCAGAATCTCTGGGACACATTTAATGCAATGTGTACCCAGGGCCTCTCGTGGGGTGAGGGGAGGGGGGAGGGATAGCATTAGGAGATATACCTAATGTAAATGACGATTTAATGGGTGCAGCACACCAACATGGCACATGTATACATATGTAACAAAACTGCACGTTGTGCACATGTACCCTAGAACTTAAAGTATAATTAAAAATAAATAAATAAATATAAATAAAGCAATGTGTAGAGGGAAATTTATACCACTAAATGCCCACAAGAGAAAGCTGGAAAGATCTAAGATCGACACCCTAACATCAGAATTAAAAGAACTAGAGAAGCAAGAGCAAACACATTCAAAAGCTAGCAGAAGGCAAGAAATAACTAAGATAAGAGCAGAACTGAAAGAGATAGAGACACAAAAAACCCTTCAAAAAATCAATGAATCCAGGAGCCGCTTTTTTGAAAGATCAACAGAATTGATAGACAGCTAGCAAGACTAATAAAGAAGAAAAGAGAGAAGAATCAAATAGACGCAATAAAAAATGATAAAGGGGATATAACCATCGATCCCATAGAAATAAAACTACCACCAGAGAATACTATAAACACCTCTACGCAAATAAACTAGAAAATCTAGAAGAAACAGATAAATTCCTGGACACATACACCCTCCCAAGAGTAAACCAGGAAGAAGTTGAATCTCTCAATAGACCAATAACAGGCTCTGAAATTGAGGCAATAGCTAATAGCGTACCAACTAAAAAAAGTCCTGGACCAGATGGATTCACAGCCGAATTCTACCAAAGGTACAAAGAGGAGCTGATACCATTCCTTCTGTAACTATTCCAATCAACAGAAAAAGAGGGAATCCTCCCTAACTCATTTTATAAGGCCAACATCATATTGATATGAAAGCCTGGCAGAGACACAACAAAAAAAGAGAATTTTAGACTAATATCCCTGGTGAACATCGATGCTAAAATCCTCAAGAAAATACGGTAAACCAAATCCAGCAGCACATCAAAAAGCTTATCCACCTCAATCAAGTCAGTTTCATCCCTGGGATGCAAGGCTAGTTCAACATTATGCAAATCAATCAGTATAATCCATTACACAAACAGAACCAATGACAAAAACCAAATGATTATCGCAATAGATGCAGAAAAGGCCTTTGACAAATTCAACAGCCTTCATGCTAAAAACTCCAATAAACTAGGTATTGATGGAACGTATCTCGAAATAATAAGAGCTATTTATGAAAAACCCACAGCCAATATCATACTGTACAAGCAAAAAATGGAAGCATTTCCTTTGAAAACTGGCACAAGACAAGGATACCCTCTCTCACCACTCCTATTCAACATAATGTTGGAAGTTCTGGCCAGGGTAATCAGGCAAGAGAAAGAAATAAAGGGTGTTCAATTAGTAAATGAAGAAATCAAATTGTCCCTGTTTGCAGATGACATGATTGCATATTTAGAAAACCCCATCGTGTCAGCCAAAAATCTCCTTAAGCTGATAAGCAACTTCAGCAAAGTCTCAGGATACAAAATCAATGTGCAAAAATCACAAACTCACAGCCAATATCATACTAAGTGGGCAAAAGCTGGAAGCATTCCCTTTGAAAACCAGCACCAGACAAGGATGTCCTTTCTCACCACTCCTATTCAGTATAGTGTTGGAAGTTCTGGCCAGGGCAATCAGGCAAGAGAAAAAAATAAAGGGTATTCAATTAGGAAAAGAGGAAGTCAAATTGTCCCTCTTTGCACATGACATGATTGTATATTTAGAAATCCCATCGTCTCAGCCCAAAATCTCCTTAAGCTGATAAGCAACTTCAGCAAAGTCTCAGGATACAAAATCAATGTGCAAAAATCACAAGCATTCCTATACACCAGTAACAGACAAACAGCCAAAACATGAGTGTACTCCCATTCACAATTGCTTCAAAGAGAATAAAATACCTAGGAATCCAACTTACAAGGGATGTGAAGGACCTCTTCAAGGAGAACTACAAACCACTGCTCAACGAAATAAAAGAGGACACAAACAAATGAAAGAATATTCCATGCTCATGGATTGGAGAATCAATATCATGAAAATGGCCACACTACCCAAAGTAATTTATAGCTTCAATACCATCCCCATCAAACTACCAATGACTTTCTTAACAGAATTGGAAAACAAAACAAAACAAACAAAGAAACAAAAAACTAATTTAAGTTCATATGGAACCAAAAAAGAGCCCGCATTGCCAAGACAATCCTAAGCCAAAAGAACAAAGCTGGATGCATCATGCTAGCTGACTTCAAACTCTACTACAAGGCTACAGTAACCAAAACAGCATGGTACTGGTAGTGAAACAGAGATATAGACCAATGGAATAGAACACAGCCCTCAGAAATAACACATCTACAACCATCTGATCTTTGACAAACCTGACAAAAACAAGAAATGGGGAAAGGATTCCCTGTTTAATAAATGGTGCTGGGAAAACTGGCTAGCCATATGTAGAAAGCTGAAACTGGATCCCTTCCTTACACCCTATACAAAAATTAATTCAAGATGGATTAAAGACTTAAATGTTAGACCTAAAACCATAAAAACTCTGGAAGAAAACCTAAGCAATACCATTCAGGACACAGGTATGGGCAAGGACTTAATGACTAAAACACCAAAAGCAATGGCAACAAAAGCAAAAATAGACAAATGGGATCTAATTAAACTAAAGAGATTCTGCCTGGCAAAAGAAACTAGCATCAGAGTGAACAGGGAACCTACAGAATGGGAGGAAATTTTTGCAATCTATCCATCTGGCAAAGGGCTAATATCCAGAATCTACAAAGAACTCAAAGAAATTTACAAGAAAAAAAGCAAACAACTCCATCAAAAAGTGGGCAAAGGATATGAACAGACAATTCTCAAAAGAAGACATTTGTATGGCCAACAAACATATGAAAAAATGCTCATCATCACTGGTCATTAGACAAATGCAAATCAAAACCACAATGAGATACCATCTCATGCCAGTTAGAATGGTGATCATTAAAAAGTCAGGAAACAACAGATGCTGGAGAGGATGTGGAGAAATAAGAACGCTTTTACACTGTTGGTGGGAGTCTAAATTAGTTCAACCATTGTGGAAGACAGTGTGGCAATTCCTCAAGGATCTAGAACTAGAATTACTATTTGACCCAGCAATCCCATTACTGGGTATCTACCTAAAGGATTACAAATCATGCTACTATAAAGACACATGCACACATATGTTTATTACAGCACTATTCACAATAGCAAAGACTTGGAATCAACCCAAATGTCCATCAATGACAGACTGGATTAAGAAAATGTGGCATATATACTATGCAGCCATAAAAAGGATGAGTTCATATCCTTTGCAGGGCCATAGATGAAGTCGGAAACCATCATTCCCAGCAAACTATCTCATGGACAGAAAACCAAACACTGCATGTTCTCACTCATAGGTGGAAATTGAACAATGAGACCACTTGGACATAGGGCGGGGAACATCACCCACTGAGGTCTAACAGGGTATGGGGGGCTGGGGGAGAGTTAGCATTCGCAGAAATACCTAATGTAAATGATGAGTTGATGGGTGCAGCAAACCAACATGGCACTTGTATACCAATATATCAAACCTGCACGTTGTGCATATGTACCCTAGAACTTAAATTATAATAATTAATTAATTAATTAATTAAAAATTTCTAGCTTAAAAAAATGGAACATTCAGGCAATGCTGGAATTTAATTATTTTGGAAAACATTATCCCTAGCATAGGGAAGAAAATCTTTTGAAATATTGTATAAAGCAATGACATATGTGTCAACTTTTTCTAAATCTTACATGCAAAGTACAATAATCAAGTGCTTAGATTAATCTCTGTTTTCAACGATTACTAAAGCTTTCTTTACAGTGAAAAGAAAGAAAAGAAAGAAAGCTTTCTTTACAGCTATGCTTTACAATGTTACATTTACATAAAATAAACAATAAAATTTAAGTAGGAAATAAAAAAAAATAAAAATAAACCCCAAATGTTCTAGCATGTCTTTCTAGTTCCTTCAAAATCTAGTTCTAACTTACCACTACAGTTTTCACTCTCAAAAATCTTTAAAAACAATAACCACACACCTAGTAAAAAAAAAGAAAAAAAAAAAAAAAAAAAACGTGCCGGATCCTAAGTGTCTCTTTGCGTATTATCATATAATTCTCCTCACTACCCTAGGAAGTAGGTACGGTTCTTTGTCTCACATGACTGATAAAGATACTGACGTATAGGGAGGTAAAGCCACTTGTCCAGAATCACAGGACAAGAGATGGTTGTAGTGAAAATACACACTCAGTCTCTCAATTCTAGAGCCAGCCTTTCTCACCTCCACGCTATTCTGTTATTTTGTTTTCATAAATTATTGACTTTTCCGCTAGATAGAAACACTATTTCCTATTCATATTACTTGGTTGATGCTGTTTCAACTGCCTGGCATGTCCTTTTTTTTTTTTTTTTTTTTTTTAAGAATTCTAAACATCACAAAGATTTTATTTCTTCCTAAATTAATCCATAAACTTAACCCAATAAAAGTATTATTTATTTATACATTCGCATGTCCTCTTCCATCTGTCCATCTGTTGACATAACTCCTCACATTCAAGGCTGACCAAATGCTCTTAATTTTATGAAGTCATTCCTGATTTCTCCATTTTAATTTGTCTTTTGAATGTGTCATATTGTCACACACACAAACATACATTCATATACACACACTCATCTCACACCTGCTACGTACTGTAAACGTCTCAATGACATACATACTTGAGTTCAATCAGTAATAATATTTAACATTTATTTATTTATTAAAATTTCCTTTCTGCCAGGCTTTCTAGATGCTAAATTACAAGATGCTATGGCAATAAAGTGAAGAATAAACTCTCTCAAATTCCATTTTTAAACCTATTCTTGAAAGACAAGTAGCAGTTTACCATATAGTCTATATCCACAATGTGAGAAAACTACGTTCTGGAGTGGATGAGAAAAGAGCACATGCAAAGGCATCACCAGTCAACATATAATTCCTATTTATAATCCACTGCAGTACAGATACATTTCAGATTACACTAAGCTTCTTAAACGAGCTCTTATATACATTATTCATCCCCTTACCCAGCATTGTGCCAGGTATGAGATGATTAATTCATTCCACAGGAGAGACAGCAGAAGGAATGGAGAAAGAGGAAGAATGGGAAGGTTGAAAATGTTAGCAGAGGTGAAGTCAACTTTCTGAATAATACAGATCTTCCATTCCCATTACTATACCAATCCACTTCACCACCACTCCAGAGGGTCACAAATACAAATAAAAGGAATATAATTATTATTGAAATAGATATATGCAACATTTCAATCTGGATTATTTCCTGTGCTTTTACGACAATGATATGTTAATCAATTCAACTCATGAACTCAAAAATAGACTTTGAAACATCCATACAAAGAGCTTCTTATATTGATTAGTGAGGGGGAAAGAATGTCAACATAAATTATATATAATCGTTGTTTAAATCATGAATGACTTTTACACAAAAAAGTAAGATACACTTGCTGACAAATCAAATTCAGTAATAACCAGATGTGTTTTTTTCTTTCACCTTTATGAAATTATACACAGATAGATCCATATCTAGTTACATTTACTAAAGAAGTTGGCTTTATCGTCATTCAATCATTAAACCATAGAATAATTACAGGAATTGGACATTTTGATACACTTAAATACTTGACCTCTATGGAATCTAAAGTTTTGGTGAAATTTCTATCCCTAGTGCAATTATAATTGATCACCTTTAAAATACACTGTATCTATTTTTACCTGACAATTTTAAAATTGTTTTACCCCAATTCATGAGTCTTACCCTTTACATAGGCTGCCACATCTTTTTAAATCACAAACTATGGCTATTTTTTAACATCTCCTTTGGCAGAAATTCAAATACATTTTGTTTGCTTGCAGGCTTAAAACAGGGCCTGAATAAATAATTGCAATTCAGCAGTTGTTCTGGTTCTATGCTTTGCAGTAAAAGGTCAGAGAATTTTGCTTCTAATTTTGTTTTTGTGCTATTTATAGAACCTAAGTGAAAAATAAATTCCCTATAATTTTATGAAAACATTTTGGAATGCTTTTTATTTTGGTTGCGAAAATGCATCACACTGATAATCACAAATATATATTTTAGTCACATGTATTTTAAAAGAAAAAATAAATGATTGCTTTGACCATGTATATACAAGTCTGATAAAGGAATTTAATTTTCTGCCATCATATAAATAGGCATTTAAAGTCAAATTATTAAAAGTTTCCTAAACTACATGGTTTCTCATTTCCTTAGATGTAATTTATTTCAATTAAGAAAAAAAAAAAGAAAATCACTTTTAAAAAGTCAAAGATATAAAAATGCTGAGACAAATAACATATGAGATGCAAACAGTGACTTCCTTAAAATTGACATTTTCAGAAAAGAAATGATAATTTAGCTCTGTAAGTTTAATGCTGAAATGTAGCTCAACTCCAAGGCAGGCTAGATTTTCTCCTATATATATATATATATATATATATTTGAGATGCAATCTTGCTCTGTCACCTAGGCTGGGGTGCAGTGGCGTGATCTTGGCTCACTGCAACCTCCGCCTCCTGGGTTCAAGCTATTCTCCTTCCTCAGCCTCCTGAGTAGCTGGGACTACAGGCGCATGCCACCACGCCAGGTTAACTTTTGTATTTTTAGTAAAGACAGGGTTTCGCCATGTTGGCCAGGCTGGTCTCAAACTCCTGACCTCAGGTGACCCACCTGCCTCAGCCTCCCAAAATGCTGGGCTGGATTTTAAACTAAAAGATAATCTGTCTATAAGCATTCTGTCAAAATAAAGAGACAAGGTCTAGATGTAAAATTCTCTAATAGTCTGGTGACCTTTCAGAAAATTTTTTTCATATGTGAAGAATGTTTTGACATTTACGAACATAATTATCCATATTATATGAATGATGTTAAGACATAAAATATATTAAACTGCCTAATATTCAAAAGCTTGTTAATATTACAAAATGACATAGCTAACGTCTAAACAAGGAGGGGAAAGAGAAAGGAGGAAGGCTGGGTAAATTAATCCACCTGGGATTTTGGAAATCGAGCTCTTTGGCCATATACTCACTTAGGAATCATTAGGTAGTAATAATAATTGGTGAAGAAAAAGTTTACGTTGTGACCAAACTTATCCATAGGTATGAATTATTATGTCATTCAGAAAATGCCTACCTTCATATGTAATCTGCAAATTTTTAACATCCTTTTAGCTAGTGATATTTACCCTTAAATATATTACTTTTTGAACAGTAAACAAAAAAAACAAAAAGTAGAAAATAATTTATTGTCATGAAGTTATTTTAAGTAACATTTTAAGCTGCCTATAAGCATTTCAAAAATTAACAAGGTAATAATCCAATTAACCTGAAAAATATATAAACTGTATATGATTAAATCCTTTCTTACATATATTGACAAAAGCATCCAAAATTTTTCTGAGCCTACTTAATGAAGTAATGACTGATTCATGTCTTATTTAACAAAAGTTTCAGAGAAATAAAATGACAGAAATTTTCCTGTACTTAGTTTATGAATCAAGAATAACAGAAATACTTTAAGCCAAATCAAAAGGAAGAATATCAGAGGTATTGATGTTAAAAAAGAAAAAAGAAGAAGAGAAGCTGGTTGGTGGGGTGAGGAGGAGTGAGCAACATTTGGTTCTAATTATTATAATTGATTAAAATAATTCATAAAGCTATAATTAAAGGTATTTTAAACTTTTAAAATTTACTATTAAGGATGGAATGAGAAGTTGTTATTAAGTATGTTATTATGATGTAGATAACTCATAAAAATGGCATCATTTAAAATTTACTGCATATATATTATATGCTAGGTTCTATGGTAAAAGATTTAAATGATTTATTTTCAAATCCTTGTAATATAATTAATATTTTATTTGTCAGATGAAAAATCTATACCTGAATAAATATGGGCAAAAGACCTTAACAGAGACTTCATCAAAGAAGATATACAGATGGCAAGTAAGTGTATGAAAAGATATTCAACATCATATGTCATCAGAAATTGCAAATTAAATTGCAATGAGATACCATTACATGGCTATCAAAATGGCTAAAATCCAAACCACTGACAATACCGAATGCTGGTAAGGTTATGGAATCACAAGAACTCTCATTCATTGCTCATGGGAATGCAAAATGGCACAGTCACTCCGGAAGACAGTTTGCCAGTTTATTACAAAACTAAACATATTTTTTACCATATGACCCAACAGTTGTACTCCCTGATATTTACCCAGTTGAACTGGACAGTTATGTCCATGCAAAAATCTTCACAATTGCCCAAACTTGGAAGCCATCGAGATGCCTTCAGTAGGAGATAGACTGTGGTACATCCATACAGCAGAATATTATTTAGTAATAAAAAGAAATGCACTATTAAGCCACAAAAAGACATGAAGAAACCTTAAATGTATATTATGATTTGAAAGAAGTCATCTGAAAAGGCTACATCCTGTATTATTTCAACTATATAACATTCTAGAAAATGTAACTATGGAGAGAGTAAAAAGATCAGTGATTGCTAGGGGTTTAGGGAGAGGGAGGGATGAATAGATAGAACACCAGAGATTTTTAGGGCAGTGGAATTATTGTTTGATACACAGTGGTGGTTATACATCATTATACCTTTGTTAAAACTCAGAATATACAACACAAAGCATGAACCTTGATGTAAACTATGAACTTGGCTGAATAATGATGTGTCAGTATGGTTCATTGATTGTAACAGATGTACCACAATGTGCTGCAAACTGATGGTGTGAGAAGCTGGAGTAGAGACTGGGCTGGGGGGAACATGCATGGAAACTCCCTGTACTACTTGCTTAATTTTGCTGAGAGTCTGAAGATGCTCTAAAAATAAAGTCTATTAATTGGAAAATTTTTAAGTTTAAAAAATTTAAATAACAAAAACAGAAAAACCTTGTACTTAAGAGAAGTTACATAACTTGCTTAAGGCCTCACAGCTGGTAAGTGGTGAAGCCACATTATTTCTATACTTTAAGTTAACTATTCCACAAAGGTTGTATGATTATATGCTACATTTCAACCATTTCACTATGCCATAAAGGACCTATGTACCATGATGCATATAATGAAATGAAATAAAAATTATTGACATAAAGATTTACCACCAAATCTGCTTACTTGTTTAACAATTCCTAAATTTTCATTATAATAATTCCTAGAACCATACTTAAAGGAATTTTAAAAATTTAAAAACAATACCTTTAAGGGTGGAATGAGAAGTCACATAGTCAAACCCTATTTTTGTTGTGCTGAAATTTGTGTATTCTAAATACCCTGCTCACCACATTTGGCAACATTTTCCCTAGTGACCTAACTAAATAGGCAAATCTGTTTTGTCATACCTATTGCATATCTCCACACAACTCCCCAAAACAAATGAAAGCAAGAAACATGTTGATTTTCTGTGCCTTATAAGCCAATTTAAGAAGCCTCAGTCTAATGTTAAAGTTTTCGTGAACAAAGATAAAATTATTTAATCATTCTTCAAAATGTAAAGCATCTCCATTTAAAGCCATCACTATTGCTTATACACTCTATAAGCTCCATTTCCTCTGATGTTAATAACTCCAAGTTATGTATCGGCTGCTATCATACTCATTCATATCTGCTTCTTCCCTCAAGCAATACATATTATTTTCTTAATTTTCCTTTAGACATCAATTAGTTAAGTACATAAAATATCTAATAAATGGTGGAAGAAGCAGAGCTTACTATAAAGTATTATCACATAGGATCCAAGTTTAGGACTATAATGAGAATATGCTATAATCTTAAAAGAGAAATGTTCCCATCACCATCAAACAAAGAGAAAAATGCATAGACTATGTTTCAAGATAACTAAACATTCAAAACTTCAATTGGCCAGAGGTGGATTTAACATACTTGTGAAGATTAAGCTTCAGGGACTCACTAGCACAAGTCCTTTCCATTTTCATACATTTGATTTCATACTTTTTTTTTTTTTTATTAAATTGAAACCCACTCCTACGGTTTGGATACTTGAACTCTTCAAATATCTTCCTGAAATTTGACCCATAATGTTGGAGATGGGGCCTGGTGGGAGGTGTCTGAGGTATGGGGGCAGATCGCTCATGAATGTCTTGGTGCTATTCTCCAGGTGGTAAGTTCTCACTCTATTAATTCCAAAGATAGCTGGTAAAAAGAGCCTGGCACCTCCTTCTCTCTCTCTCTCTCTCTCTCTCTCTCTCTCTCTCTTGCTTCCTTTGTCACCACATGATCTCTGTGGTTTCTGCACACACTGGTTCCCCTTCACCTTCTGCCATGACTGGAAGCAGCCTGAGTCCTCACCAGAAGCAAATGCTTCTTGTACAACCTGCAGAACTATGAGCCAAATAAACTTCTTTTCTTTACAACGTACCCAGCCTTGGGTATTCTTTTACAGTAACACAAATGGACTAAGATACATCCCCACCTAGATGTGCTCCTGCAAAGTGCTACAACATGTAATCAAAGCAATGTTCCCTGACCTAGACTGCATGTACAGTTAAAAATATTTGCCAGTACCTTGGTGGTATTGTTGCATAAATTTTCTGTTCTTAATATTTATGAATACTGAGAGCAGAATACCCATTCTGCACACCTTTTATAGACATTGCCTATTTTCCCTCAATTACACATCTTATCCGTACCTATAGCCCATTGGACACTGTCCTTACACCTGGTATCATCTCCCCGACCTCATGCTAAAGCTAGTCCTGACAATAGTCTTTGACAGACCTGGCAATTATCCTGACTTTAAAACTGTTCCTCACAATTGCCCTTCTTCTCGTTCAAGGGCTACTCAATAAATATTGACTATTATTAGCACCATAATTATTAATATTTCAAGATTTTATCTTATGAAATGGGGTCTTATACAAAACTATTTTTAGAGTAAAATAGATTTTTCCATTTCTTTTGAATGATGACAAACCTCCATCAGATAGGGAGTATTTGGTGTTGTATATTGAAGGGAAATTGCACTTATCACCTGAAAAAAATGTTATTCCATTCAGTGAGGGGTAACTGTTGTGCTTTATCAAAGGCTGTGACACAGTCTTATGAGACTGTGTTTTGCAGAGATCACTTTGACTGCCCATTAGAGAAAATATCTGATGAGGTCAAGACTGAAGCAAGTAAACCAACTGGGATGGTTTTACTGAAGCTGCAGTAAAAGACAATGGCCAAACAAGTGACCACAGAGATAGATCAAAAAGATATTTAGGAGGCAAATTTAGCAGGACTTGACAACTAATTGGATTTAGCAAGTGAGGAAGGCTGGCTACGAACAATTTCTTATTGCTGCAGTGATGAAGATGGACATACTCTGAAATTTTACTTGTACTTCTTGTAAGAAAGAAAAGATAAAAATAGTAAATTAAATCACGCCCTTTCATTTTCTGAACTTTTTGATCAAATTTGTCTGACAGTTTTGTAGAGTCATGCCTGCCAACAGTCTTAGCAGCCAGTAGAATGAGAAAAATAATCATTCTCATCTAATCATGTGCCATTAAACTAAGAACAATTACTTCCAACTAAGCGGTCTCTCCATTCTGCCAAGTTCAAAGGAAATGTTATGACCAAAGTGTCACCTCAAGTCTCAAGTTTCTATATCTGGCATTGATTTCATTAATTATAGCCTCTTTATTTTACTCCTGATCTGCTGACAGAGCACTGGCTGGGTCTCAGCCAACTAATCAGATTAAATACATTAAGTTTGAAACACAAGATGTGCATCTTAATGCAACTGTTTTTTCCAAGGCTCTTTTCTGGACAAACAGGTATAATAATCTTATAGTGTTTTGGTGACGTTAAAATACAGTTTTAATAAAAGCCATTAACTTTCTTATAATCAACAGGAATCTGCTGGAATATAGCCATAATTCAATGCTACATTTTCAGGAATATGAGAACAAAACAGGCAAAGAAAATGTACTTTATTCAGATCTGATGAAATAAAAATTACGTCTTTTGTAAGTGAATAACCTTATCGCCTGAATAGTGCAATTTAAAAATCCAGACTAATTTGAGTTGAAGAAGCCTGCGGAAACATAATTTAAAACACTAGCTTATATCAAAGAGGGAAACTGAGGTACAGAGGAGGAATTACCTGTACATATCCTAGCCTTATCTATTTTCACTTTTTATAACATAATTCAAGGTTTTCTAGATGAACTTCTGTACAGGTTTACTTACATTCTGAGTTACCTCTTATTTTAACTACAGGTTGCTACTAGTATATGTGAAGGAAACAGCCATCTGTGTCCTTCTCTACTATCGTTTATAAATAATATTTAGGACTTTTCAAAAGAAGACATATCTGTCACCAACAAGTATATAAAAAATGCTCAAGATACTAATCATTAGAAAAATATAAATAAAAACCACAATAAGATATCATCTCACATCAATCAGAATGGCTATTATTAATTGATAATAACAATGTTATTATTAATATTTCCTATTGATTAATAAATGTCAAAAATAGAGGCTAGTGAGGTTGCAGAGCAAAGGGAACACTTATACACTGAAAAGCAGCGTGGCAATTCCTCGAAAAACTTAAAATAATTACCATATGACCTAGCCATCCCTTTACTGGGTATATACCCAAAAGACTATAAATCACTCAACCATAATGACATATGCACACATATGATCATTGCAGCATTATTCACAACAGCAAAGAAATGGAATCAACCTAAATGCTAATCACTGGTTGACTGGATTTTAAAAGTGTGATACATATACATCATGGAATACTATAGAGCCATAAAAAAGAACAAGATCATGTTCTTTGCAGCAATATGGATGGAGCTGGAGGGCATTAACCTAAGCAAACTAATGCAGGAACAGAAAACTAAATATTGCATGGTTTCACTTATATATGGGAGTGAAACACTGAGTACACATGAAAAATAAAGAAGGAAACAATAGTCATCAGGGCCTACTTGAGTGAGGGTAGCGGCTTGGAGGAGGGTGAGAATTGAAAAACCACCTATCGGGTACTACGCTCATTATCTGGGTGACAAAATAATCTGTACACCAAACCCCTGTGACAAGCTAATTGCCTATATAACAAACCTGGGCATGCACCCCTAAACCTACAATGTCGGTTATAAATAAATAAATAATATTTGAGTTTCAGTCCCTTAGTATACCCATTCTGAAGTCCCTTCAGATATTTCAACCTCTACCAGGGCACAGAAGAAAGTAACACAATCAAGATGGTACAGCAGATATAGTCATTATTAAGTGTTTATTAAGTTTTTTAACTTCAGACATAAACATTATCTAAAATCAGATATATATCATAAGAGCACATACCTGGCATAATATATTTTTTATTTAGTTAATTGGTTAAATAAGTTTTATTTTTTCCACTGTATTTTGTTCGAAAAACAAAATTAATCAAACTAAATATTTTACCCCTAAATCTCCCTATTTAGCAATATAGAGCAAATGTTATTTATTTTGAAAAGATACAAGACTTTACATACCCAAAGGCATGGAGAGAAGAGATAATTAGTTTATAAGCAATTTCTCACCTCTGCCAAAGGGAATAGCATTCAAGGGGCAGTTTGGGAACTGAGGAGATGCCCAAACTTGTGCTTCACATTGGACTAGAATAGCCCTGTTTGGTCTGAGCTAAGAGTCTAGTTATTGTTCTTATTGCCGGGTAATGTTGACATCTCTCAAACTCAAAGTCATGAAATACACTGATTATTTCAAATCTCGACCAGTCTTGACAAAGCACCACCCAAAAATTCCAACACTTATGCCCCATTCAGTAAACTGATGATCCTGATCATACTGATGCTTCTAACTCAACTTTCCCCACTCCCAGAACATGGGAACTTCCACGCTTCCCTTCCCTGATGGCCTTTGCATGTGGGAGGTGGGGAGGACTGCGATCACTGGGAGCCCCAGTAGGATATCTAAAGCTTTTAATATCTGTTTAAAATACTTGGATAGCTTTTACAAAGTTCAGGTTCATGTGGTTTTCATATGATGGCTCTCAC
This sequence comes from Macaca mulatta, assembly GCF_049350105.2. Lineage (NCBI taxonomy): Eukaryota > Metazoa > Chordata > Mammalia > Primates > Cercopithecidae > Macaca > Macaca mulatta. The sequence continues at coordinate 59,723,421 of NC_133417.1, read as the reverse complement.
CAGTGAAATCTACCCATGTAGTAACGTAAAAACCGTGCCTTATAATTTTTAAATGTTGACAATAATAGGTAAGTAGTAGTAATTCTTCAGAACTGAGTCATTACAGTATAAATGTTTGTCTTCTAAGACTTAGTTTTAGCGTAACTACAATGAGGATATCAACTTTGCCAGCCATTTAATGTGAAAAGAATTCATACGAAGATAATGAAGTATAGAAATCAAAAATTATGTTCTTTTGCCTAACACAAGAATAAATATCTGACAGTATCTGTTTATATTTTCTAAAATCTAAGTTAGTTACAGAAAATATATTGTTCTTTCCAGAATTTGATCATTAGAATTGTTAAGCTATATTGAAGAACAAAATTGCTTATAATGCTTATAAGGTATTCTATGACTAGGATGTGTTTATATTTATTAATGTCTATTAAGATGCACTTGATTACAGTATATTACACTGGATATGGCTAATATAGTAAAAGCCTGGTTAAGAATAAAACCTTAAATGCACATGCCAAAAAACTAATAATTTCTTGAACATTTATAGAAAGCACCTATATAAGACTATATTCAATTTGTTTACACCTTCCTCTCCTCCTGAGTCTTCCAAATGTCACTAGACTGAGAGGCTTCCAGAGGCTTAGAGCCTGTTGTAAATTGTGTTTCAAGCAGGAGTCATTACTGGAAAGGGTCCCTGTCTCTTCATACTTGCCAAGCAGAAACAGTCTCATTAACATAAAGCAGGATATTAAGCAGAACATCTGTTATATTGATTTAGGAAAAATATCACCTTTGAAAGGCCTTAGGGGAAATTTCTGGGTTAGAGCACTAAATCACAGGGCAATGATAGATTTTATCAACATACAAGTGAAAAAGAATGAGAGGTTCTTTTGAAAATCTTTTTGAATAAAATAGAAAAATACCCCAAAGATTAATGAAGCCAAGAAATTAAAAAGCTAAAGAAAAGCCTATGCCTAGAATATTTTGCCTTTAGGAGTCAGATTTTCTCAGCAAATCAAAAAAGATATAAGCCAATTAAAAGATACGCTTATTTTGAACTATCAGAATGGAAAAAATTCAAGCAAAATAAAAACAGACTTATTAAGCTGGGAGAAGGATACGATTCGGCAAAAGGTTGTTCATCCCCGAGAACAGGATATACCACTCAGAAAAGGAAACAAGGATCTTGGAGGCTCAGCTAAACAGAGACACACACACTCTGACCTGCTCTGAAAAAGGAAACTGTCCAAGATGCCCAGAGGTCCCCAAATCACACATGCTGTTTTGAACAAGAAATACAAAATATACAAACTTATTAAGTCCAAAATTCTGATAAATGAAGTGTACCTGCTTTAAATTAAAATGAAATTGCAGAAAATATCTCCCCACTCCTGACATGCACACACATTCACACATGTGCACCAACAGGTTCATTAATAAAAATAAAATGTCTGATCTAAACATGCATAACAAAATTGGTGCTCTCTGAATTCACTGTGGAGCATTTTGTAACAGGGAGTCTTGCTAACACTCATCATATATCATGGTGGGACAACCCCAATCCTCGAGGTGCTCCTGTCAAAGAGAAACAACAGTCCAAAAGTATCAGCATGTATTTATTTCTAGCTCCATATAAAACGAGGTTTAACTTTATGTCTGCAAAGCTTATGTTATTGACAATTTTTAGTAAATTATGTATGTGAAAATAGTAATGGCTTTTCCAACATTAAGTTAAATTTTCAAAACTTCATTAACCAACACCGCAAATGACTAGCGTCTTCAAGAAATTCCATTTTATACAAGAGGAAAATATAAGGATCTGAAATTCTTTCAACAGTTTGTAAGTATTTGAAAATTTCTAGATGCCAAAGTTAACATTTCAGAATGAAAAGCTGTTGTTAGCCAAACTGCTATGTATTCTGAACCACTCTTTATAAATATTTTCACATATCCCATTGGGCAGACTATTTCTTATTCATCTGTGCCCCTTCTAATGATTAGTCTAGTACATAGCTGGTCCTCAATAAACAACTCATGAATCTTGAAACCAAATGACAAAGGATGCCATAGGTAAGTTAGTCAGAGCCTCAATCAATTTCTATTATTCTTCCCTCTAAGTTAAATATGGGAAATATTTACGCTATAAGACCAATAAATGGGAGGGAAGTATTAGCAAAGATTTGTTTCAATAGAACAAATTGTGAGTTTATGTTAGGTAATTCTACCACTGACTATTAACATTTCTATCACAGCCCTGTATGGGTGGAATGTGATTGCATAATTAAGCTTGTTTGTAACAGGTTATTAATTTAAAAAAAAAAACAACAGGTGCAGTGGCTCATGACTGTAATTCTAGCACTTTGGGAAGCCGGGGTGAGAGGATCACTGAAGCCCCATAGTTTGAGACCAGCGTGGGGAACACAGCGAGACCTCATTCTCTACAAAAAATCAAAAAAATTAGCTGGGTGTGGTGGCGTATGCCTGTGGTCCCAGATATTTGGAAGACTGAGGCGGGAATATCACTTTAAGTCGGGGTGGTCAAGGTTGCAATAAGCTGTAATCATGCCGTTGCACTCCAGTCTGGGCAACAGAGCAAGACCCTGTCTCAAAAAATAATAAATAAATAAATAAATAGATAGATTCATGAGTTCTTGGGGCCCCTGAACCTTCATTACTATGACTAGATCTTTGAAATTGCTACTTGCTACTCAACATTTCTCCTAATATTTCAGTTACATCATTAACATTCACTCATACATTAGTTATTGAACATTGTACTAGGCACTGAAGATAAATTGGTAAGCAAAAGAGGTTAGATTCCCACTCTTATGGACCTAAGAAACAAACAATGAATAGATTTTTAAATACAACATTTTGGCAAAGTTTGAGAATTCCATCCCAGGCACTTTTGGAACACAAAGCTGGGCATTCACCCTTAGCATGAGGTCAAGAAGAGTGAGAAGACTTCCCAAGGTAGGAAAAACACAGAAGGATGACAGGGAAGGGTAAGTTGAGAGGAAGACTATTCCAGGCCAAGAGATCTGCCTACCAGCATGCTCAAAAGGGAAGTCAGAAAGTACCTTCAATGTATTAAAGAAAACAAGTTATAAACAAGGCATAGACTATTCAAAAGGAAGGGGAGAGACATCAAGTAAACAAGCAGTGACCGGGTCACAGAGAACCATGAAACCATAGTAAGCAGATTGAACTTTATCTTAAGAGAAATACTCAAAACAGATGGCACAGAACTGCAACACCAAATCATCCACATACTATTTTCCCATAGAGGATTCGCACATGCTTCACTGCATTACTTTTGAGAAGACCCCACTGCAGTCATTAGTGCACGGCAGTTGTTTTGGTCTGCACCCCTGCAAGGTAAGTTATTAATGTGGTTTTTATATAAGCCATCTTCCAGTTACACAACTATTCATCCGGTTTCTGAAACGTTCTTTTCTTGTGGCTGGATTCAGCTTCCTGATTTCCATACATGACAATGGTTTGTATTACATAATTTAAAAATAAACACTGTTTTCCTATTTTTAAAATACATTTATATTTTTTCTCAACACAAGAAATACCATTGCAAATAAGAGGTATATCTTAAGCTTCTTATAGATTATTCACTAGTTTTATTTCAGTGTTAGAACCTCGAAAAATTCTTGACTTTAAAATCACTTTTAAAACACAAATTTGGTGCAGTGAAATTTACATAGTCTGTCATATTTTAGGCACTCAAACCATTGTTAAAATGAAAAGTTGATATTTAATATTTAAGGAGACTGGTGTGAATATATCAAGAATAAATATTAATAAAAATAATATGACAGTAATATATTCTTAAGTATAGGGCAATTTTTTATTTTTATTTTTCTTGAGATGAGATCTCACTCTGTCATTCAGACTGGAGTGCAGTGGCACCATCGCAGCTCACTGCACCTAGGACCTTCCAGGCTCAAGTGATCTTTCCCGCCTCAGCAAACCAAGTAGCTGGGACTACAGGTGTTTGCCACCACGCCCAGCTGATTTTTGTATTTTTTGTAGAGATGTGGTTTCACCATGTTGCTTAGGCTGGTCTCCAACTCCTGAGCTCAAGCGATTCATCCACCTTGGCCTTCCAAAGTGCTAGGATTACAGGTGTGAGCCATACTACAACAGGCCTAAGAATAGGGTAATTTAAAGCCAAATATAATTTTCTCAATTTCTCATTCCAAAGGGAACAAACAAAACTCTATACACCAATAAGTTTTAATTCAAGGAAGTTGTAGCTCTTCATTCATTAATTTATTTATTCAACAATTATATGATGAGTACTTCCTTTATGCTAAACACTAAAATGTCATAAGATCAAAGATGAATAAATTACACAAAACCCCTGACTCCATGGACATCACAGTCTTCTATAGGGAGGCCGAGGCAGGCAGATCACGAGGTCAGGAGATCGAGATCATCCTGGGAAACATGGTGAAACCCCATTTCTACTGAAAATACAAAAAAATTAGCCGGGTGTGGTGGCGGGCGCCTGTAGTCCCAGCTTCTCGGCAGGCTGAGGCAGGAGAATGGCGTGAACCCAGGAGGTGGCGGAGCTTGTAGTGAGTGGAGATCACGCCACTGCACTCCAGCCTGGGCGACAGAGTGAGACTCCGTCTCAAAAAAAAAAAAAAAAAGAAGACAAAAATATAAATATAAACACCTTACAAAAAAGAAATATAAATAAACTAAGATGTATGTGTATAAATATTGTGATAACAGGAAACAAACTAATTTATATTGGGCTACGATTGGGGGACACCACTTAGGAGGCAATATATGAAGTGAGTTTGTAATGCAGATATACATTATATTGAAAAGGGCAATAAAAAACAAGGAATTGATATATTCAAGAGTCAATGAAGGCAGTAAGATCAGAGAAGGAGTTTACATTTGAGAGATGTAGGCATTAGGATCTATGTTCTTACCATGTGGTAGATGTTCTAAATATCTGCTGGTTGAAGAGATAAAAGACTGAATAAATAAAACCATTATTATTGCTGGACTTTAGTCATTGACTTGATGTAAAAAAAAAAATAATGTCGTAAGTTTCTATGGTACTGCAAATCTCTTTACTTTATCCTGGCCTCTTTCTCTCTCTCTCTCTCTCTCTCTCTGTTTTCCATCTCCTTCTGCCCTTTTAATTCTCTATCAAAACATTAGCTGTTCTTTATTTTATCACTGCTTTTTGTCCTTTTGATTATTATTTATATAATTCCATTAATTGTGCAGTAATAAAGGATTAAAAGTCAACTCAATATTGCATATGCATGATTGTATGTACCATACTTTTTATTAGTACCATATCAATATTATTTTGCAATGTAAATTATTAGAAACATCTGTTCAGGTTCCCAGTAGTCAAGCAATGTACTTCAAACATGTACTTCATAAAAATAATATCTTTCATGTTATAAAAATATCAGATTTGAATATATTAATATGCATAAGAAACATATTAATGTTAAATATTAATTACATATGATTAATACATAGTAATTATATACTTGTATTATTGGTTTCATATAATATCCAGTGCCAAATTTAACAAATATTACACTATTACTTAGTCAAGCTAAAAGCATTTAGAATTATGGTACCACAAACTGTGTCTACTATATCAGATTATTTTATTCAACTATTTTTGATATACTGTGAATTCAACTGCTGGTACTTTTAGAAAATATATTTTATTTTAATAATTTGAGCAATTTGAAGATATATATTTAAAAGTATATTAGCATATTAATTAATGTTTCATTTACTTGGAGGAACGAAAACTTTACTCCTGTAATCAAATAGGTATGTTTACTCCCATTCAAACATAGTATTCATTAGCACAGCAAAATGTTCAGAAACTGCTACATAAAGTGTCAACTACATTAACTAAACTGGTTAGTTCATCTTGTCAATCTTGTTCATCTTGTCAATGAAGAAATGACAAGAGGAAAGAAAACTATTTTATTTGTAAAAATGAATGGATAGATTTTCATGGATCCAATTCTAGCATTTGCCACAGTACTATTCCATTTGGTCAATTAGAGAAACTGAACAGACCATTTGTAAATGTCATCCTAGGTCAGTTAGAGCTGCAGAAATGCCTTAGTGGTTCAAGATAATTATGAGGCATACAGATCAAAAATATAAAATATAATGAATTTTAGTACTGTAGATTTAGTACTGTAGTTTCAATCTCACATATTAAGAAAATTTACATGATCACATACATTTGACTTATTCCACTTCAGATATTTGCAAACCTGCTCATGTTCATTTGTAAACATCTGCAAATATATTACAAAACTATTTACTGGAGTCAGAAAAATGTTACACTGCTGCCTTGTTTCTGACGGTTTTGTGGAGAACATCATCATTAAGTTTGGCAAGTGTAATACTGTATAGGTAGTGAACAGTAACATTGTCATATGTTAAGTCCAGAAATAAGAGAGTAGAATGATTGCACTCTTTGGTGTAGTTCTGTTGTCAATAGATGCACATTTTTTAAAAAAAATCACGTATTTAGGCTGGGTGCGGTGGTTCACCCCTGTAATCCCAGCATTTTGGGAGTCCGAGGTGAATGGATCACCTGAGGTCAGGAGTTCGAGACCAGACAGGCTCACATAGTGAAACCTGGTCTCTACTAAAAATACAAAAAATAGCCGGGTGTGGTGGCACACGCCTGTAGACCCAGCTACGTGGGAGGCTGACACAGGAAAATGCTTGAACCAGGGAGGCAAAGTTGCAGCGAGCTCAGATCATACCACTAAACTCTAGCCTGGATAACAGAGCGACACTCCATCTCAAAAAAAAAAAAAAAAAAAAAAAATCACATATTCTCTTGTTCTTTTTTGGAAAAGTCACTGCTAGCATATCTGCTCAGTCACTGTAAGCTTTTGAGGTAGGCTGTTCTTTAAATTAGAAAGCCATCCCAAGGAAGGTACAAAATACACTAATGAAATCTTGTTGCAATTACTGTGCAGAAACTGATTTGTAGATAGCTTGGCTTTGAAGGGATACAGGGAAAATATTTTCAAAACAAAATTTCCTTCCTTAAACTTTGTAGTAGATTGTTTTCTAACAGTCAGTTGCCTAGTAATCTGCTCATGAAAATAATGCACTTTCAAGAAATAGTGTCTATGTCTTGACTCTCACATCCAGGCTATGATCTCCTAATACCATTTTCACTTTCTTTCACAAAGAGAGAAATTTGGGCTTTTGGAAGGATCGGCTCATTCCAGATCTGGGGCAAAAAAAAGCACAAGATGAGACTGACAACTTGTGCTGACAAACAAGAAAACTGCCAATGTCTAATGAAATTGTGTGCAAAGGGCATGAGGGCCAGCTTGACTGGGCTAGTACTGATAAGAGACAAGGAATTTGAGCACGGAAAAGAATAACAAGCATAATTAAGAGAAACATTGAATGTATAATATCCAGGAGCTCATAATGATACCTAAAAACATAGATGTGATAGAGACAAATTACTCAAACAAAATGAAAGAGAAAATCAAATCTCTTGTCGGCTGAAGGTAGTTACAGCACCAACCCTTTACTCTAAAAGTTGGTAATTAAAGGGAGAAATTAAAATTCAGGGTAACTAAATCACTTGAGTTAAGGGCAAATTTTCTTTTACAGAGAATTCTAGACAAGAAATCTTAAGAGAAACAATAAAATTAGAAAATTACCATCATTTTGCAACCTCAAATGAAATAAGTGATTCATGCAATGATTATCAATGGATACTATGAATAAACGTTCTCTGAAAAGGAATTTAGACACTGAAAGCTCTATCTGCCGGGTTGCAAACTGTTCACTAGAATAAAGTTTCTGTCTTCCAAATCCCTTTTCAGAGAACTTTTGTTCATAATACTAAAACCATCAGGAGAAAAGTTGATGGGAAAATTTACAATAGAACAACCTGGCTGCAAGCATCTGCACCCTTCAACCTCCAAACACCACTAAAATGGGACAAGCAAATGTTGTGTCTCCTGATGTGATACAATATTAAGTATACAGCATCACCTTTGAAATATTTTAGTCAAAAATGATGACACTGAATCAAATCAAATCATTTGGTCTATCTTCTAATTTTCAGGGAATACAATGGATAAAGATACATAGTGACTAACATTCTGAGAAAACAGAAAAATTCAGAATGTAGAAATCCTATCAAGTGTTTCGGTTTCTTCAATAATTTGATAACGTTGGGAGAGAAAGTGGGCTGTCTATGCAACAAGGGATCCTGGGTTGGATCCTGGAAGAAGAAGGAAAAAATAATTAATGAAAACAACTGGTGGAATTCGAATTTACCAGTAGGTTAATTAATAATATTGTGACCAATGTTAATTTCTTGGTTTTGATTATTGCACTATGGCTATGTAAGATGTTAATACTAGTAGAAGCTGAGGGAAGAGTATTATCCAATTCTGTGCTATTCTGCAATGTTTCCATAATTCTAAAATTATTTCAAATTTAAAAATCTTAATAGACAAAAACACAACAAATGCAAAGCACACAGCTTGTTTTGTTCTGAAGTTGAACATACCCACTATAAATGGATTTTTTTGCCAATCTGGAAAACTTAAATATAAATTCAGTATTATATGTTAAACTTAAGTTTGTTAGGTATAATAATGGTATTGTGGCTGGGAGTGGTGGCTCATGCCTGCAATCCTAGCACTTTGGGAGGGCAAGGTGGGTGGATTACGAGGTCAAGAGATTGAATCCATCCTGGTCAACAGGGTGAAACCCCATCTCTACTAAAAATACAAAAATTAGCTGGGCGTGGTGGTGCACACCTGTAGTCCCAGCTACTCAGGAGGCTGAGGCAGGAGAATAACTTGAACCCGGGAGGCAGAGGTTGCAGTGAGTTGAGATCACGCCACTGCACTCCATCCTGGTGACAAAACAAGACTCCATCTCTAAATAAATAAATAAATAAATAAATACAAATAAAATGTTACTGTGTTTAGAGAAGAAGATATCATTAATTTGAAAAACACAGAAGTATTTAGTGATAAAATGTCATGATTCTAAGTGTTCAACTGAAAAAGTCAACAGAAAAAGAAAATTAAGCATTGATTATTTGTCACTGATACTGAGTGAATCTGAGGATGGGTACATGGAAGTTTACTATATCATCTCCACATTTGTGTTTGTTTGCAAACCCTAACAATAAAAAGTTATTTACAAGTTTCCATTTTTAACTTTTGCTTGGCCATGAAACTAGAACAAAGTTCTGGGCCCATTTCAGCCTCTGCCCATACCTTTCATTCACTATATGCTGAGTTGCAATAGTTACCTCATGATCTTTTGTTTTTTTCTTTTCTTTTTCAAAGACATGGTCTCACTATGTCGCTCAGGCTGGTCTCGAACTCTTAGGCTCAAGCAATCCTCCCTCTGCCTTCAGAGTAGCTGGGATTATAGACACATTCTGGCCTTGCCTCATGATCTTGGCTATTGCAGGGACTGCCTGGCAGTCCCCGATGGCCTGCAGTAGAATTTCACAAGATGATTAAAAAAAAAAAAAAAACCAAAACGGCTTTTGCAGCTGCAGCTCAAGCTCTATTGGATTTCTATTATGTTTAGCTGGCTGCTGAATTCTAACAAAATGGACAAAATGTCAAAAGAATCACTTGTGTTTTGTCCACACTTAAGCTTTTCAGAAGTTTTGAAACTTCTATGCATGTAATCACAGACCAATTAAAGAAAACAGTAGTTTCTTAAATGTCTGCATACTCTTGTCATTACACATTTTTTTAAAGTTTCAAAATAAGTATAGAATGGCAGCATAGAAGTAAGGTTAAAACCAGGATTTAGAATCAGACATTTTTATTAGGTGTATGGCTTTTCTAGTCTCTCTCTAAGCTTCAGTTTCTTCATCTGACAAAAGAGAATAATACCTGTAGTTGGAATTCTGAGAAATAACTGAAATATCACATGTAAAACATTCAGGAAAATGTTTGATGCAAATAACTGCTAAGTAAAATGAAGTAATAATGATGCTATCTCTATTCTTCTGTTCTCCAGATGGAGAAGTAGATGTTTCTTTTGAACAAGAATGGTCTATGACAGGATGCAAACAACTAGTTTATGTCAAATTTAAAAATTTGTATCTAGTTTCCCTCCCTAGCCATTTCAGTGGGAAAATATTTTCTTTTTTTTTTTTTTTTTTTTTTTTTTGAGACGGAGTCTGGCTCTGTCACCCAGGCTGGAGTGCAGTGGCGCGATCTCGGCTCACTGCAAGCTCCGCCTCCCGGGTTCAGGCCATTCTCCTGCCTCAGCCTCCCGAGTAGCTGGGACTACAGGCGCCCGCCACCTCGCCCGGCTAGTTTTTTGTATTTTTTAGTAGAGACGGGGTTTCACCGTGTTAGCCAGGATGGTCTCCATCTCCTGACCTCGTGATCCGCCCGTCTCGGCCTCCCAAAGTGCTGGGATTACAGGCTTGAGCCACCGCGCCCAGCCAATATTTTCAATGTTAACTCCAATCCAAGACCCATACTTCAAATAATTTCAGAAATTGAGAAAGACTATGTTGTTCTCCATAACCTAGTGGAGTCCAAGGTTATATATGGTATGATAAAAGTATCAGGAAATAAAGTATACTTTTATCATACCATATAACCCATATATCATATATAATTTAACATATGATAAAGGGAATATTTATTCTAACTTTTCTTCCACTGAAAAGGGGGTGTAAATAGCTTTGCATGATCAAGTGTGGCTCATTATTTCATATAAGAACATGGAGAGAGAGATAAAAGCACTATTCACAATAGCAAAGACTTGGAATCAACCCAAATGTCCATCAGTGACAGATTGGATTAAGAAAATGTGGCACATATACACCATGGAATACTATGCAGCCATCAAAAAGGATGAGTTTGTGTCCTTTGTAGGGACATGGATGCAGCTGGAAACCATCATTCTTAGCAAACTATCACAAGAACAGAAAACCAAACACCGCATGTTCTCACTCATAGGTGGGAACCGAACAATGAGATCACTTGGACTCAGGAAGGGGAACATCACACACAGGGGCCTATCATGGGGAGGGGGGAGGGGGGAGGGATTGCATTGGGAGTTATACCTGATGTAAATGACGAGTTGATGGGTGCAGCACACCAACATGGCACAAGTATACATATGTAACAAACCTGCACGTTATGCACATGTACCCTACAACTTAAAGTATAATAATAATAAATAAATTTTAAAAATGATTATATCAGTTTCTACAAGACATGAAATAAGAAATTTTCTATTTGATTAATAAATATGACTTTGTTGGACATGTTTTTATTGACCATATTTTGAATCTCAATTTGGATGCGGGTTTTATACAAGGTACAGGAACTAATGGACAGTAAAACAAAGGTTAAAATACAAGAATGGAATGAATTAAAGGGGGTGAATGGGAAGGCTTAGTAATTAGGAAGCACTTCCTAACAATGAAATCTATTAGAGCAGGGAAAGTTATCCTGAGGGAATTATAGAAGTCTTATGGACCAAATCATTTCAGTTGACTAGACAAAATAATCAAAAATGGCATTAAAAGAACAGTCCCTCAAGAGAAAGAACTGGGAGATAGGTTGATTAGATAATCTAATAGAGCTGTCTCATCTTTAAATTTCCATAATCCTAAAATTCTATGAGTTTTTTAGACAGTTTGATCACTCACTAGAGAGACTTTAATTTCATTTTTCATGACACATCTAATAGGTGAACAGCAGTGATTGTGCAAACTTGGCCCAGCTTGCTCTCTGAGGCTTGGATTTCTGGCAAAAAAGCTAACTCCGGCTCTAACATAAACCTCAATGAAACCAATAATTACTAAGTAATCCCTGTGCAGAATTTCCATCAGACATGGAAGGTTCCTATCGGCACTGCTAATGTAGAATTATTGAAATTTAAATCAGAAGTGTTTATCCAACACTGTGATGAGATAAAGTGATTTGAGACTGCTTATCATGATTAAGGCTGCAGACTACAGGTTATTATTGGAATGCAAAAGAAGTATGAAATTAATGGGAAGAAAACCAAACATAGGTTCTTATTATCAGGGGGAAGAAAAAGATTGTATCTTGAATGCAATTAATGCACTCAAATGATTGTGGTATTCTTGTTTCCTCACATTAATTATTTTTATACTGAGGACTGCCATAGATGTGATATGCCTCAGGGCCAAATGACTTGCCAGGAGAAGAAAAATAAAGTCATAAACTGTTTAAAATCACTCACAGGGCTTTATCTTTAAGATATGAAACTAATATCCTGATTAATGTAAAGGCCAATAAGAAATTGCAATAAGGATAGAAGGGCTACATTTTACATCCATATTTTAGAATGTGTGTACAGAATTAATTCTTGCATGCAAGAATTAATACTTGCATGCAAACATCACCTCGGGAAAATCTGTTTTTCCTAAGGCTTACATAAACTGAAAGTTTAATGGTGAAAGTTATTTGCTATGACATCTGCTGATGTATTCAAAATTTTTCTATCCATTATTTTATGGTCCAAATTTATAAAGATAGAGCCTACCAATATATAATTATTTGCATTTATGAAACACCATATGTATAACTTTTATTACAGTCATTTGTCAGTACTTTTCTGTCTTCACCAGTTCACATGCCTTTAAAAATATTTGTGAATGTGCGTTTATTTCCAAATAGAAATGAGCTCCTTCAGCTTTGGGATTTCATTTATTCATATACTACACTGTGTGATACAGCAGGCATTCTAAAATGTATGCTGCATAAAAGGAAAAGTTAAAAACAGGTCAAAAACAAAAACCAAATGATGATGCTTTTTTTTCCTTTTTAATCAGTGACATCCAAACTGTAGTGTAGAAGCTATTTTTAAATGAGCAACTTTTTAAAGACTTTGATCAAGTCCCAACAGCAATATTCTTTTTGCATAATATTGTGTAAGGCATTTTTTACTCACATACTGCAGCTACTTTTATAAATTTTTTTAACTGATCGTGTTAAGTAATTTACTCCTTTGTATTTAAGAATATTCTGAATTTCAAATACAGTTTTCTTCATTATATCATTCACAGTTTTGTGAATCTACTACATGCGGGACAAAACAACACCCTCATGAAGTTTGCATTCTAATGAAAAGAGAGGAAAAAAGTAAGCAAGCAAACAAATAATTGGCTTGCAGGCAGTGATCAATTCTCTGAAAAATGGCGGGACACACATTTATACACTGGCTGCCAAGCAACACTTCCCTGATGAGTAGGTATGTAAATAAAGTGAGCAAAGAAAACCACGGAAATAAGTGGAAGAACTGGGTTTCAGCAAAAGGACAGTAAATGCAAAGACCCTGAGATGGATACAGGCTTGGTAAGTAAGAACAGCAGTATTCTGTCTAGTATGGCTGAAGGGCCTGCAGTGAGGCAATGAATATTAATAATTGAATCAGGGAACAAGTAAGGAATCTGCTTATGCAGGCCTCATAGATTGACAGAAAAAATATAACATACAAGGAAGACAGGAAGGGCATTTCTCTCTCAAGTCAAAATGCATGAGCACTTCATATATGCCTATGCATAAGTACACCCAAGTTCAATACTGGGTTAATTAATACATTTTCCATCTATTTAGTCATTGATTCTTTCTGGTGAACATGGGCATGTGTGATAGTCCTATAAATAAATTACAAAGGACAACACTGAAAGCTGACTACACAATCAATACTAATGTCTAATGCAGATTCAAAAGGAAGAAAGAGGAGATAAAAAAGAACTGAACAAAAGACGCAGTTCCTGCTTGCTATTACCAATTATTGATATAGATCTTTGGAATAGAATTAGCCATTGAGATTTTTTTAATTTCTGGGTATTGTCTACATCTGAATTAATAACCATGTATGTTTACCTTTTTAGGATTTAGTTAAAATTGAAACATATATTGAAGAAGCTGCGAAGACCCTCTTCCTTAAGGAGAAAAGAAAAGATACAGAAAAAAATAATTTATATACAGATATGGCTTTAAAGGAAATGTTTATATTGAAAAGAAGTCAAGCGAATTAGGCAACTCATTTGCCTGACTCCTAGGGACAGTAGCAGCTATTCCTGCACATTCAGCACACCGTATACACACAAGCCTTGCTTTTGTGCAAGTCATGATGCCTGCTTTAACCGTCTTACTTACTTACGGTTATAATCTTGTCCAGAATTGCTTTCTGGCTCTAAAAGTATTAGCTGTTAAATTTCCTATCTTATAGTAAATGCTGTTTCTACCACTTTATTCTTAGAACTTAGAACTTAATAAAGATTACAAAATGTTCCTGAGTGTCATCTTTCATGATAATGCATATAAAGTCATTGACTACAAATTTTTACCTGAAGGCCTGTGAAGGCATTTCTATGGAGATAGTTATAAAATAAAAAGACTGAAAAGTGAGTAAAAATGATTTTTGTACATTTTATGTATTGAGAGATTTCCTCCCTCAACATACTTCATTTATTTTATTGTTTCGTTTATTTATTTATTTATTTATTTATTTATTTTTTGAGACAGAGTCTCGCTCTTGTTGCCCAGGCTGGAGTGCAGAGGCGCGATCTTGGCTCACTGCAAACTCCGCCTCCCAGGTTCAAATGATTCTCCTGCCTCAGCCTCCTGAGTAGGTGGGATTACAGGATCCTGCCACCAGGCCTGGGTAATTTTGTATTTTTAGTAGAGACAAGGTTTCACCATGTTGGCCAGTCTGGTCTCGAACTCCTGACTTCAGGTGATCAGCCCACCTCAGTCTCCCAAAGTGTTAGGATTACAAGCGTGAGTCACCGCACCCAGTCAATATACTTCATTTTATACCTGATACATACGTTGAGGATTATAATATTTTTATACTTATACATTATATTAGACACTATATATGTGAAAGATTTGCTAGTAATTTATCATATTGCATGTGCCCTGGGAATAGAGCTGTCACCTTATGTCAAAAGTCACACAATTAGGTGAACAACAAAATAAATTACTCAATTTAGTTTTAAAAAGAAAATTAAACTCTTCAAAAATATGTCTTAGGCAATAATATTAACAGAACTGTTGAGGAAGCAATGACAGGGTAGGAGAGAATGTGATGAGACTAGAATTTAAGACATTGTAGGAGAAATGTAGCAGTTGACCAGTCAGTGGCAAATATGTGGACCACACAACAGGTTGATTAATACACACATTTTTAAAGGCAACAAATTGTGACTATCTGGGCACGTAAACCCAATAACATTAAAGGAATAATGCATTTATCTCTGGTTCAGTAGGAGTGTAAAGCATTGTCCTATATGAGGAAGATGCCGGTTGACATCATCAGGGCCTATAACTAAAGGTCCCTCTCACACAGTGTTAACATTGTATCCTTAGGGCAAAAAGGCTGCATTTATAAGGTCAATAACAGGAGTTATACATTTCCATCTCTAGATATGAAATTTGATTCAACTGACTGGATAGTATCAAGATAATTTATATTACATATTTTACATAGTACATATTTTGCTAAACCAGTGATAAAACATCCCAAATGACAACAAATTTGTCTTGAGAAGTGGCAAATTAGCGTATCTATCTAAACCTATGTTCTACCAGAATTCACTGAAGCAGTCAACAACATAAGAAAAAGAAAAAAAAATCTTTGGATTCTAGTAAGAGTAATTTCTGCTAAATAGAGTATAGAAAGAACCAGAGGATGGAAAGGCCACTTTGATCCAGGGCTCCATGCATGATGAAAAAGTTTGTTCGGGAAACAAGTGGAGCAGAACTCAGGGGACCATTAACAATATGATCTCGGAGAGATTACGGATGGGGGTTCTTATCAGCAGTGCTTCAAACAGAAGCTTCACAGAGCTTTCCATGATTTGCACGTGGAAAAGACCACAGTGCCGGGCAGGAAATGAAGCACAACTGCAAGCTAGTTACTAAAGAGGGCAAGTAGATTAGAAAAAAATATGTGATTGGTCCTGCTAACTACTAAGTTATGAATGAAACTCTTCAGCAATCCAACATAGTGATTAGGAGTGAGTTCCAGCTATTTACTAGCTGTGTAACCTGGGTTAATGAGTTAGCCTTACTAATATCAGTTTCTGCATTTGAAAAACAGGAATGATAGCAATACTGCCTGGATTAGTGAACACACTAAATGTAAAACATTAACATATATAAGATATATATAAGATAGTATATCATATATAAGATATAAGATATACTATATAAGATACACAGGAAGTGCTCAATAAATGTTACTTAAGATTATTTTATACAATACCCAGAATGAAGTTTTACTGCCCTTTTTCCAGCTTGATTCACAGTCAATCTGACATATGACCTAGCAAAGAAAATTATAAACTGTTTATATATTTTAACCTGGTTATAGGAGAGCCAAAATAAATCAAAGCAAACAGTTGAATAGCCTATATCAACTCTCAATATTATACTGCACCTGTATGAATGAAAAAACAGAAAGTTCCCCAGATTTAAAACAAAAAATTATTTAGTACAAAAGAAGGGGTTACTCTGGAGATCAGAACCACTGCTTTACGATGAAATCAATGTCCTACAAGAAATTCCAAGCAACTTGAGGTTTCTAATTTGTCTTCTCAACAGAATTCCGAAGATTCTACAGCTTTCACAATAGAAGAGTCATGAATTAGTAATGGTAGATGAGGAAAGCTTAAAGATTTTTTAAAGACCCTTTTAAAATTAAAAGTGTATATATATATTATAATTTTTGTCCTAACTCTTCTTTTTCACCTAAAAGTTGGATATATTCTGTGTCCCACACACCATGACAAGGCAGTTTGTCAAAATTTTCTTGATTATGTAAGCATCTGCTTGGTTCTACTGGGCTTTGGATTAAAATTGTATTAATTTTAGAGATAAATTTGAGCCAAGTTTTACCTTTATAATATTGACTCTTCTCATCCAGGACAATGGTATTCAAAGTTTTTTGTACAATAATCTCTCAGTAAGCATTTATCAAAGGAATACATAAATGTCACCCAATTATTTTTTGCAATGCTCTTAAAATGTGTCCTAAGCATTTCTTTTCAAGGTTATTCCAAGTTATTTTGTACTTCTGGTAAATGAGATCATTTTCCTCTTAAAGAATTTTGTTTAGTTGTCACTAATAGAAAAGGAGTCTGAACAGGACTTTTTTCTTTGCCCAACAATTGAAAACTGGTGAAAGACCTAGAAACACAGGAGGCTTCAAGTATTTTTTATTCTAAAGATAATCTGAAAGAACAGGAAGCAGACCCTTCATTCCAGGCTAGTATATTAAATGTGGCAGAATTAAGTAAAATACCACCCATCTCTGCTACAAACCTACAATTCTTCTTCCTCCATCCCATTTCCCTAAGATGGCTGAAAAACACAATGAAATTTGCTTCTTAGCTAGATGTTTCTGGATACCAAAGGCTTGCTAGAGCTCATGGGAGCAGCGCAAGAAGTGACAATGGTATAGCGGAGTGAGGGCTCATGAACTGATAGGGGACAAAAGGCAACAAAGCTTCCCCCTATCTAAGAAAGTGATAGAGTGGGCCGGGCAAGGTGGCTCACGCCTGTAATCCCAGCACTTTGGGAGGCCAAGGTGGGCGGATCACAAGGTCAGGAGTTCGAGACCAGCCTGGCCAATATGGTGAAACCGCATCTCTACTAAAAATACAAAAAAAAAAAAAAAAAAAAAAAAAAAAAAATTAGCCAGGCATGGTGGTGCGCATCTGTGGTCCCAGCTACTTGAGAGGCTGAGGGAGAAAATTCGCTGAAAACTGCCCCCAGAACACTTATCTTTCCTGAGGAAGTATTTCATTGGCAGAGACTCCAAGAGCATATGGAACCAGTTTTGAGCCACCACCCTCCCATCACATTTTAATATAACCTGTCATTTGACATATACCAAGTCTCCTAGCTGTCTCTGGCCATGCCTTCCAGAAGATTTAGAAGGTGTGGGGGAGGAGACAACCCCAAGCCACACCCCTACTGCCTAAGCTTCTGAAGGTGTACATCCTGATTTTCCCAGAGTTGTGCTTGGTACATATTAAGCATATACTAAACGTAATAAGCATATGAAGGTGAAGAAAGTTGTTCAGGCTTTATCCCACACACGAACAAACCTAGTCATCCTATTTTCATTCGGACAAGAGAATGCAAGATAACGTGCTTTAAAATAACGTTTAACTTGGGATAGTAAAAGGATCGTCCATGAGCACTGGCAAATAAAATATCTTTATTCTGACAAAGTTTTATATGAATCTGAGATCATTTGCCAGGAAAGAAAGTTATATGTTAGATATCAGTCTTTAGCCATTATAGTTTCTTAAATTTTAGTAGCCTGAGAAATAGCTTAGCCGCACTGAGCTCAAATAAATACTTCAATTATATTTCTAGCTAGTTAATTTTGGTTTAAATTTTGTTTTTTTAATTCATCTGTAGTTTGATTTGATTTTTTTTTTACTAGTTTTTTCAAATAGTAAGCCAACTGTTATGCCACTTAATGATTTTTTTTAAATAAAAATAGATTTGAAATGCCAGTTAAATGCCAAATTTATTTTTGGTTCTTCTACTTTGATTAACTGATCTGGCTAGTCTTATAATAGTATTATTTTAAATATTGGATCTCTTAGTTTTCAATAATTGATTCAATAATTGGCCCTTATGATACCTTATCTGGTAGGAAATGTTTTCTAAATGTGTTCTTGTTTTGCCTGTTTTTCTTATTCCTTGAATGTATCATAGAGAACCATATTGACTGGGCCACAGTCAATTGTAATTGCAATTGTAACCACAGTTACAATTACGTGGCTCATGCCTGTAATCCCAGCACTTTGGGAGGCCGAGGCAGGCAAATTCCTTGAGTCCAAGAGTTCAAGACCAGCCTGAGCAACAGGGTGAAACCCCATCTCCACAAAAAATACAAAAAATTAGTCAGGTGTGGTGGCACACAGCTGTAGTCCCAGCTACTGTAAAGGCTGAGGTGGGAGGATCACTTGAGCCCAGGAGGTCAAGGCTGCAGTAAGCTGAGATTGTGCCACTACACTCCAGCCTGGGAAACAGAGAGAGACCCTTCTAAAAAGGGAGGCAGAGAGAGAGAGAGAGAACAATATTAATCATTGTTTAAACCGTATTTAGTGCCTTGCACATATAAATGTTCCATATATGTGATACTGAACTGAACTTTGGAAAAACATGAATAAAATAAATCTGTGCATGCATGTATGTGCGTATATCCAGATAGTATATACGTGTGTGTGTGTATACATATATATATAATATTTTCTATGATGTACAATTTCATATGTAATATGTAAAATAGACAATGTTATTTCTTTATAATATTCACACACAGGTATAAAAACTTGCATAAACTAGCTATGCAACGTTGGCTTTTTGAGTATTAGGCAAAAAAAATTATTGTGGATAAGATATCACTTTGCAAAGTATGTTACTGCTCTGTATGAGTACACGACCAAGACTGCTTTAAGTTTTGGTTTCAAGTTCACAAATAAGACAATGGACCTTTCTGCCTATAATAGAAAACCGGTGAACAAAGGAAAACCTCAAGCCAAGGCTCTCTATGGTAGAAGGTCCTAAAATGGAAAAACTGACCACTCTTTGTCAATCCAATGTTACTTATTCTCTGCCTTGTCTGAGTGTTTCTGATAATTGCTTTTATAGACAATTCACTTTACTTCTCAATTTGGTAATTAACCTGATTATCTCATTTAATTAGCCAACTATCCAGCCTACTCATTTTCACAGCCTTATTGTAGGTAAGATCATTCACTCCTCTTCTCAGTCTTCTCTGTAATGAAATAAAATTCTAATCTCTCAGCATTAATGGAAAACCTCCTCTCATTGGGTTTTTACTTATCTGACTGGTAAGATCTAGAGAAAAAACCTGGTTGATTTACCAAGAGTTGCAGGTTTCTTCTCTTGCCTTTCCTCTGCTATGCAGTAAGATGCTCATTGCTGGACCGGGCTACCCAAAGCTGTCCAGGGCTGATTATATCTGAGGGAATAAGCTTGTAGGGTGGGGAGGGGTCACGAAAACTGTTACTATTCCAAGCTGATTAGCCAACTCCAGCTACCTCATTGTGGCCCACGAAACTAAACTGTGTCATGCTTTTAGCTTTCCAGACCATTTTCCATCTGACAATGATACAACTTTTGTCAGAAAGGTCACCTAGCAGTGGGCCAATAATCAAGGTATCCAATGGACATTTCATACCCCTTTTCATTCTTAAATGCTGATGTCATTAAGAGTGGGAATATAAAAATATACTGTATAAAAATATACAGAAAAAGATTCATGACCCCACCTCCTTCACCTTCTCCTGATCCATACACTTTAGTAAAGGCAATTTGGTCACAGAATATGGCAGTTTCCCCAAATGGTTAATTTTTTTTCTTGATTATCTCATGGGTAATAATCAAAATAAAATGGTTGAGGAGTTACATGAGTCTATTTTTTAAATTTGGAATGCCACCATGCATTTTTTGGTCATGATGCTACTTTTTTGCCCTTAGAAACAACCTCAAGCCAGCCTGGTAGGTACTCAGACTAGGTGGCAACCTGGACCAAAGGTGGTCTAAGGAATTAACACTTAATTCTTGTTTGGCCACCTGAATTGTCTTGTTGGGTTGTTATTGTTCTTAGGTCATAAGGATAATGATCACTAACTGAGTGCACTGATCCTGAGTCCGTGATAGAGGCCCACAGGAGGCAAAGTAGGGAGTGTAATCCACCTCAACACATTTTATTTAAATGCCCTTATCCTGTCGAGTGTGGTCGCTCACCCCTGTAATCCCAGCACTTTGAGAGGCCGAGGCAGGTGGATCACCTGAGGTCAGGAGTTCAAGACCAGCCTAGCCAACATGATTAAATGCCATCTCTACTAAAACACAAAAATTAACCAGGCATGGTGGCATGTGCCTGTAGTCTCAGCTACTTGGGAGGCTGAGGCAGGGAGAATTGCCTGAACCTGGGAGGCAGAGGTTGAAATAAACCGAGATCATTCCACTGCACTCCAGCCTGTGTGACAGAGTGAGACTGTCTCGAAAAAAAAATTGTTTTAAATGCCCTTATCCCTCTTCCATTTGACACTCCAGATGCAAGATTTGGGTGCAGGTAGATTATGATTGAGGAAAAGTTGAGTTTATGGGTACTAGAATGAGACACACGGATGTTGGGGGAGTACAGAGAGAGCACCAACTCCAACACCTGGGGAGGAAATGCCTTAGAATCCAAGAGGGATAGAGCAGGGAGAGACACTAATGATATTTTTGTCTTTCAGAGTCACCCTGGTGCCTTCCTCACAAAGAAACACATCCCAGTGTCCCACTGCATCTCTCCTAAAGGATAGCAAGCTGTTTAAATTTAAAGAACTCCTAGATTTGCCACTCTTCACCAGATGGTGGTGGCCATGACTTGATCACCAGTCTCTTAAGTTTACCAAGGAGTCAATCAGAAACATTAAGAGGCAACCCTAGCTCCTGTAGCTCCAAGGCAAAACACCTGTCACTACCTTTAGATGTCTTCTCATCTCCATCCCCATTTGTATCAGTAGATCGTCCCATGGGATAGATGAATGCCACCTGGTAGTTGGTATAGACAAATATTATAGATCAGACTGCTGTTCTCAGGTTATCCCTCCAAAGACAAAGGCCTAACTGAATTGGAGACCTTAAGGTTTACAACCTAGCCAGGAAGCCACATCAGAGGTATTGTCAACCTGTGTCCTTGACTGATGTAGGTCACACATTGGGTGAATGACTATCATAATTAACTTTTCACTCCAAGGGTACTATGTGTGTCACCAAGATTGTACTATTTTTGTGAATGCTATGCATTAATTGTCTTTCCCCCAAGCCTGCTGTAACCTGTACCCAAGGAATGGTCATAAGAGCCCTCCAAATGTTTGATGAAACACCACTAATCAATCACGTAGTCCCCCGATGAATGTGGAAATCTCTCTGGAAAAGGCCACTATTCAAGGAGCTTCCGGGGGGAAGAAATGACCGAATGTTTCTGTGCACTCTGTGGGTGGTTATTTTTATGACTGATATGATTCAATTAGAAATAGTGATAATAAATATGTCCCTGATTTTAGCTGAAATTATCAATGACACCATTATGGAAACAGAGGCATTTATGTCACCTCAACTATCTGGCAAGACTCTTATGGAGAACAGTATTGTCCTATGCATCCCTCTTTGAGACCAGAAATCTGTGCAATCTAATATACCCTAGTGTACCTGGATTTGTTCCCTTGGACAAAAGGAAAGGTCAGTGCAGAGACTTAAAGAGAAAGCTACATGTCTTTTTAAGCTATATTTTAAATTTTATAGGATTTGCTTAGCTAGCTGAATCTGGAAACCTGAGGAAGGCAGACATGGTTGAGGTGAATAGTGTAGGTCGGTGCCATCCTGCTGACTGGAGTCTGATTGATAATAGCCTTACACATGATGTGAAAATCTGAGTGCAGCTAAGAATATGTAGGGCCACAGAGTGTTTTTTTGGGGGGGAGAGGTAGTCTTCCAGTTCTCTGAGCATCCAGTATGTTATTGCTGAGCACGCCAGACTTCAAGGCTTATTTGTCTCTTGATACTTAGCAGTTTTTCTAGCTAATCGCATAAGCAACTAAATAGGTCAAGTCTACCAGCGTATGACAACCATGTAACTGCTTGCTCCCTGGTGGACAGGGAATCTGCTCGTTTGCCATTTCCCACAATGTTTGATCCTTGATCAAAAAGTTCTGGGCCCTTAGTCCTGGATTCCCCAGCTGTGAAGCAAACCCACTGCTTGTGTAACATCTACCTGGTTCCACTGCATTGCTCCATTGGTACCTGAGAGGCAAAGGAGACAGATATAACTATGCTGATGCTCATACTGCTCACTGTGTCATGAGTAATAACATCCTTTACGTCTGACCCAAGAGTCTTGTGTCTTCTGTCAGCATTCATGTAATGGAGGAAGGCTGCCTTTTCACTTGCAAGTAGAGTAAAATTAAATCTCAGAACCTTCACAATCTTGAGAGGAAATAACATACACTTTGAATGAGATAACTGTACTCTATTTAAGCATCTCACTCATTTTCAAAAAACAGATGGAATATATCTTTATAATTTGACAAAAGGCACACTACTTAGAAAGTAGCCAGACTCGGACTTGAACTAGTATATGAATGTAGAACATATTTTTGGCTATTGTCTATGCTTCCCTATATGTTCATGTAGAATATTGAAACATTAGAATATTTTACATTTTGTTTATAAAATTTCCATATCTATCTTATGTAATTCTGCTTATAACTCACTAAGTATGATTTTTTTAAATCCTATTTTCTAAATTGGAAATCACTTCATGTAAATTTGATGAGTCTCATCATTATTCTTTTTAATTTTGTGTGATATATGCACATTCTTAAACTAGAGCTTTAATTGTAATATGCCCATGCTACACATCATAATCTATCATTTGCATATAACAGTTAAAGAGAGTTGATTCAATATTTAAAATAATTTAAATATACTTCTATCATAGCCCTTTAACTAAAAAGTTCCACAAATTTAGATGCCAGGAATTTGCTAAGTAAAAATACAATCTTTTAGCTCCTTTGCTCCCAAGTGTAATTCATATGATGTGCTGACTTTAAAATTATCCCTGCACTACCATTCAATAATTAACCAGAAGGAGAGAAAGGCAAATTTAAAATCATTTCAAAATGTTATTGAAATGTTTTCTGAAGCAGAGAAAAAAATACTTCACAAGATTTCTCCTTCATTTTAGCCTGGCGTTCTTCTACTCCCTCTGAAGCTTTTGTTCCTATCAAGGCACTTACACAATTTCAGCAATCTGCCCACCCCAGGCTGAAGGCAATACTTCGTCAGCACAAGAAGAAATTATCTTGCCTCAAATTAGCCCTCCCTTTAGTCTGTTAGGTCACAATTTGTACCCCCCAAAATTTTTTTTTCTGTGATATTTCACAAGTTATTAAATTCACCTCTCTTGAACACAAACTTACAGATTGTGACTTTTCAATTCCATACCATAGTCCAATTTCTAAGTTTACTTCTTAGGAAAATTGTTCATTCTTCTTCGGATTTCATTTGTCAGTCCTTCATTGTGTTTCTTATCCTTACATTCTAAGATCTGATAATGGAAATAAATTTCTGAAACGTAATCCATTTCTAATGTGGGGGTTCTCTATAATTTTATATTGAAATATATTTCAATATAAACAACTCAAATGATGTAACAATAAAAAACTGATAATGTGTAATTCTTACTGTAGACTATTTTTGTTTAATGTTTACAAAGTTTAGGAGCATGTCAGAGGAACGATACTTCCTCCAGTTGGGAACTCAGCTTCGGGTCATACTGACTCAGATTTCAAAATCGGCACCATTACTTTTTAGTGTATGAATATGGATAAGCTCCTTAACTCTCTCTGTCTTGGAGTATCTGTCAATATAATGTAGATAATACCTACTTCACAGGATTGGATGCTATATAAACAGCACCTTGCCTAATACTTGACACTTACTTGTTACAGAATAAGTCAGAGCTCTTATTACCTGATGAGAAATTTAGCAGAAAATTCAATAGGAGTACAGTAGATGGCTTCTGCTTCATTCTTACTCACTTGACTATTTCTTCCCATTACAACAATGTGAGATATCTTCTAAAACAATAGGAAAATAAAGAAATTTTGCAAATGCAGACAGTGGAGGAAAACAGAAAAATTTGAGACCGACAAGAAAATCAAGTGACCCAGTATCAGAAACAGCTCAATCATAAATATGTTTAACTAGTTTTTCAGTAAAACTAGCACTTTTCACTGAAGTTGAAACTTTTATCATTATTTCCTTAGGGACATTTTGTACACCTGCACGCTTGGATTCAACATTTACCAACATTCATTGGGATGCCCCATGTATCATAGGTTGTGCAATTTTACATGTATTATATTTCTCCTGCCTGAAGACTACCCTTTGAAACAGATATTATTTGTATCTATTAAAGCATTGGGGGTTTTTTTTTAATCATTTTATTAGCTATGTCTTTATAATAGCCAATAACATTTAAGGACTCCAAATTTTGAAATGGCCTTCAAAATACTGAAATCATTCTTAGAAATACAAAATCTTTTTAAAAAATAAGCTTGAAAAACTTGTTAGAATGCATTAAAATACTCTAACGCAACAATTAAATTTTGTAACTTTCCTTTGCTTTTTAAAATTTTTTCCTTCAGTTCAAAAATGATACTTAAAATGTCATAATTTTCTGAATCCAGAATTTTTATTCACATACAGCCCAACCACTTACTTCACAAGTAAGTGTAATGTAACTTCACAATCATTACTTACTCTTTTTATATTAAGCTTCAATTCAAATTCAGCATTAATCTTGACTGCATTTCATTTCCATACCACAATATATTTTTATTTCTGTATGCATATTGTCAGTGAGATGTTCTAATTAACTATTTTTATTCTTATTTCAACTTCATCAGAGAAAAAAATAAATATCAACCTACCATCATGTAAATTAGAACTCAGAATTTAAATCTTAGGTTTTTGAAGTAATAATTAAAGGGAGACAATAATTTGGTTTAAGTTTAATTATACTAGATTCTTAACTCTGTGTAGGAAAGAGTGTGATTTATCATTCTTTATTCTTTTGCCATCATACTTGAAACTGCCACTAAATATTTTATAAATTAATATATTGAATCCTTATCAATTATTTTCTGTGTGTTTGTGTGTGTGAATTATTTTAATTTAAAAATAACTTTATAAAAGACAAAGGTTTGAGAATGATTTTTAAATTATTCTAATTCTTATTTTTTAAAACAGATGCTCATTTAATTCAATTCTGATTTCATGATATACCAAATTTACGTTTCATAGATTTATGAGAAAATATAGGAAATGAATACTATTTGCTAAAAAGTAGCTTTTCGGCTTCTTGAATAATACATTCTCTGAATATGAAAAATGCATTTAAAATAAATTTTAAAACACTTAATATTGATATAATCTGTAAAATTTAAGAAATCTCCAAATTTATTCCCACTGTGTCATGGAGATCATCTAAATAACCTTAAGCAACAGTAAGTTACAACTTAACATTGTTCTCAGCTATTTCCTTAATCTCTGTTCTTTTCATCATTAGTTCCAATAGTGGAATTACATTGCATCATTGGTTTCAGAGACTTTAAGATATTATTTAATTTACTGTTAGAAATTGGGTAGGTTAATTGCAAAATCTAGAATCTGTAAACTATTTTACTCAATCCATACAGGCAATTCCTCCATCTCCTCAAAAAAAAAATGTGTAGTTCATTTTAAAAGCCAACTAAAAGTCACTAAATTATCCGTATCACCTTCAGTTAGTTACCTTATAAAATGGCTGTGCTGCTATGTATCTTACTACAAAACTGATAATCAATGTATTATATGTTTCACATATCTATGAAACTATGAGATTGAATAAGATAGAATTAATTTCTTAAAGCCATGAATTACTGTGTATATGAAAGAGAACTGGGAATATAAATTATTTTATTATAGGAAAATGTAGTCATTCATATGTATCATGCAAGTGTACAGTTGATCTTTTAGTCAAAATGTCAATATACTTAAAAGATAAAATCATGATTAAAAGCATGCAACCCAGGTTTCCTTTAGTCCTTTTCTGCGGCTCACTATTTATTCAGAAACACTATGAAAATATACAGCTGTAAAAACTGGCAATGTGAAATGAACTACATGTGAGATAATACAATCAAGTCATGGCAGGGACCATAATATCAGGCAACCATAATCCTGATTAAGATCCCTAATCCAAGCCACGGGGAACCATGCTTCCTTACATGACCACACCTATGTTCCCATCTATGGAACATTACAGCACATTCTATGTCACTGTAAACAACTGGAGTGACAAGCAAGCTATAGGTAGTGCATAAGAGGAAAGTTGTTGCCTTCAAAAAAAAAAACTCCCCAAATCCTTAAAAACCTAAAAAAAATTACATAATGGGCAGCAGGTTCTTTTATCAAAGATATATAAACATATAGACATTACTCCTGACACAATTGCAGTTAGAACCAAAGAGCCAGAGCAGGAGAAAAATCCCAAAGCAGTAGTTCTACAGATGCAAACAACATTAATGGCAAGAAAATGAGATGGGGGTTAGGCTAATCACTTTTGTTGTTGTTCTGTTTTGTTTTAATTCTAGGTGTAATAAGAAAGTAGGAAGACCAGTTGCAGTGGCTCACACCTGTAATCCCAACACTTTGGGAGGCCAAGGCAGGTGAATCGCTTTAGCCCAAGAGTTCGAGAACAGCCTGGGCAACATGTCAAAACCCCGTCTCTACTAAAAATACAAAAATTAGCCAGGCGTGGTGGCAGATGCCTGTAGTCCCAACTAGTTGGGAGACTCATGTGGGAGGATAGCTTGAATCTGGAGTGTAGAGACTGCAGTGAGCCAATGTTACACCACTGAAATCCAGCCTGGGTGACAGAATGAGACCCTGTATCAGCCTGTCTCAAAAACAAAAACAAACAAACAAAAAAACAGAAGGAAGAAGGAAGGAAAGAAGGAAGGAAGAAAGGAATGAAGGAAAGAAGGAAGGAAGGAAGGAAGGAAGGAAGGAAGGAAGGAAGGAAGGAAGGAAGGAAGGAAGGAAGGAAGGAAGGAGGGGGGAAGGGGAAAGGGGAGGAAGGAAGGAAGGAAGGAAGGAAGGAAGGAAGGAAGGAAGGAAGGAAGGAAGGAAAGGAAGGAAGGGAAGGAAGGGAAGGAAAGGAAGGAAAAGAAGGAAAGGAAAGGAAGGAGGGAGGGAGGCAGGGAGGGAGGGAAGGAAGGGAAGGAAGGAAGGAAGGGAAGGAGGGAAGGAAGGGAAGGAAGGAAAGGAAAGGAAGGAAAGGAAGGAAAAGAAGGAAAGGAAGGAAAGGAAGGAGGGAGGGAGGCAGGGAGGGAGGGAAGAAAGGGAAGGAAGGAAGGGGGCCTTCCAAGCCCCTGGAAAAAATTGAGGTAGGTAGACAAAATTCCTTCCTGGTACCAGAAGCTAACAATTGATACGTGTTCTCCTTCAAAGATTGGGAAACAGAAACAATTCACTAAAACTGTGGAATTTATAAGTAATAGTAAATAAAATTAAGAATAAATATGCTAACATTCATAGAGTGCTTGCATTCACTCATTTAATCCTCCTGAAATCAGTGGTTATTTCTATTTTACAGATCAGGAAAAGGAAGACCAGAGAAATTAAGGTAAGTAGCTTTCCCTGAGTCATGGAGCTGACACAGGTCAGTCAAAGTGGGTTTTAAACTCAGGCATCTGGCTCCAGAGTACACAGGGTTAATACTACACTGTACTTGCTATATCCAAGGCTTTAAAACAGTGAGACTGTCTAATATAGATGCGAAAACAACTAAGAGATGCCTCCCCCAGGTCACGTGGGAGCCAGAGGGGCAGGAGGCTCATAGGGATAGGAAGGCCAAGGAGCTTGTTCTTTTGATGGTGATGGTACCGCCAAGAATTCTGCATTGTGTAGCCATCTTCCAGTTATACTTTTATACACTGTACTTCAAATATAATCTACACAAAAAGCAGAATCTTTCTCTAGAGGCACTATAGAACAGCACAGCAGTGACAAATATTGTTAAATGGGATTTAAAATGCATTTCTGAAAATAATTGCTTGGTGTCATCCAAAAGTGTCAAGATCAATGAAACAGGAAAATGAGCCATAAGGAAAAGACAAGCAAGGATGAACAAGATAGTATAAAGAGGTCGGCAGAAATAAGAAAAGATGCAAAATATTCTAAATACTAAGGCTCAATTAAAAGTCATCTTGAAGGCAATAAAAAGTAGAATTTAAAACACAAAATTGATGAGAGCACTGTGAAAATGAAGAAAGTCACTGGAAGAAAAACTACAAGAAATGTGATAGGTGTGGGAGAAAGAGAATGGAGTACAAATCTTTACATTCCTTCCTCCAT
Organism: Macaca mulatta; assembly: GCF_049350105.2. Lineage (NCBI taxonomy): Eukaryota > Metazoa > Chordata > Mammalia > Primates > Cercopithecidae > Macaca > Macaca mulatta. The sequence continues at coordinate 59,694,370 of NC_133417.1, read as the reverse complement.
TTCACAAATACTTAACAAGTATTTACCTAGGACTGACCAAAACCGAAACCTCTTGCCTTTAAAATCATGTCCATATTTTTACAGAATTTATAAACTGAAAGAAGCAGAACACTTGATTTCATTTTGCTTGACTTTTAATGCCTGCAGAGGAAACCAGAGCAGCCTAAACTATATTCAAAGTTATTAATAGTAAGCTTTCTAGAGCTGGAGACAAAGAGGTCACAAACCTATAAATCAAAATAAAACAATGAAGACCAGGCAAGCATCATGCAAATGGACCAATATATACATCTTGTTTTGAGCATCAAGGGTAATGAAAACATGCTATTTAGTGTAGAGTCCAGGTATTTCCACTGATAAATCCCCCAATCTTTACAAATGTTATCTTGTCTTTGGCTCTGTCCTGACCATCCTGTTTGAAATTTCAACCCACTCTCCAGCTAGATCCCACTCTGTTCGACTTTTATTTATCCTTTGCACTTAAAATCTGCTAACACACTACACAATTTCTTGTGAATTATGACTAGAATGTAAGCTTCTTGAGGGATGGGACATTTTTAATGCTGTTCAGGTATGAATTCCAAGAACAGAGGACCCTGATGCATATTAGGATATCAACAAGTGTTCGATTTATTAAGGAGTGAAGTACCTAGGAAGTTGGTGGAGAGCAGCCTGCACACACAGTAGGAAATAGCAGGCCTCAAGCACTTACACTTAAAGAACCTGAAATGTGGTTGGAATGGTAGATTGGAAGAGGGAACTGTATGCTAAGTCTGGAGACAGTTCTAGTGGCTATAGATTGAGCCTTTGCACTGTCCAAGGTAAAAGAAAAAAGGGTAGTTGCGTCCAGCATGCAGAGCCTTGGAAACATCTTGGGGTTGATTAGATCATTGTCTTCTCCATCCTCCTCCCTCCAGACCCAGTCACCCCTCCTCCTTCCTCAGAATTTTATCAGGAACTGCTTTAAAATTTTACTCTTTTGACTGGACATGGTGGCTCATGCCTGTAATCCCAGCACTTTGGGAGGCTGAGGTCATCAGGAGTTCGAGGCCAGTCTGGCCAACATGGTGAAACACCATTTCTAATAAAAATGTAAAAATTAGCCAGGCGTGGTGGCACACACCTATAATCCCAGCTACTGGGAGGCTGAGGCAGGGGAATCATTTGAACCTGGGAGGAGGAGGTTGCAGTGAGCTGAGATCGTGCCACTGCACTCCAGCCTGGACCACAAAGCAAGACTCTGTCAAAAAACAAAAAACAAAAAACAAAAACAAAAACAAAACAAAAACAAAAAACCTTACGATTTCTTTTCTTTTGACTGTGGAGTTGCTAAATTCATAGAATTACATACATAATTCTCACAGATCTACCATCTAATGTATTCATCCCTATTTCTCTCCCACTTCACACACTATATACACACACCTGACACACCACACACACTACACACCACATACACATACCACATGGCATACACACACGCACGGCATGCACATACACATCACTATATACACACCATCAGTACTATTCATAACAGCCAAGATGTGGAAACAATGTTAATTTTCTATCGATGGATAAATGGCTGAAAATAATGTGCTATAAACATACAACGAAATAGTCTGCCTTTTAAAATAAGGTAATTTTGCAATATGCAACAACATGGATGAACCTTGAGGACATTATGCTAAGGTAATATTCCCATTACAGAAGGGCAGACTACCTTTTTAAAAATATTAAATGAAGTTGCAGGGACTAACCTGGTTCACTTATCTTAATGCTCAGGTTCCAATATTCACAGACTCTATTTTTTTGTCACTGATATATCCCAATATATCCCAGGACACCAAACCATTCTATGTTAATCACTGCGACCTTCTGTATGTTTTGATAGCAAGAAATATCCCTTAATATTCTACTTTGTTTTAAGAAATATCTTGGCTATTCTTGCACAATTTGTCTTCCAGATGGACTTTAGAATAAACTTGACACGCTCTCAGAAAAAAAGCAACCTGCTGAGATTTTGATTAAGATTGCACTGAATTTCATATGTATTTGGGAAGAGTTGACGTATTTGAAGCATAGGACCTTTAGTCCAGTAATCTTTTAAGTTTAACCATATGTCTTTCGTTCGGTGTTGTAGTGGGCAGGAGTGCTGTGGCTAGAGAACAGATTGTGTGTGTGTGTGTGTGTGTGTGTGTGTGTGTGTGTGGTGTTCAAATGATGGGTGTTTGTGGTGTATGTACACTTAGAGTGTGTGTAGTGTGTATATGTGCATGGTATGTGTGGAGTGTATGTGAATGCTCTATGTGTAGTGTGTGTAAACATGTAACACTGTTTCCACATCTTGGCTCTTATGAATAGTGCTGATGGTGGTTGCCAGAGGCTGGGAGGACCAGGAAATGAAGAATTGTTCAATAAGTATAAAATTTCAATTATGCAAAATGAATATGCTTTAGAGATCTGCTGTTCAACATTGTGCCCACAGATAACAATACTGTATTCTACCCTTAAGAATTTGTTGAGAGTATATCTCATGTTAAGTACTTTTATGATAATAATACAATATAATAACAATAAGTAGAAACAATCTGAATGTTCAATCTAAAGGGAATGGTTTTATAAATCATCATATAGTCTGTAAAACATTTTATATAGGAAGAGTGTGCCCAATGTAAATTTAACTTCTAAGGAGAAGGCAAGTTACAGTAGGACATATGTACATATGTGATTTTATATGAATACATATATATAATGATTATATTTATATGTATATATAATTACACCAATATACATACATACATCTTTTAATTTTTATAAAATAATAACACTGAAAACAGCAACAATATCAAAGTTAAATGTGTTTGCTTCTATACATAACCATGGCTAAAATCATCAGATACCACACTAAACTATAGACAGCAGGGTTTGCCCTGGAAGAATTTCACTTTTTATTTTATGGAGTTCTGGTTTATTGAATATTTTAAAAAGAAGACATATTTCATATTTTACTTTTTTAATTAAATATATATTTGTGTATGTATCATAGTATCAAATAAAAGGCTTTTTCCAAAAATATATTATCTAATTTAAAGTTCATATTAACTTTTGTGAAACACAACCACACATTAATACCTCAGTTTTACAAATGAGAAAACAAGTCAAAAGATGCTCCACAACTAAAATGCTTCGGCACCAGACAAGTGACAGCTGCCCACATTTGCCAAACACCTCCCACATTAGGTGGAGCATTGTGTCTCTCAGTAAAAGCTCAATGGCATGAATAAAAGATAGACTGTTTCTAGAGACCAGCAATCTCAACATCTAATTTGAGGCTCTTTCTCCTCTCACGCCTTGTACAGGTGAGCATTTTGCTAGACATCGCTCAACAGGTATGTGCTAAAGTCTCTTGGCCAGCAGTCCTAGAATAGAATGGGCTACAATGAGTCTAGAATAAAATGGGCTGGCTCAGCCAGCTATAGCCACTGATTTTGATGCAAGTATTTTGAAAACTATTTTTTATCCTTAAGAGAATATTTTATAAAATTGAATAATATAGCTTCTTCCAATAAGCATATTCTGTGACTCTTAAGCACCCTTCCCAATTTAAATTAATAAATTGCAATAATGCTAACAAGGTACAACTAGTATTCTAGGTAACCTACTTTAAATGTTGTCAACATCAGGTCACTCAACTCTGTTATATAGCATGCTTTTTCATAATTATCACAAAAAACTTTAAAACATGATTTGAGTTCAGTGATTCAAACATTAATAAGCGACACAGACTTCTACACTGCCTTCTCAAATGCTAAATTCTTTGCCTGCATTTGGTACAAAACATGACCCAGGATCCTTAACTGAGTAATGCCCAAAAGGTATCACTTCATTGAGCAAGGTGGTCAGGTGTTTAAAAGATACAAAGCAAATAACTATGTCAATATAACAGTGAAATCATTGAGATATAATAATAAAGGAAATTGGAATACTTCACTACTGTCTGGACAACATAATTGGCAAACTGCATTTTTAATTTTGGTATGAAGAGGTATTATACGTCCACAGAAATCCACAGAAGCTTTTGAATGTCCACCCAGCTTGGCATTTCTTCTTTTCTGACTGCATCTTCTCAGTGCCACTCTTAGAATGAATCCTTCTATTGTACAAATAGACACTGCACCTCAGCAGTAGACCTCAATTCCTTTAATTCCTCAGATAACCTCACACGATTACAGAATTTAGCACTGCATCCCAACCTTTGTTAAGACAATCTTCACAGTTTGCGTTTCAGTCCATCACTCAGATTATATGCATGATAGTTAAAGAAAGGCACATGAGGAAATTTACAATCTAGTAGGGGAAAAGAAAAGAACACTAAAATTATGGCCCAGGATTCTGTGAACTATTCTACAAGGATATTCCAAAGATGCCCTTTTCTTAGAGTTTGAGTTACTGTCATTCATACTCCACTGGGGAAATCCAACTCGTCAAAATCCAATTTCCCAAGTAGAAATTCAATTCTTTCCTTATGCTGTAACGATGCTTTGGGCTCCACACTGATTTAGCAAAGGGGATAAAAGGGAAAGCACTTCACAAATAAATGCAAAAATAAAGCAGCAGGTATTCTTATATGACTCAAAAAGAGGCTTGTTTTTCCAGTGTGCATAATAAAAAAAACTCATAAATTATTTCATCTAGAAAGCTACCAAATCAACATGAAACATTAAAGACTTTAAGCCTATTAGATTGACTCTGGAACATTAAATAAAAATGCCCTTCATAAGCTAAAGACATAAAAATTCCATTAAATGTGGAAACAATGCTAACTGCAACAGATTACTGATTTAAAATCTCCAATTTTATAGAACACAGATTTTCTTCTAAAATTGTGGAAAATACGTCATAATTATGCACCAAGCCCAATTAAGGAGTAACAAGAGGGTCAGTAAACATCATAGATTTCCTTAAAGTATAAATGTAAGAAGAAAAAAATTAAAATTGAGACATTCTTGATAGAGAAATCAACATGTTTAATATTAAAAATCTAAATGTAATCTAGTAAAGAGTCATTCTTTCAATCAAAATTGTTTACTGAGGAGCACTGATTTGTGCCAAGGGATATGTGTATTGCTGTTAAACAATGTATACGTGTTTGCTAAATTAAAACATAGCATTCATATAGAAAATAAAAAGAAACTATGGCTGTTTAAAAAGCAGATTATTCAAAAAGGTGGAATTTCAATCCAGTTATTCCAAGATACTTGTAAATCTCACTAAGAGGACAGTCTTCCTTGATGAAGGTTCCTTAATGTCCTTAGTAATATTTCCCCCTTAGTATTATAGGTCTGTATCCCTCACTTCACTGTGAGCTTCCTGCTGGCTAGAATGTTGTCTTATCCTCATTTTTATGTCTAATTAAACAGTGCTTGGCATTTAGTGTTGGGTATTAGAAAAGAAAATTATTCTTTGTTAGGACGAGTAGTAGGCTTTCTTTTAAGGATGTTCAGTACCTCATCATTCACTAGTATTTACTGAATACCTACTATGTGCTCAGCATTGTGCACAAACATCTCAATATGACTAATCACTAAACTATTTTGATTGAAAATGAGAAATCAGATAATTCATTTATTCTTCAGCAATATTTTGTGCTTCACATAAATGGAAATATTCATCAAAAGTAACTATCACACTTGTTCATCAATGAGATTCATTATGACTTTGAGGGCAAGATGCCATTTGGCAAGTTAATCTTCTTTGCTGGGGAAATGAAAAGACAGAATTTTTCTGTGAGCACTCTTCTAGATATATTTATTCCTGGATCTCTTTCTCTCCTCCACTCAGTCATACTGCAACATATTGCATGCTGCTCTAACTTGGAACAAGCACCAACCTCAAAATTCAATTTGGAGAATCTTAAAAATAGACTGAACATATCATGACAAATCAAACGTTTTGAAATAACACTGTTGGCAAGGTGGTTTCTACTTAAAATTGAAAATGTTAACATTTTGCAAGAAGGTGAATTAGTTTCATTGGCAGATATTTTTAAAGAACGTTGAAAGGAAATACTGAATAAGAATAAAAGTTTTAATGTAAAATCATTTCTCTTAAAGGAAATAGAAACATCAAAGAAAAATGACAAGAAAATACATGTCACTTTTTATCTGGCAAAAACAACCTTATCTGACCAGCTTCCTAAAAATAAAGCAATTGAAATTCTTACCCAATAGCCCAAGACATAAAATTATAGAATATATTAATCTGGTTCTTTAGTTAGATTTGAAATGTCATCTCCCAATTCAGCAAAACCAAACTTTTCTCATAGATTAGCTTTGAGGAGATTCCAGACACCTCCACATTACATTGCTGAAAGTGAACACATAACAGTCCCTGAAAATAGCAAGGCATTTGCTTCAGGAAAAAAAAAAAAAAAATACCATAATGTTTGGGCTCAGAATCTACAGTACAAGTGCCTAGAGGCATTAAATCCAATTACATGTATTTAATCCATAGCCATTCCCTCTGATACAACTCACTCATTTATTCATTCAACCAGCAAATATTTAAATGCCAGGCTCCCTGTACTACTTGAAGAGCTTACAGATAAACATATTAACAGTTAGTCATTGGATCTCAGGAAAACTTAAACCTCAGTTCAGTTTATGTGTGTATCTGTGTTTATCAGAAACTTCTAGTGGCTAATACTTCGCAGAACTAAAATTTTAGAAGTGTATGTGTTTTAAACAACAGATACAGCTTTAGACAACACTTTAGAAAATTTAATTTGATAAGAAATATTTTTTAAAGAATTCAGGGCCATGTAGTCATGGTAAGCCCAAGCAATCACACTTTTCTGATACACTATTGTCCTAGAAATCATGTTTTTTAAAAAAGATGTTAAAAGGAAGATCACTCATACAGTGTGGGTTTCTTGTTTTTATCTGTTTGTATATAGGCCTGCAGTTGCTAGTTTTCACCATAAATTGATAAGCATGTTCCTAGAAGGCACAAACCTGATAGGGTTTATGCAGTAACCTTTGATTATTCAAAATGATTCACTGTCATCAGTGAATATTGTCCAGTGAGCAAAGAGAAGTCGTGAAAAGAAGATTGCAAGTATTGGATTGCCTCAAAGAGATGGAAAAAAATACAGTTAAAAACTCGCCAATATAATATAATCCTTATGACCTATGCTTCCATTTTTCATGAACTCACTTATTTCCACAAACTCTGGAAGTCTTTCACTTTCGAATGTCATGATACGAATACTTAGAAACTATACTATATTCGGAGGGAAAAAAAAATCTTAAATCAGACTGTGTCCTAAATTTATTCTGTTCCCATAAAACAAACCATGTAAAGAAGCACTTTCCAACATGCTAATTAGTACAACTCTGGCCTTTCATTTCAAATAAAACTGTTGTAGACATCTTTTTAAAGATTCATCCTAGGGATTTGTGGTAAACATTTATCTTTCTCCTACCTCCATGGTCTCCATTTATAATTACAAGACAACTTTGTTCAGAAAACAGTTTGCCAAGTGGGTTGAAGTATGGTTGACAGCATGATAAACTAAGCAAATATTTTTAGGTCGAATAGTCATTTCTTTAAAAACACCCAAATAACGAAAAGAGAAAACAATAAACAAGGACAACCATTCTGTGAGGCCACAGATATCTCTGCCTTTGGGCTTGGCGATGAAAAAGTAGAGAATGATTCTGCTGGCAAACACAATCTCATACTAGTGACTGATTGATAATCTGCATGGCTCCTAAGAGGAGTCTGTTGAAATTTTACCCTACTTCAATATGTGTGATATTGGGAGGGGACCTTGTAGCAGGACGATTCACACTGCAACAACTGTATAAGCTAACTGATTAGCTTGTGGAGCTCCATGGACTTTGACAGCAGACACAGGACTCCTGGGTAACAAAAGCAGAAATATCAGCACAGTTGTTGATCAGTTAGTGCTGATTCCCCAAGCCCTAAATTCCACAGGGCAACCCAAAGGGCTAGGTAGAGACTGTATATTCAGTAGGGTGCATCATCAGAGAGGAGCCCTGAGTTTAAGGAGCACACTACTTTTACAATACACATTAAGCAAGCCTCTGTTCTACTCATGGGGAGACCAAGCATACCTCAGGTAAACATGATGCATTCCTGGGATGCATGGCCTCAGTTTCCAGAAATGGCTGCTGCATAAACAATCCTGAGAAAAGGCACAGGTGAAGGAATAGTCAGGGCCTTGTCATTTTGGCACACCCAGGAAGACAAGTGGGAGCACAAGATGACGGCGGTGGACTGCCTTCCAGCAGATCTGAACACTGTTTTGTGTTTGGGAAGCCACGTGTACAGGACTAGAAACATAAAAGCAGCTAAAAGACAAAACACCCACTTTTACTTTGCCTCCTAAAGAAGCCACATGAGGACAGAAGCCCTGATTTGCTTTGCTGACTAATGCAATCTCTGGGCCTTATACAAGATCTCGCCTGTACTAGAGTTTTTAATATATTTTTCTTGAATGAGTAAATGAATTCTGTTTGCCAGTGTACTTGTCACATTCTATTAAGCATTCTGCTGATTAACCACACAGATCTTGTGTATTTTCTGCTTGAAGCACTAACCCTGGCTGTATTAAAATTTGTCTTGACCCTGTAGACTAACACTAAAGGCTTTCTAGTCTCTGATTTTATCCTCTGGTTCCCAAACCCTGGCTTTAAATCTCCTATCCTTTATCTATTTCAGAGCTTTTATACCGCTGCTGTCCACAGTCATGGGCTCTTACCTCCCATTTTACCCAGTTCTCATACCTATCCATCCTGGATAAGGGTTAGTGTCTAGTTTCAAAATCTGGCCTTACCATCCACTAACTGTGTGAACTCAGACAAGTTTTATAACCTCTCTTGAATGCACATTCTTCAAATAATAACAATAATAGAATCCATCTCATAAGGATTCAATGAAGTAAAGCACATGTAACCAGCTTACAGAACAGGCTGGACTCAGAAGGCTTAAGGAAAGAATAACAAACTTTACTTGTTTCTATCACTTAGTTTTAACACCTCCAAAATCAGCTTTGGCGCCATTATCTTCCTCTTTCCTGGACCAAATTTTGGGCATACGCTTTAGCACTTTAACGGCTTTCAGAAATTAATTAATAAGCAATTCTTAGGTGACGTATTTTAAGCTACTAAGACTCTAATCTTAACCAAATAAAATTTCAACACTTCCCTAGATCAGGAAAGACCAGCAAAACTCACCGGCCAACAGTGGAGTGAGGCTTCTGTCTTTCTCCAGTACTCTTTCCTGTGTTCTTCCTCACCTCCTGCAAGCCCCACCCTGTACTCACTGTACAGCTTCTGGGGCCCCATACTGGAGATAAAGGGGACAAATGTGATGATAAGAGGAAAGCCTTACTTTACTAAGATTGTTGAAATACAAATATTGGTAATCTCTTATTATTTTCTGACTTACTCAAAGATCACTCTCTCCCCTTTCTGGGGGTCTCTCCACTACCCCATTCCTTGTCAAAACAGGCAGATTCTCCCTGGCAGACCTCTCAGGACTCCCACGCAATTCCTGCTGTATATTGCATACATCTTTCTGCTAGGATCATCACATGCATTAAAAGTACATGGACTTGAAAATGCAGGCACTCTAGTAAGTGGCCTACGTTTTCTACATCCCCCTAAAATGCAAAATTTTAAACATGAAGAAGTAAACACTCTTATATCTTGTGATAACTGACACTTTATAACCTGTTTGATTTTTTGTGGGGGCGATAACTTTCTTCAAAGCATTTAACTTCACCATGGAAGTACAGTGAGAAATGAGAGACATGCAACATAGCTAAGCATTAGTGTATCTATCATTCTATCATCATATCCTCCTAGTCATTCTTTTGGGAAGCCTCAGATGAGTTCAAGGGTGTCAGGTTCAGAAAAACTATGTAAGAGAAATAACAAAAGCAAATGGAAGAGATGATTGAAGTTCATGCAACACCATTAGGAAAACATCAGAAGTGTCAGAGAGGGTACAAATTATCTTTGATGTCTGCTGCTCTGTTTCCCTAGTCATTTAGTTTCTAGAGTTGGATTACTAAAGTTATAGTTTGTTCTATAAATCACTGCATCACCTGTGATGGAAAAACAACTATTCCTTGGCTATCTTTCTAGTTCTCTGCTTTACGTTGGATCATCTGGTCAATCTGTCTTGAACACCATGCTATTTTTGGACATTTTCTGTTAAAAAGTGTTCTCTCTGTCTGTTTATCTGTCATCAGAGAGAGGTAAGATCATGCCTCCCAATGACACTGGCATTTATGAAACATGTCAGATCATTTACTTTCCTTTTTTCCTACAGGGAGTGAAACTGCCTCTTATTAAGACCTGATGGAACTTGATTTCTGTGAAATCCTCAAACATTATAAATTATTACACATCATATTCCTATTAAAGAATTCTGATAAAATTAGTGTTCATTTTATATTCCTTTATTTTGCCTCAAATTCTCTTTGTTGCAAATCCTTATTTTCCCCATTGCACCATCTTTGAACTCTCGATTATCTCTAGACCTATTTATGTTTGAATAGCTAAAGCCTTTCCTAGGCAAGTATTTCAATAACAAAGTCACATATTTTACACTGAATATCAACAAAGATTTTTAAAATTATATGACAATTTGGATTACTTGAGTGCAAATACATACGTGTGTATATAATGTGAGGACAGAGGATAAAGGGAATAAGTTTAATTACGCATATGTATTTTCTGGCTACTTTTTTACCTTGCCCAGAAGCTTATGTTTTAATAAACTAACAATATCTAACATTTGAATGGTGTTTCGCATGGCACTTTTGAATGCATTATCCCAGTAATCAGGTTTGACTTCTACACCAATCTGTTAATTATATCAAGGGCGCAATATGTTTTCTAAAGAAGGTAACTCTAGGTCCCTAGCTTCGTTTGCTCTTCTAATTCCTAATAAAGCCTTGCATAAAGCAAATTTACACAATTTAGATTATTAAATAAAACAAATATGTTTTCCTCACATAAAAGCCCCATGATATTCCAACAAACAAGGAGACAGTCAGTTTAATTTCCCCTGTGGCGACTGTCTTCTTTACTTTACTGATTACTATTAGGCCCTAGGTACATGGTAACTTCTGGTTTTGTTGGTTAAAAATCTAATATTCAAAGATCCTTGTGATTTTTCTTTTTGCAATAGTATGCAACTTGGAAAATAGCCACCGAATGTCCATATCTTCAACAAATTTAAGGTTTTGGAGTCAACATAACACAGGACAATCTATAATAGCAAAAAATAACATTCACACCAACAAATTCTCAACCACGTGGTAAAGGTTTCTCAAACTTGAAAACAAAACTTCAGAATGAGAGTCATAAACCACTCTGAATCAAGAACAGATAACACAGCTTTTTAAAAGAACTGCCATAGACACGCTGAGGCCAATTTTGAGTAACCTTTTTCTCCAGCATATCCTCATTTTTTTTTCATGCAGCATGATGCCTCACTTCTTGAAAATTATCCTTTCAAATATATTTGCTAGTAATTCTTACACCTGAGTTTTTCTTTTTAAAAAAAATAAAAAATACCTCATACTCACATACTGATACTTTCCCAACCATATTAAAATCTATGGAAATTTTAACAGCAGGAAGCATAAACATATTTTAAATCACTATGTTAAAAAGAGGAAAAATTCATGACCATGCAAAACATATGTCAATAATAAGTGTTACTGGCCCTCTCAAATTTTCCCATCAATATTTACTTAAAAGACAACTTTTGCTAGCAGACAAACAGTAATAAGTATCAAAGGAATATGAGAAAAATGATAAAACATCTGTTTAGACACAGGAAAGTTCTAACCAGTAAATTGCTTTTTCTGCAAAATACAAAAAGACCACCATTTTTTCACAATTGTAGCAATATAGCACCTTGATTAAAGTCTAGAATATCACCAGTCTATTATTCACTGGGGCCGCTGACTCTCCTCCTGAACTTAAACTCAAGCAATTCCTATCTACCAGAAAGCAGCTGAATATAATAATTTGCAATATTTTTTTCTAGTTTCTTTATTATAGCTTCTCAATATCTCCATTTTGCCAGCTGCATATTTTGGCTAGACTATACTTATGTTGATTTTATTTACCTTGTATAGCAAAAAAGAATTTAGATGTAGGATGTGTCTGCTTCTTCTCACTCTCTCTGATGGCCTTCTTTTCCGTATCTTAAATATTGCTTACCTTCTATACTCTGTCCAAGCACATCTTCCCAGCTCAGTTTTCATGCATTTTATAGAAATATCAGCTGTTCCATCTCTTAATTTTCTAGACTGAAAAAATGGGTGTGGACAGATGTCTATGTGTCTTTCTGAACACTCTTCTCTCCAAAAACCAATTGGCTTTTGACCAATTAACTAACACAAGTATATGCTGAATCATATTATAAGCAAGGGGTTAAATAATTGTCATAAAAAGTACTAGATCTCATTTAGTTTGACAGCACCAGTAAATTATATTTGGAATACTACAAATGACTGCCAAATGATATACAGGTTTTCAAATGGAAGAGATAAAAAAAAAAAAAAAAAAAAAAAAAAAAAGTTGTGTTCCAGTTAGAGGGAAAGTCATGAAAAAAATGTTTGAGTGCAAAATGACACAGGCTAGTTTCAAGGAACCTGAGCAGTACAGCATGAAGAGTGGGTAAGAGACGCCAAATTATCTACATCTAAATCCACCAATATATGGCTTTGCCATATATTAATTGCTACTTGTTGTGAGAATTGGACTCAGAAAAGTTTGAGAAAACAGAAAGAATAAGAAGAGGTAAATACATGAATCTGCATTGCTGGGAATAGCCACATTCACCCTTTGCTCCTGATGTCCTGAGGTTTCAAAGAGGCTCTTGATGATTGTTGCAGTTGTGGAGGAAGAGGGAAAAAGAGGGTTCAGTCCCTGCACAAGGCTGAGTCAATTCCTGATTGAGAGCAGCTCCATGATATGTTGAAATTCTACTAAAGGTTTTTTTCAAAAAGAGTATTAAGAAAGCACAAAAAAGAAAAAAAAGACTGAAAATTAATTTTTTCACAACAATGCTAAAAGCAAAAGCCACTAGCGAATGGTAGAGCTCAAGAAGCAATTCAAGTAAGACAAAGTTATGTCAATAATACTAAGTGTTATTGAAAATGTGAGGAGGATGAAAGAGAGTCGTAATTCCACAACAGAATATTAAATGTTGTTTTCTTTCCTTTTTCAATTTTAAAATTATCTTTTCAATATACTTTATAACTATTTTTAAATTTACACACATTTTTTCTAGTGGTCATAAAAACACTTATTGGAAGATTCCAACAAGTAAGCCAACCATTATAATTATTAACAGCCTATTCCCACTTCATACCTCAAGTTATATAGACAGCTACATTTTAGAATAACAAATTAGTATTCTCTGGCTCATATTGTAAACCTACCCACTAAATCTGCTTTCCCTGTACCAGTGGACATTATCCCCTGAGAGTCCATGTCTATTTTTGTTTGCTCTTCAATGAAAAACAATACATTTTATAATTCAATTTTGGCAACTACTATTCTAAACAAAGGGAAATGTATTTTTTCTTGATTTTTTTTTCAGTTAACTAAAAATTCATTTTGTGACAGCTTTATTTATGGTGTACAGCAATTCATGATGTAGGCAGAAAATATTTTCATTTGGCGTGTTTGGGCCGGGGGCAATAAATAATAGAGGAGTCTTAAATACATATATACATATATATCTGCATATCACTGGTACAAAATAGAAGACCGTCAAGTACTCAGAAGCAATTCGACTGACTGAAAATAATGTGGCAAGTGACATTTCATTCCTCACATAAATGGTGTCCAATAACAAATTGTTAATTTATACAGCTTTGGTGGATAGCATCATTGATACTGAAAACATTTTGTATGTCTATTGTCTAATCCTTCAGAAATGAATGAAATATTTATAAATTTGAGTACTTATTTTTCCAGAAAATGTTTGGCTTTCTATGTCCCCTTGGTTCCAAAGGGTCTACAGAAAGAAATGTTTATAATTTTCCTCCCACAGTTATCAAAGTAACGGAATAAAATGTTCGTTAGAAATACACTGAGGTAAAAAGACTAAATTCTTCTAACTGGTGGCTATTTTATCTCTAAATAAATGTAGTCAAAACCCTAATCTAAAAGCACCAGATCTGAAACTTTACAATGGCCTCAGTCTGAGTGAGCTGTGCTTCTACTACAAGCAATCCATTTCCCCAAGAGATGAAGCTCCATATTACTACAGTAGTCCTAAAAGATAGATAACCATCAATTTCATGATTAAAACATTGACACCTTAACATTAGCCAAGACATTTAGTCACAGGTCTTAAAATTCATTTACCTCAAAAGTGACAGCTTTGGGCTGAACTGTGTTTTCTCTCCAAATTCTTACGTTGAAGCCCTAACCCCTAGTATGTCAGAATGTCACTCTGTTTGGAGAAAAGGCCATTAAATAGGTAATTAAGTTTAAATGAGGCCATTAAGATGGGCTCTAATCCAATCTGACTGGTGTCCTTATGAGAAGGAGAAATTTGAATGCACAGAGACACACCAGGGATATGTGCTAAGTCCATATTTGTTGCTATAATTGAATATCACTGACTGGGTAACTTATAAAGAAAAGGAATTTATTTCTCAAATTTCTGAAGGTGGAGAAGTACAGAGCACTGTACTGGCAACTGGGGAGGGTAAGCCCATTAGCAAAAGGCATCACATGGTATGGGAGCCAATGAACCTTTTACAAGGAGCCCACTCCCCTAGTAACTAACACACTCTCTCCATAACAGCATTAATTCACCCATGAGAGTGGATCCCTTATGACCTAGTCATCTCTTAAAGGCCCCACCTCTTCATACTGTTACAATGACAAGTAAGTTTCAGCACGAGTTTTGGAAGGGACAAACACGCAAACCATAGCACATGTGCACAGAGAAAAGATCATGTGAGGACAAGGCAAGAAGATGGCCATCTGTAAGGCAGGAAGAGGGTCCTCAGAAGAAACCGAAACTACCAACGCCTTGATCTTGGACTAGGATCCTCCTAAACTGTGAGGAATCAGTTTCTGTTAAGATATCCAATCTGTGGAATTTCGTTACTGCAGCCCTAGCAAACTAACCCAATGACTTTACCACACATCTTGCTATTTACATGAAATTACACATTTTATTTAGCCATCATATATTCTCTATGAGAGAAGAGTTTATAGCATCAGCATTTGGAGTAATATTTCACTCATGTAATGCTACTATGTCTTATCTGCTCTTTGGCACATTTAGACCATAATTCAGTAAAGCCTTCTTCTCCTCACATTGCTATCGCCATCACAATATAATCTAACTTTTATTGAGCACATAGTATGTTGTAGGCTCTACTTTAAATGCTTTGCACACTAAATCATTTAATTATCACAATGATTCTGTAAGGTAGGTACCATTGCTGTGCTCACTTCAAAAATTTGGAAACAGACACAAAGAAATTAAGTAACTTGACCAAAGTTGCAGAGCCAGCTTACAAATGCAATGTAGATAGCACAACATTACTTGCGTTATTTAACCAATATGTTAAAGGGTTACCAAAACACCACTTTGACTTTTAAAAAATTAGACTGCCCAGGCTGGGCGCGGTGGCTCGCGCCTATAATCCCAGCACTTTGGGAGGCTGAGGCAGGCGGATCACAAAGTCAGGAGTTTGAGACCAGCCTGGCCAACATGGTGAAACCCTGTCTCTACTAAAAGTACAAAAATTAGCTGGGCATGGTGGTGCGTGCCTGTAATCCCAGCTACTTGGGAGGCTGAGGTAGGAGAATTGCTTGAACCAGGACCCAAGGGGCAGAGGTTGCAGTGAGCCGAGATTGTGCCACTGCACTCCTGCCTGGGGTGCAGAGCAAGACTCTATCTCAAAAAACAAACAAACAAACAAACAGACTGTTTTTCATTCTATCTCAATCGCTCTGTTAAAATAACCTGTCTTCATTACAAAAGTCATGTCCACTTTTCACTCAAGCACTTTTCTCTTTTACAAAATGCAAAGATCTTTTTAGCTCAGATAAGCTAAATCTAAATTTTGTCCAACTTTGCCATTATAACAAATAATATTTCTGTGATAAATTAGAAATTTTAAATACTAAACATGGTTTGAAAATCCTTGAGTTAACATTATCAATTCACAAAATGTACTTATGCTTGTTACAATTGTTGACATATCATTAAAGCAATACCTTCACATCTAAGTAAGTCATTTTATAAACCTCAAATTTTATCACCCAGCAAGAAATTTTAACTACTGGATTTTTATGTAAGGTTGGTAAAATAAAAGAGCACTACACTCTTCTATCATTCCTCTATGAATCAATGCTGTATTATGCCATCATTATATATGTTCAGGAAATTATTTTTGCATCTAATTCAATCAATAATAGTGGTAATCCGAATTCATTCTAAGATTGCAGCATACATAGAATTTAAACTGAGCAAATTTAAAAAAAAAATAGAATAATGGAAACAGTTGCCATTGAGTTTCTTGTAAAGAGAAGAAACACTATCTCTTGTAGTTAAGGAGGTAGGGTATAAGATCACCTGGGTTTAAATCTGACTCTAGTACTTAGCAGCTGTGCCAACTTGGAAAAATTATTTCACCTCTTTGTGCCTTAGTTTCTCTTCCATAAAATGGGAATGCTTATAATACCTACCTCATGAAGTTTTTATGAAAATTTAATAAGTTAATATTTATAAGGCACTTAAAATGTGATTTGAACATACTATCTTCTGTGTTTTTTCAAAAGTCATGTAAGTATTATAATTTTGAGACAGATCCAGGGTGTTACTAGCGGCAGGAAAATATAATAAAGAGCCTTTCCTTGCTGCATCATGTGAAAGCATAATACGATGTCTCCTTGCTTCTGTCTTGTTCCAAGCAAAACAAAGAATCCAACAAACAAAGAACAGATCTGTTAACATCACTAAAGCTCATTTTAAAAAATCTGAGTTATGTAAAATGCACTGAAGAAGCACATACAAATTTTTTAACAGCTTTGATTATTCCAATTCTATTAAAATCCTACTTGTTGTTTCAGTGTCTCCTCTGCATATTTCTTAACCCAAACATACTAAAAGTACTGTTTTTTGTTTGTTTGTTTTTTTGTTTGTTTTGTTTTGTTTTTGAGGCAGTTTCACTTTTGTCACCCAGGCTGGAGTGCAGTGACGCAATTTCGGCTCACTGCAACCTCTGCCTCCCGAATTCAAGCTATTCTCCTGCCTCAGCCTCCTGAGCAGCTGGGATTACAGGTGCCCGCCACCAAGCCTGGCTAATTTTTTTGAATTTTTAGTAAAGACAGTGTTTCCCCATGTTGGTCAGGCTGGTCTCGAACTCTTGCCCTCAGGTGGTCTGCCTGCCTTGGCCTCCCAAAGTGCTGGGACTACAGGCTTGAGGCACCACGCCTAGACTAAAAGTACTCTTTTGGGATTTAAATTCAGAGCTTTTAGCTCAAAAGGAAATATGAAGTTTTAATTTAATTTTAACCCGAGTCTTCTTTTGTACTTGTATACACCTTGGCCAACTGAAAAATTAAACCAAGTAGGGACTGGCTTCTCTGTGCTTTGATCTGAGTTGTAGAACACTGTGAGACAACCATATCTCTCTTCCAAATCTTTTCACAGAGAGAACACTTTATTATTGTCATGCATGGCACTAGACAGGCAATTGGGGACACAGATTTATTAGTAGATATTTTATCATGTCATTTTGCCTTCAATTTCTGACCTATAAAATGCATGTTGGATGTGAAAGTCTGCGTGTGAGTATGTGTGTGTGTGTGCCTGTATGTTGTAGGAATATGACTATGTAGGGTATTATTATGCTACATATCATGACAATTTTAAATGCAAGCCTGGCTTATTTTCAATAGAATATGTTGCTTACGTAAATAATTAAAGCTAACATTTAGTTAGCAACTATCATGGGTCAATCACTGTTCAAACCACCTTAAATGTATTAACTCATTTAATCCTTACAACGTCCCTGTGAAATAGGCATTATTATTATCCCCATTTATACACAGTAAAAATCCTGATGCATGGACAGATGAGAAACTTTCCCAGAATTACTTGGTTAGCAAGTAGCAGAACCAAGTTTAACCAGGTATTCTGGCTCCCTGGATCTTCCTCTGAAGCATTACAATGTTTCTTTAAACTATCTCACTCATGAAGACTTCCTAATAATCACTGAATGCACAAACATGAACATGATGAAGCTCCTACAAGTACCCCAAAACTAAACAATAATTGTATACACTTCAATATCATGGAAAAAATCATTACAAAAACAGATTTAAAAGTGCAAAGAATTATTTATCCGGTTAAATAAGAATGTTCTAAGCACTCGAAACCACTGAACTTAGAGACCAGTTCACCATTTGTTAAACCAGACTAATTAAAACACGGAACAAATGTAATTATACGCCTTAGGGCTCTATTGAGCCCCTCCTAAGAGTAAAGTAAGCATTGTTGGAGAAATTAAAAGTCACAGATATACTCCACATTTACATCATAATCTCTACATTCATTAGACATAGCTATTGCAAACAAATTATTAAATGGTTCAGGCAAATAACAATTATCTAAATATTGACTTTTTTTTCAATTTAAGATCTATTTTTAACCTGCAATATCAGTGGCCAAGAAACAAACCAATCAAAAGCCAAGATCTTGCACGCTATTAAACTCTGCTATCATTTCAGCAATTAAAATACACTTTAAGTGGTACAGATTTCAAAACATTCCTCATAGCTAATTCTTGCATCTGTACTTTGTTTCGTTGTGTGCTGCTTCTTTTTTCTTTCTGAGACTATATTTTTTTCCTCTCAGCAAAATACTAAAATTCAAAGGTAAGGCTTCCTTGGAAAAGTTATGGATAATTTCGTATTCATCTATCAGTTGCAAACTTCATGTAAATAACTGAGCACAAGATGGCAGAAAAAAACATACAGTCATAAGGCTCATTCATGGTCCAGGGTGAATTAATTTCTTGTTGTGGCTATACCACAAACTTATTTGTTATAAAAATAAGATCATTTTACATTTCTATAAATCGAAAACCTGAAACAGGTCTCACTGGGCTAAAATGAAGGTGCTGGCGGGCCTGCAATCTTTCCTGGGGATTCTAGGCTAGAATCCATTTCCTTGCCTCTCCACCTTCTAAAGGCTGCCTTTAGTCCGGCCTGCTTCCATCTTCAAAGGGCCAGTTGTCCTCACATCTCATCACTGAAGCTGACTCTCTTGCCTTTCTCATCCTCATTTATGGACCAAGTGCGATTACAGTGAAAGCGCTTTCCAAGATAATTCAGAATAATCTTCCCATTTTATAGTCAGCGAATTAGCAACTGTAATTCCTGCTGCTGCCTTAATTTCCTTTTGTCATGTAACGCAGCATATTTAGCTGTTTGGGGATAGCAAGTGAACACTTCTGGGCAGCCATTATTGTTCCCACCACAAAAGGACCATTGTTTCTTTGCTATTCAGAAATTATTTATGTCAACTTCTTTGTTCAAAAAAGAGGAAAGCTGGAGGGACATATATTTCTAAATACATGTGTATGATATACATGTATAACATTTATGTATGACATATATGTATGAAACAAAAAAATCATAAGCATAAATATCCTGTAGCCTATATCTGAGAGACCGTGTAAGCTGGAACTCAGGAGCCCCTCCCTGGCCCCCAACCCCCAACATTCCTGCTAACCCACTGCACTAATAACTAGCTTCCTCTTCTCTGTCTCCACTGCCTTGCTCTGAATCCCATTCACTTTTTGCCTGAATTCTTCCTATTGACTGTTACCAGTGGTTTCCTTTCCTAACATCCTTCATACTGATGACACAGTCATTATACATCATGTAAATCCTATCATGTCCTCTTTGCTTAAAATTGTTGCATCGTTCTCCATCACCTACAGGATAAACTTAAGTCATTTAAGAAAGCAACTGTTTCTATCCAGCAGTCATATCACCTAAAACACAAGCCTCTCTCACAATATAGGCACATAAACCTGTGCGAATGTGCATGTACACACATGCACACCTTAATCCATGTTGAAACACTTATTATAACCAGAACGTACCAGGTTGCCTCCTGCATTTGTGCCTTTTTTTCTTTACTGCAGTCCCTCCTTCATGTGTCTCAAAAACTCCTCTTCATAATCCACTTCAAATATTTCTTTATGAGTAAATTATTTCCTGACCTTTCCAAGGTATTACATTTCATTCTCTGTATTCCCATGGTACATGATATACTGTTCTATTAGAGTGTTTATTACATTACTCTTGAATGTAAGCCCTTGCTTCTCTCTCATGCACACACACACCTGTTTTTCCTCTCTTCCTTTCCTCTTCCTTTTAACAAGACAATAGTACAAACAGAGGCATGTTGTGAAGCCATAGAAAATAAAATATAATACCTTATCATAATCCTAAACTAGTAAGGCACATAAAAGATTCAAACTTGGCTGGGCACGGTGGCTCACACCTGAAATCCCAGTGCTTTGGGAGGCCAAGGCAGGCGGATCACGAGGTCAAGAGATTGAGACCATCCTGGCCAACATGGTGAAACCCTGTCTTTACTAAAAATACAAAAATTAGCCAGGCATGGTGGCGTGTGCCTCTAGTCCCAGCTACTTGGAAGGCTGAGGCAGGAGAATCCCTTGAACCCAGGAAGTGGAGGTTGCAGTGAGCCGAGATCATGCCAGTGCACCCAGCCTAGGGTATAGAGCAAGACTCTGTCTCCAAAATTATATATATAAATATATATGTTATATATACATATATATGTATATCAAGTCTAATAAACTGACCTCGTAAGTCTCCGAGGATTTGAGTCCACTAGGATGCAGGAGGAGCTCTCCTGTTAGAGAAGCCAGTATTTTGAGCAACTTTTAGGTTCCTAAGCACCATCTCATGTGGTCTCTTTTTACCAATAATTTGTTTGCACAAGGTCAACAGAAATCACTTTTGGGCTAGAGGTAAGTGACTCAAAACCAATACCATTAAACTTCTCAAATGATTCTGCATGAAATCTTGCTCTAAGCTATACAACAAGTGGTCAGTGTATTGTGTGGTTTTCCCTGTACCACACAAGAATAGAATAAATCATTTAAAAATTAGCAATAATTTTTATTTCATTTCAGAATAAGTACTGCTAAGGTTTTATTAGGTACCGACCATTTGCCAAGCACTCTCCTATGAAATTTACACATATTTAATCCTATGGCACCTCAGACGTATATTATTATCTCTATTTCACATAGGAGAATACTAAAATTTAGGGCATTGCATCAACCCTTTGGTGCTAAGGTAAAAAGTTTTAGACCCCTTCAATAACTAAGCTGATGCCCTAAACTCTTAAGTTTTTCTACATCCCCATAGACCTAAGGGAAAAAAATATTTCAGTAATTAACCACTCTTCTAACCACAGGAAAGGAGGAGAAAAAAGAACTATTCCCGATCTCAACTATAATTTTATAAGAATATTATTGTTTTCCAAAAAGAGCATATGCATATGTATAATGATTAAATACATCAATAATAATTAAATAAAAATTATCTCAGCTCCTAAACCTATTCCATCATTTACATGGTGCTCAATTGTCTTAAGGGAAATCTATCCCTATCTAATTCTGTGACAAATCTCATTATAATGTAATAGGCTAAGAGTTTGAAAGGAGCTTAATGTTTTCAGTCACTATAAACAACACTTCCTGACTGATATTGCAGAACATACTTCCCGTCCTAGGGATTTTGGTTACTAGACAGAAATTATCACATGGAAATCTGTCATTTATTCTTGAAAGAGTTTCAAGGGACAATTTGATCCGTTGTTTTGCACTAGCCTTTAAATATCTCAACTCACTACAGTAATCTTGGTAACCACATACTAATTAGAAGCTATGATTGCTAAGTCTTTGTTTTAATAAAAGAACAAAATGAGTTATTACATAACACTTTTTTCAGAATTTTTTTTTTTTTCAAAATACGAGTTTCAGTAGTGAAACTACAAATAAGCATTTGGTCATAAAAACGGAAGAAACCTTTATCATTTCAATAATCAAATTGTGTAGCTAGACCTAAGGACTCTTCAGTAAAGATTTAGAAGGCAACACAATGCTATAAAGTATTACACCTAGTATCTTTTCTTTACGATTTCTAATTATTCCTCTCCTTCGTGAAGAAGAATTAGGAGAGAAAAAATTAATAAACTAGCTAGGGAATACCCACTACTTTGGCATAGCAGGAAACACAAACTATTGATGAAGTGGTTTATTGAGCTCGTTTTTGCCATGAAAGCTCCATATTAAAGATCCATATATATGTTCATGTTTTATTTTATAATGGCTACCATAAAGCCAATCTCCCTTTTTCTCCTCAGTATGTTTTGCCAACCGAGTCTAAATTAAATTAGGACAACTGACTCAGAGAAGCTAGAGTTGAAAAATTCAGTAGGTTTATGCGAAAAATATTTTAAGCCTTTGCAAAAGCATTACTGAAGAAATACATTTCAAAAGAAAAAAAAATTAAAACACTCCCAAAGTCCTATGTATCTAAACAGGATATACCACACGGTGGGGGTGGGAGAAAAACCAGTTACTGATTCAACTAATAATAATACCCCTTCCAATATCCTATATCATGCAGACCTATAAAAAAGTATCAGTTTGCAGGCAGGAAATGAAGAAGGGGAAAAAGCGAAGTAGAAACAAAAGATAAATAAAATTTGTGACAGAAAAGGAAGATAAGTTATAAATTTCACAGGACTGTTTGTTTTTGGTTTGCTCTGGGTCAGTAATTTTCGATAGCAGACAATGCCAACCTGGCTAACCCAATAAATGTACATGGTTTTCACTGAGGATGGGAAATTTAAAAGAATATTTGCTTACGTTTGAGACACACACAAACACACCAACCACCACACACACATATATTCAAGAATAAGTCACAGAAACACTGTAGTCACAGGAAAATAATGAGGCCTATTGCAATGCAATTCAAACATTCTCAATGAAAACTGTTTGAAAAGACCCTAGTTACACAAAATGTTTTCATATATGTGCATTATGTATGGAGATATTTGCAGGCTGGATTTGCTATTTTGATCCTTTGGACAAATTTAGCTCATGTCCCAACTGCATCTTTCCAATTTAATGAGTGTGTGTGTGTGTGTGTGTGTGTGTGTGTGTGTATACGTGTGAAAACTGGTTGGAAAGACTTCTGGATAAACTAGCACAAGATTTCCTTGGAACATTAAGAAATGGAGTGTGCCTGGTATGTGTGATGTCATTTTAAAATAGAACACTAGTACATAACTCCACTCTTCTTAAGTTCCTTTTTGTTAATGTAGAGGAATTTTTTTCTATTTATTGCCAATGGATTGCTAAGAAATGTAAAAATAAAGACCAAAGATAATAACATTTCAATCATCTTGGGAACACTGCTAAATGTCTAGTACTGTCATAATCATTTAACTATGGTATTTTTTTCAACTGAGATTGTAGTTATATATCTTTTCGTCAGAGGGACTAGCATATTAATTCAATATAATCATATGAATATTTTCAAAGTACTTATGTCTCCTTACTGAATTATATTCTAGAGGTACAGTCATATAATTGAAAGAATGTTTCCTAAATTAGATATGTGACAATTTCAGGAATGATAAGAACCTGTTTTACTAAATAATGAGGTTTGAAAGTTACCATGAAATAATTGAAATCTTCAGCTTCAAATCCACTTAATTAATTAATATATGTGTCAATATATTATGTGTACATGATTTTGTGATGGCCAATAACGAACAAATGCTTTTGTTCAAGTTCCCTCCCCAGCTATTTTCTAAACCTCTTAGCAGATGGGGGTTGGGGGTAGGAAACGGAACTGTGACGCAGGAAGAGCACAAGTACTAAGAATCCCTGGCCGGGAGTGGTGGCTCACGCCTGTAATCGAAGCACTTTGGGAGGCCAAGGAGGGCAGATCACCTGAGGGCAGGAGTTCGAGACCAGCCTGCCCAACATGGGGAAACCCCGTCTCTACTAAAAATGCAAAAATTAGCCTGGCGTGGTGGCATGTGCCTGTAGTCCCAGCTACTCGGGAGGCTGAAGCAGGAGAATCACTTGAATTCAGCAGGCGGAGGTTGCAGTGAGCCGAGATCGCACCACTACACTCCAGCCTGGGCAACAAGAGTGAAATTCCATCTCAAAAAAAAAAAAAAAAAAAAAAAAATCCCCTTCTCCTGAATTCATTTTTTTAAAAAGCTTATCTGTCTGAAATATAGAAATGCTACTATGCACTGCAGAATATAATATGAAGAAAACGAGCTCAGTATTTTGGAAGGAATTTTTGTCTGCCTCATAGGTAAGTTTACTTAAACTTTTGTTACATCATCCCCTTCTCCTGGTACTTTTTATATTTTCCCAAAGTTGTCCTGGTCTAAGGTTTTGTCTTTTCATGTTTTACGCAATTACTTGTACCCAAATGCTTTTAGTGGAGAACCTCTGTAAACTCCCAAAGGACATATATTGAATTTCCTTAATCCTAAAATGAATACTGAGGTACATAGTGACATTTATAACAATAAAAATCTGTTCTAAATTCAATTAGTATATTTAAGTAAATGGTATTATTTGATCTTTTTTTTGTTTACTTATCTCATAAAATGCTTTGTAAGCTCAATCTTTTATTTTTTAGCAGTCTGTGATATTTACGAAAGTAAAATACATTAAGGAATGTACATATTAAGGAAACACCTAAAAAAATCATGCCCAATTCTGGGAAGCAAATAGCACTATGATACAGGAATCAGATACGAATAATATAGATGAGTGGTTTAGCAAAATGTCTGCTGCAAAATACTGATTCCAGAATAGTGTAATAAATTAACCAAGCATCTTTGAAATGATTTTTTTTAATTCTACCCAACTGAAAACATGTCATTTACAATTTTTTGTGATATTCACTAAATATTATGAAGAAGGCAATTCTTTCGTCTTACAACAAAGAAAACTTAGCAAAAATAGGCCAGGTGCAGTGGTTCATGCCTGTAATCCCAGCACTTTGAGAGTCTGAGGTGGACTGATCACTTGAGCCTAGGAGTTCGAGACCAGCCTGGGCAACATGGTGAAATGCCATCTCTACAAAAAATACAAAAATTAGTCAGGCATGGTGGCTTATGCCTGTGGTCCCAACTATTCTGGACACTAAAACAGGAGAATCGCTTGAGCCAAGGAGGTAGAGAAACTGCAGTGAGCCATGATTGTGCCACTGAACTCCAGTCTGGGCAACAGAGTGAGATCCTATCTCTAAAACCAAACCAAACAAAAACAACAAAAAAAGAAAAAAGTTAGCAAAAATAAAATTCATTGGGAGATGTTAACAAAAATAGGATAACTTCAACATTTGTTTATCTAAATTTTAAACATAAAAGTTCCCAGTGATTGTCACTATAAAAGCTTAAAAAATGTGACATCCTAAAGGGCTTATCATGATTTCATAAAAGTAACTTTGCAATTGCCTTTTCCCCGTTTCTAATATCTTCATAATTTTAAGAATTTTTTCCATGTATTACAGAATAGTGTTCCCACTTGATTTAACCATTTCATGAAAATATTTGTGTTTTTGTATTGCAACAGGTCTTTAAACCAATGAAAATCATTACCCCTCTAAAGGCTATAGTTTTCTTCATAAATATTAATTTAAATAATTAAATTTTAAAATAAGCCAAAAATGTTGTCAAAAATTACATCATTTTTTCTAAATGAAGATGTTAATATTTATAAATATTTTATATAGTATGTTACAGTTACCCTTCTGACCATAAATTGCTACATTAAAACACTGAAGCAATGCAAATGATGAAAAGGTAAATGAGCATAGCCTTATTTATCCAAGTGTTGTAAAACTAGTCTTGGAGATGAGATGAAATGAAGTAGAGTTTACAGGCATGGAAATTGGTTTTTATTTGAATAAACTAGTTCTATTCTATAAAATCTCCTTTAAAGAATTTGTCCTGGACCAGTGAGTTGTTTCATTTTGAGAATATATGTCATTTCTAAAATAATGTGCTAGAAGCGAATTATGATTGCCAAATGAGAGTCAGTCTACTTGGAAGTGATATTAAAGTATTACTGAATGAAATTTTAAACGTAATAAAATAGGAGAGCAATATGCATCTTTGGTAACTTAACATGTCAAAATTACATTTGTAAACCCTCTTTGCAGCTCATTGGGATGATATATATGGAAATACGAATCCCAGGGAAAGGACAGAATTGAAGAACAACATCAGGCAGTTATGAATTGGCGGTACTAAAGCTGGATAGTAAGTATAAAAATAGCTAAAGACTAATACATTTGCAACGAAAAAGTCATTCTCTGACAAAGTATTGAAGAAAGTTAACATCTCATAATGACTACACAATGTTTTTAGTAGATAAAATTTACATATTAAGACATGCTTCAAGTGTGAATATCACACATTCAATCAATTTAATAACCCTTCAAAACTTCTGAAAATGCATAAATGAAAAATGTGCAACGTAAAAAAGATAGGTCTGAATTATTAAAAGAGCCATTAAAATACAGAATACTAGTGATATCAAAGTCAGAATAAAAAGACATTAATTGAAACATGACTTCACATGACTCTGGCTTAATCGTCCTTGGCATGTGGAAGAGCAAGTGAATTTGACAGCACCATGGATCTAAATATCACCGGAAATTATTTCAAAAACAAAGTTAATCTCTGGGTCATTAAATCTCCCCCCCATACCCAATATCTTAATGTTGCCTTTAATCTACCCCAAAATTCCTATTTCAGAATCACACTTAAGCCAACCAGCTGGCAAAACAGCCCATGCTCCAAAGATACATATCATCCTTAACTACCACACACACATGCACATGCTCTTAAAATTTATATTTTGGTGCTAATCTCAACAGGTAATCAAAAAGAAAGCAATCCTATGATATGATGTGTAGGCAAATATAGTAAGTCATGCAAAAAGATGCTTACATATTAAAAGCAAAGACTAAATGCATTAAAATAATGGATATTAACAGTTAATTTCAATAGTGAAAATGTGCTATTTTTCCCCAATTACATGTGATAACTTTTCACCAAAGGTTTCTTTTTTATCCCTTGCTTAATTTAGTTCACTACTTTATATTAATGTATTCAGGGCAATTTGCAATCCCACTTTTTAGGGATTCATGGATTATAGATCTTATAGCACTAAATATTCCAATGATTTTTTTCTAGAATAAGGTATACTTAAACTTAGAAATACTATTTTAAAACAAAATTGAGTTAATAAAATTACTTTGGGGAAAAAAAATCATCACACTTGGTTAACTGCAGTTTGTATGATTGAAGCTTTCTGTGACTTTCAGACACGAGATGAGTAAAGACACTGAGGCTTGAAGTTTGCTGCAGTCATCTCTACTTAGGTTTACAGGAAATGGTCTCTGAAAACAGAAGTTTAGGGATAATATTGCAGCATGACTCCCAGACTTCAGATGACTCTTATTTTCTCAGTTAATGTTTAAACTAGATTAAATATTGTAAACATTCATTCATTATACAGTACATATTTGTTTTTAACAATTTGAGGGAAAGTAAAATGGAAAGTTAAAGGTTAAAATGACCATGTAGCATTGTACTTTCAAAAATCCTATTTCAAGAATAAAACCAACATTTAAAGTAGATTTTATAGTACTTGTGTTTCTACCATTACAAATTCCATGAAGTATTTTTAATACCCATGAAAACACATTAGGCTTTTCATATATTCCAATGTATGTAGCAAATTAAGAAATGAACTGAGATTAAAAAACAAACCCTTCGCCATAGTGAGTCTCAGCCTTTATCTCTTGTTCTCTCTCTTTTTTATAATGTACTATCCCATATGTAAGGAGTGGGAACAGGAATATGAGACCGATCCACTCAGGACAATATTCACTATATAAAATACAAAAATATCCTATCTTTTTGCAAAACAGTTAGTAAAACATTCATCACTATTTAGATTTCCGCTTAAATTCAAATTGTCATTACAAATGATTAGTTAGTGTCAATGTTGTTTTACGGCTTCACTCAAGGCCAATCAGTCATCTTTCAGTTTATGTATTTTTAGCTTCTTGACAACAGATCTTTCATTTCTGTTCCTGCATCTGTTTCTAGCACACATGAAGTTAAATGTCCTCAACCTTGGGTGGTTTCTCCAATTACAGTATTTGCAAACATAAGCAATAGGAATTCAAGCTAGCATATTACTCTAATACTTAGTAACAAGTGACCGTGGGTGTGAAGCCACCACTATTGTACTCCAGGGTATCTATTTAGTAATTTGCATAGTGCTTCAACCTTGCTGATACCAATTCCTCCCTTAAGACTAGAGAAGTACAACCCATGACCCCAATCTAAGGTATGGTCCTGCCATCTCTCAACAATGTTGTCTAGTTCCCAGAGTGTATTTGCCTCTTAAACCGTATTGAACTGTCCCTTTTCTACTGGATTCTTAAAACATTCTAGCCAAGTTGGACACAGTTGATACCAACTGTAATGGAGAACAATTGCTTGATAACTGGTCCAAAGTATACGGGGCTCTACCTTTTGGAACAGACAACCTCTCTAGTCCCATGGTTGAGTATGCCCTATTCTGCACACTCATTTTTATCCCTTTAGCTGCCCTACTTCAGTAGTTCCAAACTTTCTTCTAGATTCCTGCTCACTGAAATCAAATTAGCTTTTCACAGGATCACTCCATGCTTATAAAGCAATTCTCCAGTATTTTCATCTACTACTTTCATGCTATCAGGTTATATATTTAAATATTTGATATATTTGCAATTTAGCTTATGCAAGTGATGCATCTGAATTTATTTTCTCTTCCAGATGATTGTTCACTTGTCCCAACATCACTGATTAAAAAGCCATGTTTTACATAGTGGACGGAATCAATAGCTTTTCCCCTTCCTCTTCCAGATAAATTTCCTTTAATAAATAACCATTAAAAATTATCTTCTTGGGAGGGCACGGTGGCTCACACCTGTAAGTCCAGCACTCTAGGGGGCTGAGGCGGGTGGATCACTTGAGGTCAGGAGTTTGAGACCAGCCTGACCAACACAGTGAAACTTCCTCTCTACAAAAAATAACAAAAATTAGCCAGGCGTGGTGGTGTGTGCCTGTAATCCCGCTACTTGGGAGGCTGAGGCAGGAGAGTCACTTGAACCTGGGAGGCTGAGGTTGCAGTGAGCTGAGATTGTGCCACTGCACTCCAGCCTGGGCAACAGAGAAAGACTCCATCTCAAAAAAACAAAAGAAAAAAAATCGTCTTGAGACTTACTATGAAAATAAATTTAATATTTTTACAATCACAAATTTATCCCATAAATCAAATTCTTTTCACACCTTCAAAATGATGTCTTGAGTATTTTGTTGTAGAAAAGCTGTCATCCAGAGACTACAATAGGGAGTAACAAAACTACTTTTCTAGTGAATGAAAATTAGAGGATCTTTATGGATCTTTATGATTCCTAACCTACACTTAAGTACTTTTCAAAATCCAAAACAACAATAAAACTATGATTTAAAAAGAATCAGCAGTGGAATAAATGAAATAGACTGAGGACAACTCATTTGAATTACAAAATCATCTATCAACAGTGGAAGGAAATGATCAAGATACTACACAATAATATAACCTTAAAACACTACAGACAAGAAAGAAAGAGAAAAAGAAAAAATTGCAGCAAAAAAAAAATCCCATTTCTCAAATTTCTTCAAGCTGCCAAAAATGCTCCTCCCAGTTTCCAAGAGCTGTGATGGAACAGAATTAAGAACTAGGAAGATTTCCACCAACATGAAATCCACTCTTCTTTCTAAGAAGTCTCAGTGATACAAATTCTTCACAAATTACTTTAGTGTACAATATCTGGGATTTCAAAGAAGATTGTTCAGAGGGCAGTTAAATGCAAAGCTATGTACTAAGGAGAGGGTGTAAGGAAGCAAAGTAAAGCTCGTGATTATAAACTTTGTGGTAAATATATTTGATACTGAGAATTGCAGATTGTTGAATTGCCTCCCGATGACATACTTGTCTCCTCAGTTAAGGTGGGCAACTCATTCTGAAACTTAATCTTTCACTAGAAATACTTTTTCAGAACCAGTAATAATATAGTGCTGAAGACATAATCATCTTATTTAAAATGTCTTTTTAAAAGCTTGAATTTATTACTGAAAATTTCTTCATTAAAACTATCAATGGAGGAAAAATACCAATAAGCAAAATTTATTATTAGTTTTGTGATTCATAAAGCTTTCCTTCCACCCATTTCTGCAGTAATTCATATAACCACAGAATGTTGGGATAGTATATAAAGTCCATTAAAAAAAAGGTAAAGAATGTACTAGCAGTTAAACAGGATTTGCATTCTGTGGCACGAATGAATGAAAATTACTGAAAAAACAAAAAGTAAAGAAATTTATAGTTTAATGAAAAGTGACAGTTAAGACTTATTCCAAACAAATTCTTCTAAGAGCCTTATCTAGTACAGTCAAGATATTAATAGCCTATGAGTAGCTTAGTAACCCTCTGGCAGATACAGTGATAAAGTCTACTCAGCATAACAGTTTAGTTTCGGCATTACCAGATAGATGGTCCCTATAAAAATAAAAATTAGGCCGGGCACAGTGACTCACGCTTGTAACCCCAGCACTTTGGGTGGCCGAGGTAGGCGGCTCGCAAAGTCAGGAGTTTGAGACCAGCCTGTCCGATATGGTGAATCCCCGACTCTACTAAAAATACAAAAATCAGGCAGGCATGGTGGCACACACCTGTAATCCCACGTACTCGAGAGGCCGACGCAGAAGAATCGCTTGAACCCAGTGGTGGAGTTTTCAGTGAGCCAAGATCACACCACTGTACTCCAGCCTGGGTGACAGAATGAGATTCCGTCTTAAAAATATATAAAATAAAAATAAGTAAATAAATAAATAATATATAAATAACAATGGATCATTTTTATTAAAATTTCTTTCTACTTTGGGTAACCTGGAAAAGTCTCTAAAATCAACACCAGTTTCTTTGAATACTGAGCTTTAGCATCACAGCAGAAGAAAACCTGAACCTATATCTTTCCTAAGTTTCTTGCCATATATTCTACAGATCACAATGATATATAATGGCATAAATATATTACACTCAGACCTGTTAAAATATATTATTGCTTAATAAGGAAATGCAAAATAGTGTCTATAAAAAGAAAGTGGTTAGAATGAAAATGGTTAAACTGGTTAATGCAGAGATTCCAAATTTTCTCACTTCATCACCCCCTTATCATTTTTGCTAATTATGCCCCTTTGCAAAAAGGAATATCTATTGTTCTGCTTCTTAAGCAGTTAAATTCAAACAACCTACTAATTATTTATGTCCTTAGCAACTTGATGATCATTTCAAAAACTAGTACACATCAATAGAAAAATAGCATTTCATTTCATTCTTTAGTAACGACAGTTACTTACTAATGGCATGTGTGCACCTGTTTGGTGCCACACCATTTCTGGAATCTTAGAATCAGACTAAACATCACCACCCTCATTTTCTGTTCCACATTGATTTTTCTTCTAGTATTTGCTTTTTCATCACAGCAACTGTCAAAAATACAGCTTTGCAAAGATATGACATCGTAAGAAGTAATGTAATGTGCTATAGTGTTGAAGCTGTGAACTAACTAGAGCTACTAGTTTCCAGGATGTATGTAAATGTTATTGCATTTTCCTTGAAGATTAAAATATTCCACAGTCTCCCAAGAGTTCACTGCAGTGCTGTGCTCCCCAGTTAAAGAACCACTAGGCTAAATATTAATATAATCACAATAACAAAATTCACTGTTAGGATTCTGATCACTGCAAATATTCGCTAGTTTCAAAAATACTAGTTTTACATAGTAGGAATAAAGAGAACCAAAATCAAAGATCATTAAGTTCACAAATGCATATTGAGTGCCAACTATGTGCAAGGCAGTATGCTAGGCACTAGAAATACAGTAGGGAACCAGGCAGAACAAGTCACTTCCTTTTGGGATTTACATTCTAGCAAGAGAAATTAAAGCAAAATATGTATATAAATATTCATTCTGTAGTTGATACTGGTAATAAGTGTCACAAAGGAGACTTTGATAGACGAATAGGATAGAATGACTTGAGAATAAATAAAGGTTGAAAAGACCCAAGTTATTTCAGGGAATAAAAGAAGGCTTCCTTAATAAGCAAATAAGATTTGCAGTAAGCTCTAAAGCAGTAGTTCTCAGTCAAAGGCGAGTTTGCTCCCCCCGGGACATGTGGCAAATTTCTTTTGGTTGCTACAACTGGGGCGGTGGAGAATGCTACAGGTACTATGGTGGGTAGAGGCTAGGGATGCTGCTAAGCACCTAAAATGCATAGCACTGCCCTCATGCCCCTTTCCCCCGACATACTACCTGACCCTAAATGTCAATCGCGTCCACCTTGAGAAATAATCTTCTTAAGTGTAAAAGTTTTTAAATAGCCAAAAGAGTGTATGTGGGTGTATGTTTGGGGGGTGGAGAGCATCAATGGGCATTTCCGCTAGAGCAAACAACATGTGCAAAGACTCTGAAATGCAAAAAGCATGGTGCATTCAAGGATCCAAGAGAGGGCTGGTGTTAATGAAGGATAACAAGCTTGTCCAACCCATGGCCCTGTATGCAGCCCGTGACGGCTTTGGATGAGGCCCAACACAAATTTATAAACTTTCTTAAAACATGATGAGATTTATGCCCAGACCTTTTTTTAAATTAGATTATCAGCTATCGTTAGTGCTAGTGCATTTTACATGTGGCCCAAAACAATTATTCTTCCAATGTGGCCCAGGGAAGCCAAAAGATTGGACACCACCGGCTGTAGAAAGTTGCAGTAATTCTCAACATTCACTCAAGAAAGTTAGAAGAACATGTAATCAAAAAAGTGAGTCTGCCTGAATATTCCTTAGAGCAGAAGGAAGATTAATGGCTATTATTTTAATTATTCATGCCAGTGCCAGGCTGTATATAGTATTCGACATTTTCTTCTACGAAATGTGATACAGGATGGAAGGCAAGTTGTCTATACAAAAACCCACACAGTCATTAAGTGGCCATACCATGGATGTGCTGGCAACTAAGCAGCCAGGAGATTCTGAAGGCTGATCAAGCCTAACCTGATCAAACCAAAGCAACCAAAGGGTAAAAGAGAGGAGAGCATTCTAAAAATATAATCAGAGCTATTTTCACCCCTTAGCTTTCCTTTTCAATAAATACTTTCATTACTCTTAACAATATTCATGTTAGCCTAGAATATAACTGAGATAGTGCTAGCACTTTTCATGCTTAAACAATTCAATGATGTAGTAAGCTGACAACTAACATTGATATCACACTTGAGAACAGAGAGACTATCTCGGTTTGAATAATTCTGGATATTTCAAGGGTGATACACATAATCAGCAACATCCTAATTTATAGACCATCAGACAATATCTATGATAAGCAACAACGACTCTTTAAAAATCGTTCCCCATATTAGCACTTGAACAGAGAGAAAGAGAAGGGATGTAGTATTTGTTAAAGACCTAGTTTGTATATGCCACATTTAAAGCCAAATCTTTTCACTTGTTTGTATTTAACCTCTCAAATATCTCCATTTTACGAAAAAGAAAACTAAGTCTATACAAGGAAAAGTCACTTGCCCAGCTCTGGC
Source organism: Macaca mulatta (assembly GCF_049350105.2). NCBI lineage: Eukaryota > Metazoa > Chordata > Mammalia > Primates > Cercopithecidae > Macaca > Macaca mulatta. Next base: position 59,660,491 of record NC_133417.1, on the reverse strand, counting down.
AGCTAGAAGCTAGAAGCTGGAAGCTAGAAGGTAGAGCTGCGGTTTGATTATCAGCATCTCTCGCTATGCAAGTTCGTACCATATCATACTTCCCTTCTGTAAAGGGGAAAACCTAACTTTCCTCTACTCTGCAAGTGATTCTTCTTCTGCATTCTAGCTCCTTGGTGTTCTAACAGCTGCTGGGAAGACCCTGAAGTGAGCACCTACATCCAAATCTTTCTCTCATGAAGAAAGCCTATCACATCTTGTGCCCTGGGGTCAATGGTGAATAGAGGGACGGTGACATGGATCAGCACTATCTCACATCCTCCAGGTCACCAAAAGTAATGCAGATAAAAGAAGCAGCTGAAAAGAACAAGCAGTCATGTCAGTAAGAAATGCTAGTATTCCAAGCAGCGTAGGCCTGTGCAGAAACACCTTAAAAGGATGAAAACCATAGCCCCACCTAGAGAAAATCCAATGGGGAAGAAAAAGATTCCGTTTATGTCTTCTAGACAGCACATTAGCTTCTAAGCCTTATTAGGTAGACACAGACAAGTGACTAGATTCATTCTGTTAGCAGCATATAAAACAAACTTAAAAGGTGCACTCTAAGATATTTATGCTTTTAATAAAGTTCTCACAAAATTGTCAGAAATGTGAATCCCAAAGTTACAGATATAATGGAATGGGTATTGTCATTATATTATTTCCCTTTATCATCACAACAGTTCTGCAATTGTCATGTTACAGATGAAGAAACTTAGGCTTGGAGAAATTAAATTTCGAATCTGAGAAGATAATTCATGGTAAAATGAAATTTTCTCTGCACTGTCCATGACACCACTTACAAGGCATTGTATCCACCCCTCCCGGCCCCCTTTTTATTTCTCTAGGCCATGTAGTTTAAAGTTTCCCAGCCCTCTAACCATTGAGGCTATTTACATTTTTAAGTCAATAGCCAGTGTAATGTAATGGCAACAGTTAAAAGAGTCTCACATCCATTGTCATTACCAATTTGCCTTCCTCTTTCCAATACTGCTTCCTTTATGTGGGTCCCAGGGAGTGGAGTTCCTCTTATCATATTATGTTGTATATAATTTGAGAATTAGTTAAAAGATTTTATTTACTTCTCCCAACAACCCCTTGAGATAGAATATACTGGCTGGGCGCGATGGCTCACGCTCGTAATCCCAGCACTTTGGGAGGCCGAGGAGGGCGGATCACGAGGTCAGGAGATCGAGATCATCCTGGCTAACACGGTGAAACCCCGTCTCTATTAAAAAACAGAAACAACTATTAAAAAACAGAAAAAATTAGCCGGGCGTTGTGGCGGGCGCCTGTAGTCCCAGCTACTCAGGTGGCTGAGGCAGGAGAATGGCTTGAACCCGGGAGGCGGAGCTTGCAGTGAGCCAAGATCGCGCCACTGCACTCCAGCCTGGGCGACATAGTGAAACTCCGTCTCAAAAAAAAAAAAAAAAAAGGAAAAAAAAAAGTTATTATAACCCTATTTTACAAAAAGAAACCAAGTTCCCAAGAGGGGATTTGGCTTTGCTGGGAACACTTTTGTAAAGAAATGACTATCAGATCTTAAAAAATCTAGTCTAGAACTTCCTTATTACAACTGGCTACCTCCCTTATATTCAGCCAGCCTTAAATCCTAGCCCACTCTCCAGGGGCCTGTGCATAAATCATGAAAGTCTAACTGCTAAGACTGAACCTTCTCTGAATGCCTCTCTACTTCTAGATTAATGTCACTAAACGAACATTTGTTATTTGACACATAATATTAAAGGCGCTTTATTATTATTATTACATTGAATCCGATCAGAGTCTTGCAAAACAATTTCATGACAAAGTATATTTGTTTCCTATTATTGCTGTGAAAAAATTGCCACAAACTTAATGGCTTAAATCAACACACATTAATTACCTTACTATCTGGAGATCAGAAGTATAACACAAAGGCATTGAGAGGGCTGTGTTCCTGCTGGAGGCTCCAAGGGAGAGTTCATTCCTTGTCTATTCCAGGCTCTAGAGGTTACCCACATTCCTTGACTACTGGCTGCATCAATCTATTCTCCACTTGCATCATTATATCCTCTTCTCAGACTTTTTTTTATAAGGACTCTGTGACGTCACTGGGTACACCTGGATAATCTAGGTATGATACTTAACATAACCTCATGATATTTAACATAACCACATCTGCAAAGTCTCTTTTGCCATGTAAGGTAAAATATTCACAAGTTCTGAGGATTACGACCTGGATATCTTTAAGGAGTCATTTTTCTGCCTACTACAAAAGGTAAATTTTAAAAAGCAAACACCCTAACTAATTACATTTTACATAATTCTCATAGGCTCTGATATAGCCATTTCCAGAAGTTAAAAAAGGGATTCACATTTAATGGCAAAAATTAAATTATTCCCTTTAAAGTACAAAATGGAATAAAGTCAAAAAATCCTATCTATTTCATTTGATATGTATGTGTGTCCTAGAAAGCATAATAAAATCAGATGTAATTAAAAGACATATTAGGATGTAGAGACCCAATATTATCAAGTTCATAGTTCTCCTAAATAAATCTAAAAGTGCAATTAAATTCTAATCAGCATCACAGTAAGCCTTTTTCTAGAGCTTGATAGAGCTGATCCTAAAATTATAAAAGAGATCAAATGACAAAAAATAATGATGGGGGCATATGCCCACAAGATATCATGTCTTATTTTACAATTGCAATAATTAAATTAGTAGGAATTGATATAGGGATAGATATACATATCTCTGAGGAAGTTAATACCTAAAAACAGATGGCAATATAATCAGAAACTTGTGAAGGTAGAAGTGGCACTACAGTTTGATGGAGAAAATACGCTGTTTCTTCTGTTAAAGTCAACTATCCATATAAAAAAAAAAAAAAAAAAAAAAGGTTGAAGTTAAATCATTACCTCATATAATACTGATAAATGAATTCTGAAAGGATTACAGACCAAAAGTAAAAAGCTAGCCTGGGCAACATAGTGAGATCCTGTCTCTACAAAAAAAAAATTTTTAAATAGCCAGGATGTTGGCATGAGCCTGTAAGCCTAGCTACTTGGGAGGCTGAAGTGAGAGGATTAGTTCAGACCAGAAGGTTGAGGCTACACCAGACCACGATTATAATACTACAATCCAGGCTGGGTGGCAGAATGAGATTCTGCCAATAAAGAGAGAGAGAGAGAAAGATTCTGTCGAGAGAGAGAGAGAGAAGTGAAAAGCAAAACTTCACAACATTTGGAAAAATTGAATTCACTCAAAGTAATTAAGATCCCTTAAAATAAAAGAACTAATTTTTAAAGGAAGAGACAATAAATTTAATAATATGCTGAAGGCTGCTATGCAACAAAAACTCCTACATAAATATTTAAAGCCCAAAACTTAGAGAAAACAGTCATAACACACATATCTCATAAAAGGTTATGTTAGAAAAATAATGACTATCTCATGTAAGTCAGTAAATAATAGATAATTCAGAAGGTAATCAAATGAGTAATAATTATATGAAAAAAAGGTTAAACTCTACTAGGATCAGGAAAATGTAAATTAAAACAATGACAGTGTAACATTTCACAGTAACCCAGCTGGCCCAAAATTTTAAAGATTTAATAACATCAAGTGCTGGTTAGTATGTCTTAGTTATAGAGTTCATGAATAGCTGGTAAGAGCGTAACTGGAGTAATCACTTTGCAGAGCAATTTGGCACTGTGTTACAGTATTTAGAAAATCTGTTGATGTATATTCCCTACCAATCAGTACTTCTTTAAATAGTTCTGTAGGCTTGTAAAACCCTGTCTTATCTAAAGAAACATCTAAAATGATATGGATTTCAGTGGCGCTGGTTAATATGTAAAATTAGAAACAAATGATCCATCAATGAAATACTGATTATTGAACACTCTTTCATAGCATGCAAGACTATCCAGCGGTTCAAATACATGAACAAAATTTTATTTTTTGAAAAGTACAATGAAGTTAAAGAAACAAACTGCAAATGATACAATTTACCTACATTTTAAAAGTAGAACAATATTTGTTTTCATGAGCTTATATAAATATGATTAAAATAAAAATCAATACATGGATTTGAATTTCCTTGGGAGAAGTAAGAAGCAGAGAGAAAAAGGTGCTTTGGCCTTAGTGATTATGTATACAGATATGTGTCTATATATAATATATCTATAGACAGATTTTTTTTAAAAGAAAAAAATATTTCAAGAAATACAAAACAAATATTTCAAAATATAAACAATTATTATATCTGGAGGCTATATACACAAGGATTTATTCTTACCTATATGTTTGAAATATATTGTACAAATAAAATTAAGTTGAATTTAACACCAATATGAAGGTCCTTTAGGTATATTGCAAAAAACAAACAAAAAAACCTAGCTCAAATGGTAAAAAAGAAGACTTCTAAAACCATTATCAATATAAAAAAAAATCCTTCTGGTGCATTAGAGACTCATTCTCAGTCCAAACACAAGATCAAAGTATTATATTAGTTCCACTATACAAAAAAAATAAGAACAAAATTCAGTGTCCCAGCACTAGGAGCTGTGGCAGTGTTCAATTCTACACAATCCTGTGCTTTCATAGCCATGAGACTTGCTCTGTGTTGGCTACAGATATGAACATTCTAAATGGGCATTTAATAGAAGGATTATAAGTACCATCTGTTTCTGAGTCAGCATAAACAGAGAATTTCCACCAACCATTTTATTTTTTTGCTTATGAAACTTGTTTTTCTGTTTTTAAAGGCCTCTAGGGCAAATCCAAGACTCCAATCAACAGCATGAGAAGCAAACTTGAAATAACTAAACATAATGCCCTGAAGAAAAAGCTTAAAAAAGAGCTGTCAAGACAAATACTTTAGAACGCCCTTTTCCTTAAAGCTGGGTTCTCAACTGGTTCAACTGTCCTCTTTCATATTCAGTTTAATGTTTAATCCAACATGGAGATCAGCATTTGATTCAAGTCACAATTTTTTCAAGTCAACAAAAGAAGCTTTCTCCCTTAACACATGTCATCTGATTTGCAAGACTACAGTTTCTCCAGAGACATCTAGTATTAGAACACAACTGTATTTTACTGGGTATTCATGGGGTTTCCCATCTGTGGATTCAACCAGCTAGAGACTGAAAACACTCAGAAACAAAATGGATAGTCATGTCTGTACTGAACATGTAAGGACATTTTTTCTAGTCATTGTTTTCTAAACAATATAATATAACAGCTATTTATATAGCATTTACATTGTGTTATGTATTATAAGTGGTCTAGAGATGAATTTAAAGTATACAGGAGGATGTGCACAGGTTATATGCAAATACTATGTAATTTTATATCAGAAACTTCAGCACCCACATATTTGGTACCTGAGGTAGGTCCTCATACCAATCCCTTACAGATACCAAGGAACAACTGTACTATGTTGCATGTTTGTCTTTAATTTTTATTCAATTTCATTTAATGTACCACTTCTCTAGAAGTCAACACCAAGTATAAATTCTAAACAATGCTACTGATCAAGTGCCATAGTAGCCATAAGAAAAACAATCCTTACTCTGAAATTCTGAGATTCCCCACCAAAAGCCCTGCAAATGCACTCAGCTTAAACGTAGGAAACAAGTGTCAAGACGTTCTCTATTGTTAAGAAATTTTAAAAGGCCTGAAATAAAGGAACCTTATCTATCTAGCAGAAATAATGTTCAATAAATTTGAAATGCTGAGTACTTCTCAAATACTAAGCATATAATTTTTTAAATGCCATCTGCTATGATGTGAATATTCATGTCCTCCCAAAATTCTATATTAAAACATAATACTCAATTTGATAGTATTAAGAGGTAGGGTCTTTGAGAAGTGATTAAGCCATGAGGGCTCCACTCTCATGAATGGGATTAGTGCCCTTATAAAAGAGGTTCCAGGGAGCTCCCTTGCTTCTTTCCACCATGTGAGGACATAGCAACAATGCAACATTGCTGAAGTAGAGAGAGAGTCCTCGTCAGATATCAAATCTGTTGGTGTTTTGATCTTGGATTTCCCAGCCTCTAGAACTGTGAGAAATAAATTTCTATTATTTATAAATCACAAAGCCTGAAGCATTTTGTTATAGCAGCCTGAACAGTTTAAGATACCATAAAAATCAGAGACTGAAAACAAATTTACAAAATAAAGTGAAGTATTACATCTACATCCTTTTTTTCTAATTTTTACTACATAATAAGATCCCATGTGGAGAAAAAACAACAAAATATGCACATATATAGAATGGGGAGATATGGAGAGAAATTTTCAGCGAGGGGAAAAGGGCACAGAATTAATTTAGTTGAGTAAAAATTGTATTTTATGCTCCTGTTCCTCCTTTTGATACTCTAGAAACACTATTTCTGATAAGGGAACAGCTTGAGCCAGCGTTTGCAATACTAAACTTTCTTCCCAAAAATATTTACCTCACTTATTTTACTGCTCTGCTGCTCACAAATAGAAAACCAGCAGCTTTCCTTAGTTGCTCATCTTGAAAAAAGCCACCCCACCTGCCCAAAACACAAAACAAGGACGGAAACGGCATTCTGTTGAATTCAAATGTCTTGACTTATACTCTTGATTTATAATATTTTATCTACTCATATATGTCCTGTTCCACTTTGAAAAATCCATATTGCTGTGAAAAAAATATATATATAATACTTCGACATTTAAAAATACTTTTTAAATTCATTTTTAATTTATTTCTAATGAATTGTGAAATTATCCTATTTTATACATTTGTCCTGGAAGAATATAGGAGTTTACAGACGAGTTCAATTTTTCCAAGATTATATAGTTTCCAGGAGTATATTTCAGTCAAAATCCTCTCACACATCTTATACTCTTTCTACAGTACAAATGTCTTAGGTGTCAAATTTGTAAATTTGCTTTTGTCCTAAATATTAAATTAAACTGAAAACAAAGGACTTTGCTCTATTATATGATGCAACACTTTTATTTTATTTTATTTTATTTTATTTTAATTTATTTTATTATTATTATTATTATTTATTATACTTTAAGTTCTGGGGTACATGTGCAGGACGTGCAGGTTTGTTACATAGGTATACATGTGCCATGGTGGTTTGCTGCACCCATCAACCCGTCATCTACATTAGGTATTTCTCCTAATGCTATCCAGAAAACCAAACACCCCAAGTACTCACTAATAAGTGGGAGTTGAACAATGAGAACACATGGACACAGGGAGGGAAGCATCACACATCAGGGCCTGTCAGGGGGTGGGGGTCTAGGGGAGGGATAGCATTAGGGATAACATTAGGACACAACACTTTTAATGAAAATGGCATTATGAAAATATTACTCACAGCACCAGTTATATAAAATCTAATATTATATATCTATTTGATATTCACTAAATTACCAAACATGAGTCACAATTAGGCTGGAGGATATCAGAGCATAAGTATATAATACAGTGCTGTTTTGAAAAATAAAATACCAACTGTAAAGTATTTTAGCTAGAACCTTCCTATAAGAAATAATGTATATGACAATTGCTACTATCGTTATCATTATTATTTATCTAGATAGGTAATGGTTAACTCTAGTTGATACTGGTATCAAGTTCTGTAGTTTATTCAAAATGAAGACTGTAAGAAAGATCGATCAAATATCAATAATAAAAAGTACGTAATAAGTATGCTGCTTACATAAAGATATAAACCCGTCTGGATATCTAGGAGGCACAATATAAAGATGCTGAAGACTGAAATAAAAAAGGTCTGCCCCAGAGTGACATCTTTAGGGGTAGATGATGTGCAGGAAAAATGGCATATTTAAAATGTAACAGAAATTGTTTTAACATCTTCGAGACAGTTGTATCTCTATTAACTATCCCTATTTCACATATGAAAAAGCTCAAGGAAACTTTTATTAATTAACTTAATATCACAAAGCTAGTACAAGACAGAACCAAATCTAAATTGCCCACCCTATCACACTAGCCTTTAGATGGAATTATTTGTTACATTTTCTACATTCCTTTTGTATAACTTCATTTCTAAGCAAACTTAAAAAGCAATAAAGAACATATTAGTTTGCATTCAATTTCAAGCAAAGAAGAAAAACAGATTTGTAATAACAATGTGAATAAGAACCTTAGTACAAAATATTTATGCCTTCATAGATTTTATGAACATAAAATGCTGACCATGGTCAGAAATAATCTAGTATGCTGGAATAAAAAGCAAAATTACTTGAATTTGAGTACCTCCTATGGCTACATTTATTTACAGGTATAAATTAACCTTTTTTGTGGCATAGATTCCTTAGACAGAATAATGTTTGTAAATGCCTAATATCAGATTTTATAAAACATTAAAATATTTGAAAATTTAGCAACAAAACTCTAAAGACACATGACAAAACTTATGCAAATGAAAACCAGAGAATACTCATATTTTGAATTTAATTTAAAAACTCATTAATGTAAGCTTACATCTCAAAACAAACATGGTAAATCAATCTCAAGAAGTAGAATAAAGAACAAAAGAATGGTAATTAGAATAAATTAGTGGCAAATATGCCAGACATACAATGGAGAAATTCAAAATTTTATGCTCTGAAAAACTTTAAAAATGTGGAAAAATCTCTAGCAATACTGATGGGAAGAAAAAGGTAAAAAATACACATTTCCAATTATAGGATAGTAATAAAAAGAGACGTATCACTACAGATCTTGAAAATATTATAAAAATAATACAAAGGTATCACAAACAACTTTACATCAATAAATTTGACAACTTAGAATAAATAGACAAATTCCTTAAAAATATAACTGACCAAAACCAACACAAGAAAAAGTAGAAAATCTTAATAGTGTTATATCTGATTTAAAAATTAAATTTGCAATTAAAACTTGCTACATTAAAAATTCCAACCACAGATAACTTCACAAGCAAATTTTATCAAATATTTAAAGCAGAAATAATATCAATCTTATGCATTCTTAAAAATAGAGAAAAGTTTTACCAACTAGTTTTATAAGGCCTGTATAACCTCATGACAAACTTCACAAGGACATTATATATAACTTTCACTGAAAAAATCCTGTAAGCTTGTATCTCAAAAATAGACATGTAAGCCCTAAGTAAAATAGTTCCAACTCAAATTCACCAAGATATAAAAAGGATATTATACCATGTATTGAAGTATCATTAAAGAAATGTTTACACCCAGGTGCGGTGGCTCACGGCTGTAACCTCAGCACTTTGGGAGGCCAAGGCAGGTGGATTGCCTGAGGTCAGGAGTTTGAGACCAGCCTGGCCAACATAGTGAAACCCCATCTCTACTAAAAATACAAAAAATTAGCTGGGGGTGGTGGCACGTGCCTGGAATCCCAGCTACTCGGGAGGCTGAGGCAGGAGAATCGCTTGAACCCAGGAGGCAGAGGTTGGTTGCAGTGAGCTGAGATCGTGCCATTTCACTCCAGCCTGGGCACCAAGAGAGAAACTCCGTTTCAAAAAAAAAAAAAAGAAAGAAAGAAAGAAATGTTCACACAAGGTTTATTGAAAGAGTGCTAAGTTAATATTCAAACATCAATGTTGTTTATCACATTAATGTCATAAAAAGACCATTCAGTAGATTGAGAAATAGTATTTGATAATGGTTAGTATTTATTCATGATACAAAATGGGAATAGAAGAGAACTTTGTAAATCTTGGCAACTGTCCTATAAAATCCAAAACTATTCTAAAGTAAAAAGGTTATTAAAAACAGTGGTGGGAAAATTGACAAAAATCAAGTAAGATTCGTAGTAAAAAATTATGGAGTCAATGCTAGTTTTCTGTTTTTGATAATTGTACTATGGTTCTAAAAGACTAAAATTAAAAGTGAGGTTAAGTGTAAGTGGGAACTCTGCTAATTACGTAACTTTTCTGTAGAATTATTTCAAAATAATATGTTTTCTAAAAAAAGGATAAGACAAATTTCATGAATAAATGAACAAATCTATGTATTATACAACAGAAGTAAATGTATAATTTTTAAATGTCTTCTGAATGACGTTTAAAATCTATCACTTATAAATGCCACAGAGTCAGCCCTTCCCAACACCTGCAGTACCTTCTAGAAGTCTTTTCCATCTCCATTCTTTCAGAGTTGTCAAATACATAATATTTTTAAATGTAATTTTAAAACCATGATTAAAAACAATTCATGTAGTTATAAGAAATCAAAATATTCAGGATCCGAAATCATAACATAAAACACAGTAAGTGTGAGAAAAGGTAGTTCCACTGAAAATTAAAACTTGAGTGAAGGACTGGGATTTATACTTCAGTGCTAAAATCTGGGGAAAAAAAACTCCACAATTAATATGATTTCTTACAATCTTGAATGTGCATAAAGGCAACAATAAATAAAGAAATAACAAAAGAAATACAGACATTTTTCCTAACGTTAGTAGCAACAAAATTTTAATAAGCCAACATGCCATGCAATTTCTAAATGGCTTTTAGTCAATCAGAATGTTTCTATTAATAAACATTACTATCATCCATTTCTGTGGGAGTATAATTGGTATAACCTGTATTGAAAGCAACAGGGGATTGTCATATCACTGGTCTTTTACTTTATAATTATAGTTTTAGCAATCCATTACAATGAAATATTTTAATCACTGAAAAAGTCTTGCTACAAAAACAATGGTCATTGCATTAAACATCATTAGAGAAAAATTCTTATCCAATAAGAGAGAATTAGAGTCTTCATCTGAGGTCAATAATGCTAACCAAATAGAATTGCTGTCTTAGAACAATAACTGATACCTAAAGATTGATCAACATATTTTTATTAACAGTGTTACATACTGATTGGTTATATATTTTTAATGTTTTAGACATAATTGTTTTGTTATTGTTTCTCTTCATGATTTTTTTTATGAAACAGAAATTTTAATCTGCATCAAGTCACATCATGAATAGCTTCCTTTACTTACAGTGTTCTATATGTTTATATAGTTTAACAGAGTTTCAAGCTAACTAACACTTTGTCATACTGGCACAATTATTGTCCCCAATTTACAGTTGGGGATATCAAGGATAAAGAAGTATGAAGACTCACATAGAATCTTACAAATAGTAAATATTTGAGAAATTTTTGGACCTGACAAATAATATGCACTTGAAAATTTACAAATAGTAAACAGTCAGGAAAACTTAGTGATTAGCTATTACTGGGATCATCATAGAAAGTTTCATAATATTTCCAATTTTTATACTTAATAATGTACCATATAAATAATTTTTAGTAAATTAATAGCTTATAAGTTTTGTTTTAACCAAAAACATATATCTCACAATTTCATCGTTTTTTAAATCCTTCTTTAAAGTTCCATACTTTTCATTTTGTCTATCTTTCACATTCTTTCTTCGATATATTCATCTGTATTTTGTAGTTTATGTGGTAGTTTATGTTGTTATTATGAATGGATTTGTTTTTTTCCATCACATTTCCTGGTTGACTATTGCTATTGCAAAGGAAAACTACTATATTTTTGTTGTATTACTTTTATTATGACAATAGCACTTTCTAAAGAAAAACAATCTCAATTTGAATACACCAAAATGTTTACATGTTCAAGAATATATTTTTCAGCACTTAAGAAAACATCAAGCTATTTTATTTGTATGGAAATGTATAAGATGAAATTACTTTATAATGAAAATAAACAAAGTTACATTGCCTTTAATGAGTAAAAAGTAATTTTAATTGGTGTTACGGTGTGAATTGTGTCCTTCCAAAATTCATGTGTTATACCCTAACCCCCAATTCCTCAGAATGTGACTGTATTGGCAAAGGAGTATTTAAAGAGGTGGTACATCAGTTAAAATGAAGTAATTAAGGTGCCCTAATCCAATATGACTGTTGTCTTTATAAAAAGAGAAGATTAGGTCACACACAAACACATAAGGAAAAGTATGTGAAGACACTTGGAGAAGATTCCATTGATAAGCCAAGTAGAGGGCTCAGAAGAAACCAGCCCTACTGATACCTTGATCTTGGGCTTCAAGCCTCCAGAACTGTGAAAAAACAAATTTCTATTGCTTAAGCCACCTTGTTCGGTACTTTATTAAGACAGCCCTAAGAAACTACTATAATAGAAATAAACAAAACCTTTTTTTTAAAGGATATAATTATTTAATTGTATTACATATTATGAGAGACTGCTTTAACCTTTCAACCTTTTAGGTGAAATGTAATAAATACACAGAAAGGCACACATAATAAAAATGGATAGGTGAATGGATGCAGATCGTGTAGGACATATTCTTTGTCTATAAAGCAACTAAACTAGATATTAATAATAAAGCTTAATTTTAAATGTCACATATTTGGAAAATTATGAAATAAAGTACTAAATATCCTGGTTCAAAAATGAAAAAAAAATTAGAAATTATTTTGATATGTAATGAAATACTATACTATTCAAATTTATGAGATATAGCTAAAGCTTTCCTTAGAGAGAAATTTGCATCTTAGAAGAAAGTGTACAGCATATATTAAAAACATAGGCCAAAAGTCAATAAGCTAAACTTCCATTTCAAAAAATAGAAAAATATCAGTAAAATAATTTATGATTTTAAATGTTTTTATTTCCATAGGTTTTTGGGGGAATAGGTGGTATTTGGTTACATGAGTAAGTTCTTTAGTGGTAATCTGTGAGATTTTGGTGCACCCATCACTCGAGAAGTGTACACTGAACCTGATTTGTAGTCTTTTATCCCTCACCCCCAAGTTATTATTATAAAGCAATATAGACAACGAAGGGTTTTGCTATTACAATGATAATATGCAAAACTCAGTTTTTCCAAATCGCAAATATAAATTTTCAGTTTTTCTGGAGAAAAATAATTATCTACCACCATGGAAAAAAGTGAAATATACTTATTTTTGACTAGAAAATATAAATAATGAGAATTTTCACTGTTATTTGAGGCTCCAAACCTACCCCTTTGTTCATTTTGATCTATAGAAGGAAGAGTTGCAATGAAAACAAAATAGCAAAAGCTGCTGGTCAATCACAAATCCACAAGGACATATCCAAGCCATAGATTAAATTAGTTCCGCATGGTGAAAAAATTGTAGGAAAGGCACAAGCAGCTATGATAATAAATCAATAATGTAAGGTTTTTATTGTTGTTGCTTATGTATTTTTCTATTTGTTTATGCTAGCCGGATAGCAATAAAATTATGCTGTTCAGAAGCTATCTCATAAATAACATAATTTCAAGATAAGAATTTATAAAAGTTACAGAAATAGAATTCTTATCAGTTTTGGAATAAGTTACCATTGCATTAGGGAGCAACGTAACTTTATAAATGTTTAAAAGTTCCATAATTTACATATATAAGTTGCATCTAAAATTTCTTCAGTACAGATATTTTAATTTTATTAGCAACAATTAGTAGCATAATACTATTAAAATTAGCGAAGTTTATGACTTAACACTATAGATACTGAAACTAAAATGAAGTCTTTGTCAATTAATCACTTAATTAATTATAGCAGTGTAATATAATTGTGTACAAATAAAACATAAGGAAGCTCTTATTTCATTTATATGTTGCATATAATATTCATATAATCTATTCTTTAATGCTGTTCAATAGGAGAAATATGAGAAAAAATATAACTTCTGGAAATGCAACACCTTAATAAGAAGATATACTTGCTTTATTCCTATTCGCTAGGCTTTCTTCCACAAGACATTTACAATAAACTACTATTTTAGGCATGATTTTCAGTTTTGAGTCCATATAAAGGTAAATAAATAAGCATTTATTTCAGTGGTTATGGTCACTAATCAGCTAGTTTGGAGACAGGGAGATTGTTATGGATTATTTAGGTGGATCCACTCTAATTACATGAGTCCCTATACATAGCGGAAGAGACAGAAAGGATGTCAGAGAGCCAAGACATGAGGAAAGCTTGACTTCCATTGCTGTCTTCAAAGATGGAGGAAAGGGGCCAAGAAAAAAGAGAAAAAAAAAGAAAAGAAATTACATATATGCACTCACTACCACTCCCTCAGTAATAATCTGTTCCCACTTTACAGATAAGGGAAAATGAGTGTGAGGAAATTTATGTTACTTTGGCAAGGTCATAAAACTATGTGACCAAACCAGCAGCCAAACACATCTTAAAACAAAGGAAAGCACAAAACACATGATCTTGCAGTACAACCCTCTGACATGGGCTACATATTCACAGAGTTCAAAATTTCAAGTTATATCTATGGAAAATTATCACAATTAGATGCAAGAAAAAAAAATTTTGCTTATTTTCCCACAACATGCTTGACAGAGAACTAGATTACCATCCTAAGGACTGGCAAACTGATTACTTGCATGAACCATAACGAAGCAGATCTGTTAAAACTGTTGAGCATATCCTACTTTTCCATGGACATGTAGATGAGCCTGCTATAAAGGCACATATCCCAGAAAGTTTAATTAATTTTGAGGGGGGTCTCTTGGTATCATCGAAATTCATTTGAAAGGTCTCTTACTTGTTAGTGAATCTATTATTTAGTGTTCAGTGGCTAATTTCTAAATGATAATTTATAACTAATGGCTTCTACAAGAACAGCTTGACTTCTGCATGGGCTCAGTTCACTCCACCACTGCCCATTCCAAACAAAAACAAAAGTAATGATTCTCGGTACACAGCACATCTGGTAACTTTTAAAAATTAAATGGGAATAATATCTGTTGATGTTGGAGAATAAAAATATTGGTAGTTCTCCATTGTGATAAGTCAGGTCAGCTGAAACTTGCAAAGTGCCTTGCAAGCCACTTCATTTTTCACTGTAAAGCGAGGAAAAGTCACGTAGCTGACAGATAACTGTTAATATGTCCATTTCCATGGTACATTTACCAAATGTCTAATCTCCAAAGATTCGACAGGTGAAACGATTTGTGTTTTCTAGTATGTTGATCTGTCTTCTCACTGACAGCTGTACTTAAAAGAAACATTTGAATTTTATCACTGTTTCTTGAGGGTGTAAGTAATTACTTATTCTATTTTCCTAATACAACTCAATGAAGACAAGCATAGGTTTCTATGCTATTGACAGTAATCTGTCAATTGATGTACGACTGATAGTGTTCAATTCACTCATATTTATTTTAAACTATATATCTTACAACTGGATGAGTTTGGTTCCAAGGCACAGGACAAAGGGCACTGGGCATCCCAGAAATGTCATGTAGAATTGCTTCCTCACTTGCTCTCACTAGACGACATCACACTCCATAACAATTTGAAAGGAAAACCTAGTTTTTAACAGAAACTCCACACATAATTTTCTACTTTTCGTTTCTTAAAGGGAACAAGGAAGGAGCACTATCAAATCTTCAAAATGCCAATGTATTTTTATTTTTTTGCAAGTTTTACTTGAAAGGCCACTATATCCCTAGCACATGAAAGAGAAAAGGAAATAAATCAAGTGATTTTAAGTTAATTTTAATATGAAAGTCACAGTATATTTTTTATTAAAAAAAGTATTATTTAATAAGTGTATTTAGGTATGAATTTGATCCATGAATGTCATTCAAGTGAAAGAAAAGTCATTTCATAACTTTTCAAAAAATCAAAAATAATCTAATACGGTTTATTTCTTCTTGTCACATAGGGTTGACAGAAAATTTTAAATCAGTCATGTATTGTATTTTGGGATGGGAGATGGAGGCAGGGACCCTCAACAATCTCTAGGGTTCTAGGATTTTATTAGATTCCCAAAGAGGCATTCTCCATCCAGAAAACTCGAAGAAGAACATTGGGTTTGGTAAGAACTGGTCAGGATGCTTCCTGACCAAGACCATGTACTTGACCAACAATTGACTCTTTTTCTGCCTTGGCCACTGGAATCTTCCACCTTATTTCCCCAAACCAAGGTCCCTGGTATTCAGCTCCCAGGAGCCATACATCAGACATCAAACATCAGGCCTTTATCTGGGGTTCTGTAAGTTTTAGGCTAAAAGTTTTTCCACTTCCAAGACCCACAACTCTAATTTCATTTCTCTTGGGAAATTAACTCCACGCAGGGCTATTTGTCTTTTTCAAATTAAAGCAATAACCTCTCCTTTCTCTATTCTGGAATAGGAATGAAATCACAAAGCTGTTTACTTATAATGGAGACAGGCGTAAGATAAGGAGAGGTCAGACTTGTGAAAACATTAAGGCTATTCCCCAACCCTGCCTACCTGGAAATGGGGAGAATACAAATTGGTACCACTCTTCCCTAATGGTTCCATAGCAACAAAAAATCCTGGGCACTGGTTTTTTTTCTTAAAAATATACCTTGTTATATAAGTTTTATAAATATATACATAAGCAAAAAGATTAAAAATGAAGTAGAATGTTAATTAAACCTTTTCAAATTCCCCCTCAAAAACCCTTTAATCTTATCTCTTACAACTCTTCTACTTTACAAATAATTCTATAAGAACTAGGGACCACAGCCCTAATCATACTGACATATGAGTAAAAGGACTAATTGTTAATAGCTCAAAGGGTGTATGTTTTATGACAAGTACAACACTGATTTCCTTAGAGAGGCAAATTATAAACTATTACCTATAGTCACTAAGTAAAAAATGGAAATAATTCACTTCTTACTCAGTAACCATAAAATACAACTCTCAAGTGCTTTATACAATAAAAATATACTGTAAGTTTGAGATGTGCTACCTGTTGTACAAAAGTAATGGGACTTCTCTGTTCTTTCAACAGCAACAGTAGAAAGCAGTTTTCCTGTTTGAAGTTCTTACTGTCATTTTACAAGAGGCAGACTAGATGTTACCGGTAAGATTCAAGCAACTTGCTATTATTGCTAATTTAGATAATAACATTGTCCATATTATTATGATGTAATGACTTAGGGAATATATTTCACAAATCATTTTCCAGGAAGTTATAGAAAGAAAACCTCCAAGTGGAAGAGTTTGGTGCCTGTTAATTTCCTATGTAGTTTTTAAACGACTTTATGAATTGTCTTGTGCTCTCTGTGTTTCCTTTTCCAAATAAATTTCAAAATTGAAATATCTTGAAATATTTGAAAACATACATATATATATATATATATCTGTGTGTACACACACACACATACAGTTGGCCCTCCATATACAGAGGTTCTGCACACATGGATTCAACCAACCGCAGATACAAAATATTAGTAAAAATAATAGTACGGTAATAAAAAGAATATAAATAAAAATCAATATAGCATAACATCTATTTACATAGCATTTATTTTATACTAGGTATTATAAGTAATCTAGAGATTATTTAAAGCATATAGGAGGATGTACATAGGTTATACAGTTCACCCTTAAACAATGTGGGGGCTAGGGCTGCCAACTTACCATGCAGGCACAAGTTTACACACAACTTTTGACTTTCCAAAACATAACCACTCTACTATTTACTGGAAACCTTATCAATAACTTCAACAATCAATTAACAAATATTTTAATGTTATATGTTTACATATTGAATTCTTATAGTAAAGTAATCTGGAGAAAGGAAAACATTATTAAAAACCCATCACGAGGAAGAGAAAATCTATTTACTATTCATTAAGTAGAAGTGAGTCATCATAAAGGTGTTCATTCTTGTCATGTACAAGTTGAATAAGCTGAGAAAGAAGAGGAAGAGGAGGAGTTGGTCTTGATGTCTTAGGGGTAGCTACCTGGGGAACAGTAGTGTGGCATTTCTACACCTCCCAGACAGGGAATGGAGACCTAGCAGGAGGCCAGTACCCACCTCTGCCTAGCAGTAAGAAAGCTATGACATCAATGACGGCTGAGTGGGAATCTGAACTTCTACCTACAACTGGCAGTTATGATGTGGTACTTCACCTTCCTCTGCTCAAGTAGTATGAAAGGAAGCCAGCTGAACCAGAAAATTTAGATAAGGTTAAGTTTCAATTAATGTCCTGGTTTCAACTGAAAATCTCTAGTTATTCCAAGAACCATGAAGATAAATGTTAAAGACAACCAATAGATGGCCAAATGAAGATGGCAAAGGTGTGAGACTTCTCTAGAAAAAAGTTTTAAAGCAGACATTCTAAAAATGCTTTAATGAGCAATTGTAATCACACTTGAAAACAATGACAAAATACTGCCAGCAAAGAAATGCAAAATATAAAAATGAACCAAATGAAAATTTTAGAACTGAAAAACACAATAACTGAAATTTAAATTACCAAGACAAAGAAGTATATTAAATAATGAGTCAATCCATCAAGAAGATATAGCAGTCCTAAATGTATACACACTAACGTCAGAGATTTTTAAAAGTGTGAAATAAAATATAATAAAAATGAAAGAAGAAATATACTGATTGGCAGCAAGAGTTAAAAACTTTGCACCTGTCTTTCCACAATTGATAGAACAATTACACAAAAACCTAGTAAGGATATAGAAGAACTCTAGACACCATAAACCAATAGGATCTAATTGATAAAAAACATTCCACCAATTAACATCAAATACATATTTCTTTTAAGTACCAACAGAGCATGTATCAAGATAGAGTCTATACTGCACCATAGAACAAGCCTTAGCAAATGTAAGAGTTAAATGAGGCAGAGTGTGTTCCCTGAACACAATGGAATCAAACTAGAAACCAGTGACAGAAAGATTACAAAAAAAATTTCCAAACAGAAACCAAGCAACATATTTCTAAATAGTCTGTGGGTCAAGGAAGAAATCTCAAGGAAAATAAAACATAGATTAAACTGCATTAAAATGAAAACACAACATATCTAAATTAGAGCAACACAGTTAAAGCAGTGCTGAGACAGAAACTTATAGCACTATATAAATCCAAAGCAAGCAGATGGAAAGAAATAATAAAGACAAGAGCAAAATCAATAAAATTAAAAACAGAATAACAACTCAAAAATCAATGTGACATGTACCTGGTTGTTGGAAATGATCCATAAAATTGATAAACCTTTAGCAAAGAAAGAGAGAAGATGCAAATTACCAATATCAGCAATGAAACAGAGAATATCACTATAGACAATGCAGACATCTAAAGGTTAACAGAGAATATAATATACAACTCTACATATGTAAGTTTGACAACCTAGAAGAACTAATTCTCTAAAAAAATGAACTACCAAAATATGATATGAAATAGAACATTTGAATAGTCACATAGCCATAAAGAAATTGAATTCCTAATTAAAAATGCCCAAATAAAAACTTCAGGCTAATTTCACTGTAGAATTTTATAAAAGATTTAAAGAAGAATTAACACTAGTTATAAACAATACCTTCCAAAAAACAAGTCTATTCAGTTCATTTTTTGAAGCTAGTATTACCCTGATACCAAAAGCAGACACAATCAGCATAAAAAAGAAAA
The DNA here is from genome assembly GCF_049350105.2 of Macaca mulatta. Taxonomy (NCBI): domain Eukaryota; kingdom Metazoa; phylum Chordata; class Mammalia; order Primates; family Cercopithecidae; genus Macaca; species Macaca mulatta. The sequence goes on along the minus strand of NC_133417.1, from coordinate 59,641,037 downwards.
CTACACATCAATATCACTCACGAATTTAAGCTATAAAAATTTCTAACAAATTTAGGCAAATAGCATTCAGCAACATATAAAAAGAATTATACATCATAACCAAGTAGGGTTTATTATTCGAGGTTTGCAAAGCTGATTCAATATTCAAAATCAGTCCATTTAATCTGCAATATTAACTAACTGAAGAGAAATATCACAAAATCATATCAGCTGATAGAGCTAGTACAATAGCACTAACACTTAACAAAATTCAATACTCATTCATAATAAAAACACATAGAAAATAGGAGTAGTCAGGCACTTTCTCAACTTTGTAAAGAATGTCTACAGAAATCAGATATCTTTTATTTAATATTAAAAGATTGAAAGCTACTTTTTAAGATAGAGAATAAGGCAAGAATGTCCACACCTATCACTCTTACTCAACATAGTTCTGGAAGTTCAAGACTCTACATTATGGGAGGAAAAAACAAAACAACAACAAAAAAACAGAAAATGTGTTCACATTGAAATGAGAAAAATAAAACTGCTTTTTCGGAGATGACATGATTTTCTTTGTGAAAAAAAATTAGCAACCTTTAAATACAAAACCTCTTGGAACAATACGTAAGATCAGCAAGTTTACAAATATAAGATAAACAGAAAAAAATCAGTTTTATTTCTATACACTTGCAATGAATGAGCATATAGACACTAAAACAAAAAAATACATCGTGTATAACTACTCAAAAGAATACACTTAAGAGTAAATCTGACAAAATGTATATAATTACAAAACATGACTGAAATAATAAAGAAAATATAAATAAACAGAAATACATCCCATCTTCATAGACTGGAACACAATATTGTTAGGATGTCAATACTACTCAAAACTATTGATAGATTCTATGCAATCCCTATCAAGACCTCAATGACATTTTTTGAAGAAACAGAAAAACCCACCTTAAAATTCATTTGGAATTTCAAGAGACCCCAAATAGCCAAAACAATTGATGGAAGATTCATACTTCCTGATTTTAAAATTCACTATAAAGCTACAGTAATAAAAAATAAAAACAGTGTGGTATGGGTATATACAGATATATAGACCAATGGAATACAATAAAGAGCCCAGAAGTAAACTCTCATGTACATGGTCAAATAATTTTTGACAAAGATATCAAGACCATTTAATGAGGGAAAGGACAGAATTTGCTACAAATGGTGCTAAGAAAACCTAATATCCACACGCAAAAGAATGAAGTTGGAATTTTACATATCATCACACACAAAAATTAATCAAAATGAATCAAAGACCTAAATGTAAGAGTTAAAACCATAAAACTCCTAGAAGAAAACACAAGGCAAAAGCTTACAACATTGACCATTGATTTTTTTTGGCTATGATACAAAAGGTAAAGATAACAAAACAAAATAAAAAACAAATTGGACTTAATGAAAACTTAATTTTTTTTGCTTCAAAAGACACTATCAATAAAGTAAAAAGGCCACCCACGACATTTGCAAATCATATATCTGATAAAGAATTGACATCTGATGTATAGAGAGAATTCCTAAAACTCAACTACTATAAAACAAACAACCCAATTCAAAAATGAGCAAAGAACTTGAATAGACATTTTTCCAAAGAAAATAAACAAATGGCCAATAAGCATGAAACAATGTTCAATATCAGTCATCATTAGTGAACTCCAAATCAAAACAATAATCACATACCACCACAGATCAATTAGGATGACTAGTATCAAAACAGAAAATAACAAGTGTTGGTGAACATGTAGAGGAATTTTAACCCTTGTGCACTGTTGGTGGGAATATAAAAGGGCATAGCTGCTGTAAAGGACTATGGTGGTTCCTCCAAAAATTTAAAATAAAATTACCATATGACCTGGCAATTTTACTTCTGAGTATATACCCAAAAAACCTGAAAGCAGGGTCTTAAAAGAGATATTTGTACACCCATGTTCACTACAGCAGATTCACATTAGCTAAAATATGCAAGCAATGCAAGTACCTATCAACAGATAAGCAAAATGTGGTATATACATACAATGGAATATTACTCAGCCTTAAAATGAAAGACAATTCTGACCATGCTACAACATGATTAAATCTTAAGGACATTATGGTAAGCAAAATAAATCAATTATAAAAAGACAAATATTATATGATTCCATTTAGATGAGGTACTTAGAGAAGTTAAAATAATAGGGACAGAAAGTCAAATGGTGGTTTCCAGGGACTGAGCATGTCTGGGAGAATGAGGAGTTATTGTTTAACAGGTACAGAGCTTCAGTTTTAAGAGGAAAAGAATTATGGAGAGGGATGATAGTGACGATTGCATGACATTATGAATGTGTTTAATACTACAGAATTGTATATTTTAAATAGTTAAGATGTAAACTTTATGTGTATTTTACTACAAAAAAAATACAGAATTTGTATGCTGAAAACTACAAAATTCATCAAAATGTCTTAAGCTACATCAATAATTGTATGTATTCTTTTCTGTTTCCCAGGATTGTTACAGACTCATTTCTTTGCACATATATTTCTCTGTCATTTCAAATAAATTTGGATAATGAGGGGAACTAAACTCACATGTTTAATCTGCCATCATAAACCTCAAGTCAGTCCTCTAAATTCTGTTTTCAGCTATGATTTTCCATATAATTATTGTAAATTCATTTTACTTAGATTTTCATCTGATTTTACCTACTTCCATAAGCAGATGATTTGACTGAAGAAATGACCACATCCCAATAACAATAAAACACTTTGATGCTGATAATTTTTAACACAATTGATTCTCTGTCAATCATTTTAAGGAAGACCAAAACAAAAAGCCTAAATGGAAAAAAAATTCGTTAACATGCAACTCTATAAAATGACGTATCAAAGTTAACGAAAACATATTTTTGTTTATAAGGTAGTTAGAATTAAACTCATCAGGGAAATGTGGGTCAAAAGAGGGCTTATAGTTTATCCTGGAGATAAGCAGTTATCAGAATGTGGTCTGTGGTCAGAATGCAAGGGTTCATATCTCAGATGCACCATTAACTAGCCGTGTGGCTTTGAAGAAGTTACTTAATCTTTCCTACAATCAGATTCATCCAATGTAAAATGTAATAATAGTTTATACCTCATAAAGTAATGTGAGGCTTAATAATCTATAAAAACACTTAAGATAAAGACCAGCATCTGACAATTTCTCAATAAATATTTCCTAAGATTATTAAAACCTGTGTTTCTCAGAAACCATACATGGAGTGGTTCCCAGAAACTCAGACTGAATATTCTCTCAACATTAATTACAGTTACAAGATTCTATAGAAACCTATATTGTGCTGGATGAAATATTCAGCTATTTGGTGCCCAGTACAAACACTCAAGGAAGGTGACTAAAGTGCTTTGTACTGGTCTTATTTGCAATTTGCATTATTTTCTATCTGACAAGTCAGATGCAGATCTAGAACTGGTAGATTCTGACAATCCAAAACTTGTGGTTTTGATTTCATCTCATGTACCACATTAAAATGATTTTGTACTGATTTTCTATGCAAGAATTGTCATTTTTTGATTATATAAAACTTTCACCAAAAAATATAGAAAGGAGATTAAAAAGAGAGTCAGTGCTAAAACAGACTCTTTAAAAGCAAAAGCCTACCATCTGTAGCAGGAGGACTTTATAAAACCCAGGGGTGTCTTCTTACCCAACTGTCAACACCAGGAAACATGCCAAGGGGACAGATGCTAAAACTGGAAAGTCTCATCTAGGGCGTGACATCAGAGTCCTATAATTTCTCTCGAAAAAGGCAACAGTCACCACAATGGCAACGAGGTATTATTGAAAAAACAAAACGCCCTCCTTAATGAAGAATGGCTTCCATTAAATAGTTACACTACTAAAATTCTAGTAACAAAAATGAATATACTGGTCTGTGGGATTGGAAGTAAAATCTGTACTCTATTGAACAAGTTTCTAAGAGACCAACAGGTACTTTTTTTAATCACTGGCAACAACAGGAAACATAAAATCAATCAGGGAAATAATAACAGAAGCCATTACTAAAAATAGTTTCCAATCCCAATGCAGAGTTAAAAACAATAAGGAAATATATCCGTCTTTTTTAACAATACACTGACAACTATGTGATAATAAAAATTGGTAACTCAAAGGTAACATCCAGCATTAAAAATGAAAAATAATCTATAATTACTACTATTATCTGGGGAGTTTATGTTTGCTTTATCTCATTTTACTCTAAGGCTAATAGATTAAGAGATTTTCTTCTCATCAGTCAGTCCTTTCCATTTCTGTACCCCACTGCTTCTCATTTCTATTTACAGAGAGGAAAACTCATATATGTCCCTATAGGATACAATGCCATATTCGTTGCTGAACACATATGAAAATGCTGAGTTACTTGCCAAATAGTGAAATAAAGGCAGAAAAGACACATTTGTCAAAACACATTTGGTGGGCTGTATCTTGAAGTATTAACCCGAGTACTCTTCTGTATACATTTTGTGCACACTTCTCATTCCGTAATCTGAAGGGAACTCCAGTTTGTGAGCTAATTTTCTTTTCCCCTACCCATATTAAAGCAATGACTCAAAGAAGCCTCAAGCCTCTGGGCATAGAAGAAGTATTTGAAAGACAGATGTATGCTTGAGTCGTTTTGTTCCAAAAGCCAAGATAGGATTAAGGTTGGGAGTCTCTGGGGAGTAGGAAATTATAGCTACATGAAAACGAAGGTGAAGAAGGATGGATGGTCCTTCCCCAAGTGGTAATAAGGAAGCCAAATGACAGAAGAAAGATAGAGAAAAAGAGAGTAATCAACTATTGTGTGAGAGCACCAACTCATCAGTCATGGAAAATTCAAGTGGACGCTTATTCTAAGAATCTTAAATAGAGACTGGGAAGTTGAACTCTTTATGTGGGAATGAGGACATGAAAGAAAAAATATCTTGCGCTCTGTCCAACGTGAAATTTTGGACACAGTTGAAAATTTTCTCAGAAGCTGGTACAGTGGTTATCGTATAAAAATAACATTTAGTTCTCTGTAGTAATTTAAGATCTCTTTTTGCATAGGAAATAGTATAATAGGTTAATACTCCCGCATGCTATAGATTTTATAAACTCCCTTATACTAAAAAGTATAAAAACAGCACCTGAGGTTCTACCTACTCCCACAAAAGTAACTTTAGAAGATAATAAGTCTGAAAGTTATTTTTTCTTAATTATACAATTTATGATTTCTGCTTTCTAGTTTTTTAAATAAGTACTACACTAACAACAATAAAGTAATTTAAAGTAAGAACTTTGGGTGGGTTTCTAAGATATTTACTAATGTAGTCCCCATTTCCATGTTCTTCACTTCATCTGGTACTATTTTTCTCCGCCTCCTGAAGGACTTCTTTTAACAATTTTTCATGATGTGGAGCTTTCGGTGATTATTTCCATTTAGTATGTATGAAAAAAAATTGCTTAATTGCACCTTCGTTTTTTGAAAGATAGTCCTTGCTGTTTACAGCAGTCTAGCTTGGTTTCTTTTCCCCTTTTCAGTATTTTACAGATATTTTTCACTGTCTTCTGGCTTGCATTCATTTTGAGGATTATCTGCTGTCATCCTCTATTCTATACATACGTGTCTTTTTGTTTCTCCAGTTACATTTAAGATTGTCTACACTAATTTAATTTTTAATTCTTTTTTTGTAGTACATAGTTTTTAATTTTTGTGGCTACATAGTAGGTGTACATATTTATGGGGTACATGAGATGTTTTGATATAGGATTCGATGTGAAATAAGCACATCATAGAGAATGGGTTATCTATCCCCTTAAGCATTTATTCTTTGAGTTACAAACAATTCAGTTACAGGCATTGCATTATTTTAAAATGTGCAATTAAGTTATTATTGACTACAGACATCCTATTGTGCTACCAAATAATAAGTGTTATTCAGTCTTTAATTACTTTTTTGTACTCATTAATAATCCTCATCTCCCCACCCCCACACCCCCACCTCCCTTCCCAGCCTCTGGTAACCCTCCTTCTGCTCTCTATCTCCATGAGTTCAATCGTTTTGATTATTAGATCCCACAAGTAAGTGAGAACATGCAATGTTTGTCTTTCTGTGCCTGGCTTGTTTTACTTAACACAATGATCTCCATTTCCATCCATGTTGTTGCAAATGACTGGATCTCCTTCTATGTTTGTTGCAGCACTGTTTATACTAGCAAAGATTTGGAAGAAACCTAAGTGTCCATCAACAGATGAATGGACAAAGAAAACGTGGTACATATACAATGGAGTACTATCATTAATTTTAATGAATTTAATTATGGTATGTCTTAGTGTAGTTTTCTTTGTTTTAACTCCTTGAGATTTATTGAGCTTCTTGAATACATATGTACATAGAGTTTTAGTTTTCATTAAATTTGGAAAATTTGTGGCTACTGTTTCTTCAACTATTTCGTCTCCCTACTCTTCACCTTTAAGAGAACCCCCACCTGACTGATGCTCTTTAAAAAAAAAAATTCTGTGTTTCATTTTGAATAGTCTTCATTACCATGTCTTCAAAATCACCAGTCTTTTCTTCTGCAATGTTTAATTTACCATTAATTCCATACAGTTTGTTTTTCATCTCCAACATTATAGTTTTCATGTCTAGAAGCTTGGTTGGAGTATTTTTAATATTTCTATGTATCTCTACTGGTTCAGTCCTTCCTCGAGCTTTATGTACATAAGGAATACAGTTTTAATAACTGTCTTAATGTCCTTGATTGATTTTTCTCCTCTTTGTGGATCATATTTTCCTGCTTCTTTGAATGCCTGGTTACTTTTAATTGGATGCCAGAAATTGTGAAATTTACTTTATTGGATGACAGAAACTGTGAACTTTACATTGTTAGGTACTAAATATTTTTGTATTTCCATAAATATTTTTGAGGTTTTTTCTGAGCAAATTTATTTGTAAATAGTTTCACCTTTTCAAATCTTGCTTTTAAACCTTTTTAAGCAGATCCAGAACAAACTTCAATCTAGAGACAATTTTGCCCCAATATTGAAACAAAACCTGCCTGCATATTCTACACAATGTCACAAAATTATGAGGTTTTCTTCTCTGTCTGGGTGAACAAGAACTTTCCCTGGCCTTGCCTGATTTCCAGCACATGACCTCTACTCACTTTGAGTGGTTCCTTCTCAGCCTCAGGTAGTGTCCTCTTTCATGGACATGAGCTCATCAGTCCCCAGGTGAAGACTACAGATCTTTGCAGATGTCCAAAGTTATTTCTCTGTTGTAGCTCTCCCCTCTCTGATGTTTTGTCTATAAACTCTAGCCACTACGATGACCTCTCCGGATTCCAACTTCTCCTCAATTCAAGGACACCTCTATGCTTCACATGGGTTCCCCTCTCTGCACCCACAATCTGGAAAAAGGATAAGCAGTAAGCTGGGGCAGTTTTAGGTCTTACCTCATTTGTTTCTTGTCTCTCAGGAATCACGGACTTCCTTGTCTGACATCCAATTGTCCTGAAAATTGGTGTTTAATATATTTTGCTCAGTTGTTTCAGGTAGAAGAGTATACCTTGTCCCTGTTACTCCATCTTTGAAAGTATGGAATTTTGGATTTGCTTTTCTTTCATATATATCCTTTTAAAGATAAGAGTCTGTTCTTTTGTTCTTTTCTCCCCACACTTGTTGCTCTTTACAAGTTCTGTTGCTTCATTGCATATACACATTGTAAAACCCTCTGAGTTGGTAAGAGTAAGTTAACTCAGGGTCTCCACAGGCAGAATCCAATGTCAGGTTTGTTTTTGTTTTTGTTGTTGTTTTAGAGTAAGTCAAATCAGGGGGCCACAAGCAGAATCCAGTGTCAGGTTTGTTTTTATTTTTTATTTTTTTATTATTATTATTATTTTATGAACTAGTTACTCCTGTCACTCTCTTCCACTATAAAAGGGCAAGATCCAATGGCAAACAGGTACACACTTTTGTCGCCTTGAGTGTCTCTTAGTTTTAAAATAGGCTGAGGTTCTAAGTATTAAAATGACCCACAATAAGAGCTGCAATAATTAAGATTATGACTTGTTATACCAACCGACATATGACAAACTTAGAAAAACTATATATCATTTACAATGACAAGAGAGGAAAGAGGAGCACAGGAAACAGAAACTCCAAGAATAATTCAGGAGACATTGCAAGGTTCCAAAAAGTAAAGCCACAAAAAATTTTACGCACTGTCCTCGGACTTAAATAGAGACACAGTAGTCTCTCCCTAGTAGTAGAAATTATAACTTAAAACTCAAAATGGGACTTATTACAGATTTTAATGTATCAATTAAGAAAGATAGAGATAATTTTTTAAATCCAAGCCATAACAATTTGCTATGAAACAGTGAAAGGCATGTCACTCCAAGATTACTCAGTTTTCTTTTGCTTTGAAAACTATAGGGCAGGCGAAGTGAAAGATTTCCAAACAATGTATTTCTTCAAAAATGTGGAATATTCTGCAGAAAATAAATATTAAAATAGTAATTAAATGAAGTCATCTAAGATAACTTATAAAGGACAAACTACATTTCAGAACAATTGTTAATGCCTGTATGTATGTCTAGTTCCATTTTTAAATTGAACATCTGGAATTCTTAATAACCAAAAACGTTTTGTACTAACATCAAAAAGTCAAGAAAATTAAATTAACTACTTCCCAGAAGAAAACAAAATAATACAGACTTTTATTAAGTGTATTTCTAACGTTTCTCTTCATGTTTGGAGAAAAGCTGCCACATAATTAAAACAATTCTTACCCTATAAAACTGTCTTCCAATCTCAGGTGGTTTAAGTGAACAGGAATACAGAATAAGAAACAGGCCCGTGGCTGGGCGAGGTGGCTCACGGCCTGTAATCCCAGCACTTCGGGAGGCCGAGGTGGGCGGATCACGAGGTCAGCAGATGGAGACGGTCCTGGCTAACAGTACGGTGAAACTCCGTCTCCACTAAAAATACAAAAAATTAGCCGTGCGTGGCGGCGGGCGCCTGTGGTCCCAGCTACTCAGGAGGCTGAGACAAGAGAATGGCGCGAACCCAGGAGGCGGAGCTTGCAGTGAGCCGAGATCGCGCCACTGCGCTCCAGCCTGGGTGACAGAGCTAGATTCCGTCAAAAAAAAAAAAAAAAAAAAAAAAAAAAAAAAAACCAGAAAGAAAGAAAGAGAGAGAGAAAGAAAGAGGCCCACAAGGGGAGTGAAAAGTTAGCTAGCTAAAGCCATGACTATTACTTGACTAAACATAAGTGGAACTTGTTTACTGAACAGCCTGAAGTTAATGTGGGGCTGGGGGGGAAGTCTCCCTTTTTCTCTATTTTCTGCCGTTCATTTCATTCTGTTGAGTCCTCATTCTTAAATACTCTGACAACATCTCAGCCTTTCAGGTAACTTCCTGGTATAAAAGAGTACCTTTACCGATAACTACAACTCACTGTTATTACTAAGTAGTTCAAAACTCTCTAAAATCAAACCTCACTCTCAATTTTTTTCACTCGCTATCAATAGGGATGTATAGTCTGACCTTTCACTCTCTCCATCTCCTCCCTCACCCTCTTTCCTTCTTCTCTTTCTTACAAAATTGGACAGGACAGTAGGCATGGTAATTAATAGTACAGGGGTGACACACAAGCACCTCTCGATTCTATCTTGTGGAGCACACGCTGGTGGTCTTGCTCTCCATTCTAGCAATCAACAGATGCTGGGTTTTTTTATAGGACACATATAGGGTTGTTGTTGTTTGTTTTGATTTGTTCTGAGGTGCCTCACACTTAATTATGGTTGATACTTTACTAATTCACTATTTGTAGAGGATGAAGGAGAGGGTGGGCTGTAATTCTAATGACTTCTTTCTCAGATTCTAACCACGGAAAATCATCCTAGATTTTCTTAAGGTTAGGAGGTGCTCCCCTCCAGCAAGTAGCCCTTTTTGGCAAATTCTTCTTAGGACAGGTATTTCCAGCTATTTCCTCCAGAATGCAGTTCGCTTATAGCAAACTAAGGCATCCTTGCCATTTAAAATGCTAGACGCATTATCTGCTTTCAGTCTTGCAGAATTCTGTCTTCTAGGGTATCTTCAGCACATTTTCATGCAAGTGGGGTGCAAATATTTGTTTCTGTTAGAAGTATATTCATTTTGAAATTAAGGATATTTAAACTTCAGCATCCCTTCCATAAGACTCTTCCAAATCCCTGATGAAGGACTTAGAAATATGTTGATATTGTGAAAGTTTGTAAAATTTGCAAACGTAATATAGAGTTCTTTATATTGTATAAGTTTCAGGACTCACAAATCTTGGATGCTTCTGACAGTCTCTATTCACTTAGGCACACGAAACCCCAACAGCATCAAACACGTGTCAGGTCTCCTAGGAACTCTCACTAGGATTTGTCCTCTTCAATCTTCTATGGGATAAGAATGATGAAATGCCCCAGGACGACAAACTCCCCAATAGGCTGACACATTCTGCATTAATAATTCTTGTCAACATACTTCCACAAATCAAGGCTGGCAATGGGGGTGAATAGTCACTGAAGCAGTTTTTCAATCATTTTTGACAGTCCTACATGAATGTAGCTAGGCACTTTTTACCCAGTAATTTCAGCTTTGGGGCTTCAACCTTTCAATTTAAGACAGCAAGGAATTTTTCATAGAAATGTCTATTATATAAGCATTCATTCACCTGAGACAATGCAAGGGGATATCACTGACTCAGGCTTCCTCCTTCATCCAAAGAGGGCCTCAACTTAAAACTAATGAAAATATGCAGGAAGATAAATTTATTTTATATTTTATTTTATTTTCCTAGGAAAACTTGTTTTTGTTTTTCAAGGCAAAATAGAAACAAAGCACAACATTCACTGTTTATTATAAATGTTCATTGTATCTCAATGAAAAGGAAAACACTGCAAGTTAATTTTGCAGGAGGTAGGACTCTAAGATTTTTAAATTTAAATGTATAATTAATATAGAGCAAGTTAATTTAAAAAAGCATTCACTTGAGAATTAGGTTTAAGGGTAGATAGTTCAAATACAGACACTAAAAAATTAATTTTGTAATAATAGAAGTAAAACAGAATCTGCCAGTGATAGAATCTGTTTCAACACCCAATATGGGTTCTTACCATAAGTAAAATGACCGGTTTATCTCTAAGTTTGTAAAAAGGAAAGTAGATTTTATAAAACAAAATATGTACATACAAATAGGTTAACCAAAAATCAACACTAACTTTTTATTAGTTTGCTTTTTCCAGTGTTGTTCTGGGCAGACTTGGCTTCTGTTTCCTAGAAATGCACTAAACATGTGATTTATTTTCCACTTTTAAAATAAATCACTGATAAATGCTAAATGTGCTTTTGTACTTTCCATCCTTGATTAATCCCTGGTACTTCCAAGTGATCTGTAAATAATGCATGATTTTGAATGATCTCTTGCCAGACTGTTTACAGCAGGCCAAAAGCTACACATTGGATTTTGATAGGCAGTTAACAAAACAGTGCAAAGAAAACAGAAATGAGCAGCTAATGAGCTACTTGGAATGGCAGCTCATGGAGAGGATGTGAGTAAACAAAAGGTATATTTTAACATGTGTTAGTCTCTTCCCTGGCACAATGTAATGAATACACTATTGCTATACTAGCACTACTTATCAGTAGAACATGATGATAATTTTTTATCACACAAAACTTCAAACCGAGTGGTAATACAATGAAAAAAACTGATTGAAGTCACAAGTCTTTTGAATCTTGTTCCAAAACATGAGCCTGTAACATGTTTTTGTTTGTCTGTTTCTCAAGAATCCATTAAAGTCTGCAATTGTCTTTCATTTATCCAAACACCAATGGGTAGGAAAAGTATTCACTGTCATGAAGTAAAGGAAGGAATGAAAAACAGAACCCATAAATGCTATTCTAATTAGGAAACAGTGACAAATTCCCGTAGCAACCAATTTGTCCTGGGATAAATAAGACATTTAGAAATAAAAAATGCACACGTATGCAAGGGGCAAAACTCACTTCTTACAAAACTCTAAAAATTGCATTTCATAAGGAGATCAAAATTAATAAAATGTATTTCTAGTACTTTTTAACTTAATAGGCAGTACCTTGACTTTTTATCACGCCGATCAAAGTTTAAATTGAGACTTTGACTTATAAGAGGCAAGTTAATCTCTGACATTTCCTCATTTACAAACATGGGGAAATAATGCCTAACTCATGGAGATAGTGTGAGTTAAAAAAAAAAGGTGTATTTTAACATGTTTACTGTCTTCCCTGGCACATTGTAATGAATACACTACTGCTGTACTAGCATTACATATCAGTAGAACATGATGATAATTTTTTACCAAAGACCCACTGAAATGAATTATTTTCATTTGATAGGAAAATGTTTTATCTAAGAATGCATGGGCTTACCCTGGAATCCCCTCCACTTAAAAGAAAAAAAAAAGTGAATCAGATTGTTTTATTTGAAAAAGTACTGAATACGGCCGGGCGCGGTGGCTCAAGCCTGTAATTCCAGCACTTTGGGAGGCCAAGACAGGCGGATCACAAGGTCAGGAGATCGAGACCATCCTGGCTAACACGGTGAAACCCCGTCTCTACTAAAAAATACAAAAACCTAGCTGGGCGAGGTGGCGGGCGTCTGTAGTCCCAGCTACTCGGGAGGCTGAGGCAAGAGAATGGCGTGAACCCGGGAGGCGGAGCTTGCAGTGAGCTGAGATCCGGCCACTGCACTCCAGTCTGGGCGACAAAGCGAGACTCTGTCTCAACAAAAAAAAAAAAAAAAAAAGAAAAAGTACTGAATACAAAAACTGTCTCTCTGTTTTTTCCAGAGCAAGACCTGTTCACCTATCACTATTTGAAAAGGCAATTTCATATGACAACAAATATATAAGACAGCAATGCATAGATACCATCCTTACATTTATAAACAAAAAGCACTAGTTTATATATATTATATATATATATATTTAAAAGATACCAAAAGAAGTCATTTGCCTTACTCAGAGCAACTCAAATATGTATATGACACATACATTTCAGAAAAAGTATTTTCCTTTAATTAACTAGATAAATTATCTTATTCACAAAACAGATAAATTCACAAAACAGATAAATTTTACACTTTGTACTTAGGTACAAAGTGTAAAAATGATATGAAATTAAAGCTACTAATTCTAACATAAAATTTTCATCATATAAATTTGAGTTTTCAAAATTGTTCGGGATTTTGCTAATCCAAAAGAATCTATTTGAATAGCTTCATGATATGGCAAATCCACCTCTTATTTTTGATAGGCAGAATTTCAGAGTTCTCACACCCTGTCTCACATAGAAGGGCAGGTAATGTTACTCAAATCATACCATACTGTGTCACTCCTTCAAGCCTTTGCTCTTAGTGCTGGCTAAAATTCTATTCATCGTTTTAAAATTCTAGTGAGATGACATTTCATCTGAATAGGCTACCTTGACCTCAAACTCTCAGAGGCATTTAATCATATTCTTATCTAAATGATCCTTCTGTACTCCACATCCTTCTATTATAAGAATCATAACACAGAGTCTAAATGAATTATATTCTTACCTCTTTTTAGAAAAAAATATGCTAAATTACTTTTTAAATGTGATTTCAATTTTTGGTAGGTTTATTTCACCATACTTCAAATAGGGAATAATTATAGGTTAGTGCAGAGTGTGATTTGACAATGTATCGTAGATGAAGAACCATCTAGTAGAAGGGCATTTTTAATCTATGATGAGATTCAAACTAGAATGTGTTGAAAAGAATGGAAGAAAAGAGCTTCTCATCTGAGCACAGTTAAGGTTACAATAAAATTTGTTGTTTCTGTAATATTTTATGAGGTTTAATGTTTATATCTGCAAAATTAATTGGTAGTTTAAAAAAAAGTTGATGCAGCTTTTCTTTATTTACACCTTAGCCTTATTTCATATTTAAAAAGCAATACAGGTTAACACCAAATCACTAAAACTAATAATTTTAATACTCTTTACCACTATTTTTCCTACTTAAGTTAGCTTTTATGGGAAAAATATTAAATATCTTCATTGTCTTACTTGGACTTTTAAATTATTAAGCTTGAGAAATTTTATATAAAATAATACCTTTTCATTTTATTGCTTTATTAACATAACTTTTAAAACTTGGCTGAGCAAGGATTTCCTTTTTTTCTCGGATTATCCATTCTTTCATCTCATTATTTCTTACTAAGAGAATCTTTTAATTTAATCAAAAAATATGTACAACTAAAACTACTCCATTTTTTAACTCTTCCGGTTGGGGTCAATGGGTAGGAGGAGGTTGTTCTGATCAATGCAATGGAGAGATAATTTCCTAGGCAATGTCCTTTTCTGAATAAAATGGCAGAGTCTCTCCCGGAGAAAGCCCTGTTGGTCCTTAGTTACATCATTTCAGAGTTATAAGCAGAAAGCAGGGGCAACTGTTTTCTGCTTATAATTCTGAAATGATGCCTAGAGATGCAGCAGCCATCTCAATGAACCCAACTAGGAAAAGTAAGCGTTAAAGACGGTAAAGGAGGGTAAGAGAAGCCTGGGCCTTTATATGAAGTCTTCGAGCAGATGGACCAGCCTGACTGCCTGCTGCTGAACATCTCCTTACAGATGAAAAATAAGCACTCAGCTATTTAAGTCATGGTTGGTTGGGTTTTCTACTATTTGCAATCAAATGAATTTCTAACTCATGCAATATTATTTAGAAGAAAATCTACTGCAAGTATAAACCCAGATTTCTGATATAAAGTTATTCTGATTTAAAATTATTTCATTGCAGTTTGCTTTCTAATAAAACATTATTCTTATTCACTCTGTTTTTAAAAATTGATTTATGTAGTCTGTATTGCTTTATATATAGCATCTTAGTCCCCAGTCTCTGCTTCTCATTGATGACGAGAAGTCATGGTAATTAACTTTTGTTATCAAACATTATAAGCCAATATTCTGCTTCATTGCAGATGGTTCATATAATGATTAAGCTACTGAAAAACACTTTCAAAAATGCTATGTAACAAGAACAACAACAACAAAAAGGCCTAAATCAACTAGGAGTTAAACTTACAGTTGTTGATAAAATAAAATCTACAAGGGGTATTGAGAACACTGACTACTATATTTAGGTTCATAGTCTAAGTCAAAGGAACTTAATTAAATGACTGTGGCTCAATCAGTTAAAAGTTTCTCCTCTTATCACTTTATGACATTTTATTGCATTTAAAAATTAAAGGATTAGTTAAACTCTTCTATGATGATCTGGCTGGCAAAGCTAATTGTACAACATATAAATTTTGGAAGTGATCCTCCCAAAATGGCATACAGAAACCCGATTTGCAGTTTGTTCAAGTCACCCTAAATGTGCACTTGTCAACTAAAAAAATTCTGAAACTGAAGAAGACTTCATTTCTGGCACTCACTAAAAAGGTTTTCTTGTAAATATGTTGTAATTTCAAACAATTTCCATTCTTGATTAATGATTTTAGAGAATTTATTTAAGAAATTGGTATATATTACAGATGTTAAAACATTATTAGTCTTCAAAACTGAGTTTAACTTAGAACCCTATGATATTAATGATTTTGATGGCAAAAATGATCATTGCTAATATTTACTGGATGGCCTGGAGTACTAGATAATGTGCTAAGCCCACTAACATGTTTTAATATTGTTAACACCTTAATATTGTTAATTTAATCCTTCCCTTTCCCACTAAAAAAATAAGACTGGTATAATTTCTACCTTCATTTTACGTATGAAGATACCAAGGCCAGGGGAAGTTATTCAACTGACCCAGAATCCCACAAATACTACATGGCATATAGAAACTAAAACTAGGCAATCTGACTCCAGTCTAGACCAAAATTCACCACAGGTGCTAAATCTTCAAACTACTATAGCCCAATCACCTGACATATTTTTAAATTGGCAAGTTTTAAATATCACGTGCTACTTTTTTTTTTTTTTTTTTGAGGCAGAGTCTCACTCCCTCAGGCTGGAGTGCAGTGGCGCGATCTCGGCTCACTACGAGCTCCATCTCCGGATTCATTCCATTCTCCTGCCTCAGCCTCCCGAGTAGCTGGAACTACAGGTGCCCACCACCACGCCAGGCTAATTTTTTTGTATTTTTAGTAAAGACGGGGTTTCACCGTGTTAGCCAGGATGGTCTCAATCTCCTGACCTCGTGATCCGCCCCTCTCGGTCTCCCAAAGTGCTGGGATTACAGGGGTGAGCCACCGCGCCCGGCCTACATTCTTCTACAGGAAATTCAGACAACTCTGTGGATATTGAATTTTTTAACTAAAGGTGGCAAATTTGTTCCAGTGTTTCCAGGAAACAACCACGTAAATTCCCAAAAAGTGAGACCAAGCCTGTGGTATATTTATAGGGAAAAGGTTTATTGTAACTTCACAAAACTTTGAGAAGATATGCTATTTTAGATATCCCCTTTCCAAACTGACATCAATAAAAAGTAGTGCTGACATTTGTATGGCTGCCCAGCATCAGAGCACTAGAGCAAAGTATTGGAAAAATACATAAAGACAAGCATCCAACAAGCAAGTAGATAAAATTAAGACACAAGTTCATTTCTGTAAATAATAAACAATGCCAAGAGTATCAGCAATTTTACTGGCTATAACCACACTATCATTAAGAGTAATGAGATCTAAATGAATAACCAAGAATGTATCTATACTAATACGTATGCAATATGACATAGGATACTAAGGAAATTTTGATATAATCAAAAAAAGAGCTAATGAAATGGAATTGAGTGAAATACTAATAAGAATAATGGGAAAATAATATTTAAGTTATTTTCATTAATCAAAATCATTGTTTTTCACATTATGGAACTTGATAATTTTATAAAATATTTCACTTTATTTAGCAAATTCCAGGATAATATATTATCCATATACTCTAAATAAAAAAAATATTATATATTATAAATTATATGTTATAAACAAAAATAATTATAGTCAAGATGATTATGTGACTTTGGCAACAATAACATGACCAGTAAAGGACAGAACTGGATTCTAACCCAGCATTTTTTCTACTACGACAGCTGACCTCGTAGGTATTAGACTATCCTAAACGCCTTAAAAAGTTAACATCATGTACAACCGCCACACCCTAGAAATTTTCAATCTAAGCAAATTTTTAACGTGAGAAATCATATTGAACATATGATATTCTGTAAACACTAAAAGAAACAGTTTTAAAATAAATTGAATTCATGCCCTCCCTTCTTTCCTTCCTTCCCTCTTTCCTCTCTTTTCTTTCTTTCTCTCTCTCTTTCTTTTTGGACGGAGTTTTGCTATCCTTGCCCAGGTTGGAGTGCAATGGCGCAATCTCGGCTCACCAGAAACCTCGGCCTCCTGGGTTCATGCAATTCCCCTGCCTCAGCCTCCTGAGTAGCTGGGATTACAGGCATGCACCACCACGCCCAGTTAATTTTGTATTTTCTTTTTCTTTTTTTTTTTTTGTAGAGACGGGGTTTCTCCATATTGGTCAGGTTGGCCTCAAACTCCTGACCTCAGGTGATCCTCCCGCCTTGGCTTTCCAAAGTGCTGGGATTACAGGCGTGAGCCGCGGTGCCCAGCCATTTATGCTCTTTTCATAAATTAATATAATTTTCAGGTCACTGTAAGATCTGTCTAGATTACAACAAGTTGATAAAAATGGGAAATTAAGAGTATTGTTAAGATCTAGTAAAATAGAGGTTTTAAATTTTTTTTTTATTTCTATACGTTTTTGAACAGTGCTGCTTGGTTACATGGATAAGTTCTTTAGTGATGATTTCTGGGATTTTGGAACACCCATCACCTTAGCAGTGTACATTGTAACCAATGTGTAGTCTTTTATCCCTCAGTCCCCTCCCACCCTTTCCCTGAGTCCCCAAAGTCCACTGATCATTCTTATGCCATTGCGTCCTCATAACTTAGCTCCCACTGAGTAAAAACATAGGATATTTGGTTTTCTACTCCTGAGTTTGAATCACTTAGAATAATGGTTTCCAATTCCATCCTGGTTGCTGCAAATGCCATTATTTTATTCCTTTTTTTCACTGAGTAGTATTCCATGGTGTGTATATATACATTTTCTTTATCCACTCTTTGATTGATGGTCATTTGGGCTGGTTCTATATTTTTGTGACTGTGAATTGTGCTGCTATAAACATGCATGTGCAAATATCTTTTTCATATAATGACTTCATTTCCTCTGAGTAGATATCCAGTAATGAGATTGCTGGATCAAATAGTAGATCTACTTTTAGTTCTTTAAGGAATCTCCATACTGTTTTCCATAGTGGTTGTACTAGTTTACATTCCCACCAGCAGTGTAAAAGTGTTCCTTTTTCACCACATCCACACCAACATCTATTTTTTTTGATTTTTTGATTATGGCCATTCTTTCAGGAGTAAGGTAGTACTGCTTTGTGGTTTTGATTTGCATTTCCTTAATCATTAGTTATGTTGAGCATTTTTTAATGTGTTTGTTGACCACTTGCATGTCTTCTTTTGAGAATTGTTTATTCATGTCCTCAGACCACTTTTTGATGGGATGGTTTCTTTTTTTCTTCCTAAAACAAGAAACTTGTTTAAGTTTCTTGTAAATTCTGGATATTAGTCCTTTGCCATATGCATAGTTTGCAAAAATTTTCTCCCACTCTGTGACTTGTCTGTTTACTCCACTGATTATTTCTTTTGCTGTGCAGAAGTTTTTTAGTTTAAGTCCCATCTATTTATCTTTGTTTTTGTTGCATTTGCTTTTGGGATAGTGGTCATGAAATCTTTTCCTAAGCCAATGTCTAGAAGGTTTTTTCTAATGTTATCTTCTAGAATTTTTATGGTTTTAGGTCTTAAAGTCCTTGATCCATCCTGAGTTGATTTTTATATAAGGTGAAAGATGAGGATCAAGTTTCATTCTTCTACATGTGGCTTGCCAATTATCCCAGCACCATTTGTTGAATAGAATGTCCTTTCCCCAATTTATGTTTTTGTTTGCTTTGTCAAAGATCAATTGGCTGTATTTGGCTTTATTTCTGGGTTCTCTATTCTGTTCCATTGGTCTATGTGCCTGTTTTTATACCAGTACCAGGTTGTTTTGGCGACTATAACCTGATAGTAAGTATAGTTTGAAGTTGGGTAATGTGACACCTCCAGATTTGTTCTTTTTGCTTAGTCTTGCTTTGGTTATGTGGGCTCTTTTCTGGTTTCATATGAATTTTAGAATTTTTTTTTTCTAGAAGAACTAATAAAATAAAGTCTGATACAGGAAAATTACCAAGTATTTCTAAGAAAGAAACACTGGGAGTAGAACAATGAAAGTTTATGGTTTTAAATAATTAAAGGGGATGGGGAAATGAAAAATGGAAGACAAAATGACACACTGAGCTAGAAAACGTTTCTCAGGATAAATCTGACAGTTATGTGGAGAAGCTATTATTACTACTATATTATTACTACTATTTTCCGGGAACAAAAAAAAAAAAAAGCAAACTTACAAAGAAAAGATATCTTCCCAAAACATCTGGGTAGTTGATGAAGAATGGTGAGATATAAAACATAGAAAGTAGTAGAGGGCATGTCTATAGAAGAGAAGTTTGAAGAAAAAAAAAACAGAACATAACCATCTATTGTTTGACTAGAGAATGACAAGGTTGGAATGTGATCAAAACCAGTAACAATTAGAAAGATATTATTTTCAAACAAACAATAGACTATAGATGATATGATACCAATAAAGTTATATTTCTTGAAGGAGATATTTGAATGTCTAAGAAAATTATTTTTGAAACATGTACCATTAAGGAGCAGAAGAATCTCCCAAGGGAAACACTAAAAGCCCAGGTGAGTCATTAAAATCTCTTCAGAGTAAAGTATTTCTTCATGTCTCAGGTCTGCCTCAAAGGTGTGCGTATATATATATATATATGTATATTTATGTGTGTATATATATATCTTGTATATATACACACATATATAATAAAACATAACATTTTTCTATTTATAAATAATTAAAATAAACATTACATGTATGATAGTAGTATAGAGTTTACTTACACCCATTCCAGTAAGTTTTATTCTCTCAGGCAGTTAAAAAATCTTCATTTTCCCATTGGACATGAGATTACATTGGAGAATGGCAAAGCTAAAGCTAAAAGGCAATAAACCATTCCTATAGTACATAATTGCTGGCACAGTTCCAGGACTTGAAATGTGTAGGGAAGGCATTCTTCAACAGGTTATGCTCTACTCTCACTTTTGCTCGCTCACTGCATGGGCAGGAAATGTTTAATAACTTAGGCTGACCTTGGCGACACATCAAAAGAAAATTCTCGAGCTGTAGGAGAAGTGCACTTATCTATACCTTTCTCTCCCTGAATCAGTTTAAATGCATTTTGTTAAAAAAAAAAAAATAGGGCAGAATTTATCTATAGTCAGCACTTACTGAACTAAGCTATTCTAATAATAGCATAAATAAAATAATAATAACCATGATTATATTTTAATGGTCCTTGATTAACCTTAAGTGTGTGCATCAGAAGCCAGAAGGCATACACAGACACACACCCACAACAACACTGTGTAATCTCAGATCTTCTTGGTGTTTATTAATGGGACATTGTCACCATAAGACTAATTTCTGTAACTATAACATTCATCATTTTATCTTCACACAAAGCATAAATCTAATTTAACACATATCAAGTTTCTGATATTTTATTTTTTCTTCACAGTCATTCTTTTCTTTGTCAAAGAATTCTGAAAGACAAACGGTGCATGATTCAACAGTGCTCTCTAGAATTTAATTTTAAATTATGAAATACAAATGTATAATTGGGTGATTCAAATGCTTTCACAGATTTCCTGTTAAAAAGCTTTTTAGAAATCTAATTATAATTTGGAATTATAATTTAAGCTATAAATTGTAATTTATTTTTCATATCACTCTGAAGGATTTTTAAAAGACTATGTTTTGAACACAAACTAATTCTAGGTAGCTAAATACTCTCCTAAAAATAAACTTTTGTAATTTTTTTACTTGTAAAAATAATAATTTGGACAATTTATTTTTACTGAAATACTGAGCATATTTAATCTAGTTTTTAAATGTACTTATCCCATTAATGTAAAGCATTTTTTACAAAGCTAAATGAATTCAAACTAGATTCACTTATCCTCTCACAAAAGGGACAAAATGAACACAGAACATAATAAAATGAGAAAGACAATCTTATGTATACTATTGTTACTTATTTTACATATTATTACCCAAAGGCCTTCAATACAAATGTGATCCCAGCGATCTCCTGCTCAAAAATCTGTGATAGCTTCTTTTTTTGTTTGTTTGTTTTTTGCCTCATAAAGTGAAGGTCTGGCTCTCTCAGCTATCCACAACCTACTCCCAATACATTTCTAGTTTACACCTTACTGTTTAATCTTATTCCTCTTCATATATCTCACCCTGCAGTCCAAACCTGAATTTAGAAACTCTTCCATTATATATTTCCTGCTTTTATTTTATCTTTTTATTTTTGAGACAGTATCTCATTCTGTTGCCCAGGATGGAGTGCAGTGGCACCATCACAGCTCACTGCAGCCTTGACTTCCCAGACTCATGCAATGCTCTCATCTCAGTCGCCTCTGTAGCTGGGATCACAGGCACATGCCACCACACCCAGCTATTATTTTTGTAATTTTTGCAGATAAAGGGTCTTCTTCTATTGCCCAGGTTGGTCTTGAATTCCTGGGCTCAAGTAATCGAACTGCCTCAGCCTCCCACAGTGCTGCGAGGAAAGGCATGAGTCACCACGCTCAGCCCATGTCCTGCATTTTCATACCCTAAAACCTGCACTGTTTTACCATCTTAAATGTCTTCCTCTCCATCTTCAAGCATGAAACTTTATCAAGGGAAAAGTTAAATGTTACATACTTTGAGTTTTCAAGTCTTCCCCTATACCCCAGCCAAAAATGGATGCTTCTTGAAACTTCCTCTAGCAATAAATGAATAAATGATCATCTCTCAACTCAATTTCTGCCGTAGTACCCCAATTGTTCTACCCACCTCCAGTTTTGTCCTATTTTACACTGTCTCCAAGGTCAGCCAGTGTGGTTTTTTTCTAAAGCGCAATTGTGATTATGTCATTTTCCTGCTTAAAAACCATCTGTGGCTCCCCCATTGCTGTTTACAATTAAGTGCCCATACGTGACTTAGAAGTGCTATGTTTTCCAGCCTTTACTCTTCCACTAACATCTCCTGAAACACACTTAGCTCACACACACTCTACCTCTAACCATATGAATATCATTCAGTAATTTGAACAGCAAGTTTTTCTCTTCTCTTACACTTGAGGTCTCCGAACTTTCTTCACTCTTCTGATAATCTTCTTTTTCCCCTTCTTTGCCAAATCTCACTCATTCTTCCTCAGCCTAAGTTGTGATCTCATCCATCCCCTAGTAGCATGGTACATTTCCCAATTTACACTACTCATCACTGCCTGTGTACATGTTTTTGTCTCTCACTGGCTTATGAATTACACTGGCTGAGACCCCCGGACTTTCTTATTCAACATTGTGTACTCAGTGTCTGGCACAGTGCTTGATACGTAGTTTGTTTATGCACAGTTACAGACAATATGGCTGTCATAATAGCTACAACTTTTAGTGTATTTGCTGCAAAAAAAAAAAATTCTTTGCAATTTTGTTCAAGAGAAGGCCTACCTATAAACAAAAATCTATTGACTTGCCGTCCTCTCTAGTTAGCTAGGTAACTATCGGATCTGATCTGAAACTTAGACCCTAGAAATAGAAAAGATTATTGACAAATATTAACAAAATATAGTCTTTATGTCATTATAAATTATTTTAAAGTGGGCACGCAAGACATGCATTTAAATAACTGAAACATTATTGGTAATGGGAAGAACGCTGGAATAAGAATCAAAGCACGAAAACATATTCCAGATCATTCCACCAATGGACTCTGAGAAGACAGACAAGTTGTTTCATCTCAATAATCATAGTTTCCATTTCTGTAAAATGGAGAGTTTTAACTAGATTATCATTAAGATGCATTTTATCTTTATAAAAATTTTATCATTCCAATTCTACTATTTAACTTGATGACAGCTAAGATTTAAAAAATCATAAATGTGCCTTTTTTCCAACTCTCATCGTTTTCTGGTTCCAATAATATTTTGGCTTCCACTATAAAAAAATAAAGAAATATACTTTCCAAAGCTGAACATGTCATGTTAGATTTTACGAAGCATATCCAAGCCAGAGAAGACATATCAAGCAGGTATGATTAAATGATCAATTCAAATAAGAAACAATATTTTAAATGTACTACTGGTCTAGTAGGACTTGGAACCTAGGAGAGCTCTCTGTTACATCTCTTCATTTAGTAACATTTTAGATATATTTAGCAGACAAGACAAATTCAGCTTGTTAGACTGAATTCCAACAATATGCAATTAATTAAAACTGAATTAAAACCAATAGATCAGTGTGCCTCACAGCATGGGACATAGAAAGTTCAAGACCAAAGCCTACCCTCAAGTTTAGAAAACTTGCTTTAAACATTTAAAAGACCTGACCTTTTGCATAAATGATTATTGTAAAGCACTACTGTTCTACAATCTACAGGCTATAAGACATTAAAAATCTTAACTGAATGAATAGAATAAATCACATGAGTTTAACAAAGCTTTGCACAGAATGCAGAAAAATTAAAATGGAGGGTAATGAAGCATATTTTTTAAAAGGCCACTGGGAAAAATGTATAGCAAAGCAAAAATAGAAAAAAAAATCTAGATAACACATGCTAAAACATTTTTAGAGCCGATAATGCTAATCTGAATAAATACACACACACACAAAGAGGCTACATCATTTTCCCTCTACATTCTCTAAGTAGTGCTGCCAAATACAGAAGGATTGAAGCCATTTCTGGGGAACTGCTGAATCAGGAGCATGAGTCAGAAAGTAAACCCTTAGTGAAGAAAAAGTACTAAAATAGTGCTGAAAGCTCATACACATACACGTACGTTCAGTTCATAAGGTCCAAACCTTCTCTAGTCATTAAAGCACTATGCACTCATCCCTTCCTACACTTATCCTCTCATATTCATGTGTGTTTGGGAGAAAATTTTGTTTCCAAGGAACCAGATTTTACCTGTATCTAAATGGTAAGGTATAGCACAGAGTTGGTACTACATGTGAATAAGATGGCTCTGAAATATGAACAGGACATTTTCCAACTTAAATGACAAGGAATCTGAAATGGAAATAGAGTAAAATAAAATTAAGGGCTTAAATTATATTAAAAATTAATTTAGAGTCATATGGAAAATTTGCTTGACAGTAATTTAAGGGAGACTAAGATGTTCTTTCTTCAAAAGGCTTTAAGATCTAATCATCCCTCTAAAATGGTCTAGACATAGCTATTCTCTGAGGTGGGCAGCAGGAATGGATCGGAACTAGAGCTACTCTTAGGCTTATGAGTATATTTTTGACATAAAAGGCTAAACAAATACACCCCATATGTAATCACCACAGTTAATAATATGCTCCAAGGGTAAGTCACCCCTGGACAACAAAGGATTGATGGTCTTCCTTCCTTCCCTCCCTAGCCTGTCCCAAGAGGATATTTTCTCAATATTCTGATGGTACTCTGCTTCCACCATTAATAAATATTAGGATGTTCCAGTTTATAAAATAACGTCATATTATTTTATCTAATTGAACATGTATTTTCAACAATAATAATAACAAGAGCAGCTATGGTTTTCCACTGGAATTTGAGTGCTAAGGTCACTGCTATGAATCGAGTAGGTCAAATAATCTCAGCTCTTTCTCAGACAGAGCCTGGGGCATAGAAATAACAAAGTTAAAACGAATCAAATTGAGGCAATGTCACAGTAGGCCTAGAATGTTTATTTGTCAAGAGAGACTCACTCTATCTGGACCTCAGACCTTATCAACTCATTATCATTACCTCTTAAAAGCCTATTTATATTTAATCATTGTTAATTCTGGAAATTTTTCCCCAGAAAAGGAAGCCCTCAAATAGTTTAGTTTTAATGACTAACAGCCAGGGTTAGCCTCCGTGTAAAACTATGAAAATTGTCATTTTGAACTTTGCTGTAAGCATAATGATATTCTCTCCCATGAAACAGTAAATAATCGCACATGGTGTTCTGGTTTCATGAATGTGTAGCAGTTTCAAGGATCAGAATTCTCTCCATCAGTGAGTGGCACTAACATCCTTGTATGGCATTTATATTACATCTTCACACCATGTTCCACAATAAATATCACATCTTGTTCTTGGTTATGATAATGAATAGTCATGCATTTTAATTCATACTCTTGATTTTCACTGTTTTCTACCCACATTAATTTTCATTTGGCTACATTGATCGGCACAGTCAGAATTAACAACAAAGATTCACCTCCGAAGACTTCAGAAATTTAAAGGGCTATGTTCTCTTCGAGTTTTACCACATGTCAATGGTTTAGGTTAAGTCAAGCTATTGCAGTTGAGTAGTTAATTCAATAAATCCTAGTGGCTTTCCTAGTTGCTAGATGGAGGAGTCCTACACTTTAGTGCTCTTACTAAGAATCATCTGTGTGTTTTTTTAAAAATGCACATTTCCTGGACCACAAACCTCAGACATTTTAACACTGTAAAATCTAGGTGAGGGCCCGCAAGTCAGCATTTTAATAAGAATCCCATGAGATTACGATACAGGGAGTCCCAAGACCTCATCTTGAAAAACTCTGGAAATGAATTACTGTAAATTGTGCAGTTCCTTGTCACTGCACGATGACACATCTTAACCAAAACTGCTTGTCCCCCAACTACAATTTTCCTGTGCTTACATTTAAAAATTAACTAGGTTATCCATAAGGCGTGCTGACTTCCTTTATCCATATAAGTCCTGATCATGACAAATGTAGTGTCAGCCCTATTTCAACCCACTTCACATTAGTATGGTAATTCACACATACCAATCTCCCACATAGCAAATGAAAAATGTCCACCCTAAGATGTTAAAGGCTGTATTAATGAAATTTTCTATAAAACACTGCAATGAAAACCATACAGAAAATAACATATGTGCAAATATCCTTTCCATGTATTTTTGTGATTTCAGCCTTGACAAAAGTAAAGTCAGGAAATGGTGGAATATACCAATCCTAAGTGCAAAAAGACATTTCACTATCAATAGAGTAAACTGCCCAATTAAATTGAGGCAGGCAGTTAGGAAGGCTGAATTAACATTCTCAGACTGCTGAGTAAGGTGGCCATCACAGTTTGCACCGGACTTTCTTGGTTTTAGCACTGAGTTTCACATGTTCTGGAAAACCTTTCAGCCTCAGGCAAACTAAGACAGTTGTCACCTTACTTTATGCTTCAATATTTAAGTATTTTTTTTTAAGTCTGCAGAAAATTTCTACAATTACCTATCAAAATAAAATAATAAAGTAGGATTTTATTTAGGAACTCCTCATAAAAAGTTGCTTTAGATTGAAAAGGAATCTGTGGTCCCAAAAAGTTTGAGTTTTGACCTATGAATTACTTATAAGATATGTCTTAAAGAGAAATAAATTCACAATTAAGAAGCAATGAATAACAAATTAATAACAATGGAAATTACCAGGAGGAGCCTAATTCGAGATGTCCAATCTATACAAATACATGTGTCATTTGTTTTTCCTGATAAGGTAGCAAGTCTTCTAAAACACCAGGAATTAATTTAAAAGGAATCAGCAATCTGGGCAGAAACAGGGAAACTAGAGAGGTAAACACGACACCCCTGACTTAGATTATGGCTATAACAGGAGTGCGGCGCTCTCAGGTTAATGACCCAGAAACTGCAATTAGGAAGGATAAAGAACATTTCCAATGGTCAGTAGAGTCCTACATCACTTACCATAACACTAGGTAGTTTGCTGATCACTGTCTTTTGACAGATCACTAAAAAGTAATGATTAATTACAATTAATAAAGCTAAATATTGTCCAATCATTCAGAGAGGAAAATTACAGGTACACCTCAATTATTCACAAATGGAGCTTCTACTTTATGATATATTCATTAGAAAATTCCTAGCTGTTTTTCACTAATAAGGAAAAGAGTCAATGGCTTGATAGTGCTGTTTTATTTATCATTCTCAATTTATCATTTTTATTTATCTAGGTGTCTTGGCTTTTTAAGTAGCCTACAGAACTTCGGGAGGAAGAATCCTGGGGCCATTTTTCCCTAATCACAAGTAACATCTTGGAAACCAAGGGCTTTTTTTTTTTGTTATTTTAAACAGTCCCAGGTTGTCTGAGCCAGAAAATTTCATGAAGGACCCAATTACCTCTGGTCAAGCCTATTGTAACAGCTTAATAACTGGGCTATCTCCAGTCTCAGCCACACTCAATCCATCCTCCACCTGGAGCCAGAGGCATCTTTCTAGCACACCAATATGATCATAGCATTCTCTTGCTTAAACTCCTTCAAGAGCTTTATGGCCTGTAGAATTAGGTCCAAACTGTTATCCAGGGCTAATTCTAGGCCCATCTCCAGTCAGTTCCCCTAGACTTGTTCTACACTCTCATTATACCAAATTATTTATGACGCCCCTAATAAAATGAATCGTAAGTGCCTGCACTTGTCTCTGGCCAGAAGGCTTAGCTCCCTGTACTCGCCTGTTGAGCTTCTGCTTCACTTTCAGGTTTCAGTTCACACCATGTTCTCAGGAGAGACTTCTCAGACCTCCGTTGGAAGAAATCCATTAGGGACCACTCCTCTAAGTCCCTGCTGTAGCCTAATTTATTCATTTCAGTACACAGTGCTACTACTTGATTTCATTCAGTTCCTTTCTCCCTCTGGACTTCGGACTTTCTCCTTAATCAATCTTATACTATCTTGAACCTAAAATAACATGGGTCACCAACAAACACTTATTGATTAATTTCCTGTAAGAAAAAATTCCACAAGAGTAAGCTTATAAGAGGAAGGCAACTCTATTAAAATCAGTTAAAAATAAAAACAAACAGATCAAGTGTGTTTACTAGGTTCTACCACTTTCCAGGATCTATGGCATATAAAATAGCCATAAACAAGGTCCATAACCAATATCAGAAGTTTATAGTTTATTCAGAGATGTAGCAAAACACTTGAGATAAATATAATATAATTATACACATATACATTAGGAAAACATTTTGATAAAAGTATTCAGACTATTAGAAATATGATTTTGTCTAGTAATGTGCTAATTATACGAGCAATGTATGCATAAGAAGAGTTGCAAGCAAATGACCGATATTAACTGACAATTTGCAAAATAAAATTCATAGCCAATAGAGAGACACAACAATTTCAATCTCACTATTATTAATAATCAAAGAGAAAAAATATTGAAAAAATAAAATAATTATGTCCATTATTAGCAAGGGTATGAGGAAATGGGCACTTGGTAGCAACCCTGAAATATGTATTATGAACCAGCAGATATATGTGGGCCTTTACCCAGAAATTCTACCTGCAGAGAATTTATCTAAAATGGTAAAGTTGGTGACAAGTACATTTAAACTAGGGCCTATAAATATATTTAACCTTATTAAAAATGAAATGCCTCAAGATCCAAAACTAGGAGATAAATAATAAAAAATTGAGATAGATATATAAACTAGCATACAGTAAAGTCATTAAAACTAATGGTGTAGATCAGTAACTTGACATGAAACAGATTAATAATAGATTAAACAATAAAGCCAGTTATAACATGGCACATGTAGCAGAAGTATATCTGAATATAAACCCTGGAAGGTTACTCACAAATGTGTTGACAGTGCAATAGATAAAATTAAGAGTAAAGTCTTTATATTTTGCATATTTGTACATTTTTTCTATAATAAGAATGCATTTAATAGCACTTGCATAGCAAAAGTTGTGTTTTAATAAGGTATTAAATAAAAACTATGGATTAAAGTTGCCCAGGGAAGATTCAACAAATATGTCACTCTTGTGCTATATGAGAAAAGATAGAAATCCTATCCTAGGCAGTGAAAAATGACATGATCACAAATATGGGAGGCAAGAATGAGCATCAGTGTATGAGCAGTACCATAGGAAGGGCAGCCTAATTTTCTCAATAAGAAATGTGTGTGTTTTGATGGAGCAGTCATTAGGGGCTTTGAGCACAAGTATATCAGGAGAGTAGTGCTGTACACAAATTTACCAGGCAGTAGTGTGCTATCTGTATGCAAACAGAGATCCTCCAGGTACTAAATCCATTTCTGAGACAACTACTGCGATTTAGAAGTACCATGATGTGGGCTTAAAAAGGAACAGTTGAATTGAGAGTTATTACTAACAGGGAGTAGCAGCCAGGTACCCTCCCCGCTTGGAGCATTTGTAATTGCTGATACTTCTACCTGGAAAGTTCTACTCTGAGTTATTAGTGTTTGCTTTGCTCAAAATACTGAGTTTCAGCTCAACTATCACCTGTTTACTCAGCCTTCTCTGACCTCCCTACATTCCCAATCCCTCTTGCCTCGCTGCATTTTTTTCCCAAAGCACTTATCATTTTCTAACATTCTAGATGATGCACTTCATTCTGTTTATTGTCTGTATCCCACATAACGTAAGTATCCATACAGGACAGGGATTTTGTTTTGCAAACTGTGTCTCCTGAAGTCTAGAATTGTTTAGCCTACAATACCTGCTCAATAAGCATTTGCTGGATAAACAAATTAATTAAATATAATAAAAAACAGGAGGCTGGGATAAAATAGCTACCATTAATAGATGCAGATTTTCTGAATGAGGATATAATTTGAGGGTATGTCGATGACTTGGTATTTGAACAAGGTGACTTTGAATTAAAATACTGACATTCAAGTGGGAAAAAATGGCCTAGAAATTAAATAACAAATAGAAGATCACAGCTGGGGGGAAGTTTCATAGTTGGAGATAAAAGAAATGATGGGCTTATGGGCACTTTGTGAATTCACTAAAACGAAGGAAATATCTAGACTAGAAAGGAAAAACTAAAAAATATTTACAGGAGAGAGGAGGAGTAAGAAGAGGCAGGGATGTAGGATACATGGAACAAATGAAAAATATAAAGAGAAAGAAAAAAGAGAGAAAGCAGGGAAAATGTAGTGTGTCTGAATTTCAGAAAGAACCTTAAATGTATAAAGGGACAAATAAATAACAGGGTTTTATTTTTTCCAGTATGAAAGAACTGAAAATATTTCAGAGCAAACAGAAAGGAGTCAATGGGATTTTAGATGTCAGGGATGCTAAGAACTGGAGCTGGAGTCATAGGTGGTGGAAAGCAATGCATAAGAAACATTTGTAGCTATAAAAGACATAGTTTTGGAAAAGAATAGACACTTTTCTCCAGACACCAGGAAAGAGAAAGAGAAGCTAACTATGGGAAAAGAATAGAGATAAAGAAATGTATAAAAATTGAAGTGTCACATTCTTTTTAATAGACTAGGTGGAGAGATGACATGCCAAGGCAGGGATGGGACAGCTGGGACTGGGAATGTAGAAAGAGAGAAAAGGTCTAAAATAGATCCCATGGGGAGCAGGCCTGAGAGTACAGAAAAGACAATTAAAAAGACTGCCAAATAGCAGCAGAAACCAGATTGAAGTTTGAAAGCATGGAGTTCTAATGAGCCAAATCTGCAATGCTTTGTTTGCCGCTAGCAGTGCTCTCTCTCCTGGGAGAAGTTGCAAAGAGAGCAAGAGCGAGAGGTAACCTGTTTTGAAATTTGCTAGATGAGCAAAGATGTAAAGCTTAGTAATGAAGAGGCAAAGCTTAAGAGTGAAAATCCAACTCATCTGAAGCAAGGAGGGCAACAAACCTGTGTCTGATCAATGAGGAGCACTTCGAAAAAAGTGGGGAAAGTAACATTTGAGTCCTAGGCTGAAACCTGAAACTTTCAAGGAAATTAGAAAGCTAATTTCTCACTCCCCTCCCCCTACCACTCCTGCTGAGACCACAACAATGGGAATGAGCGAAAACTAAATGAAATGAGAAGATTATTACCACCAGCGCAGTGCTGTGAATGGAGAAATTGGGTAGGGGTGCTAGGGTAGGAGGGTAAAAGAGGGAATACAATTAATACAAAAGTGGTAGCTGTCTAAAATTTTGTGCATTTTTGAGACATCAGAGTGTCTCAGAATGCATTTCCAAGACATTCAGAATGACTAATTTTTAAATTAACTACATGCAACCCACTATGGGTAAAAAGTGGATTTTTTGTTGTTATATACACTTTGAGATTAGTAAATTATTACTCTTTCATATAAATACAGGCTCTGCTTTTTAATGAAATCCTAACACTTCCTATTGGTGCAATAAAACCATCTAGAATGCAGATATGGCCCTTCCTCCTCTCTGACTTCTCACCCCACTCTCCACATGGCTCACTCTGCTACAACCACCTCCACCTTTTTTTTAGTTCCCAGAATAAATCAAGCTCATTCCCAGCTCAGGGCCCTTGCACCAGCTGTTCCACAGCGTCTGCCACGCTCTTCCCCCAGACTGGCCCAGAAGGGCCTTCTGGATAGTCAGGTCTCAGCTTAAGTGTCCCCTCTTCAGACCTTCCCTGACTATTAGCTTAAAGCAGCCTACAGGAACCCTTTATCCCTATCCCATCACCTTGGTTTTGTTGTTTGTTTATTTTTAGACACAGGGTCTCTCTGTGTCGCCCAGGCTCAAGCGATCCTTCCACTTCACCTCCTGAGTATGGTTCCCCACTCCCCAGCAGCACAATGTTATCTGATATTTCCCTTATTTATCTGGGTGTGTACTGTGCCACCTCCTTAGAATATAACCCCCCTGAGGAAAGAAATTCTGTCTGTCCAGGTCACCGCTACATCTCTAGCATCTCACACACTTTCAAGCGCACAACACACATTCAATACATACTTATCTAATACATGAGTGACTGAATGATGAAAAGCTGTTTTTTAATGCTAAATATGATAGAAAGTTACATCAACTAACTTCATTCACAAAGTAGTGAAAAGTTTATTCACAAGATAGTAAGAAGTAAAAACAGTATCCTTGTTCCCTGAAACAATCCCATAAGATCATATTTCTCTTGTTCTAGGCAATACATATTATGAGAAGGTAAAGTTGATTATGAATGAAAGGATAAAGGAAGAAACATCCTTAAAGATGAACCTAAATAAATCTCAGTAAAATTTTAAATGATCAAATGGACATAAAAATGTCTTTGTTATTTTTACCAGGCTCAGGGAGGTCTGGAAATATAGAGAGATTTTATAGAGTTTGAACAGTGTGGGATTTAATTAGTTAGGGCATGCACACAAACAAAATGTCAGATAAATTTTCCACAAAATAAATTCTATAAATTATGAGTAACGTTTTTCTTATTTGTCTTGCTATATTAGATCTAGAAAACAGGCATAATGAAGAGGTTAAGAGGAAGTGGACTTTAAGCTCTTCTCCATAAAAGGCAATCTCTAAATAAGAAATTCAGTCTCCAGCCAAGTTTTCACATTTTCTGTGGAAAGTATTATCTTCCAGCTTATTATTTTTTTAAGGCAGGAGGGAGGAAGTGGTAAAATAACATTTATAATTCTGATAAACAATTTATGTTATAAAACTCTTTATAATCTCATATAGGATATTATGTACTAACCATGATCCTCTGAAAAATAGGTAAAATTTACAAACAACCTGCTTCAGTATTCCCTTAAGATGCCATGTAAGAGCCAAATATCAAAAGAATGAATAAGGATACCACAGACATATCCAAATTGAGAGACATTCCACAAAATGCTTGGCCCAATTTTTCAAGTATATTAAGGTTAAGAAACACAAAATAATGTTGAAGAACGATTTCATCTTTAGACTGTGATTTCATAGAAAAATGCATTCACGCCTAACAAATATATACAGTATTTAGGGAAAAACATAAATGAATGAATGGGTAGCTAGATAGATAAGTAGATAGATCTAATAAAACATGTTTAAGGCTATCAAGTGAAACAAAAATGCATTAATGTCAGTGATGAGAATAGTAATAAGCAATTGGTAAACTATAAGCAGATGTATGAAAGAAAGAACCATATGCCATAAGAAATAAACCAATAAAAATGGCAACATCTGTTTTTAAGCCCTAATACATTACTACTTTAATAAATGAGATGAATCAAAATGGAAATGTAAAGATTTCTTGGACTAAGAGCCTTTATAAATTGGTTATACTTTTTACCAATATATGGTATTTTAAAAAATATTATGATATTCAATTATAAGTTGAAAAAACGGGTGGGAGCTTTAAATCATAAAATAGTATGCAGAAATAAAATTTCATATATAGATTAATACATTAAATCTTTTTTCACTGCCCTTAAAATCGTAATAATAGTGCTTCAGTAACTAATAATAGTGCTTCAGTTTAAAATACTACAAGCAGCTTTGAGGTGGTTATTATATCATCCTCACTTTGAAGAGGAGGAAAAGAAGCTTTAAGAGAGTAGATATGTTGCGCAAATTTCAGATAGGTGTTATGTGACAGACATGCTAAAATTACAATGACTTGCCTCCCTCTGTTCCTTGGACAATACTGACTGTTACGTAATCAAGGATCTTCCACCTTGGTATAAAGCTTGAATTTATCTATAGTATTGCCAGTGCTAATTTCAATATTGCTATAGCTTATACATAATCATTAGCATTACATAATTCAGATGGTACTAGTAGAAAACAATTAAAAGCTAAAATATTTCTTGTCTTCTCAGTACTTGTAGAAAGTGTAGAACTCAAAATACACACACACACACACACATATACATATACATACAATCATATGGATACTACATTATTAATCGCAAACATCCAGTAGGTTCCAGACTAACTAAGAAATGTTTAGGCCCCAAATAATATGCTCATAACTATTGTTTATTTCCTTTGTCAACTTAACTGTCCTCAGACAATAGCAAATGGTATTGGTATTTGGGGCAGACCAATGTAATATTGCATGCTAAGGAAAAACATATAGCACATAGCTATACAGGAGCAGAAAAAGAATACAAATCTCTTTTTGAAATGAAATTTTGGTCAAGGTTCAGCTGGGGAAATCCGCTGACCCACTTCGAAATAAAATGCTGCTTTAGCACACACAGCATACACAGATACACACACAGGGAATTTTCCACTGAGGTTGCACATAGCGGATATCAAAGCTCTATCAATGACACCCCAAATCACCATCCCCAAGGCCAGAATATGCATGCTGATTTCAGGCTGCTCACTAATTACCCTACATTTTTTGAGCCTTAAATCTTTAAAGAAAAATCATGATGATAAGAAAGCCAAGTTTGTAATTATAATAGAACATCATAATCATTTACAAGAAGTCAACTCACTTTTTTTTTTACAGTGAGTGTTCCTGAGTTAATATTATGTATGTAACCATCAACACAGTACATTTTAATTTTCAAAACGGTATCAATTTAATGTTACAAATAAATAAAAGGCAAATCATTACTTTCACTATTGTAAACTCTGAGTCATTTCGCCCAATTCATGACAAGTATTGTGCATATCATATAATGTCATTATGGTATAAAGAAACTTTATGGCATATCTGTTTTTACTCACCAGTTGTTTCCACAATGCCTTCTAGGATGACGACAATCTCGAACTGTTCAGTTTGCATGCTTCGCTGGGATAGGTCATAAAAGGGGCTTTTGGCATCGATCACGTGGCAAATTGTGAGGGGGGACACAAGAAAAAGTTGATCTGCCCCTGTACTAAAACCTACATCCAGTTCAAGTTGGTCAAGGGGAAGGAACTCACCCTCAGGTGTCTGCCGAGACTAGACAAGCACACAGAAAAAGAGAAGAAATCACCACTTGTACTGAAAATTTCAAGGCAGCCCAACAGTAATTTACATCATTGCCAACATTCTGCACTATCAATCATCTGCAACAAAATCCAAACAAATCATTATGCAACTATGTTCTAGCAAATGGGCCGAAATCCCACATAGCTCATGGGGAACATACATGCATTATTTATAATACACAACTTGCTATAATTACCATTCCCTAACTCATGAGCTTTGGAGAAATGCCTGGTCCAACAATGGTTGTTAGCACAAACTGTGGAACTGAGTGTGCATGTGCTGCTGCTTGACAGCAATCACTGCAGGATAACTCATTGCATGCCAGATATTTTTTTTTCTCGACAAAGCAAATAAGTAAGTAGGCAATTTTATGGAGTGTGTTAAAGCTGACAAAGATTGACCATCATTTAGAGAGAGATTTATTGATTACTGAAAATCAAAACACAACAATTTATTTTTCAGACTTTCGAAAAGTAACAAACATATAAAATGGAACAGAAGAGTGAAGATGTTCTCATATTAAGCTCTGTTATGTACACAAGAGCTTACATAATAAAAATAAATGGCAGATGTTGTTAGCTAATGGTTTTCAAACTCCTAATAATAAACTACATTATAAATATTTGCTTCTCTGTCATTCCATGAGTTTTAAAACACAGTGAAAAAACTGCACTAAATTGAACTTTCTTTAATCAAAATGCAATTTCGAAAAGCTATACCAGAGAAACATAATTTAATAAAATGTTTCTAAGGTAGTGACATTCAGTTTCAGTATAAATCACTCTGATTAAGTAAATTGGGTTCATGCTAGGACTCTATGAGAAAATTTAATATGACTATTAAAAATTAGCAAACTATGAGAGTAAAATTACTCATCTTCATTTTCTCTTTGTTTTCCATATCTGTCACATAAAATAATCATGCACAAGCAAACATATGCATTTAATTTATGTAATTATGGGGTGAAATAAAGGCTAGGTAGTTAGGAATTAAATACAGAAAAAATGGGGGGAAGGTGGAGCATGCTGCTGGTCAAATGGGACTTGGATGAATCCAATATATTTTAACAGATTCCATGTAAAACAAATTTAATAACAAAACAATCTATAAGACTGGTCTGCCCAATGAAATTATAGTTTGAAGACAAAATTCTTACTCTCAGAGTTCCAAAAAAAAAAATGCATTGACTTTTTATGTGGAGTAAGTGAGTCTGAAAACACTGAGAAATGTGGCTTAGCAACATGTCCTTTGTGGCAAAACAGAACGAAGGGTTCCAAATTGGTGGTGCTTTATTATGGCAGCAATGGTTACAAAGAGTTTCAACAGGAGAATTAGTCAACTGGAGAGGCTACTTTGTAGTTAGAAATATTCAGGGATACTATTTGTGTAGACAAAATCCTAATGAAAGGAAGACTATTTTTCTTCTGTAACTTGTGTGTAGCTGAAAAAAGAAGACTATGAAAAAAACGATTACTGACAAACAAATAAAAGAGCCCATTGAAAAATCTGACGCTGCAAAAATTAAGACAGCAGCTCTAGCAACCAATGTTGGAGAAAACTAGGCGTGTCCAAGACATCCTGAAAATGCTCCCAAAAGAGCTTTTTTGAGTCACCTGTTTTTCTAAATCTATTCTCAAATTAGTAAAATATAAATGAGACCAACATCTTTCCAACTACATGGCTGTATAACAAGTATTGATTAATATAACAAAATAAATGCCAAACACAAAACAAAATTAAAGCAGCAAAAACAAAAACCTTGTGTCATTTTTCTCTCACCTACTAAGAAACAGGTGCTATATAAACACAAGGTGGTATTCTGATGTGTATAATTAATTTGGGTCTTTTTGCTGATCATTCTAAGTTCTGCTTTTCCTGAACTACATGGCATTGTTGACAATAATAATTCTTTTAGAAACTAAATCTCCCATTTATTCTAAAGTTAATTTTCCCCAAAGAAGATATATTTTCCCAAGTATTATATATGTACACAAATACTAAAATCTGTCTTCCTTTTTCATACATTTGTTATTTATACCTGTGCCTCATTCTAAAAGGCTTTAGAGTAAGCTATTAAATTTTGTATTCCCTAATCACTTAACAACCCATGGATATAAGTGGCCTAGAAACAGGCAGGCTATCAGGAGGATGACAACTTGGAATAAGAAATACTTTATTTTTACCAAAGTAAAAATGTTCACTCGGACATAAGTAATTTTGGCTTAAATATGCATAGATCTGTTCCATTCAGACTTAATATACCTTCTGATTTTAAATATTTGCTCTATACACTCAAAATTACACCTGTACTCAAAATTACCCTATCCCCACCCTCCCACCGCAAATACTTTATATCCTATCCAGGTCTTCCTATTATATGACACTTTGGGAAACATGCTTTCAATGTTTATATATTTTTCAGATAAGTGAAATTCTTTACATATGTATTGAATTATTTACATATGTATCCAGTGGATACTATATGACTTAACCTTTCTTAAAATGACAAAGATGCTACACATATTCACAATTTTATTGCCCAGTTCCTTCTTCCTTTATATTAGGTCACCAAATATTTCAACTATTAATACGTTCACTTCCCTGATTTTCTTTCTTCCTTGACTTTGTAGTACACTGAGGAGCTTCTTAATCCCTGAAATTCCATAGACTTTGGCTCAGGTCAAAAGTGAAGGGTGTGGTTATAATGTGGCAGGTGCCTGGAATACTATAGTTGTTTGAAGTCTGAGCTTCTGACTACAGCCAAGTTATCTTAGCAGGATTTAGTCACATGCTTTTGATGCTCTCAAAACCTACACATGCTTACCAAATACATTTTCAGAAGCACATACATTCTGCTTTAGGCTTCTAAATAATTCTAAGATTATTTAGGCTTCTAAATAATCTAGGCTGCCCTAATTCTGGTGCAATTCTGGGGATTTGCAGGAGGAGAAAAAAAAAAAAAAAGCCTGTGTCTTAGTTTTATTTTATTTATTTATTTATTTATTTATTTATTTATTTATTTATTTTTTGAGATGGAGTCTCACTCTGTCGCCCAGGTTTGAGTGCAGTGGCCGGATCTCAGCTCACTGCAAGCTGCGCCTCCCGGGTTTACGCCATTCTCCTGCCTCAGCCTCCCGAGTAGCTGGGACTACAGGCGCCCGCCACCTCGCCCGGCTAGTTTTTTGTATTTTTAAGTAGAGACGGGGTTTCACCGTGTTAGCCAGGATGGTCTCCATCTCCTGACCTTGTGATCTGCCCGTCTCGGCCTCCCAAAGTGCTGGGATTACAGGCTTGAGCCACCACGCCCGGCCTGTGTCTTAGTTTTAAATCTCAACTTGTATAAGAGGAGTGAGAGAGTGTTTGAATGTTTGTTCAAGGAACTGTGATAAACACATGTATATGAAAGTGAAAGAAAAAATAAAGGTGAGTTATGTATGTGTCTTTATAAAATCAATTTTCTTCTGTAACTTGAGTATATAATAAATTGGCACCACTGATATTCCATCAGTTTCATATTATTTAGCGATTAACTACCATATTTCACTCAAAAATATTTGATAATAAGCAGAATATTTTGAGATAAAAACCAATTTAACCTTTCTTCATTGTGTCATATTAAGCATTACAAGAAACCTTCCATTGATAGAGCAATTTGTTGATGATGCAGTTATCTCCTTTAGCTCAATAAACTTTCTAACTCCCAAGGAAACATAGAACCGGGATCATTTTCTAGATACAAATGTATAAATTGATATGGTCTAGATCAACAATAATTTAAATTATTTTCAAATTCAAAGTGATTGCTAAAATTTAAGATTTATGCAGTAAATTATTTAAATTTCTAAAAAGGTTGATTACTAAGTTTAACTTTTAGTTTATAAGAAAATTATTTAGAATCCCAAGAACTGTGGAATAAATAAGGAAGAAAGAAGTTTAAAGAAAGTGAATAAAAATTATTAATTCTTAAAAATTTAGAAGATAATTTGAAAAAACTATGGCTTGAGAATGACTTCCATACAACTTCTCCTTTCAATTTTATAGAATCTTGGGAAGGAAATAAAGGTCCTTCCACCATTTTAGTATATCTTGTTGACTGCATTACAAAAAATTCTGGGAGTTATAAAAGTTGAAGAAATCTAGAGCTTAAAATTTATTTAAATAAATTAATTGTTTAAATTAACTGTCCAAAAAGTTATGTGAACATTAAGCATTTTTCAATAATTCTGTAAAATTTTGGTTGTGGCAATAATTTTGAAGTTACTTGTAATATATATATCATTTAATAATAATATTTCAATTCTTCACATTTTTATTATATGTAAATACCTTATGTGTAGAATTTAAGTGTTGTGCCACATTTTATAGTCATTTATACTAATTTCAAAGAAGCAATTCAAGTCAAAGGCCTTTGAACTTCCTTAGAGCCCCAAAAGAGGCCTACAAGATAATCAACTACAATTCTCACTATAGGTGGAAAAAGAACCAAAAGTCACAGGTGCCTAGAAGGGATCATCATTGTCATGTACTTTGCAGATAAACAGTCTTCATATTACAGAGGGCAACTGTTAAGTGCTTATTCAAAGACAGACAGACACTCACATACATATACATACATGATTCTAGAATACACATTTAGCACTGCCCTGGCACAAGCAGATCCACATTTGGCCCCTCCCTTCTGGTGGATATGTGGCCAAGTGTCCACATTCATTTGACAAGGCCACATTTCACCAATGCCATTCGTATCTTTGCTCCCTTTCTCTCTCCCATCTCTCTAATGTGTAACTATGTTCTTTCCTACCTTGGAGTGAGGCTTAAGGAATTCTGAATAGCACATTAAATCACTACTGCCCTACACTATAGATTTATCTCTATCATATTCTAAAGTTTGATCCATGCCTCACCACATTTCACAAGTCCTTGCTGGAAAAGGGCCCACAGGGCCAGTGGTCTGGGAAGGCAAGCAAAGGAGGCTAAGACAGAGAAAGCAGGCCATTCTTGCCTACCACCTCCCCACAATTTTATCTGTAATTTCACTTATCCTCTTTATACCTGTAATATGTATTTATGTGTGTGTGTGCGTGTATGTGTGCATGCTGAATATATGCTGCAGTCATAAAAAAAAATTACATGGAATGAGGTCAGAGTAATATCTGGAAACTAACGTTGGGAAATGGCCCAAATGCAGGTACCAGGATCAGGGACAAAAGCACCTTGTGACACAAAGCAGTTAGGGCAATGGCTTTGGTGCCCAGACCAAAATTTAAGTAGTCAGGTGGAGGGGAATGCAGACCTAGAATTTTATTGGCATTGTCTACAATTACATTGTACATTTATTTGGACTCCTTAAGCTTGAAATTACATGAATAGTAGGTGGAAAACTATGACCCAATGTCAAGTCCAAAATAAGGATTTTTAATGCTGAGTCAGTTAACCCACAAAAATGTGTTCAATTTTATGAAAAGAACATTTCTTATATAATGCAATGTAATTTATCTTATAATAGATTATGTGAGACTTTCATACCATTCAAATGAAAGAGCAGCTTTCTAATTCTTTGAGGGCCTTTGTGGCATTTATTATAACTGAGGACAGGCTTTGTAACCCTACCGCACATTTCCTCCTACTCGCCAAACACCTTCCAATCTATCAAGTGCTTTTTCCTGCTTCTCTTTATCATTTGTCTTACCTACTGCTGTTTATTTGTGGGTCTTTATGCCCCTAATTTCTGTTCACTTTTTATTCCCTGAGCACAAGCCACCCTTTACTTTTCAGGAATCATATTAAAAATAAAAAACCAAACCAAACAAAATGTATTACTACTATTTCAAAAAGAATAATAATTATATTTTTAGAAGCCAAGTTCTACACTTATTAAAAGAATTAGTATACTTGTGTCAGAGAAAGAAAAACTGGACTAAATAGGAACTGTGCTAATTTTAAGGATAAAATGAATCTACCTGAACAACTCACCAACCAATATGGGACCTAGCTCCTGAGCATTCTGAGGTACTCAGCTTTAGACCTCTTGAGTATTTTTACTAATGGCTTAGATGATATTCAGAAGAACAGGGCTTTTACAAATATAGCTATTCATTTGTGGATTTTATTTTTGGAAAGGGAGGTAAATAATTGTCTCATGATTAAAAATAAAGTTCAAATTGGCCATGGTCAATTGAAGAGTCAGTTATAAAATTAAGATCATACTGAGTCAAAAACATAATCACATTTCATTGCAAGATATAAAATGAAAGCAAACCTATAAATATATGAGAAAACTGCAGGAATCCTGTGATTCAGGAATCGTGGTTAGATTAGCAAAATGTTAGGACATATGAGGAGGATAAAGAGCTTAATGGTTTTTCAGACCACCATATTTTATTTGCATCTGCACTTGATAATAGTCATATGGAGAAACAAGACAATATCCAATTTGGAATATATATATAAATATATACATATATATATGTGGAGGATAAAAGAAGGTGAGCACAAAAATAACGTATGTGATGTTAGAAGAGGAAAGGAATGTACTCTATTACCTTTTGACAAGTGAAAGTTAAGGACTGCATAGC
Source organism: Macaca mulatta (assembly GCF_049350105.2). Lineage (NCBI taxonomy): Eukaryota > Metazoa > Chordata > Mammalia > Primates > Cercopithecidae > Macaca > Macaca mulatta. Next base: position 59,599,460 of record NC_133417.1, on the reverse strand, counting down.
TGACCTCTTAGGAAAGAAAGAGGATGCCTATTGGCAATAAATAGAACTACAAGGAAGTAACATTATGCTTGCAGAAAATTAATCCTTATCTTTTTGTTTCAAAATATGAATGCAATCATAGTTTATTTTATGTTTATATAAAAAATGTGTGCTGACTGGATGAATATAACCATATACATGATGGCACTGAGATAATAAATTTGTAATTTATTGAACAGTGTATCAAAGAATAGTAATTAATTCTTGCCCTAACAAGTTGTATGCCTAGGTCTATTAACCATTATTGTTAGATTGGTAGAAAGGAGTAAGTAAGACTTCCAAATCCTTTAAACCCAGCACTAAACTATAGGGTTCAACATTACAACTACTGGTCTCAACTCCTTAATCCAGGCATTTTAATAAAAACTTTCAATTGGATGACATAGTAACTTACCACAGCCATGATACTAGCTAGTCCCTATTTTCTGGGTAAAGCCAAAAAAGAAAAGACAGCTAAAATAAATGGAAAATTCAAGTAAAAATTCAGTATGGGGAGGAGAGGAAGAAAGAATATTCATCTTAAAAGAGCTGTCTATAGCTATATTTATAGTTCAATCACAGATTTTAATGAGGAACTTCACACTATAGCCTTTGATTTTTATTTAATCTACTTTCTTTTTTTATGAGTAGAAAAAGGACTGACCCCTCCAGGCATAAAGTTGAAAGATCTATATTTGACTACTGAAAGAAATTTTAGTGTTTGTAAGGCTGGACGACAGGAATAGAGGTGAGATAAAATGTGCTTTCAAATAAGTGAAATGCATAATTAAAAATTAGGCAAAGAAGTTTTACAAAAAAACTTCCATCAAAAGTTAGGCATTTGAAAACTATTATGCATGAGAAATTTCATAACAGAAAGCATTAGAAAGCCATGCCCATGTTCTTATTGTCTCCCCAAGAATCAAAAAGTGCTTTCTAATTATTAAATAGAACTGCTGCATTTATCTAAAGAAGCTTTTATTTAGCAAATAAGAAAACAGCAATAGAAAAATTAGTAAATTAAATTAGGTAATAGGAAAAGCATACATGCACTATCGTTACTAGCATTAAATATTATACTGGATTTTGTTGCCTTAAAAATTCTACACATTCTGCATTAAAGACACATAAATTTTGCATTTAAATTGTTAAATAGAAGTTTAAAGGGGGAACTGTGTGTACATTTAATAATAATAATGCATAAAACTGATAGGGACATATTATTACTTCAAGATTTTGGTATAGTTTCTCTTTAAAAATAGAGTTGACTGTTTTAGGTCACTTAATCTCAGTCCCTAAGAGAAAATGAGAACAACTTGTTAAAGGCAAATCTCCCCTCTAATTTTGCTGAATGTTATTATTTCCCCAATAAAACATGACTCCTTTTTAATGAAGTCTGAGGAATAACAAGAGCTACAATAATTCATTTAAATTACCATGGCTACAGGAAATATTAACTTTGAACAAATTACACTAACTGGCTAGTTGAAAAGTTACCCACGGATCAACTCTTTCTCTTTACAAAAAACAGGGGAGAATTTCACCATCATTGTGTTTAGATATAAATTGATGCCACAGGTAAATCGTGTTTACATCTAGCACTGACATCTTCCTAACGAATCGAAAGTAAAAGACTTTATAAGAATAATATATGTATTATTTTAATTAGATGTTTTTATCACCTTGTGTTAATATAGCACCTTGCTCCAAATTTGTCGACAGTATAAATCTTTCATCTTTTTAATTAGCATACTCTTTATGGTATATGTGGTACATTCCTTAGGCAGAAAAATTATAATCCGTACTCTGCACCAGTGTAGAGACTGGGTGCCTCAGAATCATCGTACCTTTGTATCAAGAAAAGAAACAAAAACTAACATATGGGTTAACTCTAATTATGACTGGCTTTGCTGAAATAAAATGTCATAAAATCTATAAACATCAATAATATTTTGTCTAGAGAAGACATCTGTAATAAATAACCTTATATGTTTAAAAAACTAGAGAATGACTATAAATAACCTTTAATGTCTAATTTTCAATTTCCATTACATCAATTAATATGGTAAACTACTCTTCAGCAAGTTTCAAAGTGATTCATAAACATGGATTGCTTGAACAGAAACCTTGCCACTATAGTAACAAAGTATTTCTATCTGTCTAGTAGGCCTAACCTAAAGAAACAGGTGCTATATTGTGGTCTATGCAAAGATACAGACATATACAGTTACCATTGTAATAACATATCTACAACACAACTGCTCAGCTTGATCTGACAAACTGCTTGGTTCAAACAGTGGTCAATAACAATACACTAAGTTAAATTTTGTATGCAGTTCATTGAAATTAATTATATATGAATATGATCTACCCAAATTATTTATTCATAGTTACCTTAACGAACACTTACATCAGAACCAGGTTGATAATTTTCCATCATGGTATACAAAATTTAGTTTATTTACTGTATGTAGCACAGTAAATATGTATATGATATGAAGTGACAGGACAAGTGAACTGCTTTAATTTAAACACTTTACTGAGCAACTTGGTCAAGGATAATTATGTTAACATCTTGTAAATGAATAATGAAAATGACACAAGAGCAAAACTTTTTAAAAGCACATTGGATCCCTTTTAACTACAACATTAAGTTGGGGCTGTGTAAAACAGTATGTACTTGTAGAGTGGAAATTGAAATCTCAAAGGCAAAATCTCAAATATTGATCAGATTTTCATTTTATTAATACTAAATTCAGAATCTGGCTTCAGTTCTCTACACAACCTCAGATAAATATTTTTCATTGTATGAACTATTTATTTAAGGCCATCTTTTTCAATTTATGAACATTTGAAAACTACTAAGACAAATCCCCCTAGGGAAAAAAATGAATTGTAAATTACACAGAGACAAACAACTGGGCTTTAAGTCTCCCTTCCCATACTCTAATTGGATGAGTGTTTAAGAAGGACTTCTCTGGTTTGTGGTGGTGCCCTCTAACGACTAGACGGACCTTGCTTTAATAATCACTCCATGTGCAATTTGTTTTAGCATTTACACCGTTGATGGTAGGAAGCAATCTTCTTTAATGGATACTGAAAGCTTCAAGTGAAATCTGTAATTGACAAAGGCTTCATAGAAACAGGCAATTAAGAACAAAATTAACAAGAGGCCCTACAGGAAAAGCACTCAAGCTTTCAAATAATACTTCTCTAAGAAAATATTTGGTAAAAATAAAAATTTAAAAGAACCAAGTGTAGTTTCTTCCACTTTATTATCTGCTTCCTGTATCTGTTAAAAAGATGGCCATAGAGTTAAAGTCATTGGGTCTAGAGGAGTAATCCGCCTCCAATATTATTAGGTGGAAAATAAATAAATAAATAAATAAATAAATAAATAAATAAAAAAAGCCCATCGTGAAAGTTGAGGCAAGTTCAGCACCTAATTCTTCAAAATAACAGCTGTTAGTTGAGTTCTAGTACCTCACATTGAATGAGGTAGTGTGTCGACAACAAATAAAATCGCTCTGGAGAGCGAAACAACAGAGACAGGAAGGGGAACAGGGCACTAATTGCCCTCATGGCTCCAGGAGCCAACACCAGTCCTCAAGTGTTACTAGTCCAGTAAGTGATACAAGCACATCCGAAATGACGAATATAAACAAGAGCACGAGAGTGAGTGGAAAAGGAACAGAACCGTCAACCGCATTCTTTGCCCAGTCCTCCAACCCCCAACCTCACAAAAGGAAGTTTACCTGTGGCGATAGGTAGAACCAGGGGAGGGGGCCCGGGCTGGTTCTCAGACGAGTTACTCCCCGGGTTTGGGGGACGCAGGTCTCCCGGTGGGGAAGGGGCGGGGAGCACTTACTTTGAGCAGCTTGCAGCGGATCTGCGCGGAGACCATGTGGCTGTTGCGCAGGTTGCCCACCCGGAACATAAGCGTGAGTTTTCCGTCCCTCATGGAGATCACCGCGTGCTCGCTGAACATGAGGGTCTCGGCGCGCTTCTTAGGCTGGGACATCTTGATGAACATGCAGCCGATGAGGAAGGCGTCCACGATGGAGCCCAGGATGGACTGGAAGAGGAAGAGGATGATGCCCTCGGGGCACTTGTCTGTGATGTATCGGTAGCCATAGCCGATGGTGGCCTCGGTCTCAATGAAGAAGAGGAAGGCAGAAGGGAAGTTATAGACATTGGCCACGCAAGGCGTGTAGTTACCGACGTGGGCTTTGTTCAGGTCGCCCCGAGTGTAGGCGATCACCCACCACATGGATGCCATGAAGAGCCAGGCCACGGTGTAGGTGAGAATGAAGATGAAGAGGTTCCAGCGCCACTTGAGGTCCACCAGCGTGGTGAAGAGGTCCGAGAGGTAGCGGCTCGTCTCGCTGCCCAGGTTGCCGTGCTGTACATTGCACCGGCCGTTCTTGTCCACGAACCGCTGCCGCTTCTTCTTGGGCACAAGCTGCTGCTGAGGGTCCTGGCCTGGACCCTGGGGCTGCAAGCCCGAGCCGCTGGACGATGTGGTCACTACCTGGTAATCGTCCCCAAATTTCCTTCGGAGTGCAGACATAATACGAAGGGGCGAGCCAGATTCAAACGCAAAGCGAAGGCGCAGGAGCTGGGCGCTGCAAACTAGCACCAATAAAGAGGTGGGGGCGGGGGAGGAAAGGGGGCGAAGCGAGCGCTCCTGGGTGGGGGGCGCACCCGGCAGGTAGCTGCGGTCTCTGCCCCCTGCAGAAGACGCCTCTCCTTCTCCCCTAGGACGGAGGTTTTCTTGCCAAGGTGAGTCTTAAAAAAGTGTTCTCCCGCACTCAAGGCAGGAGGGATGCAAGGACCAGGAACCCAAGCGCAATTGTGCCTCCAAGCTTCCCGAGGCTCCTCTTTTCTTTCTCCACCACCGGCATCCCGGGTCACCTCTTGACTCCCCACGGCCCTCCTGATTATCCTGCAGTACCCCCAAACTGGCTGCTTAAAATAAATGAGTTGACCAGCGAGCCCCAACCCACCTGCCAACTCGCTGGCTGACTAAGAAGCTGCCTTTACCTGCCTGGACCAGACCCTCCCCCCCCTCCCCGCCGCTCCCCAATCTCCCGCCCCCTGGGACCGCTCCCCGCACCCCCGGCGCACCTGTCTCCTATCTTTTAGCCAAAATCCCGCCCAAAGGCATGTCTGCCGGGTACTGGTGCAACGCCCCCTACCCGCGCCCTCCGGGCTCAGATTCCCGGGTTCCGGACTCCAGAGACCTGTCCGCCTGGCGTCCCCCGACCGCCGAGTTTCCGCGGGCGCCACCGGGGCCCTCCGGCGGACCCTCAAGGGCCCGCAGGCCGCCCCCGCGCTCAGCTGAGACACGGCAGTGCGCGAAGCCTGGGCACTCACCCAGCGGGAGAGGGCAGGAGGCGGCGCAGCGGGCGGTAGCGGCAGCCTGGCCTCGCACTCTGCGCTCACGGCTGTTTTCCTCGTTCCCACTTTTCCTGGTGTACCACGATGGGCGCCAATGCAGGTCCCCCAAGCTCCGCACCTCCCTGAGGGCACCGCGCTGTCCCTGCCAGAAAGATCCTTGGCGCACACACCACAGAATGACTCGAGCGGGGGCTCGTGGGTTCCTTGGCGCTGTGCCCTCCTTCCAGGCGACAGCGGTGCTGCTGGACGGGGTTCGAGCCTTGGACTGCCGGTCAGACTTTCAGGTTAAACAGTAGCGCCGCTCTAGCTTTTCCTCTGCCTCTTCCTTCTTCTGTCCCCCACTCCTTTTCAGCGCCTCGGTGGCCCCGGGTGGAAGATGCGAGGCGCAAGCTGGGGCAGCAGGAATGTGGTGTGTGTGGTGGTGCGTGTGATCAGCTGCAGAGCCGCGCTAGCCCCGCCTGTCCCTGCCTTCCCCCGCTGCTCCACCAGCCTGAATTGCACCTCCGAGCCTCAGTTGAGCCTGCAGTGTCTGGCAGCTCAGGAAAAGCGAGCCCCTCCAATGAGAAGCGGCTCTAAATCTGCTCCCAAACGCCCGCCAACTCTCCTTTCTCGCCCCCTGCATCAGTCAGAAAGCCCCCAGCAAAAAGCAAATGCTGCTCTCTGAAAGAAGAGAAGTACAATATGTCTCTATAACTGGGCACTCGTTTAAACGGATGCCTGGATTTGGGGTTGCATCATAAACAGAGATCCCAACTGGCTCTGAGGTAGGCATATTCAGAACTCAAAGTTGCAGGAAGCAGGAGGGGCCTTAGGATGAGAACAGAAAGGAGAGAGACACTAATAGAAATCCTTTCTGGAAATGACTCTATTAGAAAGGCTCAGAATATCTAGAGTTAATGTGTGCCTGTAATTGAAGGAAGAAGGCTGGATTTTAATGGCCTCAGCCTGGCAGTTAACTTAATGGAGGGGCAAAGTGCAGAAATAGCTAATAGAGTGCCCATGAGTAAATACCAGCTTGTTTACCACATTTCACGTTTGCTTTAAAATGCCATGGTATCTTATGGCATATTTCAGTCAGCCCAGATACATGAAGTTGATTTTGTTGGAAATTCATCAAATCATGGCATTATAAAAGCAAAAGGCTGCTACAAGTTTCCCATGGAAAGGAAAATAAGTACATAATTTACTCTATGCATTCTCTGCCAATAGGTACTCCTCTCTACCTCTCTACTTATAAACCAACTGCAGGAAAGTGCGTGTCAGGTTGTCAGCCATAAGCAGGGGACTCTTTCACTGTTATTTGGTTAAAACATCTATCCTCAGTTACAGATGCTTCTCCTGCCAGTTCGCTGATAAAAGGTCAGTAACTCTCTGTTTGTTCTCTTAAGATTACATAAGAAGGGAAAGTGACACTGTGGGAAGTGGAAACTTCTCTGGTCCTAGAATCATAAGACCTGATTTGAGTCGCATCTGTGCCATTTACAAGCTGTGTGACCTTGAGCAAGTAGCTGAACAACTTTGAGACCTAATTTTCTCCCCTGGAAAATTGGGAGTTTGAACATTTTCCTAGTGTTGGTATGAAAAAAGAGAGTAAATGTGTTTTTTTATTTCTGCTATGAAGAATGTTGTATAGTGGACTATAAAGTTGCAACGAGGCCAAGAAGAGATTACAAATGAGCTTTATGCTGTGAACTAACACCTATATTCTCATCTCATCTCTGACTACTCTCTCCCAAGCTCATTATGCCCTTGGCAGCCTGGCTTCTTTCAATTCCTGATACACACCAGAGCATAGCTCCAGCCCTGGACCTTTGCACTAGATCTGTTCCCTCTACCTGGAAAGTTCTTGCTCTGCCGCTCCATGTTGCTCACTCCTTCACTCATTCAACTCTCAATCTAAATGCATCCTTCTCAGGGAAGCCTTCCCTAGCATCTCAGGTATTCCCATCACATCAACCTTATCTATCTTCCTCATCACGCTCTTTTTTACAGCTACTGTTTTCTTCATTTGTTTGTTGTCTTTCTCTTCCACCATTATCAGTTGTAGAATGTAAGCTATACAAGAGGAAGGACCTTGTCTGTCTTGTTCTCTGCTATGTCTCCAACACCTAGAAGCATATCACATACTAGGTCCACAATAAATATGTATTAGATCAATAACGTGCCAATCTATATCACTGGGAACTACATGCATTGAAACTCTCTGAGTAATATGGAACTAAATAAAAGTAATCATTAAATCAGATCACTTATATGACAATATAAAAAACATGTAAGTTTTTGTTTAAAAAGAGTAATACTTCCTATGCTCATTAGCTTTAGAAATGATAATCAGTTTCCAAGTCTTTTTTATTGTTATTGCTGCAATATCTCTCATAATTTCCCCTCTCTTTAAAAAAATGTCATTACCCTTCTTCAAATTCTCATTTCAAGTTAGGCCCAACTTGAATAACTTTCTTGCCTTTATTCAGTTTTCCTCTCCTTCAAACTGCCCGGGATAGTAGTACTAGATCTCTCGCCTTAAACCATATGTTTAGCATTGCCATAGAAAATAAAAGTTCTCCAGTTATTTCATCTGGAAGATTTTAAAACATTCCCACTTTTTGAAAAACACTTTTTCATGAAAAACCTTTGCCATTTTCTAGCAACCAAATTTGTAAACAAATAAGTTTATACTTCAGGAGACATGGTCTGGTCTAATCCTCTCATTTTACAAGTGAGGAAATTGGGGATAGAAAGGCAAAATAACTTGTTCAATGTCACAGAGTTGATTAAGTGGAAACTGAGATTTGACCACAGAACAATATGACTGTAGAACCTGGATGCGCTGCCATCCCTTACCAGGTAGTGGCAGAGTAAGAAAGGGACTTAGGATTCCTGATTCATAGCGAAGGTCTTCTTCCTTTATAGGCCTAGCTTCTCATGCAGGTGAAATCTAAGATCCTCCAACATATGGCATAATCTAGCTTTCCAAATTATCTCCTGTCTTCCTTTTAATGGGCACTTTGCCCTAGCCAACTTTCACTGTTAGGTATTTCTCAAACGTGCCGTATATTATCTTCATTTGCTCGCTTTTTTTCTCATCACTTAGAATATCTTTTTTCTACACCTGCAAAGTCCAAATAATAGGCACTAGTATGTAAGGAAAGGGAAGGATTTCTTCATGTTTTATTTCAATTGCTATTGCTGTCATAAAGTTTTTCCTTATACTCTCACTAAGAGTAATGCATCCCTCCTCTGAACTCTCATTTCCCTAGATTTGCAATGTGGCATTTTTCACATTCTAACTTGTATTTCAGCTTAGAATTTACCAAGATTCCCTCTGAGCACCCTGAGCATCGACTTCTTAATAATTTGGTACCATCCATTATTCCATGATCCAAACTGACCTTGTGCATGATAAACACTTGATAGAGTTTTAGAGAGAACCAAAATTTATTAAGAGCCTTCTTTAATGTGCCAGGTAATGTGCTTAGAACTTTACAGGTTAGTGTTTATATTATATAGATAGAAAGGCAGTGAAGCAGGAATTCCAAAACACATCTGCTTATTGTCAAGATTTCTATTCTTTTAATGACACAGTCCTGCCAGGGAAATTAAATATTTTTAAGGATGCCGTTGTGTCACACTTTAAATGTGACTGAGGCTTTGACCTATTTGTGACATTGAGTCCAACTCCTTGAAAATGTTCACAGATGAACCAAACTCATCCTTTCCTGTGAGGGCAGCTGCTTCCAGGATGAGGTTCTGGAGGGCAGCCAGCCCCGTGGTGCAGAGGCCAGGCGGATGTGTGGGGAATGGATGATAGAAGGCCTCCTAATCAGGTGCTGTCTGATGAACTGAAGTGAAACACTGCAAGCAGAATGGGTCAAAGGAGAGAGAGGCATACAACTTCAGGCCAAGTCACAAAGCTAGGAATGATCTGGAAAATGTAACTGCAGAATACAAAATCATCTGGAGTCTAACATTTAAAGATAGGGTGGTAGATTACGAGAAAACTACCATACAGTTCATGAGGGTGGGGGGGATCAAAGCTATATTTAACAACCTCGGCTAGGAGCAAGCTACATATTTATTCTGCCTGGAAAGTACTTCTGGCAATGTCTTATTTGCTGTGTCCAAAATTAGTAATATCATGAATAACTATAACTTCAAAAATGAATATGATTCTGTGTTTTATACTAAAAAGGCATGACTTTGTACATGCACTTATCCTATTATGTAACTGAATGGTGTGGGGAAAAGAGTGTATCTAATATGAAAGAAAAAACCTCTGCCCCTGAGAAGTCCAAATTCTAAAAATGACTTAATCGGCCAACTGTGACAAAAGCAAGGCTTTGAACATCTCAGTATCCCTGGAGTCTGTCTTCTCGTCATTCACTTATTGCCACTGTGACATACCACGTGACAGTCTGCATGGCCAGAAATATTAATTACTCTCTGGGAAGATGATATTATACTTAATACTCCTTTACTCCTAATCCTACCATTCTCCAAAAGTACAATGAAGAGATGGGCAGGCCTGGGGATCTAATGCTTTCATACTTCAAAAGGTGACACATTCCCATTGCCACCATAAGTTTTGCTATATCTGGGAAGAGGTCACTCTTTGAAATTCTATATGCAATTTTGGGAAATAGAATGGTGTTCCTTTTTTTTACCCTCCTAAAAAAGAATGCTGAAGTTATTTTCTCTCTTGCCAAAAAGAGAAGAAAAAAACGAGAAGGAGAAATCAGTTTGAGATTTGATTGCGCAGACGTGAGAACAGAGGCATTGCCATACCATGGCAGATGACTCATCCAGCCTTTAATCTTGGCTCCAAACCCTGGCCTCTGCCTGAGGATTCAGAGAAAGGCAATATGCCATTCTAACTTGTAGACCATTTATTTAGCAAGGTTTTCCTGACTTAAACCCTCTCTTTACTGCAAAGCTGTACGTTGGAGTATTCTGATTTATGAAAGAATAAGGACTTTTAAAGTCTTCAAGAGCTCGACATCTGTTTAAAAAGAAATAACTTTTATCAGACCTAAAGTTTTTCTGGCAGGGCTTCACAGAAAAATAACAATTTCCTATTCTCATCTATGTACATGGAAGTTATACCGAGGACGTCTCCCCTGAGAACACCAATGAAGTTGCAAATGTCAAAACGTGTAAGAATTTTGCCTAATTCAGTACAATAAACACTTAATGTGCACAAACTATGTATCTAGCACTATGCCAAGGTTTGTGCAGATCAGAAAGGAAGAAATTATGCCACAAAATATATTATGACAACATGTATTTTTTCAAAATAATAATGAAAATAATAATCAATACAATGTGGTAAGTACCTAAAGGAAGAGGACTGCTTTATTTGCAGTCAGAGGAACTAGTAAGTCCCTTCAGGAAATATGGCTCTGTCTAATGGGAGTTTTCCAAACCTATCAAACTGGGATCACTTACATTTGGTTCAGCATTAAATTCTCTCTGCTCAGACTACTTAATTTTAGAACTCTGAAAATGGATTTTTAATGACAACATTTTTAAGAGGTAAGATTTTTACACAATTAGAATAAAATAAGAAATAATTTGTAACCACATTATAGAACCTTTCAAATATGTATTAAAATTCTAGGAGAAAAATACAAACAGTAGATTTTAGAGGTGGTAAAATTTTCACTCTAATTTTCTGTGTATATATATACAGAAAAGATTGAAATTATTTTTTAATAATTGGAAAACAGTAATACAACTTTTAAACAATGTTTAAAAATATTAAGGCAGATAATAATGTCAACACAGCTTATCTGGGAAGCAGATGCTGAGAGAAAGCTAAGAGGGGAAATTTCTCAGGGTTCAATGCCTAAGAAAGATAAAAGGGGAAAAAAGAAAATGAAGCAGAGACAGCCTTCAACTCTGATGCAGACACCCGTGAAGGGAAAGATGGAGAGGTGTAGGAAGAATTGAGTAGAGAGGGACTCAGACTATGATGTAAATCAGATGTAAGTCAGATAAAGTCTTGGCTAACTCAATCGGGGGCTCCCGAGCCCAGCTTGCCCGTTAGAAGAGTACCACATTGGGAAAAGATGGCCTGGTCCTAATGGCCCACCGAGTTGTCAGTGTCTGGGAGCTGCCCTTGTCAGTCCTTGTCTTCAGCTGAATGCTGCTTCAGATCTGGAAGGGTGCTGTAGCTGGAGGCCGTGAGCTAACTGCATGGCCTCCAGCTGAAGGGCAAGCTCTTCTTGAAGGAAGATCCAGTGGCATATCTCCATGGCTGCCAGACAGAGTAGAGAAATGGAACTTACGGGTATCTCTTCAGAAGTTTTGTTACGAATATCCAGAAATGTTTCTATAATCTAATCAGCTGATTATGAATGTATGCATTAGATTTTAGTTTCGGTGCAATCACATGAATTCCATTTTGTGGAGTGAAGGGTGACAGAGGTATAGGGCATAACCCATAGCCATCCATGCTCATCTTTGTTTTGATTATAATTGGCTAGAAGATATACATGTATCTATGTAACTTCCTCTAGCATCCTCCAGTACGGAGGCGGAGAAGGGAGAAACAGAATAGTTGGACAATAGGATGTACGGGGAATAAGGGAGAAGCCAGAAAGGCAGGAAAGACCCTCAGTGACAAAGGGGTAGGGAACAGAACTCAAACATTTAATGGCAGGTAATACAGGTTAGAGTGGTAAACAGAATGGTGAATATAAAGGGAGAATGGTGAAATGAATTTTCTGAAATTAAATTGCTGTGTTTATAATTTTTAGCCATGCATTAGAATCACCTCAGGACTCCACTCCCAATCAATTATACATCTGGGGGAGGACCAAGGTATCAGTATTTTTCAGAAGCTCCATTGGTGATTCTGACAACACAGCTAGGATTAAGAAACTGATCAATGGGAACGGCATGCCTGTTAGCAGAGGAGCTTCCCTGGGAAATGTCACACACAGAAACACCATCAATCTTCCTTCCTCACTCCTGAGAGCCCTCATTCTTTGGCAGCAGGAACAGCTGAAATTAGTAAACCCTGGTTCCCTGCTCTCTCACAGATCACAAGAGTCCAATGTGTGGATATAAACTTGCATTCATGGGAGGATCTTCCCCTCAGTGGAAAAACAACTGGGAAAAGCAGGACACACTGTACAGTGACTGCAGTTTCATCCAGTGCCACCACCCATGCAGGCATAAATAACGAACATGGATGGGGGAGTCTGGAGCCACTGAATTGTAAAGACCATAAATGTTTAAACTTTTTCTGTTAGTAATATTTCTGCTTTCTGTGTATGTGTGTGTAGAAGTTCTGTCTTTATAATTCCCACCACTACGCATCATACTTCCCAGGAGGAAGGAAGAACACAAAAATTAAAATTCTCACAAAGGCTACCATTAAGCTGGAGGAAGACCACATCACTGTGTGTCCACAAAGATACAGAGCCAAGCCGGGTTCAGCCATGCTGGTCATCTGCTCTATATAATATGATTATTTAGATCTCTAGATAGTGGGTAAAAAACAACTACAGAAAAAAAAAATGCTAGAAACTAGAATGTCATTTTTTACACACTCATTTGTAGAATTCCTCCCAGTTTTTACTCAAGGGAACTTTAAAATATTTTCATTTGAGGAAAGAACTGTTTTGAGTTTACCCTATAAAATGGCCACTAAAACTCATCCACTTTCATGATTACCCAGCCATTCTCAAATCATCTTCATGATTTTCCTGGAAATAACAGAAGAGGCCCTGGGGATGATTTTATTGGTAGAGTGGGAATGTATTAAAATTCTCTACTTCCTTGTTACATGGTCTTTCCTCCACCCTACAAGATGCGTGCTTGTAACTCAAATTTCCATTTGAGTAATTAACAATTATTATTTAAAACTAACCTGAAAATAAAAATTGTATTCAATTCATTCATAGGGAGCATCTACCTATTTATTATTACCACATGTGATGTGTGTCACATCACATAGGTGATGTGACTCTAGAAATATCTTGGCATTCAAATAGCCAATTAAAATATAAAATGTAATGATTTTCAAAAGCTACTCTTTTTCCTTCTCTCATCTCTATCTACTAATTGGAAAATCTATTTGCCAAAGATGATTGACAGAATTTTGAAAATACACAAATTTCTCTATTAAAGAGGGTGAATGGATGTTAGCACTGTATCAGACACATAATATTAAGGAGATACCTATTGTTTAACATTAACATTCTGTGTAGTTAATGTTACAAACAGACATCAAAAAGTGAATAAAACATATCATGAAATTACCAAATAATGAATTAACTTCCTGGATACAAGGAAGGTTCTGTTAGCAAGTTCTTTTTAATAAAAGCAAAGAATGGGGATGTAACAATTAGAGAAATGTGGAAGAAAACATAAGGAAGTTGGGAGAGGGAGGTCAAATCTCACTTTCAGTTATCAGTAAAGTGCACATTCTTTTTTGCATTCTGTGAGGCTGGAGGTGCTGCTGATAAAATGTCCTCACATATTCTGTCAATGTCAGGATGCAAACATCACTAAATAAACCCTCGTGTCAAAATGTCACCTAGTGATTATTTATGCTTCTTGACAACACCAATAAATGACAAGGCTGCCTCTATGTCTGTGAAAGGTTGCATACCAATTGTTATAGGTAACATAGATGAAGTACAAAGTAGTTATCAGAATTCATTTAAACTGTGCTATTAAATTAGATATGTCTGCAATAGCCATCACAGTAAATACTACTGTGATTCTCCTGAAGGAATATTGCCTAAACAATTTAATGCAGGACATTTCCTAATTACCATGCATTTCTGAATCTCTGCTACCATGTAGATACTCACACTGAAAGAGAAGTGTCATTTCTTTTTCTTCTTTAATTTGTCATTGTTTCCCAGTGTTCTTGCTTCTGGGATTGAATTTGGAGTCTACATTTTTTAAGGGTACTGCAATTATTAACGTAGTCTGGGATGATAATGTCTCAGCAAAATGTACAGAACGTGAATAAGATAGTTAACACCTTAGTTGTTCTAATTCTATATTTCTTCCTGTTCCAAATCTACTAATGAGTAATAAGAGATGTAGCACTAATCAATGGAACAAAAGCATGCATTTTGAAAATACTCTATCAACTCCATCAGTAAAATTTGTAAGGTAATTATAAATTTGTTATCAGACATTTTAAATTGTTAAGGTATAATTAATTAAAAGGTATTATTTTATTTGGGATAACCTTCCACTCTGTTAATCATACTAAAACACTTGATGCTCAAAACACAATTCAAAGTCATCTTAATCAGTGTGAACTTCAAGATCTTCTTAAAAATGACCTCTGATACTACCCTGAGATTATTGGAGTGTAAATCCTTGCTTTGTACTTTCTGGCTGTGTGTACTTGGGCAAATGACTAACTTTGCTGTTCTTATATTTTCTCACTGTTAAAATGAAATAGAAATAGCACCTGCCTCTGTGAGGTAGTTTGATAAAAGGATTAAATGAGAAAATCTACATAAAGCATAGTGCCTAAGATCTGTCACACAGTATTTTCAAGATACGTGAAAACACATTCTAAAATTATCATTTCTTGAAAATAAAATCCACATGGAGAACTTCTAATTTGCTAATAAGCCTACAGATGATTTTGTAGCTATAGAAATAAAGTGAAATTAAAGCAATAACTAAGTTCAAAAGAGTTCTGTGTCCTCCCTTCTTTATAACATTCCAGATTTATAAACTGCAAACTATGTTTTCTCAGCTCAACTCAACAGAAATAAGAATGTGCTTGCTTTTTCTCTTTACGTTTTCCTATTTTCCTGTTACTTTTTAAATGTTAGCTGTATCTGAAATTCCACTACTCTGATTTACTATCTCTGGTTTAATAGATACATCAATTCATTCTTATTCATGATATTTTTGCATATTAATGAAAGGGAAAATCCATTTATGACCATATTCCACAACTTAGGAAATCCTTTCCTTTATATAAAGAAGTGGCTTAGCAACCCAACAAAACTGTCACCCCCTCCAACTCTCAACAACTACAAAACTACTACAAGAAGCAAAATAAAACAAAACTTTCCTTAAGTTTTTCCTGTAATGAAATGGTGAAAGACTTGTTCACCAGAACACTTAAGAAGTGAGCCTGGCCAGGCGTGGTGACTCACGCCTGTAATCCCAGCACTTTGGGAGGGCAAGGTGGGCAGATCACCTGAGGGCAGGAGATTGAGACCAGCTGGCCAACATGATGAAACCCCGTCTCTACTATAAAGTACAAAAGTTAGTTGTGGTGGTGGCCACCTGTAATCCCAGCTACTCAGGAGGCTGAGGCAGGAGAATCGCTTGAACCGGGAGGCAGAGGTTGCAGTGAGCTGAGATCACGCCATTGCACTCCAGCCTGGGCAACAGAGTAAAACTCTGTCTCAAAAAAAAAAAAAAAAATGAAGTGAACCTGTCAGACTCTGGGACATTTGACAGCGGATAGAACTGTCTCAGGGGGAGACCTGAAGAACTGCCTTTTACTTCTGAGAGAAAGAAGGATAAGAGGAAGAGAGGAAGAGTTGGAAGAGGTGTCAGCACTAGGAGTGGAGGCCTGTCGCTCTGGTAGGTGACTCTCTCTCATGATAGTTTTCAATATTCACAAAGCTAAACTGTCTCATGATTTTTCTGAAGCCAATGAATTACCTAGACTTCACATTCACCCTGATATGAGGCAAAGCTAAGGCAGTATTTATAGGTACAACAGCTTAAAGATAAGGAGTCACAGGAGGAAATAAACCCTAAAAACTCAAATACCTCTCTTTGAGGGTTTTAGATTGGGTTAGGCCGTAGGTTCAAGTCGAGTTGCAATAGTTCTCTAAGAGACAAGGGGATTCCCAGATGACTCTTGCTTTATAAATTGATTTCAGGGTTTTGTTTGTTGGTTGCTGGTTGTTTGGTTGATTCATTTAGAAATATTTTCCTCACCAAGCCAGAGACCAGACACTGTACCACATCAACTTTTTCACCGTTAACCTTTCACTGTGCTCTATGTAGGTTACAAAATAACACAATAGGAAAAACATTTTGAAATTAAGAGATAAAGGTGACCAGGCTATTAAAATAACTATGCAGATAACAATCTAGCAACACACAGTATTTCAAATAATGACTTTAGAAACTAAGACCACCAAAGATAATAATGCACATTCAAATTGGCGCTATTTAGAGGCAAAATAGCTGTACTATAAAAAGTGTCACGTTACTTCAATTCTACATGCCTTTCAAACAGTATGAAAAACTGTAACTATAGTGTATGCCTCAGCAAAGCAAAGACTGTAGCAGTGATAAATATATTCAATCTCCTGAGAAAAATCTTTACACACATATTTTAGGGCGAGAGAATTTAATTTTCAAAAGTGTATTAGTCCGTTTCACACTGCTATAAGGAACTACCAGAGACTGAGGAATTTATTTAAAAAGTGAGGTTTAACTGACTCATAGTTCTATATGGCTGGGGAAGCCTCAGGAAACTTAACAATTCTGGTGAAAGCAGAAGCAAGCACTTTCTTCACAAGGGGGCAGGAGAGAAAGAGAAACTGCAGGGGAAACTGCCACATGTAAATTATCAGATACCATGAGAACTCCCTCACTATCATGAGATCAGCATGGGGGAAACTGCCCCTATGATCCAATCAACTCCCACCAGTTCCATCCCTCTACATGTGAGGATTACAATTTGAGATGAGATTTGGGTGGAGACACAGAGCCAAACCGTATCAAAAGGCAAGGACACTTAAAAGTAATGTTAGTTTTATGCAACTGTTAACAATGAAAGTTTAGGGAGAAGACAAATTTTACCCTGAAAGTATGTTCTTCTGAATTGCCTGATATTCACCATCTATTTGCAAAAAGTTAGGATTGACTACACTAATACCAGTTACAGCTAATAGCTATCAATGTTGAATAACTTATCACTCTGACCACTTTTTAGCACTGATTCGAGATTGGGAAATAATAAAATTCTTGGAACTTTTCCTTATAAAGGAAGCTCATGAGGGAGAAAAAATAAAACAGATAGAAGCAGAGCTACTGTTGTTGAAGCTGGGGCACAAAACACCACCAACTTGGACCCTTTCTCCTTTCTCATGGTGGCCCCAAGGGAAAGCTAAAGAAACTAAAGGGTTCTGAGGGACAGAGTTCATCCTTTGTCATTTTCTGGAATTCGGTAGATGGAATGGAAGTGGGATTGGGTTGAGGGAGAGATGCCAACTTCATCCCAAACTCTGCTCACTTACGGGATTCTCTTAAATTTGGATGAATGATGAGGCAGACTGCAAAAGTGAATTCCTTGAGGGACTTGAAAATCTCATGAAAGACCTAACTTATCCCCTTGAAGGGAAGAGAGAATAAAGCAGAGAAGCTAGTACCAAAGTCTAATCACACAGGGAAGCGCCTCGTGTTACTTATTTTTTGTTACTTGTAGTTTGAAATATCTGTCATCTAGGCAGTAATGGTCTAATATGATACATGAGTCTTGCAAATGTGCAGATGTTGGAAGGATTGGTGGGATTCTAAATAAAAAGGGAAATGTTTCATTAAGATTTCTGTAAAAAAAAAAAAAAAAAAAAAAAGACAAAGGTTGAGCATAAGCAGCATGTGTTGGTTCCCCTGTGGAAAAGTATAGCAGTGCAGAGGAAAGGGTTGTTTACAAAAAAAAAAAAAAAAAAAACCTGGGTGTCTGAGCATTTGGAATACCCAAAATATGCCTAGCCCAGCTGCTATGTGATGGAATGCACTTGATTTCAGTTTCAAAATGGTAAGAGTGGGAGCGGGGATATTATCACATCTGGAGCATGTGATGCCCAGTAAAGGTAGCTCCACACTTAATTCCTCAGGCAGGACCCAAGAGAAGCCAGAGAACTGGAAGCATACAGAGGTTTCTTCTCTGTGTGGTATATTCCCTTCCCTTAGTGGGCAGAACAGGAAAAAAGTGAAAAAAAGGTTATGTTACTGGACCAGACATCAACTTATATATTAACAATAATGTGTGACCACCAGAAGATTAAAAAAAAAAGTGATGGGCAGTGGAAGTTACATTAACTAAAAAATAAAATGTTGGGATCAAGTGGCAATGAAAAGGAGCTTAGTAATATAGAACGGAATTGCATAACTTTTACTATCTTAAATTTCGAGAAAAGAAATGTTTACATTCCTCCTCTACTCATTGTCACATCCTATCATTGCCCCTTTTGAAATTTTTCAGTCACTTCACATTTTGCTAAGTAGAGAGCCATGATCCACTGCAGTTCACACGTAGCGGGTGCCCTTCCCTCCCAGTTGCCTAACAAGAGAGTGAATGTGTAGATTTCCCCTTCTCTTTGGTAGGGAAAAAAAACCTGGCACAATGTTACAGGCAAATAAAGATGAGAAATTACTGTAGAATCACTGAGGGCAGCTCTGGTTAGATGGATAATACATCTTTAAATCACTGGGAGTTGCTCTCCTTAGTAATGGCTAAGAGGCCATAGCCTTGGTTTGTTAAAGGTTGCGGCCCCACGTGGATGACAGATGGGACACTAGGAGCTTGGTGTTCTGGGTTCATAAGGTGGCAGAGAGCTGGCTTCTGCCCTGACCTTGTGTTCATGGGACTAGATTTGTCTTCGTCGAGAGGGAGCCACATATATAATAAGACAATCTTACTCATCAGAGCTGGAACTTTGGGCAGAGAAAACTGTGTCCCAGATGTGTACCAGATGCAACCGTCAGGTGCTGGTTCAAGCAGTGCTTCCCTTTGAGCCACCTAATTCTCCCTGAGTGGCTGCAATGTGCCCTTCTGCTAGTATGCACCAGAGCCTGCATCTAGGTCCCTCATATTCATAAAGTGGCAGAGAATTAAAAGGACTTGAACCTTACAGGCATTAGCCTCTTTGTTGGAAGATTTTCCATTTTGAAAATATTTTGAGTAGGTGGTTTTTTTGTTTGTTTGTTTGTTTGTTTGTTTGAGTACTGTAGAGTTCCCTAATGTTACCTTCCAATTGCAGGTGGGACATGCTAGCTGCCTGTGACTCCTCCCTTGGCTTCTTGCCTTTGCCAGTACAACTCCTGCTCTCCATTCAAGAGAATCCTTGGGGTCCTTTATGAAAAGTCTCAGAGCCAGCTGCATCCCCCAAAATGCTTTGCCCAAACAAGCATAGCTTGTTCCACATGAAAGCCCGTTTCCCAGGCTTCCTCAGTACTCCACTCAGGCATAGCCCTTCCTCTTTACACTTTGCAAGTGTGATGCAAGTCCTTGTTTCAGTGGTCTTCAAGCTCCAGTGGACCCATATTAACAGCTCCAGAGTATTATCTTGAATTTTTTTCCATTTGGCTTTCTCTTCTTCTTCCTCCCATGGGCAGTTGAGAGGAGGTCATATCATATTCTGTCAACTCTTTACAAAGCAATTCTCCCTACAGAATTTTTAATCTCAGATAATTCTTTGTTTTCTTATATTCAGCTGGAAATGGCTAATGGAACAATGTTGACTGAGCCAATTTCACAATCTCTGAATATGTCTTAAAGACTTCTAGCACCTAATTTTAGAAGTGTAGGGACTTTGTCACATTGTTCATGACTTTTGAGGTCCATGTTGAATGAAACGCAGATATAATGATAATATTACCCATTAATCACTTTATATATTTATCACATTATATTCATATAATCATTATATTGGTCACATATTGTCTTAGCCCACTTTGTGTTGCTATAATAGAATAGCACAGATTTGTCAATTTATAAACAATAGAAGTTTATTTGGCTAAGAAATCCAAGACCATGGCATCAGCACTTGGTGAGGGCCTACATGCTTCATCTCCCATAGCAGATGGTGGATGGGTAAGAGAGGTCAACAAACCCACTCTTCTGATAACTAACCCACTCCTGAGATAACATTAATCCATTAGTGAGGGCAGAGCATATTAACAGATTAATGACTCAATCACCTCCTGTTGGATCTACCTCCCAACACTGTCGCATCAGGGATTAAGTTTCCAACACATAAACTTTGGATGACACATTGAAACCATGGCACATATATTGATCACGTTAATAAATGATCAGCATGATAACACAATATGATGGGATGATAACACAATATGATGGGATGAAGTAAGAACATTTGGAAAATAGTGATAGCTCAGAACACCATACCCTAAATTATGGCATTTTAGAATACTGTTTTAAACTGAAAAAAATAAGCAAACCACAGAAGCAGGAAGGTGTCTCTCCAGGCCCTCTGAAGTGGGTCACAGAAACTAGAATTCTTCTACCCTGACCAAGCCATAAAACCTAAAAAGGTCACTGTCTGACTTCTTCCATCTCTTATCCCCTGAAGACCCTCATATGACAGATGTCCTACTCCATACCCAAGGGGAAGGAATGGCACACAGAGATGCAGAAAAAGCCTGAAGAAGCCAGGCGCGGTGGCTCACACCTGTAATCCCAGCACGTTGGAAGGCCGAGACAAGTAGATCACGAGGTCAGGAGATCGAGACCATCCTGGCTAACACAGTGAAACCCTGTCTCTATTAAATATACAAAAAATTATCCAGGCATGTTGGCAGCTGCCTGTAGTCCCAGCTACTCAGGAATCTGAGGGAGGAGAATGGTGTGAACCAGAGAGCAGAGCTTGCAGTGAGCAGAGATCGTGCCACTGCACTCCAGCCTGGGTGACAGAGTGAGACTCCATCTCAAAAAAAAAAAAAAAAAAAAGTCTGAACAAACAGATCCTGCTGAGTACTCCCAGTTTATTATCATTAAACCATACCCCTTTTTGTGTAATCCTATTTCTTCATAACTATCCATGTCCCATGACTTTCATCAAACTTAACATACAAATACATGTATTTCCCTGAGTCTTTGAGTCTTTATTTCCAAATGTTCTTGTGTCACATAAAACTTTTAATAAATCAATGTATATGCGTTTCTCTTTACTATGACTTTTTCAGTTTTACTTTCAGGCATACCCAGAGACACTAAGTGGATTGAGGAAACCTTTCTCCCCCTTTCTATTCTGTAGACAGAAATGATCTGTATGATATTAAAATGTGTTATGTAACAAAAATAAGCTAACTAAGGAAATGTCAGCTGAACAGATTACACACCCAGAAACCCACCTAATAACCTATTATGGTATAAACAAATTACAAACTAGTGAGAAAAGAACAGGTTCATAATAAATACTGATGCTGTTGCTATTGATGAGTAATGTTAGGTTTGGATCCATGGAATGCAGGTCCTAAGGCAAAGACTTATACAATACCCCTTTATTAAAGAGCATAATCCAAGACAGTAAGAGTGAAGGGAAGGGGAATGAGGCAAAGAAAGAGAAAAACCAATAGAGGGAGCAAGAATGAATGACTGAGTTCACTGACTGCTCCACCTTGGAAGACCACTTTCTAAGAGGCTATAAAAGCAACTGCTTCTCACCACACTCCACCTGGGGTCAGAAAGCAGAAGAATTAATCTTTAGGCCCACTGTCTGTCATGGATTAGTCAACAGTGTGCCCCAAGGAGATTAATCAATCCAAACCCCTACCTCTGCCAAACACATTGTTACACAAAGAGAAATGGTGACCTCTCACTTCTCTACATCAATAGGGAAGCCTTAGAGTAGGAGGCAGGAGTCCTGTATTGGGAAGTTGGCCATAGGCTACCCCCAGTGGGTCCTGACAGTAGTCACTGGGACCAAAACAAGTAAAACACGTGCAACAGAACAGTTGAGGCAGAACCATTGTAAAGTGATGCCTGTCTGAGACAGATAAATTGAATTTGGATTGGAGTAGGGCATTAACTTAAAAGTATATGTGACATTATATTCAGAATAAATGCCAATAGTTAAATATTTACATTTAGAAAAATGAAACTATTAAAAAGGGTGCATTGTTTAATTGCACCTTTGCAATTTGCAATTGGTAAATTGATGCATGTTTAATATCTCCAAAGAAGAGCTTCTAAGGACACCAGCAACAGAAGAGACTCCAAAAGAAAATGAGAAGGGAAATACAATCTCTGTGCTTCACTAAGTGATGCTTAGATGTACTTCTTGAAAGTTTTTTTTTTTTTTTCACTATCATCCAGAATACTATTTCTCTCCTTGTTCCTCTTGTATGTTTTTGAATTGCTTTATCTTGGTCTCCTTCAAGGACTCCCCCTCAGTAGTTTGTACTATACATGTTAGTCCTAACCAGATCCCTGTCTTGTTTCTGTTTCTCCCTCACTCTGTATGCTCTCTTAATGTTCTTGATGCCACACTCCAGAATTAATTATCTATAGGCTAAAGAGCTCCAAATCAATTTTGCCAATTTTGATCTTTTTTGAGTTCCATATCAATATTTCTATCTCTAACTGGATATGCCCATCTTTTTTCATTACAGGAATATCAAACTCTGTGAATTCGAAACTGAAATCAATACTTCCTTTTCTAGGATATATCATTGTCCCTTCCTTCCTGTCTTGCAAAGTATTGGAATTAACATCCATGTAGAAATATAAGGTAGAAATTTTAGAGTAATATCTTTGACACCCCTTTCTTCCTACCTTCCTTCCCCATATTCAACAAGTCAATTTCTCTTGTCAGTTCTTTCTCGGAATGTCTCTAAAATCTGGCCTGTCTTCAATTCCACTGCAAATGCCTTAGTTCAGAAACTCAGGATCACTTATCTGAAATATTGCAATAGCTTTCCATCTGTTCTTTCTCACACCAGGCCCTCCCAACTACAGTCTCTCCACCAGATTCCTGCCAAATTATCTTCCCGAAAGCATTTTTAATTGATCTTGCCCCTTTCCTGCTTTGAAACCTCTTCTTGATTCCATTCCTCATCGCAAGACTTTAGTTTTTGAAACAACACTTTTCTTTAACCTCATGTTTACCTAAAAGACAAATACATAACCTCAAACCCTTATACCACACTGTTTGGGCTTCTCTTAAACATCTAGGTCATAGTTTCACAATTTATCCATGTATGTGTCCAAAAATTCCAAACTGTGGGTTCTCTCACAGTAGAAACTCTATGTTATTCACAGTTTTATGTCTCAGAGTGTAATACATTGTCTAGAGCTGTGTGGGAGTTCAAAAAAGGCTATTGTTGAATGAATTAATCATTAAAGACAGGATCTGTTAAATCAGCATTTTCCAAAATATATGCAACAAGTATGTTAAATAATGTAGTATAAAATTGTGGCTTTATAGACAAACAACTCTCAGGCATTTTTGAAAAATAAATAAAACATATTTTAAACTGGAGTACTTCCCAAAATCATTAATATTCTTTAATGCATATTATGACTCTTTAAAAAAGCAATGTAGCATAAAATATGAAATAAACTTTTTGACTACTGAATGAGTTTTTGAAATGAGTAGTGCTCTAACAAAATGACTTTGGAAATGCTTTTATAAACAAATACACAAATTCACTGTATGAAGGTAATGAAGACAGCTTCCTCTCATGTATATCTTTATTCTTCAGGATAATATATCATATGACCCAAGTATACAATTTTATTCTAATTAAGTTTCGGATATTATGCAAGGGAAGTGAAAGCAGCTTAGGCAAGGTTATTTTTCCAATAGCATTCCAAGCAAACATTATGGATGATGCCCTATTCCACACAACAACAACAATAATAAATTAAATAAATAGTCATGTAATATTGCTTTTGGATTATATTCTCACTTTTGATGAAAATGTACATTTAAGTCCTTGAGAACCCAGGGCAATGCTGACAACAGAAAGCAGATAAATGGATTGTGACTCTGTACATAGTAAAGCAAACATTCCAAGGAAATAATTATATCTATGATTTTTTTTCTTTCAGAACAAATACAAACTATTCTCAACTTTTCCTAGGTGGAAAATGATTTGTTGTCCTCATTAAAAGAGGGAAGTCCTGATTCCATCAATCTGTGTTGGTTGTACAAATGCCTTGATATGCATTCACAGATAACAGTCTATTTAAAGGCTACATGGAGGAAAGAGGACAAACTGGCTATGATTGTTAATTTTATGTGTCACCTTGCCTGGGCCACAGTGTTCAGATATTTGGTCAGATATTTTTTGGATGTTTCTATGAGGATGTTTTGAACTAAATTTACACTTAAATTTCTGAACTTTGAGCAAAGAACATTGACCTTCATAACGTGAATGGGCTTCATCCAATCAGCTGAAGTCCCGAATAGAACAAAAGGCTGACCTCTCATGAGCAAGAGGAGATTCTTTAGCAGGCTGCCTTTAGACTTTATCTGCAACATTGGCTCTTCTTGGCTTGCCAGTGGACTGACTTTGGAACTAAATTGCAACTCTTTCCCGAGGCTCCTCCATCAGATTTTGGACTCACCAAGCCTCCACAATCATGTGAGTCCATTTCTTCAAGTAAATCTCAGTCTATCTATCCAAGCCCCCTCCTTCGCATCCCCAGCTCCTGCCCTTCTGATCTGTCTCTGTCTACATACACACACACACACACACACACACACACACACACACACACACACGGGAAACCATGGCAGTAATTGCATAATCACTCTAGTCCAAACATTTCCCAAGCTGGCTTATGGAATTTCTATCGATTCATTTGCAAGCACTATATAATATTCTGGGAACTCCTATCCCATTTATTCCTCCGCCTGTCCACTCTAACCTGGATGTCTGGTTAAGCCAATCAGATTCTTTCTCCAGAACACTACAAATAAAGCTGAGGAAGTGATGTCAGTCTTCCTTGGGGCATGTGGAATACCCTAAAAGAATTCCAGATGTTTATAATATGAAGCCAGGGTTGAGAACCCAAGATACAGGACCTTATGTGCTGAGGACCCATGATACAGGACCATCGATTTTAACCTTATTTCAAGATCAGTGGTTTTTTTGTTTGTTTTGTTTTGTTTTTAATCCTAAGAGCTATAGGAAATCACTAAAAGCTACTAAATTTTAAGTGTTCTTACCAGGGTTGAGTTTTTTAAAATGCATATCATGGCGGCTGGGAGAGAATGAATTGAGTGAAGGGGACAGGTGTGGATATAAGAAGATTTAGTGACTTAGATCAGAAAAGTAGCAGTAAGAAATGAAAAGCTGGTAGATTTGAGGTACATTAGGAGCTGGAACTGACAGGAAATTATCAATTGATTGTCCGGGTGTAGGCATTAGAAAGAATGAAAGGTCAGACTTCACTCCTAGGTGTCGAAAGCAACAGATGATGGCAACAAGATGCTGGCACTTACTAAACAGGAAACAGTGAAGAGGATCAAGTTTTGACTCCATTTTTGGCATTTGAGCTTGATGTGCAAGAAATTTTATATGTATGTCTAGAATACAAATATAAATTTGGCAGTAAGCATTAAAGTGATAAACTCAGTAATCTCTTCTTTGATAACACTTATGCTGGTTGCAAGGACTGTGAATTATTACAGAGATGAGATAAGGGCTGAATGCAGAAGTAAATATAAGATGTTGCAGTGGGAAAAGATTTGTGTGTGTGTTTACTTACTCAAAGTACAGGTAAGATGTGCCTCTTTTAACTACACTTAAAATGATAATCCTACTCTCTTTTCTGTCTCCATAACAGAATATCACAAACTGGGTAATTTGTAAAGAAAATAAGTTTATTTAGCTCACAGATCTGGATGCTAGGAAGTCCAAGACCATGATGCCAGCATCTGGTGAGGGCCTTCTTGCTGTGTCATAACATGGCAGAGGGCATCACATGGTGAGAGGGCAAGTACATGCCAGCTTTCTCTCTTTTTGAAAAGCTGCCAGTCCCATCATGGGGGCACCACCCTGATGACCTTATCTAATTCTAATTGCGTTCCAAAGGTCTCACTTCCAAATACCATCAACATGTGAACTGAGGGGTTAAGTTTCTAACACATGAAATTTGCAGGACACATTCAAAGCATAGCGGTAGTGAATTGCCTGGTCTGAAAAGGAGAAACGAAAAAGAGATGACTAACATTTAGAAACAATCTTTCAAACAGTTTTTTTTTTTAATGTTCTTTTTTTTTTTTTTTTGCCAGAATTTAAGGGAGGCCACAATTAATAAGCACTTGCTAGTAATACTTAAAGTCAATAATAATCTGGCTCTAATCATTTTGATAAAAGTTTATTTGATTAAGCTATTAATAGATCACCATAGGCTGTTATGATTTATTCTTGATGCACCACAGAAATATGTCTAAATGTTGTGTGACCTATCAAAAGGACTGATTTTCCTGACTCGAGGGTTTTAACTTCTGTGGTAAATCTGAAAACAGTGAGTATGCCATCAGGAAATTTTGGGTGTCTGGAAAGCAGTGGTCACCAATCGTTTTCCAGAAATTATCAACAGTGCCTCTCCGAGAATTGTTGAGTTTCCCAACAAAATCAACATTCTCTTATGGCTAGGCGGATCTCAGGTATGGACCCTGTAATCACTCATCTATGAGTTTGATAGGGCTGCGAATACAGATAAACAATTGGTGGATGGCAACCAAAGACATGGTGACTTTCTTTCAGCAAATGCATTCTCCCAAAAGGTAAAATAAAGTTATTGATATAGGAGCAACAGATGAGAAACAAAACAAAAAATTGTTATGACTGTAAAAGGAATAATTTATAATGGAAAAGTTTATCTGTTCTTACAGGTCAAAAAGCTAATATGTTTGAGAACCATCTATTTAAAGAACAGCAAGTTTGGACCAACAATAAAGACCAACGGTGAAAGCAGGCAGCCCCAGAATAACTAGAAAACGCCAAAAGGAGGACCTCCTACTCACAAATATCAAACCATTTGACAGCAACTTTCAACACTAGGTTTGCATTTTTAAAATAACTTTTCTTTAGGCTCATCCATAACAACTCAAGGATTTCCTACAGAAGGACCTAACCAGGGCTGTCATTCAGCCACGACTCACAGGTTAGTGACATCAGCTGGCAATCCAACTTTCAGCTTTGCTGGGGACATTTTAATCGCCAGAAGTTCACAAAATATCTGTTGTTAAATATTTTGAATATCTCTCCTAAGCCTACCTAAATCCTGGAGAAATAGGTATACCTTATCAAAAAGATATTGTTAATCCAAAGTGATACATGGTATAAAAAGTATTCACATTTGGCTTTGAAGTGTATTTTTGTGCTAACATTTGAATGTGTGTCTGATGTTCTGAGAAATTACTTCAAAGAGATTAATGAAGCCATACAGTGAAGACCTGACTCAGGAAAGCTGGGAAATTGTCCAGCTTTTTCTTCATTCTGTTTCCCTGCCGAACTCCTCTTTGACACCCACTCTCTGACACCAACAAGGTATAGCTAAAATATCTTTTAGAATAATATCAATCCTTCCTTATAGAATGGAAGATGGCAGTTTGAACACTGCAGACTTTTTTTTTTGTTACAGCAGACAATGCAGAATTTAAAAATGCATCTATAATCTATCTTTGTTGATTGTATCTTTATTACGCACTTTCCTTTCATCCTTTTGAAAGAGGCTCTGGTTTTATTTAGAGATCCTAGTGCTTTCAGGAAAACTGGGTTCCATCTCAGCTTCAGGTGTGGAAAATGTGACCTGGGCATCCTCCAAGCTTCAAGTGTGGGAAATGTGACCTTGACACAGTACATCCCATTTCCTTCATCATAGTCATTGGGTTCAGACCTGAATATTCATCCTAAGCTTGTATAATAACAGTAAATCCCAGAATTATTGAAGGATTGCAGCTAAGCTCTCTTTCTTTGGATGATGTCATATATAGATATGAAGCTTAGGCCTGCTGTAGACATTTTAATATAGTTATTGTGAAGATAAACCAATGTAAAAGATGCACAGGCTGAGAAATACAGAGCTGGATCTCTCATGATACTGTAAACCTCTCCATGAAATCATGCCTGAGCCCTTCCCCATCCATTAACACATGCACTTAACCAAATATTTTTTTCATTTTTTAAGTCAATTAAAGTTGAGTTTTCTGTTATTTGCAATTTATGGCCTCCTAATTGAAACAGTAAGTCAACAAACAGGTAATTAAACTGATTAGGAACTGTCAATTATGTGAAAATATAAATGCTTCCAATTAATATGAAAGAAAATTTCACCATAGATAATGACAAGTTGATAGACACATTTGCCTCTCTCTGTGTTGTGTCTTTCTCTGTCTCTCTCTCAGCATTTACATGCAGGCACACACACATATCACCAATCTATGTTGCCTGCTATATTTTAATTCAGCTGAGCTGTATATTTTCAAAAATTAAATGATAAAAAAAATAATCTCTATGTTATGAGCTAAAGTCCACTTGATCCTGGAAGAGTAGCTTGTGAGAAGGTCAATGTATATCAAATATCAGAATGTTCGGCTCCAAAAGTTCCAGTAGCTTAAGCTTCTGTGCTTTAATCAGATGTAGATTGTATCTTTTTGTACAAAGAAGTAAATAAATTTTGACTAGAAGAAGAATAACCAGAAATGGTACTGGCAATAAATGAAAATAAGAAATCAAATACTATGAATTAGACTTTTTATCCAATCCTCGTATTGACAAGACATCATTGTCAATATTTTGAAGTATTCAGAAGAGTCTAATGTACTTTATTATTACACAATAATAATTTTCTTATGTATGGTAGAACTGAAGCAAAAAAAAGAAGTCAATAGTCAGCAAAATTAACGTAAAAATAATGCTTTATCACCTTTTAGAATATGGTGATGAATATAAATATATAATAAGCGTCTTGTATAAAATTTTGCTACAGCAGTTTTTTTAACCTATGATTCAGGGGTTGCACAAAAACAAATTTACTAGATAAAATCTTGTCAATATTATTGGGTATCTGTATAGAAGTAATTAAAAATTAATAAAGAGAATTTCACAATCAAAGGTCATGTTGCTGTTGTTCAAGCCCTTATAGCTAGGTAATTGCTTTCTCTAAGAAAAAATCTTGGCAATGCATCATTAGCCTTTCCCTGTAGTCAGAACAACTGCAGCGAGGCTGTTCTTGAAAGTGCTCAGTGACACATCCTGCCAGGGCAATGGCTTGTGTCGGCACTCTGCTTTCTGCTGCAGAGATGTATAGGACCAACCGACAGGCACATCATTAGCAATAACTGGGAAACAGGAATTACGACACAATGGAAAGATAAATGCATTCCACCCAAAGCAACCTGAGAGAAAGGTAGAAAGAAGAAGCTTAGTGATGGAATAGGTGGTTTGGGTGGCTTCAGTTACAAACATATAAGGTTGAGTTAGCAACTGAAATTGTCTTCAACAGAATCTGAGAGATATCAAGGGAAGTCCCTCACTAGCAAATCAACAGTTGATACTCGTACAAAAGAGTTCTGAAGAGAGAAGCTATATTTACTCTACAATGAGGCAAAAGAAAAAATGCTCTCACTTGTAGAGTCTTAATTTTTTTAATTCAAAAGAAAAGGCATTTATGATACCATAGGATATTATGTAATATCAATGTTATACTGATAATCAAAGAAATTGTTTAATATGATGGACTTTTTTAAAGTACCTGGAAACAATGTGATGCACCTGCCTTCGATTACTGCCTTCTCACTGTGTCCTCACATGACCTGTTCTCTGTGCATGTGCACATGTCCCTGGTATCTCTTCATCTTCTTAAAAGGATGCCAGTCATATTGGATTGGGATGTAGCCTCGCATTCACCTCATTTAATCTTAATTACCTCTCTGAAGGTACAAATACAGTCACATTCTAAGGTACTGAGGGTTAGGGCTTCACCATATGAATTTTTAGGAGACACAATTCAGTTTATAATAATAGCTATTCTAATGCAGTACATAAACTACAACTTTGAAGAGAAGTTATTTATTTTAGTTTGATGAAATCAAAGCAAATAACTTATAAAGCAGCACCACATGGCCAGGATAATATGTGTACTACAGAAACTAAGCACGATACTTTTGAATTTCAAGACCAAAATGTTAGATGAAGGCTGTTAAAATATTTTTATCAGGTAAAAACTACTTAAAATAACATCCAAATAAATTTATCAGAGTTAGGACTAGGGGAAAAAATCTGTTGTAAACTACCAAATGACGACCATATCTAGTGGAGGAAACAAAATTATCTATTTCTAAATAAAACTAAACATTTTTACTTCTTAGCAACTAGTTGGTAATTAGAAATAGGTGAATATTACATACAAATTTAAATTTATAATAAACTAAAAACCTAAAGTATGGAATTGGGAGCTTTTACTAGCTCATGAAGGAAAAGGCATGTCTCGTCTTCTGCATCGTCACTACTCCAAAATAAATGATGCAATGAGAACTGTCTACATGAGGAGAAGCATAAACATTGACCACTATGTTAGTTTGAAAGGATTTTTCTTTATCATATTTGTATATCTACAGTAACAGGTATTGAAGTTTTGAATTCTCTACAATATACAGAATTTATTTTTGCTGTTGTTCATATTCCTAAGAAAAATACGAACATAAGACCAGACAAGGCTAGTCTACTTATATAAGGCCGCATTTTTAATCCTTTTCAAGAATCATCTTCTTGTAAATATAAGACTATGGAAAGAAGTGACTTTAGAACCCAAATGTTGTTGGTCACAAATTTTGAAGTGTCCAGGTCAAGTTTCTCTATTTATTAAATTGGATAGAAATAGTATTTACTATTTTTATGAAGATTAAACAAGTTACTGTAAAGATTAAGTAAGATAATGCCTGTTAAGTACTTAACACCCACAACAGGATTGTTAAAAAGGGCTTCTACTCCTTCAGTTCCTTCTCGTTTTCATTTTTATCTAAAAACTAGAGAGAGGTAATATTTCAAGTTTTGAAAACAAAAAATGTAGAAATCATATCTAAGTGCAAAATTACTATTATTGCCATTTTCATGATTATTTTCATTGTGTGCTTTTCTTTTTTATTATAATATATACATTTACATTGTACAACATGATGTTTTCATATGCATATTCATAATAAAACTACTACAAGTAAACAACTTAACGTATTAATTACCTTGCATTGCTACCACTGTGTGTGGTCGGGTGGAGGGATAGGGAAGTACACCTCAAATCTACTCACTTAGTAAATTTTAAATATAAAATACAACATTTTAACTATAATCTTCCCACTCTACATTAGGTCTCTAGACTTACCTATTCTACATAATTGCAAGTTTGTACCATTAGACTGACATCTCCCCATTTCTTGCCCCTCTTTCTCCCTTGCAACCATTAGTCTACTCTCTGTTTATATGTACTCAACTTCTTTTTTAAGATTCACACATAAGTGAGATCAAGCAATATTTTTCTTTCTGTGACTTATTTCACATAGCATAATATCCTCCAAGTTCATCCATATTGTTCCAAATGGCAATATATACTTTTTTAAAGCTGAATAATAGTCCATTACACACACACACACAATATTTTCTGCATTCATTGATAGACATTTGTTTCTATATCTTGGCTATTGTAAATAATGCTGCAATGAACATGGCAGCTCAGATATCTCAGATATTTCTTTTGGGTACATACTCAGAAGAGGAATTGCTAGATCATATAGTAGTTTGATCTATTGTACTTTTTTGAAAAACCAACATATTGCCTTTTCTTTCTGTAAGAGCTGTCTCAATGTTTCCTGCAGGTTACAAAGTTTGTCTCTGGTGCAAAATCCATCAGAGAACCAGAAATACCATGTTTTTAAAAACTTCATCTACTTTTCAGGTGTACTATATTATTTTCCTGAACTTTCACATTCTATAATTCATCAGTTGATTTCAAAAATTGATCTGTCTTCTTTAAAATAAAAATATACTTGAAAGAGTAGGTTTTTACAACCTAAATGTTGATCAATGATAGACTGGATTAAGAAAATGTGGCACATATACACCATGGAAAACTATGCAGCCATGAAGAAAGGATGAATTCATGTCCTTTGAAGGGACATGGATGAAGCTGGAAACATCATTCTCAGCAAACTATCGCAAGGACAGAAAACCGAACAACACATGTTCTCACTCATAGGTGGGAACTGAACAATGAGAACACTTGGACACAGGACGGGAACATCACACACCGGGGCCTGTCAGTGGGTGGGGAGCTGGGGGAGGGATAGCACTAGGAGAAATATCTAATGTAAATGACGAGTCGATGGGTGCAGCAAAACAACATGGCACATGTATACCTATGTATCAAACCTGCATGTTCTGCACATGTACCCTAGAACTTAAAGTATCATTTAAAAAAAATAAAATAAATTTTTAAAAAAAGAAAGAGTAGGTTTTAAACCCTTTTCAGTGGTAGCACAATGCCTTCTCAAAAACAAGCACTAATAACATTTGAAAATACAAAACAAGTAAAAACTGAGCTACTGTGGTTGAAGCAGAGTCTGGAAACCAAGAGTTTAGAGCACAAAAGTAAAATGGCAATTTAGAAAATCATTAGCTTAGAGACTGTCAAGATTTCCAGTGAATAAGTTTAGTAATTCATTTTACACAGATGCCATAATAATGTTGAGTGCAACCAAATTAGAAAGGCAACAGAAAATGAGGTGTCTTTGAAATTGAGGCTACTCCTGACTGGCCTGAGTCTTTTCTTCTGAGGATGCTCCTGTCTGTGCCCAGCTACAGTTATAGGATGTAGGCAAACAGAACTTATTTACTTTCCCACTGACTGCTCTGTTTTTCCTAGAAACATTTCATTGGTGTTTCCAGTCACTCACCAAACCATGTAGTTGTCCATCTTCAAAGAGTTCACTGTCACACAGACTTATTTAGGATTATAGAATATTATAATTTACACAAATAAGTGTTTCAAATAGGCCTAGTGGTTTTAAATGCTTAGGTGGTACTGTGGCACTTACACTAAGAAATTAACAGCCAACACTTCATTGATTGATCTGGAAATTATCTACTCAATTATAAGTCATGTAGCCATTTCCAGATGTTTGTTCATTAGTTATTGCTTATTCAGAAGATTGGCTATATTGGTCCTCATATATTTTTAGGTTTATTAGAGTGTGAACGAACATATACTGTAATTACAAGATGCAGATGAGCAACCATCTGCAGACAGTTCTCCTCTCAAGGACTTTTAGATCAAACTGAGTCATATTCCACTGATGAGTTTCCCCTGGATTAAAGCTTTACAGCACTGTAAATGACAATAATTATGGTGCTGAAAATATAATGTTTTTTTGGACTGGAAACTTCCTTTTCTGTCCTTTCATGCTTTTAAAATAACTTCTAAAATAAACAACTTCTTGTATGATATGTTAATAAGTCCTTTAGGTCAACATTTTTGTGAGGTTGTAAATGGACTATTATTGATAAAGGAACAATTTATTTTTAGGTCACAGTTTGGGCTCCAGAAACTGTAACTTAAATATTTGACAATAATTTTCAAAGATATATCTTCATCCATTAGTCATCTCACCATATTTCTTCCTTTTTAGTGCAAAGATTCATCCTATCTCAACTATGGTGTGTTTTTGTTTGATTTGTATTTTAGGAAAATATTTATTGGAAATGTCTACAGTGGAGAAGTTCTCTGGAGTTTCTCCAGGTATTTCTGCCATAAACTAACATTGCAAACAGAATATTCAAATTGTATTAGCAAATTTTTCTCATGCAAAGTTGATTTGCAGAGATTGTTGGAAATAGGGATATTTTTCTCACTGTGGTTTTTCCTTTGTCTTATGGATTGCACAGTGAGCGAACTATTATTTTAATATTATGAAGCAAAATAATACAGCTTTGTATGGTCTCTCTGAGAACAACAGATTTAGTTTTGGATTATAAAAATATTAATAGGCTTTGGCAAGTAAATTCAGAGACTTTTAAAACTAGTATATCCAGTTTGAAAGATTTTCTCCCATTTTTAATGTTACATTACTCAACACATATTTCCTAAATGTCTAAAATAGGCAGAGCTCTATTGTATATTTGCTAGTTCCTGAATAAAGTAATAGAACATTTTTAATGTTGTACTTACTAACTAGTAGGAGTTGATAGACATAAAACTAGCCAACTGTAGTTGTAAGCAGAATTAAATTGGTGCTAAAACATAGACTCGAGCAACATCCTGGAAGGAGAAAAATGAATGGAGAAAATGAACTCGAGCTGGTATTTTTCAGCCTCTGTTCTGTGAAGAGACTTCTTCTCATTTCCTGGCTTAGGTCTTTATGCATTTATATGTTCTTTTCTATCATGTTTATGGATTTAATATAGGGAGTAGAAGGCTGCAATGTAGACTCTATCTTAAAATCAGAAAGCCAAACAAATGAAAAGCTCCTCACCATGCCCATGGAAATTCAGATTAAAACAAGAATGTTACAGCAAACAAAGAAAAAAAAAAGGTTGACAAGTTTGATGAAGGTGTAAAGAAACTGGTACTCTAAATACTGCTGGTGAGAGTATAAATTTGGGGTGGTAAAATTGGCGATATGTATCGTAATTGAAATAATCATATCCTATTTTACAGCAATTCACCTTCTGCATATTTACCTTGGCTAAACAGACATAATGTGCACAGAAAACAATGTATAAGGGTGTTTAGTTCAGGCTTTTCTGAAAGAGCAAATAATAGAATCACCTTTCCCCACTGAGTGTCGATCAGCATGTGAAAAACTAACTTCTCCAAGAATGAGGTAGATCTCATGTAAACACAAAATAAATTATTATGTGAAACAGTTTACCCTGATAAAGGAAGACATCATTAGAGACAGTGGTAAAATTGGATTTTAGCTAATATCTGACATTTAACATATTATAAAAGTATAATACACACATACAAAATGGCATGCCATAGTGTCCTGCTTGATGGCCTTTTTTAAACTGAATACATCTATGAAATACTGATACCCTATGAAACACTGATACCAGAGAAGTCTGTCTCATGTCCCATTCCAGTCATTAAATGTCCCTCAACAGTAACTTCTACGTGGTTTTCTAACAGCATAAATAAATGTGTCTGATTTGTATTTCAGTTAAATAGAATCATACAAAAAGTTCTTTTTTGTGTCTGCTTTCTTTTGCTCAACATTATGTTTCTAACATTTATCTGCAAGGACATATGTAGTTGCATTTTATTCATCTCTTTGCTGAATAGACATTTATTCCATGTGTGAATCTGCCACATGTATTTATTCATACAATTAACACTTGCATAGGTCTCAGTTTGAGATGATCGCATACAGCATTGGTATGAACACTTTAGGATTCATCTTCTGTTAACATAATGCATGCATTTAAGGAGAGAGCATATACCAAGGTGTGCAATGGCTGGGTCACAGTGTGTACATGTTTAGCTTTAGCACACCTTCTCAAATATTTGTCCAACCAATTAGTATTTCAATCAATTGTGTATAAAAGTTCTGGTTGCTCTACATCCTCACCAACATGTTTTCAGACTTTTCATTCTATTCATTCAGGTGGGTGTGCAGTTGTATCCTATTACCATTTCAATTTCCATTTCCTTGATAAGCGATAGTTGAATAGCTATTAAAAAGCATTTTTAATAGGCTTATTTGTATTGGAAAATACTCTTTTATGAACTCTCTGTTAGGATCTTCTGTTCATTTTTCTCTTGTGTGTCCCTTATTTTTGTTATTGGTTTTAAAGAGCTGTCTATATATTCTGGTTTTGTGCCCTTTATCAGAAATGGCAAATATGTGCTACTCTGAGGGTTACAAATTCACTCTTGTGATTTTTGATGACAGAAGTCCTTAATTTTAATATAGTACAATTTATCGATTTTTTTTCTTTTATAGTTAGTGATTTGTAGCCTCTATTTAATAAGTTTGCCTATTCTAAGGTCACAAAGATGATTTACTATGTTTTCCTTTGTATCATCTTTATTGTTTCATATTTTATGTTTAGATCTGTAATCCATCTAGAATTAAATTGTGTATGTGGTGCGAGGAAGCAGTCAAGACTCATTTTTTTCCAGATAAATATCCAATTGATTAAGCACATCAAGAACACTGCATTGTTATAAATCAAACAATTGCACGTGAAGGTATTTTCTTAGTCCATTCAAGTTGCTATAACAAAAATATTATAAGTGGATGGCTTATAAATAAAACAAAGTTATTGCTAACAATTCTGGAGGCTAGGAAATCGAAGATCAAGTCCACAGCAGATTTGGTGTCTGGTGAGGGCCCTCTTTCCCATAGTCTGACATCCTTTTACTATAGTCTCACATGAAAGGAGCAAACAAGCTCCTTAAGGTCTTTTTCATGAGGGCACCAATATCATTCATGAGGGTTCTGCCCTCACTTTCTGAAGGCCCCACCTCTTAATAATGTTGCATTGGAGATTAGGTTTTTTCACATAAATTCGAAGGGACACAAACATCCAGACAATAGCAAGTATCTCTAGATTCTATTTTGTTCTGTTGGCTATTTGCCCCCTCCCAAACTTGTACCAAAACCAAATTGTCTTAATTACTATAGCTGTGTTTATGTTGAATTCCATCGAAACCTATTTTCTGTGACTATCAAGATGATCATATGGTTTTTCTGGTTTTTTTCTTAATAACGTGAAATTCATTGATTGATTCTTGAATGTTAAACCAACCTTGAATTCCCAGAATATAAGATACCTAGTCATGACACAGTTTCCTTTTATAAGTATTCCTTGATTGGATTAGATAAAATGTTTAAATTAAATCTATTAATTTAAATTTATTTCCTAGTTAGGAAATTAATCTATAATTTTCATTTTTTTAACATTTTTGCCAAATTTTGAATAAAAGTTATGCTGGACTAATTAAAAAAGATAGTGTCCCAAATTTTCCTTTTCTCTGGAATATTAAAATTTTTGTTATTTCTTCCCTGAAAGTTTGGAATATATCATTGGTGAAGCCAGACTTTTGGTTTCTTTCATTAAAATTTTCTTAAATAATTGATTCAATTTCCTTAATAAATACAAAATTCTTCAGACTTGTTTATCTACTTCGGATGTTTGTATTGTTTTTAGAAACCTGTCTTTTTTATACATATTTTCAAATTCATCAATATAAAGATGTTATTAATGCTTTCTTATTTACTTTTTGAAGTCTCTAAAATTTGTAGTAAATCTTTTTCAATTCTAGATATTGGTGATTTGTGTATTTTTATCTTTTTTTAAAAAATTCAGACTTGCTAGGGTCTATTTATTTTTTTCAAATAATTGACTGTTAATTTTTTCAATAAGAAATTTATTTTCTGTTTTATTGAATTCTGAACTTATTTGCATTATTT
Source organism: Macaca mulatta (assembly GCF_049350105.2). NCBI lineage: Eukaryota > Metazoa > Chordata > Mammalia > Primates > Cercopithecidae > Macaca > Macaca mulatta. The sequence continues at coordinate 59,561,856 of NC_133417.1, read as the reverse complement.
CTTTTCTACTGCTTTGCCTAAATTGGATGTATAATTGTTTTACAACCTTCATAAAAGAAGTGTCATTTTTTCCTTTCTAAGAGATGCATTCAAGCCTATACACTTCTGTGTAATGCTTCTTTAGCTGGACCTCACATGATTGATGTCTTGTGTCTTCATTAACTTTCAGTTCAAAATATTTTATAATTTTTGTTTTGATTTTGTATTCAATCAGCAGATTATTTAACAGTATACTGTTTAATATCCTGGTAGTTTTGATTTTCTAACTTCTCTTTTTGTTATTTATTTCTAGATTAAGTTCACTGTGGTAAAGAGAACATACTTAGTACATTAGGAGTGTGATTTAGTTATTTTGGATTGGACCCTTTATGATTATGCATTATCTCTGTGTATACCTAGTAATGCCTCTTGACTGAAAGGCTATTTTATCTGATATTAGAGTACAAATTCCAATTTTCTTTTGGTTAATGTCTAGGTTATATATTTATTTCAACCATTTGTTTTCAAATATTTTTGTCCTATTTTTAAAGTGTGGCTTTTGTAAACAACATATATTTGAGTTTTATTTTCTTACCCAGTTTGACAATCTTAATCTTTGACTTAGAGTACTTAGTCTACTTACATTTAATATACTATCTAATATATTTTAGATTTTACCTACCATCTTAGCATCTAATTTTAATTTGGTCCACGTAGGTTATGTCCTTTTCCTCTCCTTAATTGTTTTATGTGGATAAATCATTTTTTATTATTCCATTTTTAGTTTCTATTAATTTTTTAGTTATAGATTGTTATATACTAGGTTTTATGTATATATTATTTATATATTATACACTTTGATTTGAATATATATTTGATTTAATTTCAAATTTCAAATGTTAATATTAATCACAATTGCCTGGAGAGCTTCTTATATAACAGAGCTTTACTAAGCCTCATCCTCAGAATTTTTTATTCAGTAGTTCTGGGATGAGGTCAAGAATATGCATTTCTATTATATTTTCAGTTTATGCTGATGCTGCTGGTCTGGGGACTATGAGTACCACTACCCTAGACATTACAGAATGCAACCTTATTGTGCTACAGTGTATTAGTCAGAGTTCTCCAGAGAAACAGGACCCATAGTGGATATAGATATAGATATAAATACATAAAAGGGAATTTGTTATGAAACTGCTCACACAATAATGGAAACTGAGAAGTCTCACAATATGCCATCCGTAAACTGGAGAAACTGGGAAGCCAGTAGCATCACTCGGCTCTCAAGTCTGAAGGCCTGAGAACTAGGTGAAACTCTCAGTCCAAGGCAAAAGGGCTGAGAAACTGGAATTCTGATATCCAAAGGTGGGAAAGGATATGTGTCCTAGCTCCAGAAAAGAAAGTGCAAATTTACCTTCCCTCTTTTTTTTTTTTTTTCTACCTAAGCCCAATCTGTTGGATGATGTACATCCACACTAGGTGAGGGCAGATCTTCCTTACTCAGTTCATTGATTCAAATAGCAATCTCTTCTGGAAACATCCTCATAGACATGCCAACAAATAATGCCTTACCAGCTATCTGGATACCTCTTAGCCCTATCAAGTCACCTTGTAAAGTTAATCATTACTTACTGTCTCATACAAAACACTGCTTTAGTATTTATCATTAGAAACTTAGACTCTTTTAACTTTACATTATTCTACTATCTGTATTATTATTACTATGCAGTTTCTTTCTGGATATATTTTAAATTTTAGAAAATATTAAAAATAATTCATTTATATTTATCTACACATTTACCCTTTCTGTTGTTCTTAATTTCATTTGAAATTTCTGAACAGGATTTTTTTTCTTTAAAGAATTCCTCTTAGAATTCCTTTTTATTCAGGAATCTGGCATTTTTCTCGGTTTTTCTCTTTTTTTAAAAAAAAGCTTTATTTTATATTTATTTTTGAAGCGTATTTTTTTTACCAAGTATTGAAATCTAAGTTGATTTTTAAGCCTTTTAAAGATACCATTTCATTTTCTTCAGGATTCCAGTGTTTTCCTTGAGTGCCAGCTGTCTGTTTTATTATTGCTCTTTAAGATCATGTGTCTTCTCTGGCTGGTTCTGAGATTTTCTCTTTGTCTTTGATTTTTAGCAATTTTACTATGATGTAACGGGGTGTGGTTTTCTTTGTGTTTATTCTACTTGGGGTTCATTAAGATTATTCAATCTGTGGGTATACATAATTTAACATTTGAGGAAAATTCTTAGTCATTTACATTTCCAATATTGCTTCTGCCTCATTTCCTCTCTGCTCTCCTTCCAAGAATCCAGTTTTACATATAAAGTCTTTGAACAGATCCCAAATGTCTTATACTGTGATATTTCTTTTCGTTTTTTTCCCTCTTTGCTTCAGTTGGACAATAGTTACTTAATTGTCTTCCAGTCTATTAATTCTGTCTATTGCTGTATCCAATCTGCACTTAAACATGTATATCAAGTTACTAACTTTACTAACATTATTTTTCTAGAATGCATATTTGGTTATTTTTATAAATTTAACATATCTAGTAAAATTGTCCATTCTTTTATTCATTTTGTGTAACTTTTCCCCCTTTACTTTTATATAATAAACACAGTGATTTTAATATTCATTTCCATTTTCACCAGTATCAGGGTCATCCATGATTTTACTTCATTTATCTTTATTTTTATGTTGATGATTTTTGTATTTTTATACATGTATATGAGATATATACATATGATATATTTATATATATGATATAATTCCAGAAAACAAGATATTTCTTTGCTCAGTTGAGCAGATAAGATTGATCAGCTCAATCATATTAGCAGTTGAGATGAGAAGGGGCTGTGCCATGTTATTCTTGTGATATCATTCCGGAAAGGAAGGTATTTATTTGCTCTGTTAAGTAGATAAGATTGATCAGCTCAATATTAGTAGTTGAGCTGAGGAGGGGCTGTGCTACATTATAGTAAGGTTCTGTCTACCCTAATTTCCTTCAGTTCCTAGGGTGCAGCTCTTCTGAGCTTTCTCCAGTCCTGAAAGACCATGGGAAATCTATGCACTTCAGATGCCCTTCCCAGGTATGTGAACTTCTGAGTCCAGCCCTTCTACCTCCAGCCCCATGGAAGTTATCTGACAAACATTTTGAGTGAGTCTCATCATGGACTTAGACCAACTTATTTTCCCCAGAAGAATTTTTCCTAAATACCATGGAACTACAAGATAATTGCCTTTGTCATTCAGAAGCATTCAGGCTAACTTCCCAACTTCTCTTGAAGCCTCGTGACAAAGCAAGCATTCAGTGCTTAAAATCAACCATGCATTTCGGGCATTTGTGGCCCATCAAGATCAAATTGTTCACTTCAGTCTTATCCAACACTACACACTTTTCTGTTTTCTCTTGTTCTCAGTAAAGGCCCTTGACCTAAGTATGTAATCTCTAGTATTCTCAAAGGCAAAGTACCAGGCAATCATCAGTTCACCTCAGAAAAGTTCTCTCACTATCTAGCATTTTTGTTGATATAGTCTGCATTGATTTCACAGCTCTCTGATTTTTTTTTAAATATGGGATTTTTTGTATAATTTTTTTTAACAGGATGTAGAGTGAACATTTCTTTGATACAACACACTACATCCTACTAGAAAACAGAGATCCTGTGTGTAATATTTTAAGCTTACAAAGGATATTATTCTATGATTATTATCTTGCAATTAGAAGTAAATACAAAATTCTGTCTTAGGATATATCACAAAGAGTGTGCAAGAAGAAATGACATCTGAGCTATCCTTTAAAACGTATGTAGGTTTTACAAACCCTGGAAAAAGTTAAAGCGTTATTGGAAGCTACATTTAATCGTGTGAACCAAGTCACTGAAGTATGAAAGTTGATGTGATAAGAGATAACCGATGTGATGAGAGAATACTGTAATAAGAGATAATTTAGGTTTATATTTATCTCAAATTATGTTAATTTTGAGGAAGATGTTTTCATTCACCTACATAATTCTTTAAAGGTACAAGGTTTGTTAACATATTGCCAAACACTTTGGAAATCAAGTAAATACTTAGAAATATATTGAGTTCTTATAATCATTTTTGGATCTATTTTTTTAGGTAGCATGAGATCCATTTTTTCAAAAGAGTTCTTTTTACAAACGTGTAGTATGTATTGTTGCAATATGAGGACTTATTTAACACTTTTAAATCAATAAGATTTATTTATACATAACAATTAGACTTTTGAAATAGATGATATTCTGAAATGAATATTTTACTTTCATTTTATATACTGAGTCTAAAATACATTTTTATAATGTATTTTAAATCGTTTATGTACAAATTTTCACCTTCACATTTTTATTTAAGTTTTACATGACATTCTATTGGTGGTTATTCTTAGTTGGAAGGTCATCTGAGAGAGCCACGAATCCTATCTGTTACAAAATAAGAACTTTCCCACAAATGCCCTGAAAAATGTTACCCAACCAGCAAATAATTCATTGTTTCACCTACAATATTTTGGATCTTACCAAAATATAATACGAAGACCTATTTGTTCTATATTAGCAACTTTTATTGCATACGAGATCCTGACAACTTTGCTACTTCCTTTCACTCCTCTATAAAAGTAAAATCATTTATTCATAGTTACAAGGATAATTGAGGGAGGGAAAGAAATTCAAAAAGCATAAAATGTGATAAGTATAAATAAAATAATTCACCACTCAGAAATGTATATTTCTCCATGCAATATCCTTTCTAAATCAATTGGGTAAAATCAAAATTGATCTCAATGGTCAACACAAAAGTTATTTGATTGTGAACTTCGAGCAATTGAAACTACGATTGCAATGAAAATAAAGCCCCATGTGTCAAATGTGGAAGAGGTTGATAATCAAAATCTACCTAGTATATATTTTGCAAAAATGCTCTGGGATTATATGTAAATGACTCTTCTGCCAGGTAAGTAATCCATGCTTCAATAGTAAATACAGAAAATAAATAGGTAGCTAGAATAAAACACAAAAACTCTTTCAGAGTTCAAATCATTTAGTCTAATTCGTTATCACTTCAAACATCATCTAATGTAATGGCCTGGGCTCCTGTGTGAACGTAGTCCTCCCAAATTTTCTTTCAATTCTATGAATACACACTTCACTCTATGGAACTTTTGCAGCCATCTCTCAAATCAAATCCAATTCTGCCTAGTATTTTGAAACCCCATCATTTTACAGCTACCTACCCTGAATTGTTGGTCTGTCACCACGTTCCAGTTTATCCTCTTTCGGGAAGCTAGAATTAAGAGATATTGCTGGGTTGTGCATATGATCATTTTTAGGTGATGTGTGTGAAATGGAAGAGAAAGGTGGTGAGTTGCTGAGGTTGCGGAAGGCAAAAAAATTGCTGTGAATGTCAGACAGTGAGATGTGAGGAAAATATTGAGTTTTCATTCCCCAGTGGTGGTTACATAGAGTTGCCAGAAGCAAATGCAGTGGCATCAGAAACACTATCATAGATAAGAGTTTAAGAGATCAAAAGTAGAAAGCTGTTCCTAGGGTAAAGAATGAGACACAGAGTCTTAGGTTCAGCATTCAGTTAGACACAGGAATAGAGAAAAGGATGATAAGAAATAGAAGTAAAGCAATGAGACTACAGTAATAAAAAGATCTGCAATCCCCAGAGCTAGTTTTTAGTGGGAGTGGCACCATGTTGTATAATTGTGATTTCCATGTGTGGGATTAGAGTGCATTGTCAATGTAGTGAAGATGAGTGTACAGCAGTAAAACTCTCCCTCTCCTGGTTCCTCCTCATTACAAAAGCACTTAAAGACAATAAGGCTAAATGCACATGAGTATCTGATTAACAAGATCAGATATCTAAACCCCATCCCCACAATTGCTAATGACAGATCCCTAATGTTTGCTTGACATACCTTTCCTTCTATTCACAACAGCCAAAATATGAAATCATCAACAAATGATCAACAGATGATTGGATAAAGAAAATATGTTATATATACACAATTGAATACTATTCAGACATGAAAAAGAAACAAAATCTTATGTGTAACAGCATGGATGAATCTGGAAGACATTATGTTAAGTGAAACAAGCCAGGCCCAGGAAGACAAATATCACATAATTTCACTTTTATGTGGAATCTGAAAAAAAATTGGTCTCATAGAAGTAGAGATCAGGATGGTGGTTATCAGAGTCTGACAATTACAGGGAAGGCAGGGTGAGGAAATAGTAGTCAAAGGATATATAATTACTGTTAGATGAAAGGAATAAATTAAAGAGATTTATTGTACAGCATGGTGGCTATAGTAATGATGATATATTGTATTCTTTAGGAATGCAAAGAGAGTAGATGTTAAACTTTCTCATCACAAGAATAACTGTGAGAGTTAATACATTTATTAATTAGCTAGATTTAACCATTCCACTATGTATATAGACTTCAACATAATGCTGCACATGATAAATACATACAATTTTATCTGTCAACTTAAAACATAAAATAAAGAAAAGAATGGTGGTGGGCACCTGTAATCCCAGCTACTTGGGAGGCTGAGGCAGGAGAATCACTTGAACCTGGGAGGTGGAGGTTGCAGTGGGCCGAGATCGCGTCACTGTACTCCAGCCTGTGAGAGTACAGGGTGAGAGAAGGAGAATCCATCTCATAAGAAAGAAAGAAAGAAAAGAAAGAAAGAAAGAAGGAAGGAAGGAAGGAAGGAAGGAAGGAAGGAAGGAAGGAAGGAAGGAAGGAAGGAAGGAAGGAAGGAAGGAAAGAAAGAAAGAAAGAAAGAAAGAAAGAAAGAAAGAAAGAAAGAAAGAAAGAAAGAAAGAAAGAAAGAAAGAAAGAAAACAGAAAAACTTTTTTTCCGCCAGTTAGAGCTTTGAGACTCAAGGCACCAGTAAAATTTCTGATGCATCATTACACTGTAAAGAGAATTTTAAACCATCTCGTATCCTCTTTCATTGGTTGGTGAGCTCCTTGAAAGGTTACCCCACAAATCAGAATCTGACTTCTGCTCTTTGACTTGTTTCACTCTATTGGTAAATCTGAGATTTATTCAAGCCAGTAACTTCTTTTCTTTCCTTTTTTTCTACTGTTGCCCATTTTGGAAATTTTTTAGTGATATTCACATTAATATTCATGAGAAGGTGCACAAAATTTGAAATTCAGATCAAATATATGTGTAGCATTATAGCAGAGCTAGTAAGCATTTATGTGAAAAGGAGGATTTTTACAACTAAAATGAAGACATTGAATATTTCAGAAGTTATATTCTCATTTTTTATAGTTTTTGTCCCATCTTACCAAAGATATCCAAAAGATCACTCATTTGTAAAACTCATGACATTGATATTTATTTTTCTCTTAAATTCATTAGTAGTCATATTTGCATTCTCATGATGGACACAATCTATTGAATATAGTAGGAGCCCATTAAATATTTTTTAATCTAATGAGCAACAAATGAATGCATATACAAATTGGATCCACTCAAAACAAGAATATACATTTACTAACATTCTAAATTAACTGGTTAATTCATCCAGGATGACTCTAACTGCAATGACATATAATTGCATCTGCTTTAATATCTGTGTTTTATCCTCTAATAAATGTTATAGCTATATTTTTGACCAAGGCCACCTTGTTAATCTCATTTTAAATTTAATACTAAGCATTTCTAATGAGGGATTCTATACAGTCCTATAAATAATTTTATTTGGAAAACTAGCGGTCTGGTAAAACCTTAATTCTGGGAAGGCCGAGAAGCAAAGCCTTAGGACCTACAAAATCTCAGAATAAAGTACAAAAGTGCCAAACACTTGGAGTCTTCTCGAATGACCCAGAAATAAGGTGGACTAATGAACAGTTGTTCTCATTTTTCCCTTCTCATCTTTTTTCTATCCTGGGAACTGGAACAAAATGGTGTCAGCTAGAGTAGAGGGCAGATAAAACACTATTTACCCAAGTTTACATTTGAATGGTTAAGTGCATAGGCTCGGGAATGGGAGAGAAATTTGGAGATGTAAATCTGCAAGTACTAAAAAATCTGGAGCAATACGGTTAATCTTTCTAAGTTTTCATTGTCTTCGCTGAAAATCAGAACAACAGTAGTACCTATCTTATGATTCTTCTATTAAATAAGACGATACATGTAAGGTATGTATCATCTCAATGTATTTTGGCCTAAAGCATGTGTTAGCTATTAAAATTATGTGGCAAGCATTTACCAGGTTGTCTTTTTCCTTTTGTGATACCACTGTTCAGCTAGTACCCTTTTAATGTTAACTTTAGGTATAGTAAATGGTTTTATTTCACTTGTCTGTAAAATAGGAAAATGGCTCTCTCTACCTATGGTGGTTCAATTCTCTATAGATAAATGATAGATAGGATTTCTTTATTAAAAGTTTAATATTTAAAATGTGATTTAAGGCCGGGTGTGGTGGCTCATGCTTGTAATCCTACCACTTTGGGAGGCCGAGGCAGGCGGATTACCTGAGCTCAGGAGTTTGAGACCAGCCTGGGCAACATGGCGAAACCCCATCTCTACTAAAATACAAAATATCAGCCAGGCATGGTGGCGTGTGCCTGTAGTCCCAGCTACTCAGCAGGCTGAGGCATGAGAATTACTTGAACCCCAGAGGCAGAGGTTGCGGTGAGCCGAGATCGTGCCACTGCACTCCGGCCTGGGAGACAAAGCAAGACTCTGTCTCAAAAAATAAAATTACACAAAATGTGATTTGAAATCCACAAGTAAAATGTGATTATTTTATTTTTACTCCCGTAGACAAAGAGGATCAGGTACCAAGAAAAAATGTATGTGTGTCACTGCTGTTTAAGCATTGTCTTCGACCACTCTTTTTAGCTGCAGTTCTTGACATTCAAGAAAATAGGGTTCACTCCACTCTTAAATCTCAAAATAATGTTCTCTTCCCTGAATATTAAGAAAGGGTGAGGGAACAATAGTGGGCTGCTAGAGTATAATTTTACAAGTCCGAAGCAATATGAAATTCTTTATGTCTATTAGAACTGTAATATTGTGTGCTCTATCAGAATATACTAAATTCCATTCATTGATGGATGAGATCCTGAGGCTCAATACCTCTGAAATAAGCTATACTAAAACTTACATTTGGATTATAGAGGCATTTTAGGATATTACCCAACCAAGTAAAAAACTGAATTGCTTATCCATGTCTACAAGAACAGGATATTTGCTGAGAATGCATATTCAGAAAAAATAGTTCTTAAAGGAAGAAAGATAAACATTAAAATTATCCCTAAGGCACACTTGTTGTTTTGCATTTCACAGTTTGCTAATGAAGGTAAAAGAAAGAATCCTTTTTAAGTGTTATCCAGTTTTATTTCAGGGCTCTTGGATCTGTTGACCTATATGTCCTTCATTGTCAAACATTACGCCCATGTCATATTATGGCAGAGGCAACAAAATTCAGAACTATATAAAAAAAGAGAACAATTGAACAAAATTATTACCAATCAATCCACAATATCTCCAAGCACTTATCTTTTTGCATGTACAGAAGTGTGTATGGTCATACAAATTGAAAGTTAAAATGTCAGCCATAATAAACACAAATTTGCTTATAATACTTCCTGTAAATACTTTAAACAACTTCTGAAGAAGTTTTACATATTCTCTACAGATCCTTACCAAAACTAACAGAGTTTAGTACCATCTGGTACCTTATCCAAATCCAAGTTATGAGGTCAAGAAAACTCTGTATTTCTGTGTGTGTGTGTGTGTGTGTGTGTGTGTGTGTGTGTGTGAGAGAGAGAGAGAGAGAGAGAGAGAGAGAGAGAGAGAGAGAGAGAGAGAGGAGAGAGAGAGGGGCCTATATTTGTAAGGGTAAGTAGTGGTAATGCAGAAATATCTAGATTCTTCAAACAGGGATGGAGGACAGGGGATGTTCCGAGAATCTCTTAATGTTCTTACCCTTTTGTTCTATACTAATAACCCTAAGCCTTCTTTGCATTCATTTTCTCATCTATTAATTATGTGGTCAGTATATAACCATCCCATTCAATTAACGGTATTATTGCAATAATGAGTGTTTATTCTATGTACAAAGAAATTTTGCATCCATATAACACATTAAATATTATGTCATATTATAATTGTTTAGAAGAGTGTCAGACAGATTCAGGATGTACAGTTTCCAAAGGCTTTACATCAGGAATGTCTTAATAGGAACCCTGGTTTTGGACATACTGATTTGATTATCTGGTATCTTATTGTAGCAGGAGCATAGCTGAGAGGGAAATGTCACAACTCTAGAGCTAGGACTTACGTGTATTAACACTGAAGCTCCAAATTCATTATACAATTTTACACAAATTGTATAGTACTTTAGCTTAAGTTTCTTTGTTTGATAATGGATATGATAATTTTCATTCATATCATTAAATGTGTTTATAAAAAATACCTAGCTTACCAGAAAGCAGATGCTTAAAAAATATTGGTTATATCCAGTGGTCTATTGAATAGAACATTACTTGCTTTATAAAAACACATAAAAATCTCTTTCTTGGTTAATTTAATAACTCTCATTTCAACCTATACATAAGAGAGTAAATTAGGAGGAAAAAAATGCTTAGAAAAAAAACAAAAACTTCCCACCTGATGATTCTTGCATGAGACTGACGGTGCTGACCTTTCATTTTGTCACATCAAGGGTGAAATAAATTAACTGTTACAGAATGTAGTTTTAGAATTGCATCTTTTCTCTACTCTGTTTTGTCTTTATATGTTCAAGGAAGGAAAAAAAAAATCCTCAATCTCTAAATATGACTTAAGGATCATAGAATCTTGGCAAGAAGTAAAATTACCATGCTGCAGGAGTACCATTTTTACTCCATTTATTTAACTGTAAATTTTAAAAACTGTAAAAATGGGTAACTAAATAAAATGTCCTCTTTCTAAAATAACAAATACACTAACCTCCAGCTAAACACTGTATTTGTAAAATAGGCATGTTCAGTTCAGGTAGTGTTATACTTTTAGTACATTCCAAAATAAAAATCAGGTTAAAGATAAACTGCCAAATATTTAGGAGAACTACTTCAGATTCCATTTCTGACCATTTTTGGCAGTTTAGTAATCTTTGGAACCACTGTGTATAACAGTGTTTGCAAAAGCAAACCTACCAGGAAGATAACTATGATTAGTAAGCTGTATTTTCTATTATTCAGAGCTCTCCAAAAATTCTCCTGCTGGGCTGACATTTGCAAGGTTAGTGAAACAAAAAGCATTTCTCCTTTCAGAAGTTCAAAAAATTAAACATAAATTTTACAGATCCAAAAGAGAAGATAAAAACCTCATTTTCTATAAATTGGAAGCTTGTAACACTCCCTAATATGCACATCATATGTAGTTAATGACAGAAAGTGCTTTCAAGATATTTCAACTGCAAACTTGTTTAGTTTTGAATTTACATTTAAATTTTAAAACAAAAATGTATTTATTAATAACATTCATTGAAATAATTTATTTACATAATATGATGAAGCACATTAAAATTAGAATCCTAAGATGTATAAAAGGTAGTCATAACATTGTGTGTAAATACTAGATTATTTCCTCATGGTTGAAGTTACGAATAAAACAGACATGCACATCCATAGACACATTGTTTGATTAGGCTTGTTTCAAATCCCCTATGGTAAGAGTGAAGGGATATTTTTCTCAGAACACGTTAGAATTACTGGTACAGCTTCAGAAGGCAGAACTGGAATCAATCGATGCCCATAACTGGGAGAGAGATTTAAGTTCGGCAGGAGACATTTTCTAACCATTAGAACTCTCTGACCTAGGATGAGTAACTTGGAAGCATTCACCAGGAGATTGAAATATCTTCCAAGGATGGTCGACAGAGGATTAGTGCAGTAACACTAATCTAGAGTTCTCCTAAGGGGAATTTCACTGCACATTTTCACTGAACAAACTGAAAATGAAGTTGGGCTTAATTTATTGGTAGGTGAAGAAGATTTGTTTAAAAGCAAGGAGAGACTATGACTTTTTACAATTAAGACAATAATGTATAAAATATTATAATTAGGAAAACTCCACGGTAATAAAACTGTGCTGATGATTGCAAATAGCCATATGGTTTTTTACCTGCTAACATGTTTTATATAGTTGCATTAAGTATACTACATTGTAATTTTTCCCAGTTATTATAACAATTTTGTGAATTTTTATCTGTTCTATACAAAAGTGTGTGATAATATAATGATTATAAAAAATTACAAACATGAAGATGGTGATGAGGATCAATTATATCAGTTGAGTGCTCCTTATATGCCAGGCACTGTTGGAAACATTTTGCAGTGTTTGTCTTATTTAATCCTTACAACCCATTTGAAGATGGGCTTATCTAGGCGGAAACATAAAATATTTGTTCCAGTATAGTCCTATTATGTGACGTAACCAGGCCTTTATACCAGGTAGATTCTCCATGCTGTTATCTGAGAATTTCCTAAATAATGAAAGCTTGCTATAGAGACCTAGCAGAAGCGACTAACCACTAGAATATGAGGGGTGGAGAGGGAGATTTCTGATGTCAAATGTTATTTAAATAGTACTTTTCCGTATCTTCATAGAAATAAGAATGTAGGCATTTTTGTATAACCCTACTTTCTAATAAACAGAATTAAAAGATGATAATCTAGATTTTATTTTGTTTTAAGAATCTTCACCTTGATGTGCAAGAATTATTAATCTAGTATTCCACCCTAGGAATACCCCTGGAGCCAAGGTGTCAGAGAGCCCAGATAGACCTAGAACATTTTCCAGGGTGGAAGGAATAGCACTGTGTGTCATAACATTTCAAACTTTCACAAGAATAAGGCAAGATTCTTCACTGCGAACTACAAGAGTTGATACCCATGATGGCACAAGGTGAAATGAAGGGCTCTTTATTTGCCTCCAGACAGTGACAATTATAGGTTGGTATTTTTTATTATTATGGCAGTGGAAAGGGACTAAACTAGGACAAAGGTTTTCAAATGTTACTGTGAAAGAATTGTTTAGAACTTAAAGAAAACTCTGCACCTAATCCAATGTAGCTAGGTGACTTTGTGGAGGTAATATCTGCAGTTTTTCTTTGTCCTCAATATGATAACTGGTAATCCCAAGGACTGAAATTACAAAAGAGGATTGTTTCTAATTAGTTGGTTTGTTTACAGAGTACGGGGGAAAAAAGGGAAATTTGTTTGCAGGCCTTCAGAAGTATTTTTATTTTACTTAAGTGTATTTATTATTTTCCCGATGCATTTACACTATTCATACCCTAGAATAATGCCCCAAGATTTCATTAATTTGCTCCCACAGAAACAAAAATTTGTCTAGAAAGCTTTCTATCTGAGGCAAGATTTCCTCCAGTTTCAAGACTTCGCTTTTCTTTGCTGTCTTTGTTTCTGAGCATTTTTTGACCTAGACTTAAATCCACAACTCTAAATTTAATTCCAAGTTCCTGGCTTCTGGACAAGTCTCTTGACTTGCTCTGAACACACCCTCCTTTGGATTCCTGCCTTTCTTTGAGGGGAAACGGTGAGACTAGAAATGGTCATGAAGGTAGTGAGTGTACATAAAAACCAGGTCACTGAGTTCTGAGACCATAGAGTACTTACAGATTTGGGAAATAAGAAAGAACTAGCAAAACAGACCATTAAAGGTCAAGAAAGGATTCCAGAAGTAATAAACTAGAAGGAGAAGGGATATTGGTCTGAGGTTGAAATGCAATTCTTAGTAATGACAATATCTAGGTAAGATACAATCATAAAAGTGATCAGTGGATTCACGGTGGAGGACACGATCACTGGCAAAAACAAGGGCAAGTGTCTGAGCGGCCAGTATATTGGAAAAATAATATATATTAATTTTGCAGTACAAGAATTATTGACAGTGAGCCAAGAAATCTTCAAGGACTGAGAGATCCTGACCACAGATGACTACAGGGGAGTAGAGGGGTTCCAATTTCAATAATGAAAGATGGGGGAATATGGAGTAACTCTCTCACTGAGAAGAGTTATAACTGCTCAAAATATTTAAAAACAACAACAACAAAACTTCTTAAAAAGCGTTAGAGAGCTACAAAGACAGTGAAGAATTATGAGCCAAGACCACCAGAGGTAGGAAGAAAACCAAGAGGTAACCCGGAACTTGGGATTGCTTTCCTCAAAGAGATACCATCAATAATTGAAAAAAAGAAAAAAAAATCCTAAGAGGATGAGTAAGGACTTATAATACTCCCAAGAGTATTTGGAAGTATAAGTATTTGTAACCTTAGTCGTAGGTTATAAATTTAAAATTAAATTCTACTAAGGATTGGAGGAGGTACTGAAAAACTTCCCAGGCTTTGGATAGGAGATTTCCAAGTCTCCTATCAGAACTATATTGGCTCTCACAGAGACAGATGCTTAGCTTTAAATTATCTCAATTCCTGATCTGATTAAAATTATCTTGGATTGCAAGTTCCTGTAGACCAGATGTCAGGACACTACAGATTTGTCTACAGGTAGATTCTGGCCTTCTACCTATCTTTAAAAATTATGTATGCAGTGGCTTACGCCTGTAATCCCAGCACTTTGGGAGGCTGAGGCGAGTGGATTAGCCAAGGTCAGTTCAGGATGAGCCCAACCAACATGGTGAAACCCCATCTCTACTAAAAAATACAAAAGTTAGCCAGGCGTAGTGGCAGGCACCTGTAATTCCAGCTACTTGGGAGGTTGAGACAGGAGAATTGCTTGAACCCAGGAGGCAGAGGTTACAGTGAGCTGAGATCAGGCCATTGCACTCTAGCCTGGGCAACAAGAGCAAAACTCTGTCTCAAAAAAAAAAATAAATAATAAAATAAATAAATAATGTTTCACTGGATAACAGCCATATTCATTTTTTTTTTTTTTTTTTTTTTTTTTTTGCATTGTCTATGGCTGTGTTCTTGGTACAGTTGTAGAATTGACCACACGGCCTTCAAAGACTAAAATACTTACAACCTGGGCCTACACTGGAAAAGGTTTGGCAGTATCTGCTTTAGACAAGTTTCCTTGCCAGCAAATAACTTAGATCATCTTTAAAGGAAGGTAACATCATTCACAACCTCAGTTTTTTTTTCTTATATTTTTAAATATATAATGTCTAACTCTCAATCAAAATTAACAAAGTACAAAGGAAGAGGAAGCAAAGTTATATAGGTTTCTCTCAGAACCAGATCCTGAGAAAGTGCATCAAGCACAAATATTTTTGAGAGCACCTACCTGTTCCTAGAAAACTTTTTTAGAGTACTGAAAAGGTAAGAAAGAGGGAAAAAAGAAAACTCATGGCAGATGCATTACTGAAACAATTCCCTTTAAGGATAACTGGAGTTCAATCTCTCTGGGAAACTTAAGGAGATATTTTAAAACATGTCACAGAGTCATCCCAACCAAGGGATGAGAAAGCTGTTGTATTTGTCCATCAACTTCCCAACAATCATTGGATGAGAGCTACTTCTACAGGCATTCCCTCTTCAACATTTGCAGCTTGCACTGTGTATAAGCCAAGCATACTCCAACTGGCAAAACAAAGGTGAAAAGCCTGGAGGAAGAGATGTTTGAAGAGTGCTTAGATATTTAGAGATAAATACCTAGGGGATATGGGCAGAGTATTGATAGCACCTGCCACACAAGAAAGACATATAATGGAGTTACCATAACTTTACTTAATATGCTCAAGGAAATAAAATATAAGATTTAGATGTCTGGAAGAAGCTGGGTCATAAAACATAACCAAATGCGAAGTGCATAACCAAAAAAACCACATTAACTGAAATTAAGATCTCAAAAACACTGATTTAACAGTGAACTCCAATGGCTGTAAAGAGATTTATTGAACTAAAATATAGAGCAGAAGAAAATACTCATAATGATGCACAAAGTGACAAAAGGATGAAGAATACCAAAATAATAATAATAAAGTATGAGAGTAAGTGAAAATGTCTAACATAAGTGCAACTGAGGTCCCAGAAAGGAGATAAAACACAATGCTGGAGAAATAGATGAAGTGATAATGCCGAATAATTTTCTCAAACTGGTGAAAAACATGAAACCACAGACTTAAGAAGCAATATAACCACAAGCACAATAAATAAAAATAAAATCACATTAACAGCATAGCAAAATAACTGAACATAAACGCCAAGGGGAAAATCTTAAAAAGAATTGTATGTAAAAAGAGACACTAACTTCAAAGGGGCAACCACAAAAGTGACAGCTGAGTTGTCAGCAGATAAAATGGAAGCTAGAATAGTATAGACTTATCTTCAAAGCACTGAAAGGAAAGAACTTGCAACCTAGAAACTGGTACTCAGAGAATGTAGTTTTCAAAAATGAAAATAAGTTCTGCTCATTGATATGATGGGATAACAGAGCTAGACATAAACAAAAAACTGGGAAAAATACATAAACAACTATTTTAAAACACCAAGCAACACACAGCACAGAACTGTGATCCTTGCAGGAAGAGACACAAATGTAATGAACCTTCTATTTGTTTCAGTTTTCGACCTGGTGGCAATTTCTGCAATGCAGAATAGTCTAGGGGAACCAAAACAGAACTAGGCAATCTTGACGTTTTGCAGAGACAGAGGTTGGAGCACTAGAGGTGGTTAAAATTTGCAGGGTAGTGTACTAGAAAGGAGGTAGCTAGTCAGACACAGAGCTCCAGAAATCTACATTTGGATTTATATTTGTTTTCTATTCTACATAATGAATTACCACAAATATAGTGGCTTACAACTATGCACATTTATTACCTCACAGGCTTTTAAAGTAGGAAATGCAGGCCCTGCTTCATGGTGTCACCAGGCTGCGATCAGGGACTACTGGGGCTGTGGCCTCATCCAAAGCTCAACTGGGGAAAGATATGCTTCAAGTGGGTCTCAGGGTGTTGGCAGAATTTATTTCCTTGTGGCCATAGAACTGAGGACCCTGGCCTCTTACAGGATGTTGGCTAGAAGTTACTCTCAGGCCCTAGAAGCCACCCATAGTTCCCTTCCTGATGGCTCTCTGGATAAGGAGTTCTCCAAAACAGTTGTTGCCTTCTTTAAGAGCAGTAGGAGAATGAGTCTCTTCTCTAGCCTGCTAAGAAAAAGTCTTATGTAGCATAAATATTTGTGGATTTGACATCTCATCACCTTTGCCATATTTTATTGGCTAGAATCCAGTCATAAGTCCTGCCCAAGCTCAAGGACAGGGGATAATAAGGGCTTAACACCAAGAAACAGAGATCATCAGGACCACAGAGTATTCTGTAGTTCATGGATGAATATTAATCTTCTCACATATAGAGTGAAAGCCTACAAGCCTGAGTAGAAAAGAACTTCAAGAGAAAGAAAAATAATGTAAGTCAAATAATTTCAAGCTCTCACATAAGGTTAAGAGTCATTCGAGTTTCCACCAATCAGAGTGAAGAGATCTTGTTGGACACATGGGACATCCAGTAAAGATTTGATTAGGGTCATTCCTTGGGACTTAAACAAGTCTTAGAGTAAAGGCTACTCTAGAGTCCACTAAAACTCTTAAAAACAAGGGTTGAAAGCATGACATCCATAACAAAGAATCTGACCATAAAGGCCAGGTATGTGTGACTGGACTCAGATCTTTCCAGGGCCTCTGCCTGCCCAGCTTTTTAAAGTTTACTTGAGCAATAATGGTGACATATTGATTTTTGCCTCAATGCATTTACTTCATTTTATATAATTAACAAACATTAATTACTGTGAGCTCCTGGAAATTGGTACTTAGTATGAAAAGCACACTATTGGGATGAGTGTGCCATCTTAGGAGTAATATGAGCAACAAGGCTCAAGAAACCACTTAATAAATGTAAGTGATTCTGCCAAGCATGAAGAAAATGAATTGTTTCTGAGCTCCATCTCAAAGATGTGAATTAAAAAAGCAGTTACTGTTATAAAATTATCTTTCCTCTACTACAGCCAATTTTCCATGTTCTTTTACCTTCCTTTTCTATTCCTTGTTCCCCATCTCAAACACAAAATTTTATCAGATATTTCTTTAAAGTAAAAGCTTAAAATGAAAGTTGAACAAGTAGAAAAAAGAAACTGGGAAAAATACGTAATGAGACATCATCAGTTGGCAGTGCAATATTAAAGCCATAGTGAAATTCTCTACATGTAAAAATTCAATAATCATTATAACAGGAAATGTTCAGAACTGAAATATGTACATGACATGATTCCTTGAGTAGATTACCTCTGACATAACTAAATGTATATCTTTATGTATTTCAAAACAAAGAACAAACTTTAGAGTTTGTTCATTAAACACCTTTGATGCATATTCCCTTTGACACAGCAATGCCATATCTAGAAAATTACAAACATCTTTATATTCACATGTGTGAAATGACATAATGCAATAACACTGATGAATTGTTTATGATAATAAAATATTGGAAATAATCTCAACTGGGTGAATAACTTACGTGCATTTATTAGTAGAACACAAAGCAGCAGTGAAACAAAGTAAATTAGGAAACAATATAGTAATTTTAGGAGACTTCCACACAACAACCCAGTGTGTTATTATTATTTCCATTACACTGGGGAAATAAACACTGAGGCGTATAGAGACTATGCAACATTTCCAGACAGGTTATACCACTGGTAACAGTTGGAATGGAACTTTAGCCTAGGCAGTCTTTGAAAATACCTTTGCCACCTAGGATGAACATACATGCCAGTTTGTCTGTAGTAACTGTTAATAGTACTTCAATTCATGATCAGATGTGTCCTGGTATACATGATAATTTTGGGTAACCTTATATACAGCATATACTTGGAATCTCTTCCTAGGAGAGGAGAAATGACAGAAAAAGAAATTCTGCAAGTATGAAGTATTGGCTTTTATTTCAGTAGTTGTAATTGTTCTCATTACTATCTTTCTACCATACTAAAATGATATTTTCATTTTCCACCATAGCACTTCAATAACCATTCATTTATTCTAATCTTCCAGATAACATTTTAGATTTTCCAAGTTCTCCAAGGTTGGTGGCTTTGGTTTATAATAATTACCTCACGTGTGTTTAAAATCAATCTCTAAATATTAATGTGTCTCCTCCCTTCTGTTCTCTAATAGTTATAGTGAATTTCATATCTTGGAAAAGAAACCTTTAAAATTTTGCATCTTGCACAGAGCATGAAGCAAAGCTAAACGCATTCATTTGGCTTTTAGAGACTATTCTGACTTTATAGTTGTTTTCTTTTAACATAAGAATTATGATTTTTTTTTCTTTTTTTTTTTTTTGAGAAGGAGTCTTGCTCTGTCGCCCAGGCCGGAGTGCAGTGGCGCAATCTCAGCTCACTGCAAGCTCCGCCTCCCGGATCATGCCATTCTCCTGCCTCAGCCTCCCGAGTAGCTGAAACTACAGGCGCCTGCCACCACGCCTGGCTAATTTTTGTATTTTTAGTAGAGACGGGGTTTCATCGTGTTAGCCAGGATGGTCTCCATCTCCTGACCTCGTGATCCGCCCACCTCGGCCTCCCAAAGTGCTGGGATTACAGGCGTGAGCCACTGCACCCAGCCGCATTATGACCTTTTTAAAGTATCTTATGTTTCTGTATTATAATATTGAACAGAAATCAATAATATAACTACATGCTTATTATCACATGAATGGAAACATTTGCTAAATAATTTTAAGACTTCCAAACGTGAGATATTGGAGTTCAAAGACTAAATCTGGTTGGTTTAAGGAAAACATCAAATAAAAAGTAAAGCATATATAAAAATTAGAGATTACATTGTAAAGTTGAAGCTGAGTCAAAGGCATCTTCTCTTATGGTTTTGATACAACAATCTGTGTGTTTATCTACTCTATCAAAACTCCGATGTAAAAATATAGTACATCATTTAGTTCCATGAAATTAGGAATTCTGAGGGGTCGCCATTATTCAAGTCTTCCTTATAAATTATGATAAAGTGTACATACTTTTTTTGTATTTTAATAACAAATTTGATTCTCCTAGTCATCTTTGTATTGCTAACTTCTAACTATTTTTCATCGACATTATGTCTGTGGGTGACAAACTAATGATCTGTTACATAAAATGATGCACTGTTTTTCTTGCTACTCTTACAATTCACTTTTGCAATGCATTTTTGGATTAGGACTGCTTACTGAGAAAGGTCATTTTCAAGACTTCCTAGGTACATCAACATATGACAAAAAGTGCTAATTTCTCATAGCATCTCAAAAATTATCACTTTTTACCGTTTCACAATTTCCTTTATTCTTGCTATATGTAACATATTTACAATTAGAATAAACTAATTTATTTTATTACCTACCTTCAATATTCAAGAAATTACTCACTTTGTCTGCCAAATCAGAAAGATAAACATTTGTTCAATATCTTCTCACAGTGGTCAAGAAATATAACAATTTTCACTTTTATTCTACTGTAATAAGACATAATCACCTCTAATTATGATGAGTAATACAACTGAAAATAAAAATGTGTATGTACAATCGCATGCAGTAAGTACTTACAGAGTTGCCACTTGGATCCTGAGATAGCAAACCACAAGACTTTATGAGAGGGATAAATTAATAACACTAATGTTCTTCCACGTCTTTCTCAAAGCTTTAAAGAAGGTAAAAAACACACAGAGTGGATTCTATTATAGTATAAAAGGCAATGTGTAATAAAAGGGATATGGGAAGAATTAGGCCACAAAAATTGATGTGTGCCTGTGAAATGAAGAACAAATACTGAACATGTATAACAATACCTGTGTTAGTTCTTTTCAAATTGTTTGTTGCTACATGCTCACATATGACCAACGTACTGAGTAATACATGTTTTGAAGTGTTTGATTCTTTTTGAACCATCCTGTATATAAGGTGGACTAGGGAGAAGAAAATTATTAAAAAGAGTAGTTTCAGACATTTACCTGGCTTAAAAGACAAAACATAAATCAAGGACAATCAATAGTATGAACAATGTCCCTATTAGATATGAACATAATTTCTCTAAAATGTTTCACAAATATTGGCTTCCTAACAGCCTCAGAATCACAGAAGAGCTGAAGTTATTGCAATCAGAGTTCCTGTCAAGCCAGAGGCAACACAGATTCATCTGTAACCAAGTTAGTGACATAAATTCAGATTTGCAGATTGGAAATACTAAAGTGGTTTGGAAAATGTATCTTTTTCTTTATAGATGGCATCTAGAGTTTTTAACTTGCTTTTTTTTTTTTAACATTTGCTAGCTGCTAGATATGAATAGTCATGATTCTTCAATAGTATTAGGTAGGGTGAATTTTGTGTTAGCTCTAAAAATTGCATAATTACTCCGTTTTCAACTACATAAAGTAAAATTAACTAATAGATTGAGTTCAAGTAATATATGAATTTCTTCTCAGTTATTTTTATATATTTCCTGCCTTTGATTTAAAAATCAATTCAATTCTGTACAAAACAAATAAAATATTAAGCCACTAGTATATGCCAAATAATATGTATTCTGTAAAATCAGTGATATAGACACATTTTTGAATCATAGAACTCTGTGAAAATCTGTTTATGGTTACAGAGGCAGTGGGGTTGACAATGACATGTGCTTTCTCTTAGCATTCATCTATGATGCAGAGTAGTTTATTTGTTGTCAGATATCTCAGGTACAGAGAAGAGCCTAGGCTTAGCCTTAGAATTGCCCACTGAGATAATAGGGGTACTTAGAAGGGGCCTGAGGGGTAATGAATATTCAATATAGCAGGTGAGCTGTTTGGTAGCCTCCATTCGCTATTCAGACCGGGGGCAAATTGAAATACACTTATGCACCCATAACTATCTTTCTGTTAATGATGGATCACATATGCAGTGGTACTATATGATTATAATATTGTATTTTTACTGTACATTTTCTGTGTTTAGATACATAAATACTTCCCATTATGTTACAATTGCCTACATAGTACAGTAACGTACTGTACAGATCTGTGGCTTAGGAGCAAGATACTTTACCTAGGTATGTAGTAGGCTACACCATCTTTGTTTGTGTAAGTACACTTTATGGTGTTCACACAACAACGAAATCACCTAAAGACACATTTCTCAGAATGTATCTCTGTTGCTAAGCAACACATGACTGTGGTAGGAATCAGGATTCAAGTTCCTAGGGAGAGGGCCAGAAGAAGTCTAGTTCTTAAAGGAGTTTGAGGAACAATAGAAGTTTTTGAAACAGAATCTCAAAATAAAGTCTGAACCATGGACTAGAGGATATAGAAAAATTCAGGCTGGGAACATGAAGGAGGGGCAAGGATGCCAGAGGAGCCTATCTTGGCCCCTCCTTCATGTTCCCAGCCTAAATTTGCAACTCAGGTAACAGTGGAGGACTCAGTGGATAGCATTAGCATATTAAGTTACAAGTCAGAATTACACCAAAAAAAAAAAAAAAAAAAAAAATCCTTACTATGGAATTGAGAAAGGGCTCATCTTACTTGAAGTAAGGGAGTTAAGAGGCTGAGAAAAAGTTAGTGTGTTAAAAGGTTTGATTTGGGAACTGGCATGGTTTTGAACCTGTTGGTGAGGTTATCAGTAAACTGTATAGGGGAGGATAGAGGCTGGTGACTGGCAATTATTCAGTGTTGGTGCAACTGGTGACTGACTGCATTATCAAAACTCATCTTCCCTACATCTTTGCAATCATACATACATATTTATGTTCTTTACACCTAAGTTCTCTCCAAGTCCTTGAGTCAATCCAAACTCAGACTGGAACTTCCATCCCTCAGCAGGCGGGTTTGACATTACTGTTATCAACTACTGACCTCAAATATGGGATTAAACCCTGGAAATCTCTCTGCAGGTCACACAGTGTCCTTCTCTTAACCTCAGTCATGTTGGCTGCTACTCCTTTTGTCAGCTGGGGTTCTGTCAAAACCATCTTAAACTTCAACCCATTTGTTGGGGTACCCAATAACTCACAGTTTTTAAACCCGTTTCATTGGTGGTGAATGGTGGTGGAACACGATGACAGGAGTGTCAGAGATAAGAACAGACCCTAATTCTTTGATCTGGACTGAGTTCGAATCTTGATTTTATCATATGCTGGCAATACGGTCCTATGCAAAGTTGAGTATCTGTTGCATCGTAGTGTTAAAAGGATTAACTATGATAACCCATGTAAAGAACTTTGCAAAATATCTAGGATTGAGACAGCACTTAATAAATGTGAAATATTATCTACAAATAGTGCTTGAAGTCTTGCGCTCAGAAAACCAATGTGGTGTCATGATGGTATTGTCCCACATACAGTCCTATTTCCTTTCTGCCCTAAACATTTTTTAATCCCTTAAAAAATTCCTAATGTTTTATATGAGTGCACACCAACACGACTGCATTTTAGTAACTGTTGGTAAGCATAAAGTGCACATTCTACTCTTTACAATACCAGTATGGTAGAGACTGTTGTTTGCTTATCTAAAAACCATTGCTTTTATTACTCCTTTCTAATATAATCAACATTTTATACAGGAATCTACCCCTCCCAGTTCGTCCTATGTGACTCAAGAAAAGTTTACATCATTTTCACCTCTACTGTACATTATTTTCAGTAGATCCTAATTATTCCCAGTTATGTTAATCCTATACCACCTGTCAGTGAGCTGAAATGGCCTTTCCCTAGTGATTGTTATTTGACCAAGGATGACTGGATTGTTTAATTGTTCTTATCCATCTGAAGGGAAGATTTTATTTTTACGGCTATGGGAGTGTTTCTGTATCTCTCTCTTCTCATGCATACAATCCCAATTGCTTCTAGCAGCCATTTTTTACTGATAAGGGAAGCCAGGCTGGGAAAGAGTTTAAAGTTGAAAAATCATTGTGACAAAAATTGGGAAGTTTAGATAGGGACTCTCTCCCATTATAGATAATTCCTCTCATGATTAAGCCAGGTTAAATTAGGATTTTTGTTCATTGGATACAAAAGCACCTCAATTAAGAAAACCATTCTCTGCATTTCTTCCTAATCATATGATTAGATCAGATCATTCTGTTCACAGTCATTATTTTGTTCTTGACCTAAGTACCTCCTTGGTTGATGTGATATAGTCTCCCCGACTCTAATGACCCTCTTTGTGTTGACATATCCATGTCAGACGTCACTACTGAGCACCGAATTCTTATTTGTCTTTTCTACTTCCGAAAATATTTGTCTTTTCTACTTCCGAAAATATTTCTGAATTTCCTCTCTGCCTTGTATTACATAACTCTATATGCCAAGATCTTTGTCATCAATCACATGGAGTGTGGCAATCACCTGTTATTTGAACACGCAACCGTGATTTTTTTCCCTTCTATCTTTCAGTCACAATCGCCACAGTGATCTTTCTAAATCAAAATGTTATTCACTCTTTTTGCCTACAGGATAATCATACTGCTCAGTATGTCTTCCACAGCTCTTCATAACCAGAACCTGTTCCACCTGTCTAAGCTGATTTTCTTCTACTACTATTCTTTCGCACGTTTCTAGATTCTGACCACTTTGAATATCTCACTGTTGTCACAAGCATGCCATGTTTCCTCTTGACTCCATGCAGTTATATATGTTTCTTCCTCTGCTTTAGTTGTCCTGGAAAACAGTTCCATTCTTTTGCCTAGAAAACAATTATTTATTTTCAATACCTAGCTCAGTAGCTTCTCTGAAAACCTCTCCACAGCAACAACTTCACCTCCCAGGCAGAATTCATCTCTCCTTGTATTGCATTCGAATCACGTCGTTCCGTATCATACTATTATTTAGGTTTGTGATTCTAGATCTGTTCTTATCATGAATGCTCTGAAAAAGACAGAATGTATTATTCACCCATGAATCTCTCACACCAGTTAACACAATAGTGTTTTAATAAAAGTTTGTGAAAGAAAGGAGTTACAGAATCTCTCAAGGCACTATCCAGAGGGAGACCCACACTTTCTCAGGAAAGACTCAGATTTTGTATTGATTTTAGTTTGTGGACTACACTGGTACTTTATCATCACTCTATAACACCTGGCAATCCTACTTCACCCTCCAGGTTATCCTCAAGGACAAATAACTTGGAAACTTCTCTTCCAGCCAAAACCTCAAAAAGTACATAGCTATCTCCTAGATCTAAAGGAAAAAATAAAGATAATCACGAACTCATTTCTAAAAAACAAACTATCACATCCTAAGGCTGTTAGAGGTGAAAATAAGTCAGCATATCTATGAAATGCAATGAGGGTTGAAATAAAATCAATAAAAATATAAATGGATAAAATGCCTTTTCTGTCTCTCTGCTACAGCTGTATTGGGATATCTTTTTCCCAGAATCAAATTATTTTACAATAATGGGGACTGTTTGCCAGAGCAGAGTAGAGAAGGCAGAGCCAAACTTATCTTGACCCAAACACAGATAACCTCTCAGGAGTCTTCATAAAGAACAGTTACCATATGTGCTATAACACTTTGTGGGACACAGTGATATTCTGCTTCCAAGCTTCCTAACAGAGATGATGGTTTGCAGCCAAATATTACTTGCTGTACTTCTAAGTAGCTCTGCAATGGTGCTAAATTCTTTTGAAGTGTTGCTTTGCCCTTTCTTGCATGAAGGTCTTGGCACAAGGATCAGGAGCCTTTTTATGGTTTATGAGAATATCATTTGTGAGTTCCATGTAGGCCTGGCACATTTATGAAAATGATGAAATTAGCCTGATGGAAATGAAACCCAAATTGTTATCACGAGACAGTTCTGAATAAAACACACGTTCCCTCATGAATTTATGTTAGAATACAGCTGTAAAACTCCATAGCCTATATGAGGCATATTTATATATCGTAGCTAAATTCTAAACACTTTTAGTAAGAAAAATAATTCGGAAAATCTAGACTAGATTCTTTCTGCAATCATAATAATAGTAATGGTAATAATAACTTATTAAATGCTTCCTATGTGTCCAGTAATGTATTATTTTAAGCACTTTGAATGTTTAATGTTTGAATGTTAAATTTCATAAGAATCTTCAGAAATAAAACACTGCTACTATAGATATTTTAGAGAAAGGGAATTATGGAATATGTAAACAACTCATCCAAGGACACGCAGATATTGTGTGACAGAACTAGTAATAGAATCAAATCCGGCTTCACAGCCTACAGATTTGACCACTATGCAAATTGCCTCTTCTTTACTATTATCCAAGGAGAACTGTTGACATTCTGAAAAAGGTGAAAAAATTCATTGTCCATTGCTGAAGTCAACACATGGTCTCCAATTATGAAATGTATTTTAGCCTTTACTCATACCATTTGCACTTGCGCATAACCATCTTAAATATTCAGAAACTATCTACATGTAAATTATATTTACCTAATTTCTATTAATTTAACATGATCTGATCATTGAATTGTATATTTGAAATGAATTTTAAAAATACACAAGAGCAAAGACCTGAATGTCTAAAACAGTGAAACTTTGCACTTCCTAAAAAAGATACATGAGTAAGTTATCAAAGGTTATTTTGAAGTCCAACATAAATCCAACTTAATCAGTAAGTCATGGTCAGGTCGACAATATTTCATGATACAAATGAAACTGCAAGGAGTAGTTCCCAGAGAAGGCAGAAGTAGGTTATACAGTCACCACACAAGGGAGCCTGGAAGAGATTTATATGTGATTGAATGATCTAATTAAAAGTATAATTAATGTTTTTTAATGATCAGTTTGCCCCGATTTATATGAGCAATGAAGAGGTTACTCTGAGGAGTAAGCAGAATATTTCATCGTAGGGGGTATGAATTAAAACACTATGCTTTCACTGCTAGAATATCTCCGTATCAAGTGAAGGAATCCTTGCCAACTCACCATGAGAGGGAATGCTATCCAGTTTTCAACTTCCTACAGGAGCTGAGAAGTAAAATATGTTCAGAAGGCAGAATGAAATCAACCTCTTAGCAACAAAATTAATCTTTCGTTGGCAAATAAAAATCACATATCCTCATCCAATCTCAAAAGCTAAATAGTAAAAATCCCAGGAACTTAAGATAGAAAACATTCCATTAAAGTTTGAAAATCCCATTTATCAGTAAAAACAAGTTCAGAAATCCAACGCTTAATGCTTTCATAATTTATCAAGTCCAACTTCCACCTTCAGTTAACATATTAGGTACGGAAAACCTCTTTATGTGAGTCATGCTACAGAAGAGACTGAAACATTCATACAATAGAAAGCTTGATACAAAAGAAGAGAGGCTAGAAATGGAATCTCCTCACCAACACTGCAAGCAAGAGGAGAAAGCACTGTACTACAGAAACTTAAGTAGGTCCAAAAATTATGGGAAATACAGACACATTTTAGAACTGTTTAATATGCTATAATCTCTCCCCTTTGATTTGGCTAAACCACCAAAGGAGGCAATCTGGACTTTTTCAGAAGAAAAGAAAAGGAAAAGAAACACACACACACACACACACACACACACAGAGAAACTATGTGTGTGTGTGTGTAAATATATATGCATATATATATGTAATATGCCTATATATTAATATATGCTATTAGGCATACATAAGTATATATATTTATATAATACATGCAGGTAATCTGGACATTTTCAGAAGAAAAGGAAAAGAAATACGTACATTTTATATATATATATATTTGTGGCATATATAATAGGCATATATATATTATGTGTGTATTTCTTTACCTTTTTATACATAAGACATATAGTAATATGTATAAAATATAGTATATAGTACTATATACTTATATATACTACATAAGTCATATGTATATACTTATATGTATATGCCATATATATTATGTGTATTTCTTTTCCTTTTTATACATATTACTTAAATTGTAATCTGTATTACTTATATTGTAATATGTATAAAAGATAGTATATAGTACTATATACTTAAATATACTATACAAGTAATATGTATACATTTTACATATGGGCGCACAGTCCACACAGTTTTAACTGCTATTTTAAAAGTCATATAAAGAATGCCAAATTGTTCACTAAGGCTTTCAGGTTTTGTAGTACCCATCACCATAAATATGAGATTCAAGGTGAAATTGGCTTTGTATGCTGTGATAGCTCATGAGGCAGGAGCCAAATGTGATGTGGCAAATCTGTGCCTCAATATTTTACAGATTGGCATATTTTGTTACCTATTTTTTCAAGAGTATTGTTCACCTACGGTCTTTATATGAACGTTGTAACACACTACCTACTCTGTGGTTGAGAGAGCCTTGGAATCAGAAATTATGGACATAAGCTCTGCTTTGCCACGTTCTATCATTTACCAACAGGGT
Source organism: Macaca mulatta (assembly GCF_049350105.2). Taxonomy (NCBI): domain Eukaryota; kingdom Metazoa; phylum Chordata; class Mammalia; order Primates; family Cercopithecidae; genus Macaca; species Macaca mulatta. Next base: position 59,533,475 of record NC_133417.1, on the reverse strand, counting down.
ATTTTTACTTTTAAATGGGGAAAATAGAACAAAAACAGCATGTTTGTGATGATAGTTAAGTGAGATTGCATGTGTGAAATCAACTTGTAAACTACAAAACGCTATGCAAAGAAATAAGAATAAAACTACTTTTTGGTTACCATTTGTCAGTTGTAACTTATAAGACATCACTACTTGGGTCTAAAACATGGCTTTTTAACAATGAATTTATAATCAGAAAAGACGAATTACCTGTATATATGGTGTATTTTTGTACAGAAATGTTGGACTCCCTAGTTAATATGGTAGCAAGATTTTCCAGTTTTGATACTTGTCCTCTACACTTCCTTTAAAATGCCTGTGAATATATCCAAAAAGCCAAAACCAAATAGTAGCACTGGAATGAAAGATAAAATTAAAACCTTGTAACAACAGGCAGAAGGAAGTTCACTAACTTTATTGTTGATAATGTATTGAGAAGCAGAGGCTTGAGTTATGTATCAAGTATCCCATCTTTGGGAAACAAAAAAACAACAATAACAAAAAAATCACACCCCAGAGGTTCTCAGAGTGTGCACCTAGAATCACAGGACCACCAGCAGCACCATCTCCTGGGAACTTGTTAGAAATGCAAATTCACCAGCCCACTTCAAAACCTCTGAATTAGAAACTATTGGTGGGGCCCAGCCACCTGGGGTGGGTAGTGGTCTAACAAGTGCTCCAGGTGGTCCTTATGCCTGCAAACATTTGAGAATCACTATCACAGACAAACTAACAGAAGATGGGAAAAATATTTTGATTGCTGCCCACCTTACGAAAAAACTTCAAAAGCAAACTTTTCAGTGGTCCCAAGCAGATAAGTATTATTATTCACACTTTCAGGTGAGAAAATTAAGAAATTTGACCCAACCCAGCACAATTAGGAAGAGTCAGAGGTCATGTTTTAGTTATTTGACCTTGAAGACCATCTCTTTCTTAACCATGTTTTTATAATGTTTCCTTAGTGTTGTAGCTAGTAGTTTCAAAAGTACTTACATGAAGTAAATAGGAAAAAAAAAAAGGGAGATTTCTGCATGATGCTCTCAAAACCATTGTAAAGCACATAGTCTAGGTAATGGTAAGATGAAAACAAAATTAAATGGGATCAGGGAGACCAAAAGAAAGGGTGATAAAGTAAGGGTATAGGAAATCCCAAAAGACAGTGACAGAATTAAATTTACCTTAATAAGGGTAGAATAAAAGTACACAAACTGTTCCGGAGAGAAAACAGAAAAGAATAGAAAAGTAAAGGACATGTTAAAACTATGACAGAGAAGATAGAAGATACAGAATTCTGAGATTTAAGACCTAAACAAGAACGACACTTGCTTGCAAGTAAGAAATCTAAAAACAGAAAGAGAAGCAACAATATGTGACATGCTATGGAAAAAAATGTATACAAATCAAGAGGAATCACAGAATTCCACACAAAACTAATGATAAAAGACCAATCTACAGCTGGACATACAATGATAATTTTATATGGTTCTAATTTCAAAACTCCACAAAGTATTCAGGTTCAAGACACATGTTACAATGAAAGGAAATGAAGATCACAAAATGGGAAGAGAACCTATTTATTCAGAGCGTCCTATATCAAAAGAGCCAGCCTTTGCCAGAGACTCAAAACAAAGGCAGTCAGGGAAGTGAGAATACAAAAAGGTTTTTGTTTTTATATTTGGATATCTTTTCAGTTTTTCATTTTATTATTTTAAGTTTTACATTTCACTCAATCTCACTATAAATTTCCAATTGATAGAATATTATGCTGCCTCTTTTCATTGTTTCAAACAATGTAAAAAACCATAAGAAATTATTAATGTTACACTATTAGATGAAAATAAGTAAAACACAAAGATATTATGTAGCTTTAATCTGTGTAAAGTTTTGTAAAGATAGATATATGTATACATATAATCTTTGATGATTAAAATTAATGTATTTTCATAAAGTATATATTCACATATTATTTATAATATATACACATTAAAATGCATACATAAATTTGATCCATTAAAACATATATATCTTGTTATATTAAAGTATATATATCAATCAGTATAACACTATGAGGATCAAAAATATAAAAATTCAATTTATGGAATTCATATTCATAAATATACAAAATAAACAGCTTAAATGATAACTAAAATAAAATGAGGTATAGTTTTTAGTTTGCAATTGATAATATGAACACATTGTGAGATAAGCATTCTCTCAAATGTTGGTATAATCATAAACCAGAATATTTCTGGAAAGCAATTTGCCAAATAACACAGACTTTTAAAAAATGATCATATACCTTATTCTACAAATATACCTAGAAAATAATCAGAAATTTGTGCATAAATATGTTTATGAAAATATGCATTGAAGTTTTGTTTGTAAAAGCAAAGTTGGAAGCAATCTAAATAGAATTTCCAGTTGATGGAATATTATGCTACCACTTATTCAATTGTAAACAACTATGAGATCATGAGGAATTGCTGACCTTATTACTCAGTTAGGTGAAAATAAATAGGATATTAAGTCATAAATATAGTACAGTGTAGACTGGAAAAAGAGGGAGAGAGAGCAAGAAACACATATACACAAAGAATTGTAACTGCTCTGTTGTATGCTTTTCCAAATTTCCCAATTTCATTTGATAAAATCAGTTTCAAAATAGAAAAAAAAATGCCAATAGCAGTTTAAATACATATTTATATGGAAATAATATCACATATGGAGAAAATAGAATAGAAATGCAAAAAATGATAACATATTCTTTGAAGCTATAGAATTATGTTTTTTCCTAAGAGGGAAAGTGTTTTTAATTTGAATTTGAATGTTTTTCAATCCAATGAGAGACATTCCTACTTTTGAAAACAAATTCTGGAAACAGCTTTCAAAATTAATATGATTAATACCCTTAATCACTATTCTCTCACAAACCAAAATAGCTAATGCATTTGATTTTTTGAAGCTGAATATTTCATGTTTAACTTACCCTTTTTTATTTGATGATGGTTTATTTATACCTGACTTTTATTATTAGTAATTTAATCAAGAGATTCATCTCTAGATAGAGTTATATGAAACTCAGATTTAAATGTTGATGGGAGGAGATGTAGACAACATTTCAGGATTAATCTCCAGACATTTCAGAAATAATTTTAAACCATACTTGCTCCAAGAAAAGCAATGACACATATTTTTATCCTTACCCAAGCTTTTACTTTTGCCAGAAATTTCCCTTCTGAAACTCTGTCTTCTTTTGTGCAGTGTACTATGAAATCCCTCCAGAAATTGTCATCTGTTCAACTACTTAATAAGAATGAAAGTGTAGAATAAGGCTAATTATAAACTGAAATAAAAAGAAATGCCGCTTAAATGAATGAAGACATCTTGAGTATAAAATGTAACATTAGAGATACTCACAAAGTGAAAATAAGTGACATTAGATCTGTCCACATTGAGAAAACCTGAAGAACTATTTGTCAAGACTTTCAGTAAAATATCTGATATTAAATGTTTAAAAAAATTATGGACATTTAAATATGTGGTTTTGCTTTTCTGATATTGTTACTGGTAATTTTAGAATGTCTCCTTGGATATTTTCCCTCAAAATAGAATTCCTTGACCTGGAAGAGAAAAGTGAAATATTATAAATTACCTTTATTATTTTTCAGGACTACGTAGGTCATTCTATTTAGGAAAAAAAAAAAACTACTAAAATTTATTTTTCATATATTCCAAATTTTGAAAAGTCATAATAAAAGAATCAGAGAAAATATACATAGGTTTTCAAAATTTGCTCTTTTCTTCATTGTATACCCAAGATACTCAAGTTTTTAAATCAATATAACATTTTTCAGGACATCTGCCCTTCCATCCATATACAAACCCCTTCATTTATCCATCCACATATTCTAATATTAAGTGTGTGCTTTCTGCCATATATTATGCTAGCTTTTGGGTGTACTGGTGGAGCTGAGATGAGATGTGGTATAATCTCACTAGGCCATCCTGAGCACGTGGCACTTCCTGATTGTCTTTGTGTAGAAGGAATAACTCCTTTGTCTTTCCAGAATAAATTTGTGTGCTGACAACAAGACTCTGCTGCTGATTTGAACAGTCTTTTGACGATTTGACCATGACAGGTGGGTGGGAATTGTTGAAAAGGTCTAGAGGATTACAAATGTACATTTTGTCCACTTAATTATCATACCTAAGTTAAAGACCCTTACTATGGTATTCGCGTTGTCAATTGCAACATTGTTTCTGTTTTTATCCTTAGCTTTCCCTTCATAATAAGAGATTTTTTCACATAAAATAATTAAGCAGAAGAACCCACTGATGCTGTTACAAGAAGGAAAACAAACACATATTGATTAGTGGTGAAAGTATAAAATTGCACTACCTTTCAAATGGGCAGTTTCAGAAAACAAATAAAATGCTTACTTAGAAGTATCCTTTGACCCAGTGATGAAAACCACTTCTAAAAATGTATCCTAAGATTGTCTTCTCAAACTTGACTTTCCTGTGTATCTACAAGACAGTGAGATGGCATACTAAAATATATTCAAATTATCAGCATCTTGATTTGATATAGGAGAATTCATTTCTTTTCTTGACATCAAAAAAGTAGCATTCCTATAAGCATAGATTGACAAATGTGGAACTTTCATATTAGTGAACCTGCAAAATGCAGTCAATATGAATTGGGCTAATGGCTAGTCTCCACTTCTTTGTGCAATTACTCTAGACTGTGTGATTTCTTGGTGAGTACTAAGAATTTACTAAAATTCATATTTTTATATGTCCTTGTCATTTATAATCTTTCTCTGTGTCCTGATTCACCTCCCCCTGGCCCCGCCACCAAAGAATCATATATTCAAGTAAACCAATTCAACCCCTTGTGAATGTTGCAAATTTTTACAGTTTTTACTTTTTGATTTTATTTTCTTAGAGACAGGGTCTAGCTCTGTTGTCTGTGCTGGAGTGCAGTGGCGTTGATAGGTCATGGCAGCCTAGAACTCCTAGACTCAAGTAATCCTCAGACCTCAGCTCCTGAGTAGCTGAGACTTCAGATGTGCACCACCACACCTGACCTTTTTTTGTTGTTGTTAGATATGGTCTTGCCATGTTGCCCTTGGCTGTTCTTTATCTCCTCACTGCATCCCACCTTGGCCTTCCAAAGTGCTGGTATTACAGGCCTGAGCCACTGCACCCAGCCTAGTTACACTTTATCTTTGAGTACTTATTAACGGCAAATATTAAAACATGTGAGGTTAGCAATTTTAATATCGATATTTATATCCATTTTAAAAGTATGATTTAATCGAGAAAGTAGATTTGTGGTTAAAAATAAAAATTGGATATATAACTGAAAACTCTGATGGAAAAGATCGGTAGGAAAATGCAGTACATAAAATCATAAATCTTGCTCATCATTGTCTTGACCCGAGGCTTCTGGATAATGAACTTGACACTAAAGAACTGTGGAGTGATAGTTTTTATCCAAACCTTTATGTATCAGAATCCACCTCCTAATTTTTCATCAAATATATGTTGCATCAAAGTTTTGTTTTTTAATTGTGCTCAATAGAAATAAACACAATGAAAAAATATGCTTTTTCTTTGGTGTAAAAAGTCTTGAATTTTTTTTAAAGTAATATTTAATTAAATGGAGAAAACTTTTAAGAATAATTTATACTAGGAAGCTATATGCTGATGTAATGTGAAAGAATGTTCTGATAAAAATGTTAAATTATCTGTTGTATAGATTTTTATGAAAGAAAGAAAAGAACATTTAAAAAAAAGAGAGAAAACATCTACTTAAGATCAATAAGCATTTCTCCAACCTTAATAATAAATTGTAGTATTGAATTAACTTATTTCATAAATTTAAAAGTTTTTTTGTTGAAATTGTGTATGTTAAAAGTGGCAAATGGGTGGCTGTTTTTACTACACATGACAAAACACAATGAAAGCAAATTTGATTTATAAGTGATAAATCTTGCTGATGGATATCATGAATTATTAGTGAATTTTGGTTTATTTGCATAGGAAAAAAAAAGAGAGAAGACTTTGGATTTTGAAATAGACTGAGAAGTAGATCAGATATTCTTTTAATCCACCACAATACCCAAGTGTCTTCACATCCAACCAAGATGAGACCTATCAATGTTCTCAAAGAGTAAACCGAAAAGACCGTACTTTGTCCTTCAGCAGCAACCTGCCATTTCCCTTCATGAATTATTATAAAAGAATAAAGTAATGAAAATATTATTGTTATTTGTACATACACATACATATGAGTTTAGTTTCTTGAAATATCATGACACAAAGAAGAATACAAAAGTTAGCAGGATGTTGGATTTTATAGGACATGTAATTTGGTTCTGTTTTCAAAAATTTATAGACTCAATGCAATAATATCTTACTAATTACACGGTGAAGCCACAGGCAATCATTAGTATTTTTTGTAAACAGTTTCAAATGTATTGTTAGAACACACAGATTATAAATTGTATTTCAAATTTATCTGCTTTTATTTAAAGAAAATATTACATATGTATGCACATATAACATGCATATAATGTAAATATAATATAGGTATATTATGTATGTGTGTATAAAATCCTCCATTATTATAAGAGCCACTTTAGGTGTGGCTGGCATTCTTCTATTCTCTTCTGCTTTAGGGATACACCAAGTAAACGACTTGTAGAACACTCTCCTTGGAAATGATCAAGGTAGTACACAAATACATAGTTTTCTGAATGGTTATGTAATTGTTTTAATAAAAAAATCAAAACACAAAGCAAACAAAACAGGTAAAAAATAGTAAGAGTATTCAATTCCTATGATTAACTTCTATACAGTTTACAAAAATCAATGCAGATTTTTGTGAGAACATGTACATATTGACAATTTATTGAATTTGCAGGTGAATACAACAGGTTATAAATGGTATGTACTGTATAATTCAATTTTATAAAGCTCTCTTTTACAGGGATGGATGAGTGTATCCTATGTTGAGACGTGTCATCTATAATGCAGTACACATTACCAGCTTACCAATAGGTGGTTCTTCTCTACTTCTACAGTGGACTTAATAGTTAATGCCTGACGGTGAATGAAATGGACACAATTCCCTCTTCGGAGAGCTTCTCATCTAATGGAAGTAATATGTTTATGAATTATAAAATATTTAGTACTTTGACGAGTTCTGGCAGATTAAGATATTATATGAAACAAGCAGAGTGTATAACAGCATCTTGCTCTAATACAGAGTCTCAATAGTCTCTCCTAGCTAAGTGTTTCTGGGGTGGACAGCAGAAAATAAGCAGAAGTTGAGTAGTAAAAGTAGAATGGGATGAGCTAATGTGATGCTGACAGAGAAGAGAATACCAAAAGACTCGAGACATATGAAAATATTGCATGTTTGAAGAACTGAAAGACATCCAATATGGAAAAATGAAGAAAAAAAGATGACTAAATGTACCAAGATAGAAGTGGAGAAACAGACAGGAGTAGGAATACATTAATTAGGGTCTAGCACGACCAGTTAACATAGCTGTTTTTTTATTCCCAATGCAGTGTTTCAAGCAGAAAATGACATGAGCGATTGGAATTGTAAAGGATATCTCTGAGTACCATTTAAGAGGAGATTGGAAGAGAGTAACAGATTCAAGGAGACCCCCTTAGGAGGCTACTGCAATTTTCCAAGCAATATATGATTATGGATTGGAACATTATGGAGAAATGGATATAGACCATAGGTAAGACATTGAGGAATAAACTCAAACAAGAGTCAATAACATATTAAAGATGAGAAAGAGAGGACAGTTTCAAGAAATACTCTTTTCCTGACTGATGAGACACTGTGAATGGTGGGGATAATCAGTGAAAGAACGAGTAATGGAAGAGCATCGAGAGTCATACTGAAAGGTAATCACAAGTTTAAGATGAATTTATACTCAGAATATGGCAATTAAAGCCCAGAAGCTGTTGTGCAAAAACAATTCAATTGAACCCCTCACTTTGCAGGTAAGGAGGTGAGGGCCAGAGATGATACAAGTATGGCTTTTTAAGCATTATATAAAATGTGAATACATATGTACATATATTGCAAAAACCTAGTATATTACCAAATTGTCCACTTTAGAATGAATATGTACCTATAATCTGTTATTCTGAAATATTTGAAAATTCATGATCAAAGAAACAATTTATGATGTTTATATAATTTCCTAGAAAAAAATGTGTAATGGGAAAACAAACATCACAACCCCAAATTTAATAATTATTGAAAAATGGATGAAGGAGAAAAAAATATATAAATTACAGAATTATAAAGCTCATTTTCCCACTAGCTATCTATTGCCAGCACATAGGACAATACTGCTTAGATGGCCAACACATCAAGAATATTCCAATGGAAGATATTTTTGAACAGCAAGCACTAAATTTATATTCTCTGAAATCAAAATTGAAGCCAGGCATGGTGGCTCAGGCCTACAATTCCAGCATTTTGACAGACGAAGGTTAGAGGACTATTTGAGGCCAGGAGCTCGAGACCAGCCTGCGCAACATAGTGAGGCCCCATCTCTACAAAAATTTTAAAATATTAGCCAGGTATGGTAGTGCCTGCCTGTAGTCCCAGTTACCTGGGGGACTGAGGTGGGAGGATCACCTGAACCTGGGAGCTGGGATCGCACCACAGCACTCCCAGCTGGGTGATAGACCAAGACTCTGTCTCAAAAAGATAAATTTAAAATTAAAACTGAACAATTAAGATAGCAATTGTATAATTCTGATATTGATAAAGTTTGAAGGGAAATGGCTTACTCTATAATTTAAATGGTTAGTTGAAATTAGAACATCAACACAAAGTTTATTTTTTAATATATATTGAGATATTTTAAAGCTTTTTGTTATATTAAACTGAAAAGAATTGAAAAACTAAAGTTTCTAATATAAATATATACTAAAGCAAAACCTTAGTTTTCACAATAAGCTTGATACTTTGGAGGTTAAATCTTCTGTACCAAATATGTCAGGTAGGGGAATGGCCTTACTCCTTAGAATTCATGAAGTATTCCTTGAAGTGCCAGACCACCTCAACACATTTCAGTACTGGCAGGGATCTATTATACAAGTGTCAGTAAAGACAAATTATTTAGGATAGTCATTCAATCAGTCCAAAAATGTAGAACAAATATTAAGATGAACTGAATTAACTTCCATATTTATATGAATTTTCTCTCATATATATATGAATGTTCTGTCTACATATTTATATATAATATATAAATATATATTATACATGTAAATATTTATTAAAAATATGTATATTATATATTATATTCACATATATGAATTTTCTCATATATATGAATTTTCTGTCTACATATTTATATATAATATATAAATATATTATAAATATATATATGTAAATAAATATGTATTATAAATAGGTATATATTATATATTATATTCATTTATATGAATTTTATATATATATATATTAGAAAAAAAGTCTCATTCTGCTCACTCTGTCACCGAGGCTGGAGTGCAGTGGTATAATCACAGCTCATTTCGGCCTAAATCTCTCCAGGCTCAGGTGATCTTCCTACCTCAGCCTCTCAAGTAGCAGGGACTACAGGCATGTGTCACCACACCCAGCTAATTTTGTATTTTGGGGGGTTTTGCCAAGAGACGGGGTTTTGCCATGTTTCCCATGCTGGTCTCAAACTCTTGGGCTCAAGCTTCCCTTCTGCCTTTGCCTCCCAAAGTGCTGGGATTATGCTTTACAAGCATAAGTCACCATGCCTGTGTCCCCTATGTAGCAGTGTATTTGATGCCACTGCTACATGGGGGACACACTGTATTGCACATTGTTAATTCCAGTGGACATAATACAATGGTTATGATTCTTTAAAATTATGTATATGGCCGAGGGGGGCGGAGCAAGATGGCCGAATAGGAACAGCTCCAGTCTCCAACTCCCAGCGCGAGCGACACAGAAGACCGGTGATTTCTGCATTTTCAACTGAGGTACTGGGTTCATCTCACTGGGGAGTGCCGGACGATCAGTGCTGGTCAGCTGCTGCAGCCCGACCAGCGAGAGGTGAAGCAGGGCGAGGCATTGCCTCACCTGGGAAGTGCAAGGGGGAAGGGAATCCCTTTTCCTAGCCAGGGGAACTGAGACACACAACACCTGGAAAATCGGGTAAACCCACCCCAATACTGCGCTTTAAGCAAACAGGCACACCAGGAGATCATATCCCACACCTGGCCGGGAGGGTCCCACACCCACGGAGCCTCCCTCACTGCTAGCACAGCAGTCTGTGATCTACCGGCAAGGCAGCAGCCAGGCTGGGGGAGAGGCGCCCGCCATTGCTGAGGCTTAAGTAGGTAAACAAAGCTGCTGGGAAGCTCAAATTGGGTGGAGCTCACAGCAGCTCAAGGAAACCTGCCTGTCTCTGTAGACTCCACCTCTGGGGACAGGGCACAGTAAACAATAACAAACGTAGCAGAAACCTCTGCAAATGCAAACGACTCTGTCTGACAGCTTTGAAGAGAGCAGTGGATCTCCCAACACGGAGGTTGAGATCTGAGAAGGGACAGACTCCCTGCTCAAGTGGGTCCCTGACCCCTGAGTAGCCTAACTGGGAGACATCCCACACTAGGGGCAGTCTGACACCCCACACCTCACAGGGTGGAGTACACCCCTGAGAGGAAGCTTCCAAAGCAAGAATCAGACAGGTACACTCGCTGTTCAGAAATATTCTGTCTTCTGCAGCCTCTGCTGCTGATACCCAGGCAAACAGGGTCTGGAGTGGACCTCAAGCAATCTCCAACAGACCTACAGCTGAGGGTCCTGACTGTTAGAAGGAAAACTATCAAACAGGAAGGACACCTACACCAAAACCCCATTAGTACATCACTATCATCAAAGACCAGAGGCAGATAAAACCACAAAGATGGGGAAAAAGCAGGGCAGAAAAGCTGGAAATTCAAAAAATAAGAGCGCATCTCCCCCGGCAAAGGAGCGCAGCTCATCGCCAGCAACGGATCAAAGCTGGACGGAGAATGACTTTGACGAGATGAGAGAAGGCTTCAGTCCATCAAATTTCTCAGAGCTAAAGGAGGAATTACGTACCCAGCGCAAAGAAACTAAAAATCTTGAAAAAAAAGTGGAAGAATTGATGGCTAGAGTAATTAATGCAGAGAAGGTCATAAACGAAATGAAAGAGATGAAAACCATGACACAAGAAATACGTGACAAATGCACAAGCTTCAGTAACCGACTTGATCAACTGGAAGAAAGAGTATCAGCGATTGAGGATCAAATGAATGAAATGAAGCAAGAAGAGAAACCAAAAGAAAAAAGAAGAAAAAGAAATGAACAAAGCCTGCAAGAAGTATGGGATTATGTAAAAAGACCAAATCTACGTCTGATTGGGGTGCCTGAAAGTGAGGGGGAAAATGGAACCAAGTTGGAAAACACTCTGCAGGATATCATCCAGGAGAACTTCCCCAACCTAGTAGGGCAGGCCAACATTCAAATCCAGGAAATACAGAGAACGCCACCAAGATACTCCTCGAGAAGAGCAACTCCAAGACACATAATTGCCAGATTCACCAAAGTTGAAATGAAGGAAAAAATCTTAAGGGCAGCCAGAGAGAAAGGTCGGGTTACCCACAAAGGGAAGCCCATCAGACTAACAGCAGATCTCTCGGCAGAAACTCTCCAAGCCAGAAGAGAGTGGGGGCCAATATTCAACATTCTTAAAGAAAAGAATTTTAAACCCAGAATTTCATATCCAGCCAAACTAAGTTTCATAAGTGAAGGAGAAATACAATCCTTTACAGATAAGCAAATGCTTAGAGATTTTGTCACCACTAGGCCTGCCTTACAAGAGACCCTGAAGGAAGCACTAAACATGGAAAGGAACAACCGGTACCAGCCATTGCAAAAACATGCCAAAATGTAAAGACCATCGAGGCTAGGAAGAAACTGCATCAACTAACGAGCAAAATAACCAGTTAATATCATAATGGCAGGATCAAGTTCACACATAACAATCTTAACCTTAAATGTAAATGGACTAAATGCTCCAATTAAAAGACACAGACTGGCAAACTGGATAAAGAGTCAAGACCCATCAGTCTGCTGTATTCAGGAGACCCATCTCACACGCAGAGACATACATAGGCTCAAAATAAAGGGACGGAGGAAGATTTACCAAGCAAATGGAGAACAAAAAAAAGGGGAGGTTGCAATACTAGTCTCTGATAAAACAGACTTTAAACCATCAAAGATCAAAAGAGACAAAGAAGGCCATTACATAATGGTTAAGGGATCAATTCAACAGGAAGAGCTAACTATCCTAAATATATATGCACCCAATACAGGAGCACCCAGATTCATCAAGCAAGTCCTTAGAGACTTACAAAGAGACTTAGACTCCCATACAATAATAATGGGAGACTTCAACACTCCACTGTCAACATTAGACAGATCAACGAGACAGAAAGTTAACAAGGATATCCAGGAATTGAACTCATCTCTGCAGCAAGCAGACCTAATAGACATCTATAGAACTCTCCACCCCAAATCAACAGAATATACATTCTTCTCACCACCACATCGTACTTACTCCAAAATTGACCATGTAATTGGAAGGAAAGCACTCCTCAGCAAATGTACAAGAACAGAAATTATAACAAACTGTCTCTCAAACCACAGTGCAATCAAACTAGAACTCAGGACTAAGAAACTCAATCAAAACCGCTCAACTACATGGAAACTGAACAACCACTCCTGAATGACTACTGGGTACATAACGAAATGAAGGCAGAAATAAAGATGTTCTTTGAAACCAATGAGAACAAAGATACAACATACCAGAATCTCTGGGACACATTTAAAGCAGTGTGTAGAGGGAAATTTATACCACTAAATGCCCAAAAGAGAAAGCAGGAAAGATCTAAAATTGACACTCTAACATCGCAATTAAAAGAACTAGAGAAACAAGAGCAAACACATTCGAAAGCTAGCAGAAGGCAAGAAATAACTAAGATCAGAGCAGAACTGAAGGACATAGAGACACAAAAAACCCTCCAAAAAATCCATGAATCCAGGAGTTGGTTTTTTGAAAAGATCAACAAAATTGACAGACCGTTAGCAAGACTAATAAAGAAGAAAAGAGAGAAGAATCAAATCGACGCAATTAAAAATGATAAAGGGGTTATCACCACTGACCCCACAGAAATACAAACTACCATCAGAGAATACTATAAACACCTCTACGCAAATAAACTGGAAAATCTAGAAGAAATGGATAATTTCCTGGACACTTACACTCTTCCAAGACTAAACCAGGAAGAAGTTGAATCCCTGAATAGACCAATAGCAGGCTCGGAAATTGAGGCAATAATTAATAGCCTACCAACCAAAAAAAGTCCAGGACCAGATGGATTCACAGCTGAATTCTACCAGAGGTACAAGGAGGAGTTGGTACCATTCCTTCTGAAACTATTCCAATCAATAGAAAAAGAGGGAATCCTTCCTAACTCATTTTATGAGGCCAACATCATCCTGATACCAAAGCCTGGCAGAGACACAACAAAAAAAGAGAATTTTAGACCAATATCCCTGATGAACATCGATGCAAAAATCCTCAATAAAATACTGGCAAACCGGATTCAGCAACACATCAAAAAGCTTATCCACCATGATCAAGTGGGCTTCATCCCTGGGATGCAAGGCTGGTTCAACATTCGCAAATCAATAAACATAATCCAGCATATAAACAGAACCAAAGACAAGAACCACATGATTCTCTCAATAGATGCAGAAAAGGCTTTTGACAAAATTCAACAGCCCTTCATGCTAAAAACACTCAATAAATTCGGTATTGATGGAACGTATCTCAAAATAATAAGAGCTATCTATGACAAACCCACAGCCAATATCATACTGAATGGGCAAAAACTGGAAACATTCCCTTTGAAAACTGGCACAAGACAGGGATGCCCTCTCTCACCACTCCTATTCAACATAGTGTTGGAAGTTCTGGCTAGGGCAATTAGGCAAGAGAAAGAAATCAAGGGTATTCAGTTAGGAAAAGAAGAAGTCAAATTGTCCCTGTTTGCAGATGACATGATTGTATATTTAGAAAACCCCATTGTCTCAGCCCAAAATCTCCTTAAGCTGATAAGCAACTTCAGCAAAGTCTCAGGATACAAAATTAATGTGCAAAAATCACAAGCATTCTTATACACCAGTAACAGACAAACAGAGAGCCAAATCAGGAATGAACTTCCATTCACAATTGCTTCAAAGAGAATAAAATACCTAGGAATCCAACTTACAAGGGATGTAAAGGACCTCTTCAAGGAGAACTACAAACCACTGCTCAGTGAAATCAAAGAGGACACAAACAAATGGAAGAACATACTATGCTCATGGATAGGAAGAATCAATATCGTGAAAATGGCCATACTGCCCAAGGTAATTTATAGATTCAATGCCATCCCCATCAAGCTACCAATGAGTTTCTTCACAGAATTGGAAAAAACTGCTTTAAAGTTCATATGGAACCAAAAAAGAGCCCACATCTCCAAGAAAATCCTAAGTCAAAAGAACAAAGCTGGAGGCATCACGCTACCTGACTTCAAGCTATACTACAAGGCTACAGTAACCAAAACAGCATGGTACTGGTACCAAAACAGAGATATAGACCAATGGAACAGAACAGAGTCCTCAGAAATAATACCACACATCTACAGCCATCTGATCTTTGACAAACCTGAGAGAAACAAGAAATGGGGAAAGGATTCCCTATTTAATAAATGGTGCTGGGAAAATTGGCTAGCCGTAAGTAGGAAGCTGAAACTGGATCCTTTCCTTACTCCTTATACGAAAATTAATTCAAGATGGATTAGAGACTTAAATGTTAGACCTAATACCATAAAAATCCTAGAGGAAAACCTAGGTAGTACCATTCAGGACATAGGCATGGGCAAAGACTTCATGTCTAAAACACCAAAAGCAACGGCAGCAAAAGCCAAAATTGACAAATGGGATCTCATTAAACTAAAGAGCTTCTGCACAGCAAAAGAAACTACCATCAGAGTGAACAGGCAACCTACACAATGGGAGAAAATTTTTGCAATCTACTCATCTGACAAAGGGCTAATATCCAGAACCTACAAAGAACTCAAACAAATTTACAAGAAAAAAACAAACAACCCCATCAAAAAGTGGGCAAAGGATATGAACAGACATTTCTCAAAAGAAGACATTCATACAGCCAACAGACACATGAAAAAATGCTCATCATCACTGGCCATCAGAGAAATGCAAATCAAAACCACAATGAGATACCATCTCACATCAGTTAGAATGGCGATCATTAAAAAGTCAGGAAACAACAGGTGCTGGAGAGGATGTGGAGAAATAGGAACACTTTTACACTGTTGGTGGGATTGTAAACTAGTTCAACCATTATGGAAAACAGTATGGCGATTCCTCAAGGATCTAGAACTAGATGTACCATATGACCCAGCCATCCCATTACTGGGTATATACCCAAAGGATTATAAATTATGCTGCTATAAAGACACATGCACATGTATGTTTATTGCGGCACTATTCACAATAGCAAAGACTTGGAATCAACCCAAATGTCCATCAGTGACAGATTGGATTAAGAAAATGTGGCACATATACACCATGGAATACTATGCAGCCATAAAAAAGGATGAGTTTGTGTCTTTGTAGGGACATGGATGCAGCTGGAAACCATCATTCTCAGCAAACTATCACAAGAACAGAAAACCAAACACTGCATGTTCTCACTCATAGGTGGGAACTGATCAATGAGATCACTTGGACTCAGGAAGGGGAACATCACACACAGGGGCCTATCATGGGGAGGGGGGAGGGGGGAGGGATTGCATTGGGAGTTATACCTGATGTAAATGACGAGTTGATGGGTGCAGCACACCAACATGGCACAAGTATACATATGTAACAAACCTGCACATTATGCACATGTACCCTACAACTTAAAGTATAATAATAATAAATAAATTTAAAAATATATATATATATATATAAAGGTAGAAAAACTACTGTGCTAATAAATATAAATATGCATATACATGCAAAAATAATGTTTCTTGGGCTATATATTAAATACTTGGGTACTAGAAAAAAAAAATTATGTATATAGCGGGGCGTGGTGGCTCACACCTGTAATCCCAGCACTTTGGGAGGCCGAGGCAGGCGGATCACGAGGTCAGGAGATGGAGACCATCCTGGCTAACACGGTGAAACCCCGTCTCCAAGAAAAATACAAAAAATTAGCCAGGCGTGGTGATGGATGCCTGTAGTCCCAGCTACTCGGGAGGCTGAGGCAGGAGAATGGCGTGAACCTGGGAGGTAAAGCTTGCAATGAGCCTAGGTGCTGCCACTGCTCTCCAGCCTGGGCGACAGAGCAAGACTCTGTCTCAAAAAAAAATAAAATTATGTATATATAGTATCTGTATTACCTTCATTAAGGCACACAACAAATCATTTACCAGGTGCCTTTAATGTGCCAGATCCTGTGCTAGGGTATGTTAAAAATGAGAAAGCTATAACTTCTCTTCTCAGGAATTCTCAGTCTAGTGCACCTAAAAGTTATGAGACTCTAAAGACACAGGCTTGAAAAATGTAGACTATGAGGGTAAAACAGAGCCATGAAGAAGAAACCATAAGAAAGATGCACTTTAAAACTTTCCCACCAAAAGCAATATGTAAATTCCTTAGTAAGCTCTACAATTCTCTGAATGAGGAGTGTGTGTTTGTATGTTTGCATGTGCCATAAACACCACTGGTGGAAGAACAAGAGAATTCCAGTTCATAAGTAGAAGCTGTGGAAATGAAGGAAAAGGAAAAACTACAGAAACTACAGAAGGCTAGACTTCACTTTCCATATTCCTATTTCTTGATACCCACCTGAGAGTCACGGTCAGAAATCACAGCTGTTCCATAACACTCTGAGGGCATGATGGTCTGTTACATGACAGATTCATCTAAGAGAGGATCCAGTACACATTCTATACATGGAAGTTTTGCTTCACAAAGAGTAATTCAGAAGAGGAAAAGAAAAATTATGAGCAAATATTTATTGAAAACTAAAGAAAATAGAGAGACATTTATTATATAGCACATATTGAGAAATACACTTGAGGATAATTGTACCAGATGCCGACTTGCAGTATGCTCTAGGGTAAAAAGGAAAAAAAAAATGAAAATCGTTCTCCAAATCCAAGGTAAAAGTGAACACAAAGAGTAATAACACTAATAATATTTGTAAATAATGAACTCAATTACAGAATATTTTTACACTCAGAGTCCTGGTGCTCTAACATTTTTAGATATAAATTTGGTTAAATTTCTTTCTATTTTAAAAATGATGCCTTCTATAATCTACCTTAATATATAGTAATAGAACAGCTCAAAAGCTTCCTCACAGAAGGTTGCCACAGCAACAACCCTTGGATATACATGCACAAAAATTTTGAGGGGAAAAATACAGGTAAAATTCAATGGACTATGAAATAAAACAGTTGATTTTCAAGGGAGGAATAAGGAGTCAGAAGGAGATGGAGAAAGAGGAAAGGATCAGATTGCAGCATGGATAAACTATTTTAGCATTGGTCATTTCTGGTTCCATACAGCTGTGGATACACCTCCAAAAAATCTAACACAGAGGAATGATACTCCTGAAAGATAGGCAGGGATAATGGACACAATGATGATTTTTGAGGTAAGAGCAGGGGAAAAATTGCATCCCAAGGGTTGGCCCATATCCAAACAGAGCTAAAATAAGATGGATACACACAAAAAAAGGAAGCTCAATCTACATTTATTCCTAGTTGCCCTTGATGCCAAGTATTCATATGTCTTTGCCAACATTTTAATGTTTTGTACACTCCAGAAAATTTGACTTGAAGAAAGCTCTGCATTGAGTTTAGTTATTTCACCCTCTTTTTGAACCCTTTGGTCCTAGTGAAAGAAGATTTTTGTGGCACAATCAAGCCATATTAAATGTGTAAACGAGGCAGTACTTGACTTAAATACTATTACTTCCTGCTGCTTCTGGTGACCTCTCCTGCCCTCATATTTCTACTCTCTGGTGCCTAGTATCAGTGGATGCACACTGGGCAGCCTCCAAAATTCAAGACCTATCATTTTATCTCCTCCCTAGAATTTTCTACCTGTGTAATTTTCCGTGTTTCATTATCTGCCCTGGATTTCACATTAGCCTGTTTCTTTTCCTGAGGGTCATGATAAATAACTTTAATCAATCGAACAAGAAGGGCTAACATTTACTGAGATACTATTGATGATTCATGCTAAGCCCTTTTATGGTATTTAATACTTATAACTGTACTGTGATGGTGATGTTATTATCCCCACTTTTAAGGTAAAGAGTGGAGTGTGAGTGTTCAAGGTATTATATCACTTGAATAAAGTCACACAGTTAATACGCGAAAGTCAGGAATCGAGTCCACAGCATGACCAAAGTTTAATTTGCTAGTCTTCATACTCACTGCTTCCTACTGACTAACCCATTTGAAGATTTTCATCAGTTGTAATTCCCAAGGGTGACTTTCCCTTCTTCTGAACAATATTTTCTTTTTTTCAGAGGAATCTTCAGTGCATCAGTAGAACTGATTATAAAGCAGATGTTGATTGAGATGTGTTTGACTCAGTCTCTCAAATTTCACTGTGTATGTGACTGTCCTTTCATTTTCACTAGCATTTTTGAGTCTCTGCTCTCAGCTTATGTCAAGGATACCTGTCACTGAAATCCAAGCATCTGTCTGTCTCATAGAATCCAGTGCTCAGGTCTGTGTGTGGCTGAAGCTTTTCTGGGTGACACACTGCTCCCTCTGCTGGACTGTGGAGGACAAAGACAAAAAGCATCTTCAAATCCCAAAGTTTTACATGGTGCCTAATTTACTTTATAATTACGGAAAAATTAAGAGAGGCAGTGATCAAAAAAAATATTCAAGGGTATTTTGGCCCCAGATAGCTGAGAAGTAATAAGGGCTTCCAATGAGGTCTCTGCCTAGCACAAATATGTCTTCTGTGACTAGGTTTTATTTTTATGTAGCAGGCACAGCGAATGTATGTTTTCAACATCAACAGCAGAAGCTTGCAATTGTCATTGTGATCTGTTTTGCAGATAAAGCTGGCATTACTAGCCTAAACTTCTGCTATTTGTGAACCATTCCTGGCATGTAGACTGCACGTGCTTTAATCTCCTGGGAATGTTTTTACAATCTAGAAAAATATTAACATGAAAGAATATGTACTGACATGATAAAGCAATTTATAGCAAAGATAATCTAAGTTTACTACAATATAGACAAGATACTGAATAACATGTAGTGCAAAAATATGGCAAGAGTAGTAGCTGAGTTATTTAAAACCTTAAAACACAGTTTAGCTCACATGAATTCAAGTAACATGGCAAGATTCATGATTTGTTAATTTTATTCATTTATTCATTCAACAAACACTTATAATGCTCTATGTGATAGTCTCAGAGCTGGGTGTAGAAAACATTTTTGTTTTTTTTACATATCCCTGAAAGCAAACCCTGACACTGAGATTTGTTTGCAAGTTATTTCCTTGGGAAGTGATCCAGGGAAGCACCTGGGTAGGGGAAGTGGAAAGCAAAGAGAAACAGGGAAAAGATAACAACTGATGAAAGGTACATTATTAAGCATTACTGTGGGTCAACTAGAATTGAATCAGACTGATGAATTCTGGTAGCCAATATAGAGCACGTTCATCCTAGTTATCCTGCCTGAGGAGCAAGACGGCTGGAATATTTATATACCAACTTTTAGAAGTCATCATTTGAGAGCGGAACCTGGGTTGGGGAAGGGAAGGATTAATTATCTAGGATCTCCACATGCAGTGCGTGTCAGTAGAGTGAGGTACTTGGGGTGCTAGAGCAAGCCCAAGCAAAGAACGTCCAGTTTAGTCATTCAAATGGAAGGCCCAGCGGATATAAGGAGGCCATCTGCACACCTGCTAGAGAAGACCAAAGTGGTTAGGACATAATAACTGACCTTGAAGAGCTCACAGTCTCTTAAGAGATAGAAGTCAGGAACATAGGAGATTGACCTGAGTTGACCTAGTTTGACCTGAAGAAAGAGAAGTACCCTACACCATTTGTGATTAAAGGCAAGGAAAGAGAGATAGTTGAGAATCAGATAAGTTTATAGTTAGAAGTGTAAGCAATTGATGAACTAAAGAACACAGGCCTGATCTACTAAGGAAGTAGGACCTAGGTAATCACTGAGGGTCATGGAGAGAGTATAGTGAGAGATGCTCCAAGAATGGGAAAGGGAGAAAATCAAAGACAATTAAAAACAAATCAAATGTAATGACAGATAAAGGAATGTAGAAAAGCTATTTGTAAAACTTTTATTAAACACAATTTTGGGATTCTCTTGAATCATTACCATTACAAATTTTATATGACTAAAAGTTACTTTAAAAAAAAAGTATAAATGAATTATAAAGTGAAAATTATTTTTGAAGCAATGTAATTTTTTTAAGGAATGACAAAATATAAATATCCAAAGGGATACCCATCTCCTCTTGCCCATGGCTATATATAGAATAAAACCACTTATCCTACTTATACTAGCTCCATGGCATCACAATCACTGTACTGCTATGTCCTTGTCACCAAACACCTTCATCATAGCAATGTGATTTACAGTCCTCAGGGAATCTACAACATAAATGTATCTGCATTAGAGCATCATGAAGCAGTTTATTTCCCAAAACTACACACCTAAGAGTGGGACCCAGATTCGGTAAGACCCTGTTTGCCACTTTAAGCTTATCAATTGATCATATCCTCAGAATAATCCCAAAAGGTAAAACCCATTTCATGGACGCTAAGTAAACTTGCTAGTAAGAGAATGGGTCAGGATTCAAACATAGGTCTGTCTGAATTAGACTATACTACTATCAAAATACTTTATTATGACTTTTACTTTCTGCCTGAACAGATAATGGTATGAAAGAAAGGGAAGGGAAGGAAAGGGAAGGGAGGGGAAGGGAGGGGAGGGGAGGGGAAGGGAGGGGAGGGGAGGGGAGGGGAGGAGAGGAGAGGGAAGGGAGGAAAAGAAAGGAAAGGAAAGGAAAGAAAAGAAAAGAAGGAAGGAAGGGAGGAAGGAAGGAAGGGAGGAAGGGAGGAAGGGAGGAAGGGAGAAAGGGAGAAAGGGAGAAAGTGAAAGGACACAAAGATACAAAAATGCGTACCGTCCCTTCCCCCCCCCGCCGATGTTGCCAAACTCTTTGTTCTGCTTTCTAATCTCTGCACGTACCAGAGGTTTCGTAAGTTCTGTAAGTACATGTTTTTCTTTCTGAGGCCAGGTCACAAGGAATGTTTAAGTAAGATAGCCAGGTCACAAGGTGTGTTTAAGCAAGATAGCCATAAACTGGTCGTGCAACCTGATGCAATATAATTAACTGCCTTTGTGTAAAACTGCTCTTCCGCCTCAAGGGTTGTACTGAAATATCAGAAATGGCGGGAACCAATCATAGTTTGCCAAATCGCTTTGTTCAAACTCCAGCCAATCATACCTCTAATTTGTATAATGATTCTATGCCTACTTTCCTTAGACTATATAACATTGTTCGGAGCTCAGTGGGGGAGCTCTCCTGCCCGTCTCGTTTCACGAGCAAGTGAGAGCTCCAGGTTCGAACCTGTAGTAAAGATCCTTGCTGCTTAGCTTTGACTCTGGACTCTGGTGGTCTTCTTCGGGGAATAAACGGTCTGGGCATAACAAAAGGAAGAGAGAGAGATGTGGTGTTGTGAGAGTTAAGCTTTTGTGTCAGTTTGGATGAGCTAAGAGATGCCCACATAACTGGTAAAACATTATTTCTGGGTGTGTCTAAGAGGGTGTTCTGGAAGAGATTAGCATTTGAATCAGTGGACTGAGTGAAGAAGATCTGCCCTCACCAATGGGCACCATTCAACCTACTGAGGGCCTGAAAAGAATAAAAAGGCAGAGAAAGGGCAAAGTTGCTCTCTCTGCTTAAACTGAGACATTCATCTTCTCCTGCCCTCAGACATCAGTGCTCTTGGTTCTTGGGCCTTCAGACTCCAGCTCCCTGCTTCTCAGGATTTTGGCCTTTAAAACTGGGAGTACATCATCAGCTCCACTGCTTCTCAGGCCTCAGGTTTTAACTAGAACTACATCACCAGCTTTCCTGAGCCTCCAGCTTGCAGAAAATTGTGGGACTTCTCAGCCTCCGTAATCTTTCATGAGCCAGTTCCTCCTAATACGTCTCTTTCTTTATATCTTTTTGTATATATATGTTACGGGTTCTGTTTCTCTGGAGAACTCTAATACACACATGTATTAATACATATTCAATGGATGACTGATGACTAAAAATATGAAAAGCCTCACTATGGCAGTTCTAGCACAGACCATTAATTGTGTCACATCACTATTCTTATCATGCAATGTGATATTTCACTCTTAGGTGCCTGTAAAGAATAGTTTATAAGTCTCTACAGGGCTTTTTTTTTTTTTTTTTTTTTGCCATGTCATAGGGAATTATTAAACTCGTACATGTCTATTTTCTACGGAAATAGAGACTAAGTCAGCCAGGTAGATGACTCCAATAGCAAGGCTGAGGCACATGAGGAGGGGGGTAACAACAACTAAAAGCAAAAAGATGAATGCAAACAAAAGCACATATTAGCATTAAATGGTCTCAGCAAAGTAATCATATAACTAATAGAGTGAAAGCATCTCTCCTCTGCAGTTTGGGTGAAAAGGAATGTTAGCTAGTAGACGTCTCCAATTTGCGCATCTGCAAATCAGTGTATGAATGAAACAGTACATAGTCATGTACCCTGAGATAACAAGTATAAGTATAGCCACTGACAGAACATCTCATCACAAGAAAGTGTTGGTGACTAAAGGTAAATGGTTACTATTTTCCAAGGTCAGAGGATTTCTTTCATCCTTTCACTGATGGTAATAACAGTTTCACAGGTCATGGATCATACAAAGAAGCATAACTTAAAACACGTGCTGTCCTTGTTTGTAAATTATTTTTTTTAAAGTAAAATGGTCATAACAACAGTATTGTGCGTAATGAATGTTTCTTTTTCATTGAAAACAGTTAAAATTCTAAAACTCAAGAACCCCGAATCTCACACCATAAGCTAATTCTCTTATTTTAGAAAATATAATGAAAACATTCTAGAAAACATAATGAGTAAACCTCTGTATCTTTCCAGCAAAATTTATCATTTTCACAAATTATCCTTGCCTCCCTTTATACCAACGAGGACTTTGGTAATTTTTGTTACTGGTTTATCAGAGGACTGAGCAAAATTTCTGCCAGTCTGATTAACATGGTTATGATTAAAACATATTCTTTAATTGTGGATTCCTGGATGTCTAATCTTGTCACTTGCTATTTGTCAAGCTAACATAAAGGGAAATCAAACATGTACTATACAATCTAATTTTCTTCTGGAATTCTGAGTAAATGTATATGGCCAAAACTGACTAAGATGCCTATAGGTAGAGTAGGTGATAATTAGAAAGATTGGAAAAAAAAAAAAAAAAAACCACTAAGAGAACTAAGAGGAAAAAAAAAGTAAAACAAAGAACTAGTAAAAATACTGAAGTCTTTCTGGTAACCATCTTAATGGTGTGATAATTTTATTATAAGATTGTTTTAACGTCTATATCTCCTAAATAAAATTTTAATCAATAGAACTATGTGAAGATTTCAATATTGTTTTATTACCTGAGAGTTACAAATTATAGATTCATTTTCAGAAAGGACAAGACAAAATTAAATGAACAGATCATGATAGAATTTCTAATCATTCACTAGCTAATGTCCAATTTAAGTTCTTCATGTTCTTATCAAATAGCCGTTTTTAGAGTATTAGTACTAAATGTCAAACAATATCAGTATAACACCAGCTTCAAAAATTGTATATTTACCACATACCATCATTACTATTCTATGTAATTATAATGTAATTATAATTATAATGGAAATGCAACACTCATTCTTCTACTGCTTCTCTGAGCCATGTATAAATCCTTCTAATAAATCAAGTTGTACTTATCAGCCAGAGTTTGTTTCTTGGACCTACAACTGTGAATCCTAACGTACATATCTGGCCAATTCCTTTGTTTCAGGTCACCCAGATAGCAAGTAGAAGAAAAAGAAATTGAGTGAGTCTATCTTTCCTTATATGAACTCTTGTACCCTTTTCACTAAGGCATTCTGCTTCCCCAAGAAAATATTACCCAACCCCTCCTTCACATTCAAACTCTTGCTCTTTGAACTCTTACTATCCCAAACCCCAGAACTGAATAGTTTTAGTTATATCCATTTCTATTCAAATTGTTTATCTAAATATTCATTATTCACACTAAAGACAACATCGATTTGGATAGACAGGGATATATGATGGAGAACAGACCTGTTCTACAACATTACCCAGATTAGGTAGCAAATGGATAGTTACCCAATAGATTTTCCACATAGGGAGCAAATTTTGATATTAAGACTTAGACAGCAACTGTAGAATAAAAGACATGTAAAAAATTGAGTGAGAGAACAGGGCAATATCCTCCCAAATAGCTTTTATTCCATCAAAATGTATACTATATTCTCTAATAAAATAAACATTATAAGTAACTGACCCCATCATAAGTTTCCCTAATATAATTTCTAAATCATTATGGAAAACTGCCTAAAAATCTGCAACCTATGATAAGATTCCTCTGCACCATAATTACAAGTTTGTGCTTTAGGA
This sequence comes from Macaca mulatta, assembly GCF_049350105.2. Taxonomy (NCBI): domain Eukaryota; kingdom Metazoa; phylum Chordata; class Mammalia; order Primates; family Cercopithecidae; genus Macaca; species Macaca mulatta. The sequence goes on along the minus strand of NC_133417.1, from coordinate 59,508,567 downwards.
GTTGTTTCCACATAAGAAGAGGAAGCATTCCATGTTAATGCTTTTATTAAAAAGTCCATTTCCAGTTGATTAAGATAAAAATAAAATAATCAACTTTTATTATCAATAATATTATCAATATAATATTATTATATTGATAATCAAGATCATTTGACCTGGAAGGGGTCACAGTGATCATTTAGTTCAAGATTCATATATTTCCATATATTTATAAATGTGGAAGCAGATGACGAGGCTGAGAAAAGCCTTGTATAAGTTCATAGAGCTTGTTAGGGGCATCTTCTGACTCTATGGTAAAGATTTCTTCTATTACACTATACATATGGTTAATTAAAAAATATACAACTCTATTCTGTTTTTGGTAATTGTAATGGTTACTTCTCAGGTTTCATTTATTTAATTTTATAAAACTTTATAATTCATAATCATGTTTTGACTCTCTGTGCCAGCGGTCCCCAACCTTTTTGGCATCAGGAACTGGTTTTGTGGAAGACAATTTCTCCACAATGGTCAGAGTGGGCAGGGGAGATGGTTTTGGGATGAAACTGTTCCATCCCATGTCATCAGGCATTAGGTAGATTCTCATAAGGTGCATGCAACTTAGATTCTTCACATGCGCAGTTCACAGTGGAGTTTGTGATCCTCCTAGAATCGAATGCCACCGCTGGTCTGACAGGAGGTGGAGTTCAGGCAGTAACATTATCTTGCCTGCTCACCTCACCTCCTGCTGTGCAGCCCAGTTGCTAACAGGCCACACACCAGTACCAGTAGGCCCAGGGTTTGGGGATCCTTACTGTGTACTATACCATCCTATTATAAATAGTCATGGTTTCGGACAGTTAGTGCTTTTGAGAGACCTATTTCCCTGAACAAGGTCAGGTTACAAAAAGATAGCATGGGCACCTAGAGTGATGGAGCAAATGACCCTGATGTAAGAAGCAAGGCAGAAACCAAGTAAAATAGAAAAATACTCCAAGCAAAAAGAAAATACATTAAGGTTTAACTGTAAAAGAGAATAAAGTGGATTTCTATTTGACAGGGAGAGGAAATGCTCCATGGGAAACATTAAAAAAGAAATGATTCATGGCACTTCACTTTAGTCTTTATACATAAAAGATGTCGTTCGTGTTCAGATAAGTGGAGAAGGCTACACCGTGGGTAGGAGGGCAGGACGTCATTCTGAAATAGTGAAGAATAAAATGGCATAGATACATTCTTTATACCTGCAGGAATTACATTTTAATAATTTAAATTATTTGTGAGACCCTATCAAGTTAACATCAATTACTTTTGGTATTCAGAGAAGAAAGACAGATGTGAAATGCAGAAAAACTAAGGTAGATAAAAGGATGAAAGAAATGAAAACTTTAACTTTTCTCTTCTGCCATCAAAACCCTTTTAAATAAAGTTTTCTTCTTGTTTTAAATGCTCAGGACACTGAAGACATGCTTTCTGTTGAATTTCAGGAAATATATAGATTGCAAAACTAAAACATTTATTACACTAGCGTGGGATTTCATTAGAATTTCTTTGTGGCCCCACACATATACAGAGCTGGTAAGTCCCAATTGTTTTAATGCTATATTCCTGCATGAAGAGATGACATTTGCAATAATCACTAGAATATTCTTTTTTTTTACTGTTATCACTATACCACAACTTTTCACTCATAGAAAGTAATCAGATCATTCTTGGGTAACTGGAGATCAAAAATTAATTGTTTGTAAAATATTTACTCCATGGCTTCTGGGAGATGTGAAGAGGATGATCACTCCATAATTTAAAATTTTCACCTCTCTGACTACTTGGAATTTCAACACTTTGGTTCCTCCAAAAATGGAAGCTAGCTAGTGTCTGAAACAATACTCATCATTTTCATGGTCTTCTAATCCGTAGCTTCTGCCCCAGGTCCTAAGAACTTCTTGGAGCAGCGCCTCACAATGTCAGTGCCCTCTAATGTGTATTATTTCAATGGGATAGTACAGAAATGGAGGTGGGAAAGTGCTGCTTTTGAGATGTGATATAATCAGTGCATGGCCAAATGTCAAATAGGCAGCAAACTAGAAAATGCTGCTTCAAACAGTGTCCTCTTTTGAATAATCTTTAGAACCTTCAGATCTTTGTAAAAATACATTTCTATTGCTTGAGAAATGAATTTTTTTTAACCCATTACTTCCAGTGAATACAAAGATAGAGCTTAGCTTCTTATATGAATCAGAAATGCTTCTGAGTCTAGAAGACAGTTACACTTTGGTCAAAATAGATGACTTTGAAACAGAAAGCTACTAATCGGAAGAAAATACTTAAAGTTCTCCTAGGGAGTTTCTGAGCAGCCACAGACAGCACGTATGGACCAGATTCCTAATAGCATGATGGATGGCACTGGAAGGGCAGTTGAACAAGGACCAATATTGAAATTTGCCAATGCCCGGTTCAAATTCCTGAGACTGTGTCGCAATAGGTAAGAACTCTGATGACTTTTTTTTTTCCTCTGTCTTCTCCAAATGAGTGACCAATTAATGCTGAAAGCTCCAAGGTTGGGACAGGTATTCAGGGAGCACTATCTACCCAGAGATCAAGGTATGTAATTGACAAATCATAAAATATTCCAAAAGAAACATCCTTCAGGAATACTGTAGTGATGAATACTATTAGTTGCCTATTTAGAAAATCATATTCCATGCTCCTCCATCTTTTCACATAAAACCCTGATTTTGCTCAGGTATTAAATGGTCATGCATTTCAGAGAAGGATGAGTCTAAGGCAATCATAGTGGTTTCATTATTCTTGCCATCACATTTGATTGGCTTAGATAGAGCAAGTGTTGTATAAATGGCCAATGAGATGTGAGAGGAAGTCTAGACAACACCATCTAGTAAAGTTTTCAAACCCTTGTAAAGGGACACAACATAAGAATTATTCATTTTTCTGTGATATCTTAAAAAGTGATATCACAGAAAAGGTGATATCTTTTTATCAGAACAGGTGATATCTTTTTAAGGTACCTGTGATACCATGAAAACATAACCTAGTGTGACAAACATAGCAGTGCAAGATGACGGAAGGAAACTATTTCTTTGCTTTATATTTAGTTTTTCAATTAACCAACCTGGTAGTTGCACTATTCTTTTTATATATAACATAAAAATCTCTCATTAAAAATTAGTTGTATTGACTCTTTTGTTATTTGTAACTGAATATATCTTAACTTTATGTAATAGGCAATTTATATCACTGATATGATATTACAACTCTATATCATCTTTAGTTAGATAATTAATGTGGATGGAAGAAAATTAAATTCATGAGAAGATGTGAATCAGCCATAAGTGAAAAATATGGCTGCTTTATAAAGGAGGACTGAAAACAATATGTGACTTTATTACCTGTTAGGAGCAATGGCTCAACCAAAATCAATTCATCTATGAAAAATACAACAAACATTAAACACACTGGCAAAACTAGTAGGCAGGAGATATTTGCAACTTAAAACACAAAGCATATTGCACCTTACTTGAAGAGAGCCACATTCATTATTCAAATACCAAACACCAACGATGGGGGAAGAAAAAAAAGAAACTGGAAGTTAGGATGATTACGAGGAGATTTAGGTGAAGTTCTAGCCTAACAAGTGACTATAATCCTTGGAATACCTGAGCCACGTCATAGATTAGTAGGTTGCCAGCATCCGCATCCAGTAAGTAGTCTATGCCTGAAGCTTGATAAATTTCATTAACGTCACTTATTCTTGCAGATAAACCTGATTCACATATGAACCCTATCATTTCTACACCAACATCATTCTTTAATTCATCTCTCTTCCCTATTTGATTCTGAAAGGACACAAAGATAGATGTGTACCCGCCCCCCACCCGCTACACCCTTGTTCTGCTCTCTAATCTTTGCACGTACCAGAGGCTTCGTAAGTTCTGTAAGTACATGTTTCTCTTTCTGAGGCCAGGTCACAAGGAATGTTTAAGTAAGATAGCCAGGTCACAAGGTGTGTTTAAGCAAGATAGCCATAAACTGGTCGTGCAACCTGATGCAATATAATTAACTGCCTTTGTGTAAAACTGCTCTTCCGCCTCAAGGGTTGTACTGAAATATCAGAAATGGCGGGAACCAATCATAGTTTGCCAAATCGCTTTGTTCAAACTCCAGCCAATCATACCTCCAATTTGTATAATGATTCTATGCCTACTTTCCTTAGACTATATAACATTGTTCGGAGCTCAGTAGGGGAGCTCTCCTGCCCGTCTCGTTTCACGAGCAAGTGAGAGCTCCAGGTTCGAACCTGTAATAAAGATCCTTGCTGCTTAGCTTTGACTCTGGACTCTGGTGGTCTTCTTCGGGGAATAAACGGTCTGGGCATAACAAATGGGGGCTCGTCCGGGATTTCCCCCAAGCCCACCAGACCCCCAAGTCAACGGATCTTAATCTGTAGGTAAGCCGGCTTTGTCACTGTCTCTGTCTTTGTCTCTGTCTGTCTCCCTGAAATTTCGCGAAATCCGTAATCTGTAATCTGTATTGGTCTGTTCTGTAAGTGGCACGGTCTTGGCGGACGCGCTAGAAGACAGCCACTCGGGACTGGTGGGAGACGTTCCCCAGTGCCCATCTGGGGGCCTCCATCCTTGGTTGCCCCGTCTGACTCAGGTCGGAAGTCCGACACGCGCTCGCGAATGCTCATCGTTATTACTGTCTGTCCATTATTGTTAAGTGTTAAGTGTAAGCCCAAAACGAAACATAAAACCTTTTCTTCCCCCTCCAGGACCGGACCTGTCGGATACTCCCCTCTGCTTCACACTCATTTTCGTCCCCCCTTCTCTTTGTAGGAGCAGTCCAAAGATGGGCAACAACCAGAGCACGCCGCTCTCACTCCTTGTTACCAATTTTAAGGATGTGAAGGCTCGGGGGCGTAACTTAAGCGTAGAACTAAAGAAGGGAAAGCTAGTTACTTTCTGCCGTTCGGAGTGGCCCTCTTTCGGCGTAGGGTGGCCCTCTGAAGGAACTTTCTGTCTCTCTATTATTACTAAGGTAAAAACTAAGATTTTCCTGCCAGGGCAGTCAGGACATCCTGATCAAATTCCTTATATTCTAGTGTGGCAGGATCTTGTGGAAAACCCACCACCCTGGATAACTCCATTCATCCTTGAGCCCTGCAAAGTCCTAGTAACGCGACCTACAAGACAAAAGACTCCCTCTGCTCCCTCGGCCCCTGTGCTGCCGGACAGCCAGGACCCCCTAACGTTAGAACCCACATTTCCCCCACCATATCAGCACCTTATCCCGCAGGACCTAGTCCCCCAGGGTGGTGCTTCCGTAGAGGGAAACCGAGAAGCGGAAGCAGCCGAGAGTGAAAGTAACCTGGGGGGGCCGGCCGGCCGAACACGAGGCCGCGTACAGCGGGACCAAGCTTCCCGACTCCCTGACTCCACTGTAGCCCTGCCTCTCAGAGAAATAGGATCGCTCGATGATACCGGGCTCTCCCGTCTCATGTATTGGCCTTTTTCCACCAGTGATTTATACAATTGGAAGTCCCAAAATGCTCGGTTCTCAGATAATCCCAAAGATCTAACCTCGTTGTTAGACAGTGTCATGTTTACTCACCAGCCGACCTGGGATGACTGTCAACAGCTCCTCCGAATCCTGTTCACAACGGAGGAGCGGGAAAGAATCCAAGTTGAGGCCAGAAAACTGGTTCCAGGAGATGACGGCCAGCCAACTGCAAATCCTGACCTCATTAATGCGGCTTTCCCTTTGACCCGGCCCAGATGGGACTACAACACGGCAGAAGGTAGGGGACGACTGCTCATTTATCGCCAGACTCTAATGGCGGGTCTCCGGGCTGCAGCTCGCAAGCCCACCAATTTGGCTAAAGTATATTCTGTGTTACAAGGTAAGACAGAAAGCCCCGCTGTGTATTTAGAGAGATTAATGGAAGCCTTCAGACAGTTTACCCCTATGGACCCGGAAGCACCGGAAAATCAGGCAGCGGTAGTAATGTCCTTTGTAAACCAGGCAACACCAGATATTAAAAGAAAACTCCAGAAATTAGAAGGTTTAGAGGGAAAGCAGATTCAGGACCTCCTTCAGATGGCCCAGCGAGTTTATAATAATAGGGATACTCCAGAAGAAAAACAGTTCAAGGCAACCAAAGAAATGACCAAAGTCTTAGTAGCAGCTTTCCCCCAGGCAGGAAATGGCCAAAACAGAAAGCAGAAAAAGCAAGGCCCTAGGCAAGGATTAGAAAAAGATCAGTGTGCTTATTGCAAGGAACGTGGCCACTGGATTAAAGACTGCCCAAAGAAACGGAGACCAGCTAACCCTACCTCCGTACTCGTTACCCAGGACTCTGACTAGGGAGGACGGGGTTCGGACCCCCTCCCCGAACCCAGGGTAACTTTGCAAGTGGAGGGGTCCCCAGTTCGCTTCTTGGTCGATACTGGGGCGGAACGCTCAGTCCTAACCAAACCAATTGGAAAAATGTCTAAGAAAACATCCTGGGTGCACGGGGCCACAGGCATCAAAAAATACCCCTGGACAACCCAGAGGACTGTAGACTTAGGAACGGGAAAAGTCTCCCATTCCTTCCTAGTCATCCCAGAGAGCCCCTGCCCTCTACTAGGGAGGGACTTGCTGACAAAGATGGGGGCCCAAATCCACTTTGAGCCAGAAGGGCCCAAGATAACTGATTCCCAAAACAGGCCAATATCTATCCTGACTGTCACCTTAGAAGATGAGTACCGACTCCATCAAGAGCAAAAGCCCCCCGATCAGGGAATTGACTCTTGGCTCCAGCGTTTCCCTGAAGCGTGGGCAGAAACTGGGGGCTTGGGGCTAGCTAAACATCGACCTGCCATATTTGTGGAAGTTAAGCCAGGGACGGACCCCGTTCGGGTTCGGCAATATCCTATGCCCCTGGAGGCAAGAGAAGGAATTACGCCCCATATCCGCCGACTCCTAGACCAGGGAGTCCTACGGGCTTGCCACTCATCCTGGAATACTCCACTGTTACCTGTTCGTAAACCCAACAGTACGGACTACAGGCCAGTACAGGATTTAAGAGAAGTTAATAAAAGGGTCATGGACATACATCCCACTGTGCCCAATCCATACACCCTTCTGAGTGCCTTACATCCCAAAAAACAGTGGTATACCGTTCTTGATCTAAAAGACGCTTTCTTCAGCCTTCCTCTGGCTCCCAAAAGTCAAGAACTCTTTGCATTTCAATGGACGGATCCTGAGAGGGGCATCAACGGTCAGCTAACATGGACCAGACTGCCACAAGGGTTCAAGAACTCGCCAACTCTGTTCGATGAAGCCCTTCATGAAGATCTGGGTGAGTACCGGCGGCAACACCCTGAAATAACTCTTTTGCAATATGTTGATGATCTCTTAATAGCGGCCAGGTCCCCGGAAACTTGTGTTCGAGGGACTGAGGACCTCCTGAAGACTCTGGGGGAGCTAGGCTACCGAGCCTCAGCAACAAAGGCTCAGATCTGCAAGTCGGAGGTAACTTATCTGGGGTACCTATTAAAAGGGGGGCAACGCTGGCTAACCAAAGCCCGAAAGGAAACAGTCCTACGCATCCCTAGACCCCAGTCAACACGGCAAGTGAGAGAATTCCTGGGGTCGGCAGGGTTCTGTAGGTTATGGATACCCGGATTTGCTGAGTTAGCCAAGCCCCTATACCAGGCAACAAAGGAACGGCAGCCCTTCAATTGGACGGAAGAGGCTGAGCTGGCCTTTCAGCAAATCAAAACTGCCTTGTTATCAGCCCCCGCGCTGGGGCTCCCTGATGTCTCCAAACCCTTCCACTTATACGTGGATGAAAGTAAGGGTGTTGCAAAAGCCGTGTTAACACAGTACCTAGGCCCCTGGCAGAGGCCAGTTGCCTATTTGTCAAAAAAATTAGATTCAGTGGCTGCTGGCTGGCCACCCTGCCTCCGGATAATCGCGGCGACCGCCCTAATGGTCCGAGACGCTGATAAACTTATCATGGGGCAAGAGTTGCGCGTTATAACCCCGCATGCCATTGAAGGCGTCCTCCGGCAGCCGCCGGACCGATGGATGAGTAACGCCCGGCTCACCCACTATCAAGGACTGCTGTTAAACCCCCTCAGAATAACTTTTCTGCCCCCAACCTCTTTAAACCCTGCTTCACTGCTGCCAAATCCAGACTTGGACGCCCCGTCCCATGAGTGCACTGAGATACTGGCTCAGGTGCATGGGGTGCGGGAGGACCTGCAAGATCGTCCGCTCCCCGACACAGAACTCACCTGGTTCACTGATGGCAGCAGCTATGTCCACCAAGGCCAGCGGTATGCAGGAGCGGCTGTAACGTCAGAGACTGAGGTAATCTGGGCGGAACCCTTGCCTCCAGGGACATCGGCCCAAAGAGCCGAACTGATAGCCCTTACACAGGCCCTCACCCTAGGGGCAGAGAAAAAACTAACAGTATACACGGATAGCCGCTATGCTTTCGCTACTGCGCACATACATGGGGCCATCTACAGAGAAAGGGGACTATTAACAGCCGAAGGCAAAGAAATAAAAAACAAGCAAGAGATCCTAGCTCTATTAACTGCTTTGTGGAAACCAAAGAAATTGGCTATTGTACATTGCCCTGGGCATCAGAAACCAACTACGCCAATTGCTCGAGGCAACTTCTTAGCCGACCAAACCGCAAGGAGCATAGCAAAAGCTCCCAGTCAGCTCCTCGCGCTCCAGCTCCCCGATCCTGGCCCGCGAAATTTGCCATGTTTTCCCGACTATACCGAACAGGATCGCGAATGGATGAACACGCTTCCACTAAAACAGGTTAAAAATGGGTGGTGGACTGATATAAATGACCAAACCATCCTACCAGAAAAATTAGGACGGCAGGTGTTGGAACACATCCACCGGACAACCCACCTGGGTGCCCGGCGAATGATGGACTTAATCAGGCACGCCAAGTTTAGAATCAGGCGCATAGCTGAACTGGCCAGCGATGTCACAACAAATTGCAAAGCCTGCCAACTAAACAACGCTTGCCCCCAAACCCAGACCACCACAGGAATTAGGTGTAGAGGAACTAGGCCTGGTATCTATTGGGAAATAGACTTTACTGAGATAAAGCCTGGAAAATATGGGTATCAGTACTTACTTGTCTTTGTAGATACTTTTTCAGGATGGACAGAAGCGTTCCCAACTAAGAGAGAAACTGCTCAGGTTGTAGCAAAGAAAATTTTGGAAGAAATCCTCCCCAGGTATGGCTTTCCCGTCCAAATAGGGTCAGACAATGGACCAGCCTTCGTTGGTAAGGTAAGTCAGGATTTGGCTTCCATTCTGGGGGCAAATTGGAAATTACATTGTGCTTATAGGCCCCAAAGCTCAGGACAGGTAGAAAGGATGAATCGGACTCTGAAGGAGACCTTAACTAAATTGACCATGGAGACTGGCGCTAATTGGGTAGTACTTCTCCCCTACGCTCTGTTCCGGGCCCGAAATACCCCTTACAGACTAGGCCTCACACCATATGAAATCATGTATGGCAGACCCCCACCCCTGGTCCCCAGTCTAAAAGATGACTTACTCAAACCTGAAACTGAAAATGTCTCTGAGCTCCTGTTCTCCTTACAAGCCTTACAGAAAATTCACCAGGAAATTTGGCCCAGACTACGAGAACTGTACGAGGCAGGACCTCCGCCGACGCCTCATCCGTTCCAGCCGGGAGACTGGGTCCTAGTCAAGCGCCACCGGCAAGAAACTCTTCAACCCAGGTGGAAAGGACCACTGCAAGTACTCCTGACTACTCCCACCGCTCTCAAAGTAGAAGGCATCGCTTCGTGGATCCACTACACACACGTCAAACCAGTGGACCCAACATCCGACCTTCTCGAGCCGTCTGGAGCACCGGTTACATGGACTGTAGACAAAGCTAAGAACAATCCCTTAAAGCTAACCCTGCGCCGTCATCCCCATAGCCGTAACCATGTCTAGCTTACCTATGCTTTTATGCCTTATGCATCTGACTCTCCTCACTGCTGCGCCGTCTAATCCCTATGTCTGGAGGTTCTGGCTCTATGAAAACAAAACTCACCCCGGGGAAACCCCCCAAGCGGGTAAACTGCTAGCTAGCACAGACTGCCCCCCCTCAGGGTGTAATACTATAGTTTACCTCAATTTCACTAGGTTCCAGATTGCCCAACCAGCAACACCCATGATCTGTTTTGAATATGATCAAACTGAATATAATTGTAAAAATTATTGGTGGCACCAGAGTGCAGGTTGCCCATATAGCTACTGTAAGACGCACTCTGTCCGATACTGGAGAGAACGACAAGGGTGGTATTTTTACAAAACTGAGTCTCCCGTCACTTACACTTGGATAATTAGAGACCCATGGGACTCTCGGTGGACAACCCCACAACATGGGGGAGTATATTACTCATCAACTAGTACCTGGCCCAGTAGCCATTTATATCTGTGGAGAAGTCTAGTCCAGATTCAACCCTTAATCCACACACAAATCCACAGGCAAGAAACCAAGTTATCACAAGACTTGCAGCCCTTCTCCTGGCTAACTCTATTACGGGAAGGGCTAGCATTCGCCAACCTCACTGGTTTAGGCGACCTGTCCTCTTGCTTTATGTGTGCAACCCTAGGAAGACCACCATTAACAGCTGTTCCTCTATCCTCCCCTCCCACAAACTATACAGGTTTTAACTCATCGATAGTCACGATACCCGATGTAGCCCTGTACCGTGACCCATACCAAGAGAAATACCCCTATTGTTATTCGGCATTTAGCAACAGCCTCTGCAACCAATCGGCTACATACCCTAATAGTCCCATATATGCTCCCCCTGGTGTGTTCTTCTGGTGTAATATGACTCTGTTAAAAACTCTGTCCAAAAGCATCTCTGACGGACAGTTGTGTATCCCTGTTACCCTAGTTCCCCGACTGACACTGCTAACCCCGGCAGAGTTCATAGGCTGGGCAGGGACCGCCCCAACTAAAACTGCGCGACATAGACGAGCAGTTTTTCTACCACTAATTGCCGGAATATCCTTAACCACCTCTGTCGTCGCAGCGGGGTTAGCAGGAGGGGCCCTACAACACTCCATGATAGAAAACGACAAGCTGTTACAACAATTCTCTGTTGCTATGGAAGACTCCGCCTATTCCCTAGCCTCCCTTCAGCGGCAGCTCACCTCCCTAGCACAGGTCACCCTTCAAAACCGCAGAGCCTTAGACTTACTCACGGCTGAGAAAGGAGGTACCTGTATGTTCCTCAAAGAAGAATGCTGTTTCTATATAAATGAGTCAGGGTTAGTTGAGGAAAGAGTCCAACGCCTACACGAACTAAGCTTAGAAATGAAAAAGCAACAATTCACTACAGCCGCTAACAATTGGTGGAGCTCTTCAATGTTTTCCCTTCTGGCACCCCTTTTAGGCCCCCTAATGTCTTTACTACTTCTATTCACTATAGGCCCCTGTGTGGTAAATAAAATTTTACAATTTGTCAGAGAAAGGTTTGATACCATCCAACTAATGGTCCTCCGTAGCCATCACCAGCCTCTCCTGCACCCAGAAAGTGAGGCTATATTATAAGACTCTGGAAATCCAAGATTGGACATCCAGTTACTTATGAGAAGGGAGAAATGAAAGGACACAAAGATAGATGTGTACCCGCCCCCCACCCGCTACACCCTTGTTCTGCTCTCTAATCTTTGCACGTACCAGAGGCTTCGTAAGTTCTGTAAGTACATGTTTCTCTTTCTGAGGCCAGGTCACAAGGAATGTTTAAGTAAGATAGCCAGGTCACAAGGTGTGTTTAAGCAAGATAGCCATAAACTGGTCGTGCAACCTGATGCAATATAATTAACTGCCTTTGTGTAAAACTGCTCTTCCGCCTCAAGGGTTGTACTGAAATATCAGAAATGGCGGGAACCAATCATAGTTTGCCAAATCGCTTTGTTCAAACTCCAGCCAATCATACCTCCAATTTGTATAATGATTCTATGCCTACTTTCCTTAGACTATATAACATTGTTCGGAGCTCAGTAGGGGAGCTCTCCTGCCCGTCTCGTTTCACGAGCAAGTGAGAGCTCCAGGTTCGAACCTGTAATAAAGATCCTTGCTGCTTAGCTTTGACTCTGGACTCTGGTGGTCTTCTTCGGGGAATAAACGGTCTGGGCATAACAATTCCATCTCTCGTTGTCCAGCCCCTTAGCTGATCTAACCTAGATCACTTCAAAGACTTCTAACAGGTTTTCCTGCTGCTAGTTTCTTGCCCTTTTGCTCCTTCAATCCATTCTTTACACTCTTCCTTAGCAATTTGGTGGTCACCCTGATGCTCAAAAATTATTTGCTGACTCTCCATTAAAGGCCTGAAAAATTAATGCTCATATGCCTTACCATGGGTACAAACAATAAATTGTTTCATTTTATTTGCTACCACTGCCAGTGACATAAAAATCTTCACTTTTTCTGATGAAGTCATATGCTTTTCCATTTATTTAAAAATCATATATGATCATACTTACATGCTCTAATTCATGCTACTTTTCCTTGTAATTTAGAGAAAATTTTATATTCATATTTTCTCTTCCTAAAACCACTTTAGATGTCTTTAGGTCTCACTCAAACACAACTCTATACAATCTTCCCTAACTTCCCCAAGACAGAAGTGTTCTCTCTCTTCTGTCTGTCTTATTTTGCAATGTGTTCACACTATGGTATAGCTCTTACTGCAGAGTACACTCTGCAATATTTTTGGTTGTGAATGAGGCTGTGAGCTCTTTGAAACAAATACCCATAGATTCCCAATTTGTTGGCTGGAATTGGTGGTGGAATAAGAGGAAAGTTTGCTAGAGACAATGAATCAACTAACTGGTCCCTATGCCACTGGGTGAAAGCTTCTCTCTGTTCTGGCATGAAAGGCTAGAGAGAAATGAAAAGGGTATCTTAGTAAAGCCCAGAGATAAGGAACACTCTTGGAGGTTTCTGACTGAAACTTCTTTTTCTTACCTCTAGTATGAAAGATTGTACAAAGAATCATACTAACACAGCACATTGTCTTTTAAACTGAAACAGTGCTAGGATAGATTAACATAGTTAAATCTACACCTTACCAGAGTTAGTCCACTTTCCATTTAGTTTAATTAGAGCTCGCTTTCCATTTGGTCTTTTAAAGTATAAATCAGATCCCATATTTCCTATGATAAAAATCCTTATTATAATATTATTAGAAAAGAAAATAAACAAAAATTCCCTTCCTTCCTTCTAAGGCCTATAAGGTCTTTTTCCATCTGGCCACTACTGTCTACGTCTATCTCTTACCTTGTACCAGTCTCAGAAGTTCAGTTCTTGTAGTTTCCTCTATCTGAAGACATCTTACATCAGACATTTGCTTGGCTGGCTTATTTTCCTATTCATGACGCAGCTGAAATGCATTCTTCTTAAAATGGCCTTGCCAGGTTATCCTGGCTAATGTCATCCAGGATTTTTTTAAATATCTAAAGTTATTTTAATTATTAATTTGTATACATGATTATAACATATATAAGCACATAAAGATATAAACATACTTGTTTATATGAGCATATAAACAAGTGTGGATTTCCCTGATTAGAGTATAAATCCCTTGAGAGCAAATTGATTTTGCTTTCTTGTTTACCGTGACATCCCAAACACAGAACATAGGATGTAGCTGGAGCTCAAAAAATCTTTGTCAGATCAATTGAAAGGATGAATGAATAAATGATATACTCCAAAATGTTTTTGGAAAATGTTTAGAAGGAATGGACCTCGGCATTCTAATGCAAGTGGAAATTAGAGCACTTCATACATCAGCCTTTCCAAGCAACCTCCTGAATTAGAAACCTGATTCAGGGAAACTTAGATATGAAGGGTATATATGTTGAATAGTTTTTCCTTGATAGAATTAAGTATACTGCTTTAGGATCTTTAAAAATATTGTGTATTTGATTCCAGCATGTAATCACAAGATATTTGAGTGTAAGATAATTAAAATTTTTCAAGAAATATCTTTTTTTTTGTTTCTTAGCTGCAATAGTTATCTTTAAAGTAAATGATATGCATACTTTGTCTTAAAAGACTTATTTGAGGTTTTTAACTTGGAAATAATATAAGTAGAATATAAAAACATTAAACTTTTCAATGTTTTCACAGATAACAGGAACCACATTTAATTTGGAATGAGTCCTTTTTTCTTAAAAATAAAGCTGAAATCATATAATTATTATTCTACTTACCTTCTAAACTACTATCTTTTTGCCTTTTTTTCATTCTTTCAGTTGTTATCACAAATCTCCTTTAGGCCAGATGCGGGTGGCTCACACCTATAATCCCAGCACTTTGGGAGGTCAAGGGGGGCAGATCACAAGATGAAGAGATCCAGACCATCCTGGCTAACATGGTGAAAGCCCGCCTCTACTAAAAATACAAAAAATTAGCCGAGCGTGGTGGCCTGTGCCAGTAGTCCCAACTACTCGGGAGGCTGAGGCAGGAGAATAGTGTGAACCCAGGAGGCGGAGCTTGCAGTGAGCCTAGATCACGCTACTGCACTCCAGCCTGGGCGGCAGAGCAAGACTAGATCTCAAAAAAAAAAAAAAAAAATCTCCTTTATCTAGTGAGCTCCCAGGTACACTTGATTTGAGCAGTAACCAGCTTTTCAAATTATATTTTTACTGGAAGGAAAAATTTCTGCCAGGGAGTTATGTAAGCAAAGAGTCAAAGGCATTACTTCCCAAGCCCTTCAATTCCTACAACAGTTTTATGTGGCTTATTACGACATGCAGAATTGTAACAGGTAGAATAGATCCCAGATATTACTGAAAAACATAATTGCCTCATATCAGAGCTAAAAGGTTGCTTTTTTGTTTAAAAAAGAACATGGTTTCCATATAGGTAGATTTAAAATTACTATGCTCTCACTATTGAAACATGTTGACTTAGAGGACAGAAGGATATAATTGGACTGCTAAATTATTGAATATGTAAAGGCTCTCATTACCGTGTTTTGTTTAAAACATATACCTAAGTACTCAAAGTTTGATTTTCTTAAAAAAGGAAAATAGTCATGATTTTAGGTAATTGAGATAACACAATATACAGCTGTAATTTGTGGCAGGAGTCAAGAGGCTACTTGAAGACACAGTGTCAAGACCTGGTCATAAATATGAACCCAAGAATACAAAAGCGAGATGCTAAAGAATTAAATATTTATGGGCAGGCACGGTAGCTCATCCCTGTAATCCCAGCACTTTAAGAGGTCAAGGCAGGTGGATCACACACAAATATTCTGTGTCTAAAGTGTGAAAGCCCAAAGTTACTTCTTTATTATTTCACTTTCTTAAGGTCAGGAGTTCAAAACCAGCCTGGCTAACATGGCAAAACTCCATCTTTACTAAAAATACAAAAATTAGCTGGGTGTGGTGATAGACGCCTGTAATCTCAGTTACTTAGGAGGCTGAGGCAGGAGAATGGCTTGAACCCGGTGGGCAGAGGTTGCAGTGAGCCAAGATTGCAACATTGCACTCCAGCCTGGGTGACAAGAGTGAAACTCCATCCAAGAAAAAAAGAATATTTAATAGCCTGGCCACTGAAGCCAAGAAATTTTTCGATTTATTTTTCAATGAGTTATTTGAATATATCAAGTGCATATTTTGACATCATGTTGCTGAAGGACCTGATAATTAATACCTATGGTAACACAAGCATTTCTGGGTTAGGGGCAGCGGTGTTAAAATGGCCTCACAGAGCAGGAATTGGCTGCCCCTTCAATGATACTTGACCATGTCTACTCAAAAAAGTAGTATAAGATGCAAATCTCTTGGAAAAGATAGAGAAATGTATTACTCATAAATTTAAAATTTTTTTAAAAATGTAAAGGAAGCTAATATTCCTGAAGTAGCTAAAGAAGGGGGAAAGAATAAAAAACACAAGTTATCAAACTTTTATTTCATTAACTCTGAAAAACAATATAATGAAATAATTTGATTAATTTTATTTTCAAACAGTATGTATTGGAAAGAATAAAAAATTGTTAAAAATAACTACTGAAGTTTTTCAATGCAGTAAAAATCAAATATGAAGTTGAAATTCAACATAGTTTTGTAGCCTAGAAAATAAAGAAAGAAAGACATATATTGTAAAGTCACTTCCCTTTTTACATTTATATCAGCTACTGCTTTCTAGTTTCCCTAGAGCTGTCAGTGGAAACATTTTTGGGAACAGAGTTGCTCCTGTTTTTAATGATTTATACGAACAAGTGGTAGCGCAGTGAAGCTCTTAATGATAGCTCCTTATTTATGTATCCTGGGCATATAGAAGAATTGGGCAGCATGGATCTTATACCTATTCATCGGAATGTGGAGTGAGTTGATCATATGGGGAAATCTGACAGGACTTCAAGACTGTGCAGCAGAAAAGAAGAAATATATTAGTTGAAAAATACCAAAATGCTCTAAAAGTATTATTGTGGTAAAAAAAAAAAAATGGCATACACTATCAAAAGATTTTGAAAAGGCACACATTTACTGTCTTCTGAAAATAGCAACATTCAATTTCAAAGAGTCTTAGGATGTTCACAACATGAGAAAAATAAAAACAAGCCCAATATATTTTACAGCTTAGTGTTTCAAACCCCACTTCTGGGGGCCTAAACACTGGTGATGGCATTTGTTGCTTAAAGCATTCTGAGCATATATTAGAAACAATTTCTGGCTAAATTAAATGTAAAATTGTAATACTTGGTACAACTTGTCAAGCACTGCCATGTATCTATTTATATTGATATGAATGTTATGGTTACAAACATATATTTAATAAAAACAATTCATTAAACTGTTTTGTAAATTTAAAATACAAGTTATTTTTTATTATTTGATTATTTTATGATTCCCACCATTTTAGGTACTAGCAACCTGATATAACTAATTGCCAGTAGTTTTCTTTTACCTTTTATATCGGGTTTCAGGAATTAATGCTTAATACATGTTTATTAATGAATAAAGAGTCTATAGGCAAATAACTGAATACCCAAATCTTCATCGTTTTGCCATAGAAATAATAGCCTCAGGTATTCTCTAAGAATTTTCTAGCAAAGTCTAATAGGTTTTTTAAGATAGATCTTAATATACTTTTTCACAAGTCAAGGGTTCACTTTTTTAATTGCTTTTGTTATTTTGTTATTTTTGAAACAAATATTATGTTTCTACAGTTTGAAAGCCCAAGGTTATTTCTTCATTATTTCACTTGCTTAGGAGGCAATCGGTTACAGAAAATCAGTCTTCTCCCTTAGCGTGGTCTTATCTGATATACCTCAGCCTACTGAATTTTAAAACTTCAATCTGCTCTCAAAGGAAATTATACAATTGAAATGTACTTCAATTTAAGCTAGCTTAGTTAAATATTAGATTGCCAGTCAATAGGGAAATAGTGTAGACATCCATGGATAAGTTATCATTTGCTGCTTTAGGAAAGATTCCAAATCACCATTTCATACATACTAACAAGTGTTATATTGACATCTACACAATAAAATAAATATATAGATTTCTGTCAGGCTTTTGCATTTGGAAGACTTACTTTGCTATACTTGATATTGGTATAGCATTTGCATTTTACTAAATTCTTGATATATTCTGGTGCTGTCTCTTTTTGCTAATAACTATATAACTTATTTAATCTTCTGGGGCTTAATTTAAAATCTCTGCAAGCAGATGTTGGATTGAAGGAGACAATTAGTCTGCTGAAAAAATGGAAATGTACTTTCAAGTAGGTTGACACCAGTTTTACTAGAAATATCATGGTTAGTTATGATAAGGCAGGATGCAAGTCTGAGGGCAACTTAAGGCCCTATGTTAGAGAGAAGAATAAATGGGGGAAAAGAAAAGTGAATGCATTACCTGAATTTGCTTGAAAACCTGCACCAACTCTGACAGCTGTAATATGAATTGATGCAGAGTGCAGAAAAAATAACTTAATAGGCATATGCAGACTATTTTCTACTCTCATCAATAGTCTGATACTACCAAAACAAGAGCTCTCCCTTTTGCTCCTTGGTCAGTTTTTTTTTTTTTTTCTTAATTAAAAACACTGTGACACTTATCCTTGTATAATTGAAGTAGCTCTTTCTCTTCTCCCATCTTTTTTAATGCTCACATAACTCAGAAGGTACACTCTGCAGAAATATAAATCCCACCTTTCTGCTGATAGGTTTATTTTTTACTACATAGAATGTCATGACTACTTTTTAGGTATTTTATTTGCTTTGAAATATTTCCATTTAAAATGTGAAGTGCTAAGCTGAGAAATGGTAAAGCAAATAGCATAAAGGAAATATTTCTGTCTTTTTTACACAGGTAGAGTTCAATATTGAGTTTTGCCTCCTAAATTCTGCCAATATCATTTCTGCCCCAAGCCATGCCTACAGTTATACAAAAAAACAGGATGGGGAAAATATTTTCCATTTAGCTATTTTTGAATTGAGAATTAAGCTAAGCAGCACAAATAATCCACAGGAAATTCTCAAACAGACATCCTCAGGCACAGGGCTGGTGAATGACAGGGTTCCCCAGGCTCTAGCACAACATGAAGAGACATACGTGGCTCAACCACAGCTGGACTCACTAGAGGGGGATCTCATGCCCTGCTGCCTCTTATGTTTAGAAACACATGTTTACAAAGAGTTGGATTTGGCAGCGCGGACCCAATCAAGTTGGAAAACCTTGAGCTTTATGATCAATAGTTGGGCCTTACTAATATGAGAAACCTGCTATTCTAGAACCCTACTCATCCGGGAAATTTGGGTGTCAGAAGTGTTCCTCCTGGCTTGGCCACCTGACAGGAACTACTTGGGTCATGCAGCCCACAGATAGGTTTGTTTCTCTGTGGTTACACAATTGTGAGAATTCCTCGGGTGGTAAATAACTTCACAAAGAAACAAGTAGGCCTTAGTCAGTGTTCCCATAAATATTTGCTCTTCTCTCACTGCAAGAAAATTTCAGGGAAGAAGAGCCTAAGAATGATCAAGAGAGAAGTTCTTTCCCTCCAGGAAATATTGCTGGGTAGAAGACATTAAGTAAGGAGGCTGGCATGGTCCCAAGTAAAAGAGCCCATTGTAATTTATATCTCTGAATTTCTCTTACAGGTAACTCTAGAAGATCATCTATTGTATAATAGGAAAACTAGTGTTTAATTCACATGGCTATTATGGAGATTTCATAAATGTGGTATATAAAGTACCTGCTTCAAATCTTGGTAAATACTATCAGTTAAATATGTATAAGTTTTTCTCTCCCCTGTACATATTCAAAGCACTCTCTGCATCTTGACTTACATCTCCAAATCTAAATTTTATCTAAATAAGGCTATGGGTTTAGGAGAGCAAATGAATCTCTATGGCCCTCCTTCAAATTATCCATTTATCCAGAATTAAATCTTTGGGTTAGTATCTAAACCATACCATATCTCATAGCCACCTTTGAAAGAATGCCTTGCATTCGCCGGGTGCGGTGGCTCATGCCTATAATCCCAGCACTTTGGGAGGCTGAGGCAGGCAGATCACGGGGTCAGGAAATCAAGACCATCCTAGTTAACACAGTGAAACCCTGCCTCTACTAAAAATACAAAAAATTAGCCAGGCGTGGTGGTGGGCACCTGTAGTCCCAGCTACTCAGGAGGCTGAGGCAGGAGAATGGCGTGAACCCAGATGGCAGAGGTTGCAGTGAGCCAAGATCTTGCCACTGCACTCCAGCCTGGGCGACAGAGTGAGACTTCGTCTCAGAAAAAAAAAAAAAAAAAAGAAAGAATATTTTACATTTAATATCCAGTAGATATTGGATAAATATCCTGTATATTATCAGAAAAGGTGTTATTTTACTTAAGAGAGCAGACACTACTTAGACCTAAGTGACAATCTAGGATCTTTTATTCTCAGCTTAGCAATTTGCTAAGCAATTTTTATGACCTTAAGGATTTCAAAAAGCTTAAATTATTAAAACTATACTCTGTGACCCTTTCACCAATGAAATAAAAATAATTATAAGTGGGCTTTCCTTTTATTTTATACAATCTCAATGATGCTAAAGAGAGACATGACAACTGCTGTCTGATTGTTTCTAGGTCTCAGAAAACATGTAGAGATTCCTTCCACATAATTCACTTAAAAGGGCAGCAAAGCCAATTACTACTCAAAACACAACAACAAAAATCACCATAATTTAGATCTTTAGAAGTATTCCATTGAAGAAAGATTTATTATAGTGGCCTTTGAAGAAATAATGCAAATCACCACATTCATATTTAAATATAGGAAATGAAATTAAACACATTTATAATTCTAGAATGTTCTTATTCTTTGTCATGAATTAAATGGGGTATTTAATAAGTACTTAGTGTTGGAAACAATGTTTTGACCTTTCAAAATAAAGCATACATTTAATTTCCTGAACATCATACATAATTTCTAAGTACAATTATGAACAAAATTATGTTTCTGGGGACCGTATCCTGGAAAGGAAGAACTGTATTACTCCTCAAATAATGTTCTTTTTGAAGTCACCATGACCCAGGTACTAGCAACACACCTTTTATCATATTAAGTAGATTTTTACTGAAAAAATGTTTTGATTTCCAAGCATGGCCACACGGATAAAAATGCCTTAGAGATAATGTAATGCCAAACCCAACCAAGTTCTGTATTTCTTTTGAAAAAAGATCGGTCCTAGCTGTAATTCTATAGCAGCAAGTTGTGGTGGTGTCCTGTCCTCCACAGTCCTTGGACTCATTCTTTTCCACAATTAGGACACAAGCAGCACAAATTATTCCTAAGATATCAAGGGGAAAAAAACTGAACACAGACCTTCACTTTTATGTTCCCTTTCTCAAAACCTCTCTAAATCTCATCTCATACCCTATTCATTGATGATAATTTATCTGGTAAACCAAGCTACTGTGTCAATGAATATTATTTAGTTACCAGCTAATCATCCCATTTTCATATGATATTTCCAGAAATTCTACCTCATATTATTTGCTATCCCTCAAATTATTTTAACTAGTGGTATATCAATAATATAAGATATTGTGTCTGAGCTGACTGACTTCCCATTAAACATGGTCACCTAAAGTGCCTGGTGAGTTCACTGTAGTCAAATTTGTAGCTGAAATAATGGATATTTCTCTGATTTTCCTTAGGGAGCTGGTTTGCTGCTTAGCTATATAAGCTGAGAGTAGAAAAACAAATGATCCAATGCCTACTGTGGCTCAGGGTTCCATACCAGAAAAAAAAAAAAAAAAAAAAAAAAAAAAAAAATCAAGCATAGACAAATTCAAACAAAACAAAACTTCATGGGAAATTTTACAGTCATTCTTAAAATGCTCTTCATTTGACCTCTAAAACTACTGCTATTCTTGTTCTTCAACAATTATTTTAAGCATTAGGTAGAATATATAAGTCTAAGGGAGATTCTGGCTTCAAGATATTAAGCAATAGTATTTACAGTGGAAAGAATTCTAAAATACATTTCCAATAAGGAAGACATAATAGAAAAGGATTTTAATGTTAAGATTTTACTATTTACCCTTATATACTAATGATATACATACACAAGTGTGTTTAACAATTTTTAGGATCTATACTCTCCTGAAAGTATGTTTGTGCATATATTCTGTTATATATGTTAAATAAGACAATACTAGTAATTGCATTAGCTACACACCTTCAAATTTCCACAGCTTAGTATTATTAAAGTTTATTACTTGCTCATTTTAGAGTCCACTTAGAGACAAGGTATGTGACATGCTCTGTTGGTAAATCAGGAACTCAGATGGCTGGAGGCTTTGCCGTCTTTTTTTTATTTTTATTTTTATTTTTTTTTCTTTGGAGACGGAGTCTCGCTCTGTCGCCCAGGCTGGAGTGCAGTGGGCCGGATCTCAGCTCACTGCAAGCTCCGCCTCCCGGGTTGACGCCATTCTCCTGCCTCAGCCTCCCGAGTAGCTGGGACTACAGGCGCCCGCCACCTCGCCCGGCTAAGCTTTGCCGTCTTAAACACATCTTAAACACATCTCCCCATCCGCCAATGTCAACCTGGGCATTGACATCCAAGCAGCCCACGGAGAAAGAGCAAGCCTGAGGATTGTATGGGAGATCAGGCTTGGCAGTCACATACATAATATCCATGAACATTTTATTGGCATAACCTCGTAACAACCCTCTCAATAGAGGTAGGCTGGGAAATACAGTCTAAGAAGAAAAGAAAGAACAGGAAAATAGTTCTGGTAAATAGCTAGCCAGTGTCATTTGTAGCCTCTTAATTCCATTAATACCCTATTAATTTACATTATAATTTCAATGTATGTTTCTTTAAAAATGTTTGCACCCAAGGCATAATTTTTAAACCCATGTAAGAAACCAAAGAATATCCTTCTAAAATTATGTATACCTTCAGATTAATAAATTTCTTATAAATCAATTCATACAATTAAAAAATGTTAAATACTGTGAGAAATCATGGTTAACAATAAGATCAGTATTTGCTATAAGCAGTGTTCATGTAAAAGAGAGCTCACAAGGGAATAAAAGATGTAACATATGATGTTGGCTCCAGGATAAATCAACTGGGAACCTTTGTACTTGCTGAGTGTCCATCCCCACAGTGGTCACAAGGCTCACACCTGTAACTACCCAGCAACTTCAGAGGTTCACCCTTGGGCATTTGGTGCCACTTCTCTGGGAGTTGTCTTAGGGTTACACAGCCAAGGGTATATTCAATGACAGAGTAGTCAGAATTACAAAAGTCCTTGCCTACAGGAGGCATAACCTGCATTGCAATGTGAGCATCAAAGTTTCTGGATGAATCAGATGGAAGCTAGACGTCCCCTGACACCTTGCTCTTGTACTGCTATTTCCCAATCCTCTCTAGTTCCCCTCACTTCCTTGCCGATTTTGCCTAAGATCACCCTTAATAGATACCTTTCATGCACACAAATTCTCACTTCAGTCTGTTTCTAAGGGAACCTGACTCAACAAATAACATAAATCATTTAAAAAATATTTTTTAAGTCTCTGGCATCTGTAGACATATTTAGTACAGGTAGTGAAGCTGCAGAGATTCTGCACTTATGTTCTAGAAAATATGTCTGCATCATATCTTTACAAATCAGTCTTTTCTTGTTTTGCAACTTTGCTGAGAGCCTTTGGTTTCCTTTATACTCATCAGGAGCACATACAAAAAAGCTAGGAATAAATATAAATGAAAAGAATAAAGTTAGACAACCAAGATCCAAGGAAGAAAGTTGACCTCAGCAAGTTGGTGAATAGAAAAGACGATGATGCAAGTTTACCAGCAGGAACTATTTCAAGTTAACATTGAATCAGTAAGTGCATGTGTAACTGGAGTCAGATATATTTAATGTTCTAAAACAAATTGTGCATGTTCTGAACAAGTCTGACCTCCCCAAGGCTAGCCTGCTTTAAGAGAATTTTGTTTTCAAAACAGATGTAATTATTGAGAAATTTAAATGTACCTTCTAAATCCATGCAATTATTAGAGACAAAAATGTGTAGGTGCTAAAGCTTGTGAAATTAATATATGAATGTTATGCATTCAAAACAAATATCTCAGTAGGTAGAGCAAAAAAAAACACAATCTTGAATAAGAATAGTTTTATCACGCTTGAATATTGAGATCTATTATAAAGCTCTAGTAAATAAGACACTATGATGGAGAAATCGATCAATAAGATAAAATGGGGTTCATATACTAGATTATGCCCCCCAACCATTCTGTCCACATTTTAATTCCTGAGATTAATACCATATATGTCAAAAGTGACTCTGGAGATGTGATTATGGCACAAACCTTCAAAGAGATTAATAATGGAAAGATATTCTCAAAATAAGAGTAGAAGGTTTAAAAATCTAGAGAAACAAGAATAGAATAGGCATTGAAAATGTACCATTTAGAGCCGAGCATGGTGGCTCACGCCTGTAATCCCAGCAGTTTGGGAGGCCGAAGGGGGTGAATAACCTGAGTTCAGGAGTTCAAGACCAGCCTGACCAACATGGCAAAACCCTGTCTCTATTAAAAATACAAAAATTAGCTCGTTGTGGTGGTGCATGCCTGTAGTCCCACCTACTCGGGAGGCTGAGGCAGGAGAATGGCTTGAATCTGGGAGGCGGAGGTTGCAACGAGTCGAGATTGCACCACTGCACTCTAGCCTGGGTGACAGAGTGAGACTCCATCTCAAAAAGATAAAAATAAAAGCAATAAAAGAAAATGTACCATTTAGATGTTAGAAATGTTATACATTTCTACCTTAAATTAGCAAAAGACAAAACAATCTCCATGAATATTTTGAAATGAAGAAATTTCAAACTTCTGTCATGAGTTTTAGATTGAAAGAAAGAGTATAGCACAAAGAGAATACTTGAAAAGGTAATGAGTGATCATTTTACAGATCTGAGAATATTAATGTACAAATTGAAATGATTCAACAAAAGCCGCCTAGCGGAAACATATTTATATTTAGGGCATAATTATAAAAGTAAATAAAATAATGTACAATAGGAAATAAAATATGAAAACTATTGATCAGAAAAGCCAGATTACTTAGAAGGGAAAAACCTCGTAGTTAATAGCCTACATCCCAGAAAAAAAAACCTCAAATGCCGAGGAAAAATAAATCTGAACTGAAATTTTATGTCAAGCTAAACTAACATCAAGAATAAGGCTACCATAAAGATATTTTCAGACAATTAAGAGCTGCAAGCACTTAGTAACCCAGACATTTGTTGAGAAAATATTAAACAATATACTTTAGCAGATCAATATTGGTGAAACAGAGTGGTGAACTTGAGCTTTGATGCTGATGAGCTCCAGGGCCAATGCATGACAGAAGCCAAAGTCCAAGGCCTGCCTAAGAAAGGGTCCGATTGAGCCCCCCAGTCATCCAGGTAGCAACCTTAAAAAACACCTCCTATATTCTTTTGCATAGGCAACACAAAAGTATAATCAGTTACATAAGGATACAGAAAACCATGAATAAGTGGGGATTAATCCACTTCATTCAGGTTGTTGGCAGAATTCCGTTCCTGGCAGGTTTATGATTGAGGTTTTTTGCTAGCTAACAGCACAAGCTGCTCTCAGCTTATTGAGGTCATTTTCATTTCTTGCCACATGGGGCCTCTCCATCTTAAAGCTAGCAATAGCATATTAAATCATTTTGGTATTAGGAATCTACCTTCCCTTTCTACCACTAGCCAGCAAAAATTCTCAGTTTTAAAGCGTTTACCTCGTTGGGTCAGGTTCACCCAGATCATCTCATCACCTGAAAGTCAATTGACTTGGGATTTGCATTATATCTGCAAAATCTCTTCACAGTAATGCCTAGATTAGTGTTTGATTGAATAACCAATGGTAGAGAATGTTGAGAGCTCTGGGAATGATGTTAAAATATTCAAAGATATTTGTAACATCTGAGAAGAGTAATATATATTAACTACTGTGAGAAAATATTAAGTTAAACATATATGTTTTAACTTCTACAATAAAAACAAAAATAAAAGGAGATACTATTTGTACAAGCAGCAGAAGAAAAAACATAAAACTCAATATAAAAGAAACATTTTGAATGAAGACAAGCACAGCTACAGGGACAAATAGGGAACATACAATAAGATGGGTAACTCAAATGGAAATAGGTCATTAATGCCACCCATCTCAAAGACAAGAATGAATGGACTAGCTAAAAAAGCACAGAATGATATATTTAATTTAAAAACAAAATTACATGTCCTTTGTGAGAAATATATATGAAACATTTTCATGCAGAGAAGTTTAATGTGAAGAAATAGAAAATAACATTCGAAGACTGCTCAAATTAAAGCTCTTTTAGTTATATTAGTAAAAAAGAGAAATAGGTTTGAACCCAAAAAGCATAATTAGAGTTTAGAATGATACTACTAATTAAAAAAACTTTCAGCTCACCAAAGAGATATAACATTGCTAAATGTATATAAATGTAATAAAATAGTTTCAAAATCAGTGGAGCAGTTTACAGTAATATAAGTCTAAAGAAATGTTACCCATAAATTTATGTTATATACAAAGCTATATAAATTATACAAAGTCTATAAGGCTACAGTCATATAAAGCTTAAAAACAAATCCACAAAACTACTGAATAAACACATAACACACAACCACAAATCTGTGAATACCCAAATGCTACCCATAGAAAGAGTAAACAGATTTGTATATTGATGTGGTAGAATATGTACCACATGGTTTGGTTTTTTTTTTTTTTTTTTTTTTGAGACAGACTATCACTCTGTCACCCAGGCTGAAGTGCAGTGCGGCAATTTCAGCTCACTGCAAACTCCACCTTCTAGGTTCAAGCTATTTTCCTGCCCCAGCTTCCCTAGTAGCTGGGATTATAGGCATGCACCACCATGCCTGGCTAATTTTTGTATTTTCAGTAGAGACAGCATTTCACCATGTTGGCCAGGCTATTCTCAAACTCCTAACCTCAAGTGATCAGTCCCCATCGGCCTCCCAAAGTGCTGGGATTATAGGAGTGAACCACATGTTCTTTATTCAATCCACCATTGATGGGCACCTAGGTTGATTCCATGTCTTTGTTGTCATAAATATTGTGGCAATGAACCTATGCCTGCAAGTGTCATTTTGGTATAATAGTCTATTTTCCCTTGGTATATATCCAGTGATGGCATTGCTGGGTCTCATGGTAGCTCTGTTTTAAGTTCTTTGAAAAATCTCCAAAATGCTTTCCAAGTGGCTAAGCTATTTTACATTTCTACCAACAGTGTATAAGCATTCCCTTTTCTCTGCAGCCTTGCCAGCATCTGTTTTTTTTTTTTTTGACTTTTTATGACAGGCAAATATATATATATATATATATTAATAAAGCATTCCTCTCAAGAGTTAAAGGAGAAGAAAAATCCCAGCACACAAATCCTAAAAGAAACTAGAAGGAAGGACATAATAAAAATGAAAGTAGAAAATAATGAAATGGAAACAAACATATAATGAAGAATCCACAAAGCTAAAAGTTGATTTTTTTGACTTTATAAATAAGATTCACACCCCTGTGGTGAAACAAGGGGCCAGTTGCAGTGCTTCACTCCTGTAATCCAAGTACCTTGAGAGGCCAAGGCAGGCAGATCACTTGAGATCAGGAGTTTGAGACCGACCATCCTGTCCAAGACAGTGAAACCCCATTTCTAGTAAAAATACAAAAATTAGCCAGGCGTGGTGGCATGAGCCTATAATCCCAGCTACTCCAGAGGTTAATGCAGGAGAATCACTTGAGCCCAAGAGGTGGAGGGTGCAGTGAGCTGAGATCACACTGTTGCATTCCGGCCTGGGCCACAGAGTGAGACTCCATCTCAACAAAAAAAAAAAGAGAGAGAGGAAAGGACAGCAAGGGGAAAAAAAGGGAAACATTATAAAACTATTTCAGAAAGAAAATGGGTACATTACTATGGATTACATATATAGAGTATGTTTATACATATTTATATATACATATGTACATATTATATAGTACAGATTATATATGGATTACAAACATATCAAAATATGATTTAAATGAACATTATACCAAGAAATTTGAAAATGTATATGAGTGAAATGGACAAATTTCCAGAAATCTCCAACTTATAAAAACTGACTTAAAGACAAATAGAAATCTTGAAGAAATCAAGGATTTACAGAACAATAGCTAGTCACTATTCTAGTCATTGCCCACAAGTATTCTGCGTAGTAACAGTGAGAGGTTTGTTTTTTGTTTTTTGTTTATTTTTGGTTAAATGTGATTCATATCAGTCTGTTTTGACAATTCAATCTTTTGTGTAAACATGGTTTTATTTCTTCTAGAATAAAATACTAGATTTAAATGTCACCGAGGTGGATGGATCAAAAGGTCAGGAGATTGAGGCCATCCTGGCCAACATGCTGAAACCCCGTCTCTACTAAAAATACAAAAATTAGCCGGCATGGTGGCGTACGCCTGTAGTCCCAGCTACTCAGGAGGCTGAGGCAGGAGAATCGCTTGAACCTGGGAGCTGGAGGTTGCAGTGTGTCAAAAGCACACCACTGCACACCAACCTGGAGGACAGAGCAAGACTCCATCTCAAAAAAAAAAAAAAAAAAAAAAGTCACCAAATATTAACAATAGCTTTTGAAGGGGATGGGTGCTTTACTTATAATATTTAGTGCTGTAATTTCTACAATAACATTTTAAAATAATATCTTATGAGACATTAAGTAATCTCATTAACACACTCAAAACACTCCATTTTTATTTTAAACACATTGAAAATTTATTTAGAAGAACTAATACTGCATAAAATTATTTAGCAACTTGTGTAATGTTTAGCGACTTGCAATTGCAAGAACTTTCAGTACAGCAAATTGTGATGAATAAATCTCAAAACCTGAAAGTAAAAGTGTATTACAGAAACATTTATTCAGAGCTGGTGTTTCCAAAATGTAAAGTGGTTTTCAAGGAAAAATCAGGGACACATTTAGAAAGCCACTGTCACATGTAATCATTATGCAGTGTCAACTGGTCTTTAGTGTTATAACATTAGTCAAGCACCAAGGCTAGAGAATCATTTGTTTTATAAATGTCTCAATTTATAAGGCCAGGAGCTATTCTGGGGATTAAAAAAAAAAAATCATTTAATGTACTGAAAGCCAGCCTTCTTCTCACTCTTCTTATATAAATGTTGTTTCATCATTTATACCCAGGAATTTGGTAAGGAAGTCTTTTTTTAAAATTTTTAAAAATTTTAAGGGAGGTTTATTGAGATATGATATATACAGTAAAATTCCCCCTTTTAAAGTATACAGTTAGATTGGTTTTGACACACAGACAGTTAGGTAACCACACCAGAATCAAGACAAAGAACTTCTCCATTACCTCAAAATTTCCCTTAGGCCACTGTGCAGTCAATCTCCTTCCCCCATCCCAGCCTCTGGCAACTACTGATTTAATTTGTCTCATTATTTTGCCTTTTCTAGAATACCACATAAATGGAATCACACAGTATCTACCCTTTTGTGTTATTCCTCTTGTTTCAAAGAAAATCTCTCTTTATGCAAAAATACATGTACATACAAAGATTTAAGTATAAAAATAAGGTCAATTTTGAATTTGCCATTTTAATTAATAACACCTTTATTTTTTTGTGTCTAATAAATGTAAGCACTATATTTTGTTCAACCAACATAGATTTTTATTTCTCTGTTTCTTGAGCAACAAGTTAAATTGCAATATTATACAATGCTTCAAACACAATCCTAGACATCCTTCATATATACACATCATAATGACAATCGCACAACTTAAATTATCTTTTATTTAACAAAGTTAGTATATCACAATTGAATTTTTTTCCGAAAACCACAAACTTGGATTTTTGGAGAATTCCAATGCTATTCTCATCCCCCTTCAGAAATTGCCTATCTAGAAAGAAACTTATCTAGAAAGAAAATTCTTCATTATAGAAATATACAATGTTAAGCATAAAACTGTCAAGTAAAATTATGACTTCACAGCTTTAAAAGAAATAGGCTACATATGAAAAAAAGTTCTTAAAGAGGATTGAAAATATTGGGAAGGTAAGTCGCCCTTGTTCAATTGTTTGTTTGTATAAACTGTCATAAGCTTTTTGGAGGGAAAGTTAGCAATATCTGTGAAATTCTGTATATACATTTCTTTGTCCCAGAAAGATTAGGAATATATTCTATACAAATAGTCAATTGTGCACAATAATACAAGTGTGCTCCTTGTCACATTGTTTCCAGTAGTAAAAATACAGAGATAGCTTAAAAGTTTATTAATAGGGAAATGGCATTAAATCATGTGAAATACCTAAGGTCATTCAATTTTTTAAAAAAGGTAAATAACTTTGCACAGGAAGAAAAAGATAGCTTAAATACACAGTTATACTTTCAAAAACCCTCTTTACCTTTTATTACCATATGTCTTTGGGAAACAGATTACTCACACACTGGAAGGACAAGGAGAATACAACACCACAGGAAGAAAGTGCAAACAAAAGAGCAGAGAAAGGCATCAAGTTTTCAGTTTATATGTTGTCTCTGCTCTTAAAGAAACTAATTCTTACAAAGTATCTTTTATTTTTAAACTATTTTCTAAGAGAGAAATGAGTCATTTAGGAAAGTTACTGTGTCCTGGTGAGTTGCCTGATTTTACCATTCCCTATGAAGTATACTAGAGATTAATCTCACTGCATTCTACAATCTGCTACCCCTTACATTCACAATTGCTCTCATCATAGTTGTCTTATCAATGTCCTAATGGTTTCACTACAGCTAAACACAATAATAATTGACTTGTTAATGCAAACTGAAGAGTTGAGGTGAAATCTACTTTATGTGAGCTTATCAAAATGCCATTTTAAAAAATGAAATAATATATATTATGGATCATTTTTATAGTATCTGAATAAAAGGATTTATATTAATCTCAATTTGAAATTCATTCCTATAATACATTTTTATTCAAACAATAAATGTATTTTGGTTCAAATAATGTCCAAAGTCATTTTTCCCCATGAGCTGGTTATGACACATGAGAGTGTACTTCCCCAAGTTTCTTTCTTACTGCAAAGAAGTAGCTGTACAACAGTTGCAATGAACACAAAATCAACAAGACTAGAATGAGAAATTTAGTTTAAAATATCTGTTTCTGGCTGGGCACTGTGGCTCACGACTGTACTCCCAGGACTTTGGGAGGCCAAGGTGGGTGGACTACCTGAGGTCGGGGAAGACCAGCCTGATCAACATGGAGAAACCCCATCTCTACTAAAAACACAACATTAGCTAGGTGTGCTGGCGCATGCGTGTAACCCAGCTTCTCAAGAGGCTGAGGCAGGAGAGTTGCTTGAACCCGGTAGGCAGAGGTTGTGGTGAGCCAAGATTGTGCCATTGCACTCCCGCCTGGGCAACAAGAGGGAAACTCTGTCTAAAAAAAAAAAAAAAAATGTCTGTATCTTAGGCTCCACAATTTAAATATAAACAATGCCGTCTCTCCTATTCACAAGTACCTCTTTTGACAATTTCAACTCTGTTGAATATCTAAACCCTCAATCAGGTTAAATAATTCAATGTTCCTTAAATCACTCATACAATCCATCTTAAATGATGCATGATTAGTCATTGTTACAATGAAAAGGGGGAGTTGTAAATATTTATAAATTATAGTCAAGGTGTGATCACTCTGATGAAATTCATTTTTCCACAAAAAGTGATGAAATAGTCATCTCCATGCTGACAGCCTCTTTCGGATATAACACAATAACAAATAAATATTAAACTATCAAGATCCTAATGTATTCATCTGTGAGCTTAAATTGTTGCCCATAGTACAAGACACTTGTATGTGAAAACCTGCATTTTAAGGTGTTTTTTGGTTTTCTAAAAAAACCTTTTCTTTTTATGATATTACTGAATTCTCATAAAACTCTCTTAAATACATTATATAATCTTTAGAGATGAGGAACCTAAACTTTGGATAGAACAAGGAGCTTATATGTACAAGACACTATAGTACAGATTAATAAATTACGGACATAGTAATGTAAGACATTAGACAACAGATTAAAATATGAACAGAAATTAATAACAGAATAATGAAAATTCACAGATTTGTTTAGTGTTGTAACAAATATGAGTCACTTCAGGCTTCCCAGAATTCAAACACACCTTTCCCACGTTGGAGAAATATGAGAAGTTAAGTAGATAAGGTGTAACTGCACAGTGGGTTTATTTTGCCCACTGCCCATATAGAGGCATTTATCAAGACAAGAAAATTGCAACAGAGAAAGAGTTTAATTCACGCACAGTAGGCTGAATGAGAGACCTTATTATTACTCAAATCAGACTCCCACAAAAATCAGACGCTAGAGGATTCAAGAATAATTTGGCGGGCAAGGGAATATCTGTGTCTGATTGGTTGGCAGTGCAATCATAGGGTTGTGGAAAACGGTCTGCATGTGCACTGAATCAGCCTCTGGGTGGGGTGACAGGATTTGCCGGTGGTCTGGGTGGAGCCATTGGTCATCAGAAATGCAAAATCCTGAAAAGACATCTCAAAAGGCCAATCTTAAGTTCTACAATAGTGGTATTATCTGCAGGAGTAATTAGGGAAGTTGCAAGTCTGACAACTTCTGGAATAATGGCTGGTAATCCTTTATGTCTACACCTTAGCAGACAGAATTCAGGATCCTCTCATCCTCCTAACTTGGGAGACCTTTCATTAGCTTTTCAGAGGTGGTTTAGTTTTGGGGAAGGGCTATTATTTAACCTATAAACTAAATTTCTCCCAAAGCTAGCTTGGCCCAAGCCTAGTAATGACTAAGGGCAGTTTGGAGGCTATAGGTAAGATAGGGGCTGGGTTAGATCAGGTATATTCCACTGTCATCCTTTTCTCATGCCTATAATTTGTGCAAAGGTGGTTTCAAAGGTTTTCTTATTTCTAAATAGAATTGCTTCCTCACTAACTTACTGGATGCTAGGCAATTTTCTTTTTCATATCGGTGTGCTCAACATCTAGCAGAAGACTTGGCTCATAGTGAGACAGGAATAATACAGGGTGATCGCCAGAGAATAGAAAATTCTAGGCAGCAGTTTCACATGACTAGCAAAAGGAAACTGTTGAAATAGATTCATAAGCTAGGGGCCTATAAGATCCTGAAAAACAAGATATGGGCCAAGCTGGCTAACACCCACTGGACCCAACATGGTGTTGCATTTGACCTAGGTTTCATCTAGGACCTCATTACACAGTCATTTTTATGCTAAATTACCACACTCACCAGCATCATAACAGTTCTGGAAACATCTATAGTTGATGTAAAAATGGGTGGCATCACAATTCCAAAAAATCTTTACCTTTTTCTAAGAATCTTCATCAATATTCCACCCCTGGGTTGAAGAAACCCATAAAGGTAGGAAGTCCCGAACCCCCTTGTATGAGACTCTCTCTGAGTATACCCTGACTCCCTTTTCTTGAGAGTGTACTTTTCACTTTGCAATAAATCTTCATAGTTTCACTATTTTTTGACTCAGCCTGGAATTTGTTCACATAATTGTGTCAAGACCCTGAACACTAACTGGGGTTGAGGTCCCACTGGCATTTGGGGACCTCTCTAAGCCCACCAATATCAACAGTAAGCACTCAAGCATGATTGTTTAATTTAAATTTGATTAATTGCTTCTCAATGTGATCCATCAAGACATTACTTATAATCTCAGAATAGGAGCTTACCAAACATCATTTTAACAGTCTATATAGTGGCTATTTGTTAGTGAGGAAGTTGTTTAAAGGCAAGTATATTTAATGTGTAAGACTTAGCTTTTTTATGTAACTGTCTATTTCTTAATTAATATGTTATTATTAAGGTACTATTTTTCCTCTATTGGGAACACATTATTTGAGGAATCCAGAGTGACTGTCAGAATATGTTACTTAGAGATGTAACAGAAATCCATTTAATTTGTAAATGAAACTAGAAAAAATTCAGAGTCACACATGTGAATTTTTTTTTCCATTTTATAAGCATATATGGCCCTTTCCCTGTCACAACCTTCCTATGTTCAAATGCCAGTGAAACATCGAAGCACCGTACGATGACTTCCTGAATTGAAAATCAAAATGGTTTTGCAAAGCCAGAAAGACTTAGCTTTATTTTTCTTTTGTAAACTTGCAGTAAGTATTCCATGGCACACTCAGGGAGATCAATATATCTTCAGCTTTGTTTTATACAGCTGTGCAGGCGCAATGGTGAGTGAAATCTCATCTGGGTTCTTAATTGAATATTCTCCTAGAGATGCACCAAAACAGATCAAAATGACTTGCTTTTAATTTCCTGAGGGGACAGCTTGCTGGCATGGCCAATGCTGAATTTCTATCTTGCCTCTTTCTCTTCTTTTTGAGTTTCTCCCTTTGAGCAACACTGTAATAGCTGCTGGCTATGCAATTAGGCATCTCTGCTTCCCCTTCAATCTTTTTCTCCTTGTTAAGCTAGTAGGAAAATGTTAAGCCCTTAGGCACCTGCATCTATTAATAGGAAAAGAAGATTAACTGTCGCTGTCGCATAGATTCATGATTAGTACACTGTTGACAGAGTTCTCTTTTATTTCCTCCTTTTTGGCAACAAGAAAGCCATGGGCATCATTGCAACATCATAAAGTAACTCTGCAGTAGGGTCTCTAATCTCCTTCTGATGGGAGATTGTTGGCCCTCAATCCTGAATTGTTCATTTATGGAATTAAGACAAAGGGAACAAGTAAACTTAGTCCAAGATTCTCACGTAACAGATAAAGAAATAGAGGTCACGTGATCTTGCATGGGGCATGAAGATAATTCATGACAAAACAGAAACAAGTAGAGTGTCAAGGTCGCCTGCTACTTCTAACTCATCATACTGAAATCGTTAAATTCCCTAGTATTTCAGAACCAGAAATTAAACTTTGTATATATCAAATACTCAAATTATTCTTTCTGGGATAAAAGAAAAAAATTCAGAACAGAATTGCCTGAATAGAATTACCAAAAAAAGGGTTAGCTGTAAAGAAAAGGCAATGAATTGTTCGTGGTACAAGCCACTCCAAAAGATTTGCTTAGTTAGAAAATGTTAGGCCGGGCGCGGTGCCTCAGGCCTGTAATCCCAGCACTTTGGGAGGCTGAGGCGGGTGGATCACGAGGTTGGGAGATCAAGACCATCCTAGCTAACACGGTGAAACCCCGTCTCTACTAAAAATACAAAAAATTAGCCAGGCGAGGTGGCGGGCACCCGTAGTCCCAGCTGCTGGGGAGGCTGAGGCAGGAGAATGGCGTGAACCCGGGAGGCAGAGCTTGCAGTGAGCTGAGATCGCGCAACTGCACTCCAGCCTGGGTGATCTTAGAGCGAGACTCTGTCTCAAAAAAACAAACAAACAAACAAAAAAAAAAACAAAAAAAAAGAAAATGTTTTCTTCAAAGCATCTGGGAATTCTCAGTGCATATCATTCATTTGGGTCTAGTTTTTATTTTTCTACAAAAAGGCTATTTTAAAACATAATTAGGTAAGCTGAAATTTATCAAACACAGAGAGGTCATATGTAGCATAATTAAGTGATCCTCAAAGCATGATGCCTGGACCAGCAGCCACAGGTTCACCTTGAAAATTTATGGAAATGCAAATTATCCAGCCCTACTGAATTTGAAATTCTTGGGAAGGCAGATACCTGTGTTTTAACAAGTTCTCCTGGTGATTTTGATGTATGCTACAGTTTCAGAACAATTGGCAGAGTCATTAAGAAAACTGTCTCTTAAGTCACTGAGTTTGAATCCAAGCCTGCTACTTAGGTGTGTGACTATAAGCACATCACTTAATTTTTCTATTCTTCAGTTTCTTCTTTTGTAAAACGTAGGCTACATTTTCATAGTGTTTTCTCCCATCCAAGTACTAACCAGCCCCAATTATGGTTAGCTTCCAAAGTCAGAGGAGATCAAGCACATTCAGGGTAGTATGGCTGTATACGTACTTCATAATGTTGTTATGAAGATTTAGCGAGTTGATATACATAAAGTGCTTAAGGGAGGAGACCACCCCTAATATTGCCTTACGCCCAATTTCTGCCTCCAAAGAAAGAAGCAGCAAAAACTAAAAGGCAGAAATGAAATCCACAGGCAGACAGCCCGGTGCTCACCCTGGGCCTGGTAGTTTGATCGACCCCTGACCTAACTGGTTCTGTTATCTATAGATTACAGACATTGTATGGAAATGCACTGTGAAAATCCCTACCTTGTTTTGTTCGGATCTAATTACCAGTGCATGCAGCCCCCAGTCATGTACCCCCTGCTTGCTAAATCAGTCACGACCCTCTCACATGCACCCCCTTAGAGTTGTGAGCCCTTAAAAGGGACAGGAATTGCTCACTGGGGGAGCTCGGCTCTTGAGACAGGAGACTTGCCGACGCCCCCGGCCGAATAAACCCCTTCCTTCTTTAACTTGGTGTCTGAGGAGTTTTGTCTGCCACTCATCCTGCTACACTCAGAATGGGGCTTGGCATATCATAAGATTTATGTGTATGATCACTCTTACTATTACTATTAACATTGTCACATGACAACTAATCTACCAGTTTAGCTAATTGGAATTTAGCTTCAAAAATGGCCTTGAGCAACAAGACTGCTAGAAATAATGGGTTAAAAAAATTATTTGAAAAAGGTTCCCATGAGGCAGATAAACTTGAGTTGAAGGACACACTGTAATACCTGAGAATTAAGGCTACTCGTGGACTTAGGGATCTCTGCACATAACAGTTGATATATTTGCCACAAAAATGCAGTAGAAAACAAGTTTCATTGCAGCACATTTTTCCGTGAGCTGTTTAAGGATATGCATCCATTCTGTGGATAAGGGGCTTTGTTTTCCACACATGCACCAATAATCTAATTATTTCCATTTTTCTTTGCAAGAACCAATGGTTCACCTGTCCCTGGCCTACAGTCACTTCACAGGAATCAGTAAAGGAATCTGTAAAAGAAGGAAATATTGAGAAAGCCTTTGATTAAAAAACAAAGGATTGAAGCTTGTCATCTTTTACTCTTTCTTCTTCTTTGACCAAGGATTCTCAAACTTGAATATATATACAACTCACTTGGGGATCTTATTCAAATGCAAATTTTGATTTACTGGGTTTCCAGTAAGGCTAGTAATTCTACACGTCTAACAAGCTTCCAAGAGATGCTGATACTGGTAGCTCAACCACCACATGCTGTAGCAAGGATTTATATCACAGCTGATTATTAACAAATCCTGTTGAGTCTTTCTTCATGAACTTTTCGACATTTCTTCCGTAGCCATCCTGGTTCAGACACTTAACCATGCTTCCGTTCTTCAATCGTCCTCACTTTAATTCGCCTGTCCTACCACTGCCAAAGTCATTTTTTCCAAGCAGTGTTTTGATCACATTTCTCCTGTGTTCAAAAACTTTCAGTAGATCCACTGCCTAAGATTCATGTACTGAGCATCAACCACATGTTGGGAGCTCTGTTATATCCTGGGAATATAAAAATAAATAAAATATTGGCTCTTTGAAAACCTCAAAGAACTAAATAATTTTAAAACAATAAAAAAGGCAATAATACATACATACCATGAAATACTGCAAAAGCATCAAGAAAGGAGTTTAGGAATTGCTTACATAGGCAACATATTACTTTTACAGGATGAGTGAGGACCTTTGAAAACTAAACCCAGTGAAAATGGCAAGGAAGATCATGGAAGAAAAGTGATCAGCATGAGCAAAGGAATAAAGTCAGTGGTGGGCTG
The DNA here is from genome assembly GCF_049350105.2 of Macaca mulatta. Classification (NCBI taxonomy): domain Eukaryota; kingdom Metazoa; phylum Chordata; class Mammalia; order Primates; family Cercopithecidae; genus Macaca; species Macaca mulatta. The sequence continues at coordinate 59,471,174 of NC_133417.1, read as the reverse complement.
CTAAATGTCTAACAATGGGCTCTGGGGAAGGAATGTGCACAGTTGACTCTTGCAAGCAGGTAAGAGCAGACTGCAGCATATCACTGAGTAGAGATATGTAATAATGTGGAAAGGTGAGCAGGTAGTAGTTTGGTGCAATAGAATATGGAGTATAAATTCAGTTGTCATTATTTAAGATTTTTAAATAATATAAACATTCTAGACCATTCAAAAAGCCTTGTGATTTTTCTTTCCCGCAGTCACCTTAGAAAAGTAGGGATACTAGGTCCTCAGCCATGCTAACTGGACAAAATATATAAACAATAGTGTGATTGAAGTTCACTTTTATTGGAACAACCATTGCTACCAAAGCTGGGATTGTTGTCCTTTCAGCTGGCTCAGTTGGACTCAAAAAAGCAAGCATACTAGGGTCAGTTAGTCCATAATAGTTGAATCAGCTCTGGGGCTAGACAGATGTTCCTCTACTTAGAAGTGTGATCTTTGGAAAAGATTTAAGTCAGTTTGCACTGCTATAAAAAAGAATACCATAGACTAGGTAGCTTAAATATTTATTCCTTAAAGATCTGGAAGCTGGAAATGCAAGATCCAGCGTCTGGTAATGGCCTTCTTCCTGCTTTGCAGATGGCTGTCTTCTTTTATCCTCACATGGACCAAAAAACAAACAAACAAACAAACAAAAAAATCATCTCTCTCATGTCTCCTCTTAAGAGAGTGCTAATCCCATTCACAAGATCCTAACACATTATAGGTTAGGATTTCAGCATATAAATTTTAGGTGGGGGTTTGGGGGAACATTCAGTCCATAACAATATTTAACAACATTGTACTTACTATTTGTCATTGAAAAAGTGGGGACAGTAATTGTACCTTATCTTTCAGAGTTTCTGAAAAGATTAAATCAAATATAATAGGACTAAAGTCCAGCTTAAGTGACAGGGATATATAGGGTTCTCAGTAAATATTAGTGTGATAGTTGATTGTTTTGGCTACTTGACTAGGCCACAAGGTGCCTGGATATTTGATTAAATATTATTCTGGGTATGTCTATGAGGGTGTGTCTGGGTGAGATTAACATTTGAATCAGTAGGCTAAGTAAAGCAAATTGGCTCCCTCAATGTGGATGTGCCTCACCCAATCTGTTGAAGGCCTGAAAAGGCCAAAAGACTAAGGGAGAATTTGCAGTCTTTGAGCTGAGAAATCAGTTTTCTCTGACCTTCAGACTCAGACTCAGAGTCAGACTAGAACTTACAACATCAGCTCTCTTGTTTACTAGGCCTTTGGACTGTGACTGGAACTATACCATTGGTTTTTCCAGGTTTTCAGCTTATTGGAGCTGGAATCACATGAATCAATTTCTTATTGTAAATCTCTTTCTATAATATATGTATATACACCGACACCACACGCCGCTTCTCCTACAACACGTTTCTTATTGATTCTGTTTCTTATTGTTCTGTTTCCCTGGAAAACCCTGATTTATATAATTAGCTATTATTGTTATCAGAAAGACAGCTCAGAGGAACCAAGATTCCAAATCATCTGTTCACAAAGTTGGTGGTCAGAGTGAATGCTGTAGAAAGTCAGGCTAGAACCCTAAGAGTCTTCAGTGATTATGATTAAGAATTCTCATTTTCCACAACCTTTTATGCCAGCTTGGCCCCACATTTGGGATGGATGCCCATGAAGCTTAAAGGATTCATGCTTTGTTACCTTAGACCACAATGGATATTCAGAACTCTTTGGTGTCCATGTTGGTTATTTAACCCATGTTTCTATGGTACTAATAGTGTGGCATTTGATTGCTAATAGGTGGACAAGATGAGTTTCCCTGAATGCCCCGAATGTTCTGCAAAGTGTAATATGGTCACTGAACAGGTGGAGAACTTCTGTGTACAGAATCAACATTCTATTTCTCAAGCTTCTCATAGTTGAAGCCACTTATATTATATACATGAACCCTGATGACTTGAGCATAAGTTTTCTGCTACAGAAAATAGCTTTCATTACCCCCCCAAAATTTTACATGTCCTTCAATGTCCAGCTTTAAACCAATTTCTCCATAAAGCCTTCTCTATTTATATAAGGTTTTGAAGTGACCACTGGTTCTTCTTAATTCCCAGAGGATTATATGGCTAGACATTCAATGGGAGTTTATCACGTCTCATTATTTTAAAATGGTTTTATGAAGTTTTTAGAATATAAAAAGCAAAGATATTTTTGACATTTTTAAGTAATCTGCAAGCCCGCCATATGCTAGTTAGTATTTTACAAGCATTGCAATCATGTTAGCCAATTAATAAGCACTTACTTATTGATGAAGATGATGATTATGGGGGTCAGCAATGGGATGAGGTCTTGCCTTTAGAGACCATAGGCAAATAGGAGATTGTCAGGCTTCTGAGCTCAAGCTAAGCCATCATATCCCCTGTGACCTGCATGTACACATCCAGATGGCCAGTTCCTGCCTTAACTGATGACATTCCACCACAAAATAAGTGAAAATGGCTTGTTCCTGCCTTAACTGATGATATTACCTTGTGAAATTCCTTCTCCTGGCTCCTCCTGGCTCAAAAGCTTCCCCGCTGAGCACCTTGTGACCCCCACTCCTGCCCAACAGAGAACAACCCCTTTTGACTGTAATTTTCCTTTACCTACCCAAATCCTGTAAAACAGCCCCACTCCTATCTCCCTTTGCTGACTCTCTTTTCGGATTCAGCCCACCTGCACCCAGGTGAAATAAACAGCCTTGTTACTCACACAAAGCCTGTTTGGTGGTCTCTTCACACGGACATGAGTGAACTTTTGGTGTCGTGACTCAGATCAGGGGACCTCTCTTGGGAGATCAATCCCCTGTCCTCCCGCTCTTTGCTCTGTGAGAAAGATCCACCTACGACCTCTGGTCCTCAGACTAACCAGCCCAAGGAACATCTCACCAATTTTAAATCGGGTAAATGGCCTCTCTTTACTCTCTTCTCCACAACCTCTCTCACTATCCTTCAACCTCTTTCTCCTTTCAATCTTGGTGCCACGCTTCAATCTCTCCCTTCTCTTAATTTCAGTTCCTTTCCTTTTCTGGTAGAGACAAAGGAGACGTGTTTCATCCCTGGACCCAAAACTCCAGCGCCGGTCACGGACTCAGGAAGACAGTCTTCCCTTGGTGTTTAATCATGTGGGGATGCCTGCCTGATTATTCACCCACACTTCAATTGGTGATCAGCACCGGGACGCCTGCCTTGGTCATTCACCCACATTCCCCTATCGGCAAGTCAATTGCAGGGATGCCTGCTTTGGCTGCTCAACCACACTGCAGCCCAGGGCTGCTCACCCAACCCCTTCTCTCTGTGTCTCTACCCTCTCTTCTCTCCACTTTCCTGAGGGGCAAGCACCCCCCACCCTTCCCTACTTTCCTGGAGGGCAAAGAACCCCCACCCCTTCTCTCCATGTCTCTACCCTTCTCTTTAAACTTGCCTCCTTCACTGTGGGCAACCTTCCACCCTCCATTCCTCCTTCTTCTCCCTTAGCTTGTGTTCTCAAGAACTTAAAACCTCTTCAACTCTCGCCTGACCTAAAATCTAAGCATCTTATTTTCTTCTGCTACACCACTTGACCCCAATACAAACTTGACAGTGGTTCCAAATAGCCAGAAAATGGCACTTTCGATTTTTCCATCCTACAAGATCTAGATAATTCTTGTCGTAAAATGGGCAAACGGTCTGAGGTGTCTGACGTCCAGGCATTCTTTTATACATCAGTCCCTCCCTAGTCTCTGTTCCCAATGCAACTCGTCCCAAATCTTCCTTCTTTCCCTCCTGCCTGTCCCCCTCAGTCCCAACCCCAAGCCTCGCTGAGTCTTTCTAATCTTCCTTTTCTGCAGACCCATCTGACTTCTCACCTCCCCAGGCTACTCCTTGCCAGGCTGAGCTAGGTCTCAATTCTTCCTCAGCCTCCGCTCCCCCGCCCTATAATCCTTTTATCACCTCCCCTCCTCACACCTGGTCCAGCTTACAGTTTCATTCCGTGACTAGCCCTCCCCCACCTGCCCAGTAACTTCCCTTAAAAAGGTGGCTGGAGCTAAAGGCATTGTCAAAGTTAATGTTCCTTTTCCTTTATCCCAAATCAGATAGCATTTAGGCTCTTTTTCATCAAATATAAAAACCCAGCCCATGGCTCGTTTGGCAGCAACCCTGAGACACTTTACAGCCCTAGACCCTAAAAAGTCAAAAAGGCTATCTTATTCTCAATATACATTTTATTACCCAATCCATTCCTGACATTAAATAAAGCTCCAAAAATTAAATTCCGGCCCTCAAACCCCACAACAGGACTTAATTAACCTTGCCTTCAAGGTGTACAATAATAGAGTAGAGGCAGCCAAGTAGCAATGTGTTTCTGAGTTGCAATTCCTTGCCTCCACTGTGAGACAAACCCCAGCCACATCTCCAGCACACAAGAACTTCAAACGCCTGAACCGCAGCTGCCAGGAGTTCCTCCAGGACCCCCTCCCCCAGGAGATTGCTACAAGTGCTGGAAATCTGGCCACTGGGCCAAGGAATGCCCACAGCCTGGGATTCCACCTAAGCCATGTCCCATCTGTGCGGGACCCCACTGAAAATCGGACTGTTCAACTCACCTGGCAGCCACTCCCAGAGCCCCTGGAACTCTGGGCCAAGGCTCTCTGATTGCCTTCTTCCCAGATCTTCTCGGCTTAGCGGCTGAAGACTGACACTGCCTGATCACCTTGGAACCCTCCTGGACCATCACGGATGCTCTGGATAACTCTCACAGTGGAAGGTAAGTTCGTCCCTTTCTTAATCGATATGGAGGCTACCAACTCCACATTACCTTCTTTTCAAGGGCCTGTTTCCCTTGCCTCCATAACTATTGTGGGTATTGATGGCCAGGCTTCTAAACCTCTTAAAACTCCCCAACTCTGGTGCCAACTTGGACAATATTCTTTTATATACTCCTTTTTAGTTATCCCCACCTGCCCAATTCCCTTATTAGACTGAGACATTTTAATGAAATTATCTGCTTCCCTGATTATTCCTGGACTACAGCCACATCTCACTGCCCCCCTTCTTCCCAACCCAAAGCCTCCTTCATGTCTTCCTCTAGTATCCCCTCACCTTAACCCACAAGTATGGAACACCTCTACTACCTCCTTGGTAACCAATAATGCACCCCTTACTATCCCATTAAAACTTAATCATCCTTACTCTGCTCAATGCCAGTATCCCATTCCACAGCATGCTTTAAAAGGATTAAAGCCTATTATCACTCGCCTGTTACAGCATGGCCTTTTAAAGCCTATAAACTCCCCTGACAATTCCCCCATTTTACCTGTCCTAAAACCAGACAAGCCTTACTGGATAGTTCAGGATCTGCACCTTATCAACCAAATTGTTTTGCCTATCCACCCCATGATGTCAAACCCATATACTCTCCTATCCTCAATACCTCCCTCCACAACCCATTATTCTGTTCTGGATCTCAAATATGCTTTCCTTAGTATTCCTTTGCACCCTTCATCCTGGCTTCTCTTCGCTTTTACTTGGACTGACCCTGACACCCATTAGGCTCAGCAAATTACCTGGGCTGTACTGCCACAAGGCTTCACAGACAGTCCCCATTACTTCCGTCAAGCCAAAATTTCTTCCTCATCTGTTACCTATCTCGGCATAATTCGTGTTCTCCCTGCTGATTGTGTCTGGCTAATCTCCCAAATCCCAATCCTTCTACAAAACAACAACTCCTTTCCTTCCTAGGCATGGTTAGTGTGGTCAGAATTCTTACACAAGAGCCAGGACTGCACCCTGTAGCCTTTCTGTCCAAACAACTTGACCTTACTGTTTTAGCCTAGGCCTCATGTCTGTGTGCAGCGGCTGCTGCTGCTTTAATAGTTTTAGAGGCCCTCAAAATCACAAACTATGCTCAACTCACTCTCTACAGTTCTCATAACTTCCAAAATCTATTTTCTTCCTCACACCTGATGCTTATGCTTTCTGTCCCCCCTCCACTACCTCTTGGCAAGCCTTAACTCGAGCCCTTACTCTTACAAAAGGACTAAGCATCAATATTTACACTGACTCTAACTATGCCTTCCATATCCTGCATCACCATGCTGTTATATGGGCAGAAAGAGGTTTCCTCACTACACAAGTGTCCTCCATCATTAATGCCTCTTTATTAAAAACACTTCTCAAAGTCACTTTACTTCCAAAGGAAGCTGGAGTCATTCACTGCAAGGGCCATCAAAAGGCATCAGATCCCATCACTCAGGGCAACACTTATGCTGATAAGGTAGCTAAAAAAGCAGTCATCAAAAGGCATCAGATCCCATCACTCAGGGCAACACTTACGCTGATAAGGTAGCTAAAAAAGCAGTCATCAAAAGGCATCAGATCCCATCACTCAGGACAATGCTTATGCTGATAAGTTAGCTAAAAAAGCAGCTAGCATTCCAACTTCTATCCCTCATGGCAGTTTTTCTCCTTCTCATTTGGCCACTCCTACCTACTCCCCCACTAAAACTTCCATCTATCAATTTCTTCCCACACAAGGCAAATGGTTCTTGGGCCAAGGAAAATATCTCCTTCCAGCCTCACAGGCCCATTCTATTCTGTCATCATTTCATAACCTCTTCCATGTAGGTTACAAGGCGATAGCCCATCTCTTAGAACCTCTCATTTCCTTTCCATCATGGCAATCTATCCTCAAGGAAATCATTTCTCAGTGTTCTATCTGCTATTCTACTATTCCTCAGGAATTGTTCAGGCCCCCTCCCTTCCCTACACATTAAGCTTGGGGATTTGCCCCTGCCCAGGTCTGGCAAATCGACTTTACTACATGCCTTGAGTCAGGAAACTAAAATACCTCTTGGTCTGGGTAGATACTTTGACTGGATGGGCAGAGGCCTTTCCCACAGGGTCTGAGAAGGCCACCACGGTCATTTCTTGCCTTCTGTCAGACATAATTCCTCCGTTTAGCCTTCCCACCTCTATACAGTCTAGTAACGGACCGGCCTTTACTAGTCAAATCACCCAAGCAGTTTCTCAGGCTCTTGGTATTCAGTGAAACCTTCATACCCCTTACAGTCGGTCCTCAATCTTCAGGAAAGGTAGAACAGACTAATGGTCTTTTAAAAACACACCTCACGAAACTCAGCCACCAACTTTAAAAGGACTCGACAATACTTTTACCACTTGCCCTTCTCAGAATTCAGGTCTGTTCTTGGAATGCTACAGGGTACAGTCCATTTAAGCTCCTGTATAGACACTCCTTTTTATTAGACCCCAGTCTGATTCCAGACACCAGACCAACTTGGACTGTGCCCCAAAATCTTGTCATCCCTACTATCTTCTGTCTAGTCATACTCCTATCCACCATTCGCAACTACTCATAAATGCCCTGCCTTTGTTTACACTGCTGGTTTACACTGTTTCTCCAAGCCATCACAGCTGATATCTCCTGGTGCTATCCCCAAACTGCTACTCTTAACTCTTTTTTTTTTTTTCTGTTTTGAGATGGGGTCTCGCTCTGTCATCCAGGCTGGAGTGCAGTGGTGCAATCTCTGCTCACTTCAAGCTCTGCCTCCCGGGTTCATGCCATTCTCCCTCCTCAGCCTCCTGAACAGCTGGGACTACAGGCACCCACCACCACTCCCGGCCAATTTTTTTGTATTTTTAGTAGAGATGGGATTTCACCGTGTCAGCCAGGATGGTCTCGATCTCCTGACCTCGTGATTCGCCTGCCTTGGCCTCCCAAAGTGCTGGGATTACAGGCGTGAGACACTGCGCCTGGCCCCGCCACTCTCAACTCTTAAAGTAAATAAATAATCTTTGCTGGCAGGGCTATGTTGAACCTCCTCAGGCACTCTCTAATTAGATGTCCTGGGTCCTCCCAATTCTTAGTCCTTTAATACCTGTTTTTCTCCTGCTCTTATTCTGTTTAGTTTTTCAATTCATATCATACAAAACCGTATCCAGACTATCACCAATAATTCTATACAACAAATGTTTCTTCTAACAATGCTATAATATCACCCCTTACCACAAAATCTTCCTTCAGCTTAATCTCTCCCACTCTAGGTTACCACACTGCCCCTAATCCTGCTCAAAGCAGCCCTGAGAAACATCGCCCATTATCTCTCCATACCATCCGCACCAAAATTTTCACCCCCCCAACACTTTACCACTATTTTATTTTTCTTATTAATATAAGAAAGGAATGTCAGGTCTCTGAACCCAAGGCTAAGTCATCATATCCCCCGTGACCTGCATGTACACATCCAGATGGCCAGTTCCTGCCTTAACTGATGACATTACCTTGTGAAATTCCTTCTCCTGGCTCATCCTGGCTCAAAAGCTTCCCCGCTGAGCACCTTGTGACCCCCACCCCTACCCGCCAGAGAACAACCCCCTTTGACTGTAATTTTCCTTTACCTACCCAAATCCTATAAAACGGCCCTACTCCTATCTCCCTTCGCAGACTTTCTTTTCGGACTCAGCCCACCTGCACCCAGGTGAAATAAACAGCCGTGTTGCTCACACAAAGCCTGTTTGGTAGTCTCTTCACACGGACACAAGTGAAAGAGATGTCCTTTATGGAAGTAACAATCAAGGCTGTGGAAGTCCAGAAATGCACATAATTAATCTAGAGGAAAGCCATTTCTGGATAATGACTTGATAAATATTTTCAAATACTGAACAACCCTCGTGGGAAACTGGGATTAGATTATTATCTGTGACAAAATATTTTGCTCTCTATTTTTGTCATTACTTCCACTAAGCCTGAAAGCATTATGGTATTTTGGTTATATGGGCAATTTTGGAAAGAGAAAGAAGACAGTACATGTGGGAATCAAGTCTATGGGAACTGACTCGCTATCTAACCATGCCCAAGGCTCCATAACTTGCACTTTACCTTGCTGATATCAGAAGACTAACAAATTAGGACTGACTTAGAAACGAGGCAGTGCTGAATCTAGCGCTCGGCCTCAGTGCCTGTGACTGAACACAGCTAGAAAAGGCAAGGCCTAATATGAAAGAAATGGATATAAAGAAACATTCTGGTCTATTATTTTTTTAAAAGTGGTTTTTCCCTTTTAAGAAAGGTTTCTTGCTTTTTGAAAACGGGTGTGAAATTTTATAACAGATTTTCTAATAAAACAAGATAAGCTTTCAGTAGAAAACAAATACCAACAGGGTTTCCTAAAGTGTTCACCTCCTCTCTACCCAAAAGTGATAAACAAAGAAGCATAGCACCTTGAAGGTAGAGAACCTCTGAGCATGGACCAAAGTTGATAGACAATTTACTAGCAAGCAAAGGCATAATCTGCGATAAAGACTTACAAGTGAGGAAAGAGAGAGACCCTCTCATATTGTTTAATATTGTTTTATACTCAGTACCTGTTTTATGAAAAAAAAAAAATTCACTGAAGTAAAACCAAAGACAGGCAGCCTGGCGCCAAGCCCGGAACCAGGCCTGGGTCTGTCTGGCCTAAACCCAGTAGTTAAAAATCAACCCATGACTTAGACACCGATGTTCCTGACATTGTATAGAAGGACATTGTGCAACTCCCTGCCCTGTTCTGTTTCTCTCTACCAGTGCATGAGACCCTCACGTATTCCCTAGATTGCTTACTCAATCACAACCCTTTCATGTGAAATCTTTAGTGTTGTGAGCCCTTAAAAGGGACAGAAATTATGCACTCGGGGAGCTCAGATTTTAAGGCAGTAGCTTGCCGATCCTCCCAGCTGAAAAAAGCCCTTCCTTCTACAACTCGGTGTCTGACAGGTTTTGTCTGTGGCTCGTACTGCTACACAAGCACAACACTGAAAAATATTGAGGTTAATATCTGATACCTTTGATATATTTTCTAAAATAAACTTTCCTTTTAGAAAAGTTTTAGATTTACAGAAAAATTACTATAATTCAGAATTCCAATTTCCAGTTTCCCTATTATTAACATCTAGAACTTTAGTATATATGTGTATTACAATTAAAGAACAAATATTGATATTTTATTACTAACTAAAGCCCTTATGTTATTCGGATTTTCCCAATTTTTCCCTGCTCTCCTTTGTCAGCTCCAGGATTCCATCCAAGATGCCGCAAGACATTAGTCATCATGTCTCTTTAGACTCCTTTAGGCTGTGATGGTTTCTCAGACTTCCCATGTTTTTTATGATCTTGAAACATTTGAAGAATACTAACCGGCTACTTTGATATATTGCTAGATAAATGTTCTGATATTTTATCGAGGATTTTTACATCCATATTTATCAGATGTAAATATTGTCTTTCCTTTTCTCAGAATATCTCTATTAGGTTTTAGTATTAGGATAATGTTGGCCTTATAGAATGAATATGGATATGTTCCCCCTACTTCTAACTTCTGGAAGAGATTTGGAGAATTGGTGTTATTTAATCCTTAAGTGTATGGTAGAAACCACCAGTGAAACCATATGGGCCTGTTGCTTCCAGTTTTGAAAAGTTATTAATTTTTGACTCAATTTAACAGATATGGGTCTATTCAGATTATTTATTTCTTGATTCATATATGTTATACTTTTAGTAAATGTTCCATAGTGCTTGAATATACTGTTCTGTTATTTTCATTCTTCCCTTTGCATTTCAGTTGGGAGAGTTTCTATTGGCATATCTTCAAGTTCACTGACTTTTTTTCCTTGTTCATGTCCAGGCTATTGATAAACCTGTCAAATACATTCTTCATTTCTATTACAGTATTTTTTAAATTTCTAGCATTTCCTTTTGATTCTTAGTTTCCATCATCTCTCTTCTCACATGACCCATGTGTTCTTGCATGTTGTTCACTCTTTCCATTAAAGCCCTTACCATATACATCATAATTTAAATTCACTGTTTGATAATTCCACATTTGTTTCCTATTCAAGTCTGTTTCTGATGTTTGCTTTTCTCTCCAGACTATTTTCCTTACCTTTAAGAATGGCTTGTAATTATTGGTTGAAAGCTGGATATAATAAACTGGGTAATTGGACTGAGATAAATAAGTATTCAGCATGAGGTTCTCATGTTAATCTGACAAAGAGACAGCCTATGGTTAATGTTTTCTGTAGCTGTCGGTGCCAATAACAAGAGATTTCAAATACCTGTAATGTCCTTGTTCTTATCTTCCCTATTGTTTCTGGGCTTTCCTTGGAAGTCTTGCTCAAATAGAGTATGTGGGTAAAGTACTTTCAATTGTAATCCACTGTTTTTATACTGAAGGCCTCTTGGTATAGCAGTAAGGTATGGGAGTGGGGAAGCATGCTATAATCTTAAATTTGACTCTTTCAATGGGCTTATCCCCCTTGGTTATGACCTTTACAAGTGTTTTTCAGCTTTGTCTTCTCCCCTTCCCCTTCTCTCTCCCATTTTGGGGAGACAAGAAGGCTAAAGGGCACTGGAGTTGGAGAAATTCCCTTCTGCAGCAATGGATAAGGCTCTGGGGTAAGGTCTTTTTCCCTGGCAAGTAGAACTGTTACTGAGAATGCTTTGGTCTGTTTCAAATGGTTACTTTTCCACTCCACCTGCCAGGGCCACTGTGGGATTCTCTGTTCCTCTCCAGGAGAAGCCAATGTGGCTGCTTCGTCAGGTGCCCCCAGCAGTTTGTCCCCGTCAGTCTAGTCCACTCTCAGCCTCTAGGAGTCTAGTATCCTGTTTAAGTGTGTTACCAGTTCATGGCTTGTTTTAAAATATACAGTATTAATTTTTTAAATGAGGTACAGTAACATATCAGGAGATGATTGCCACTGACAAGACAGTTACAGTTCCCAAGAAGAGAGGGTGTGTCATGCCATAGGGGCCACATGAAGAAGAATCAGGGTCAGTCAAGGGGTAGCGGGAGAGGGGAAAACTATTGGCAAAAGACTTATTGTGATTTTTCTGTGGAAAGGAACAGGAAACACAGAGCAAGCAGTTTTAAGATTGGCTAGTTTGAATAATTTCAGCAAACTCTGAACATAAAGGCTGTTCTTTGCTGTCTGGTATCCAGGCCTGTGGCAAAGAGGGCAGGAGGATAGTCATTCTGTGTAAGAGACTTCAATTAAAGGGAGTGGTTGGGGCGTGGGCTCTGGATTGGTTGTTTTGTGTTTAAAAAGTGCAGTCACACGTGAGTTGTTAACTGTCTCTAGGAATTGATGAACCCTGAGAGTGGCAGTCCCTCCGTGGCCAGCAAGGCCCCAGATGTCAAAGAATCAGAATACAGACAATAAAAACACATGGGTCCAGAGCAAGCCAACCTCAGCTGTGACTCTTCACCTGTCTTTCCAGATTTCAGGGCGGCGATTTTCCCTGTGACCACAGTCCCCTGACAGGTCCAGTAAAAGATATTATTTTCAGTTTGTTCAGGTTTTTCTTATTATTAGGAAGGGCGTGATGACTTCTAAGCTTGTTACATGTCAGAGGTAAATCCAGAAGGCTCCAATCAATTTTTAATTGTTCTGTTGATTTTAGTTCTATGCCAAACCTAAAATATTTGCAGTAGCTTCCAGATTCTAAGGAATTACCCTGAGAAAATTATTCTAATGAACATTTTTGCTGAGCCTAAGACTGGGATGGCAGGTGGTTTATTCCTCTGGTACCATGTGCTTTTATTTTAAGATTTAAGATAAATCTTATGTTTACTTTTTTAAGGAAACTGCCAGGAAATTATTTTCCCTAATAAATTAGTTATTTAAACATTATTTAGGGCAGCTAAGAAAGAAATGACCCCATACTACAGTAACTTCTTCTGTTGTTGTATGTGACCAAAAGCACTAGACTAGGTATTTGAGATGCAGATTTGCATACTGATCATTAATTACCAGCTGGATCTCTTTAAAAGTAGTTCACACCCAAATTTCTCAGCATGTGATTTTGAATAATCATAGTTGCCTATCTAATTTTCCGGGTAGTTAGGACTGTGAAAGGGCATGGAAACTTAATTTTGCCAAACACTACAGAAATGTAGAAAGCAAACATTAATAACTCCCATGTACATCCACCCAAGTGTGGTCAATTAAAAGAAGCAGAGAGCTTCTACTACTGGCTGAAAGAAACCTCATTCGCAGACCACATTCATGTTAAGAATGAGTAAATTGAGAGGCCAAACAGAACAGAACACAGAGAGAAAGGGGACACTGGTTTTATATTCTTGACTCTCTTGCCTTCAGCTGGACAACAAAGCCTAGATGACCCTGGTGAGAAAAATAAGTGGTGCATAAGCAAGTGTAAGATGACCAATAAGGCTCATCAAAATAAGCAACCGAGTGCCCAGTTTCTCAGAAAAGTTAACTAAATAAGGAGATTTAATTGTCTCTATGACAGCATACTCTTGTTGGTGGCTAATAAAGTCAAGTGGGGAATCCTAGCACATATTACCATGTCTGTTGGCCAGACCAATAGACAACTTATGTTCCTGGCTTGACAATATGTCTTTTCCTTCAGCAGTAAATCCAACCAAAAAGACAAACTATAGGCAGAAAATGCTCATAGACTACATTTTGGTAATAACACTGGGTAGATAACTTGATTGACCAATAAACATTTAGCGTTGGAAAGGAATGAGGAAGGCACCCGGCATTTCTTGAGCACCTGCAATGTACCTAGCTCAGTAGAAGTGGATGCATGTTAGAGGGAAGTAGATGGCAAGGAAAGCTAACTTGGATTTGGATCCTTGATCACACATGCTGTGTGAATTCAGGCTATGAGTTTACTCTCTCAGTACGTTGTTTTTCCTCCTCATGTGTAGACTGGGGATAATAAATGCAGTTTGCCTTAAAGGATTTTGGAAAGTTGGTAAATCTAAAACACATGTCACTATCCCAGTGCAGAGATGCCAGCTATTTTTTATTTGCATATATTATTTCAGACCATCCTTTTTGGAGCTCTATCAATTAGATATATTCCACTCCAATTTTATTAAAAAAAAAAGAAAGAAAGAAAGAAAGAAAAGTTAAGAAATGTGTTCAAATGAGAAATATGGCAGAATTTGGTGAGGGTTTTTCTGGCTCCTGTATCTGGGCTTTTTTGCTCTATTCTGGAATTTTGGAATGGCATTACTAATATAAAATATTATTTATATATTTTATGTTCTATAACATGTATTAACATAATGTAAATGACATATATGTTCCTGTACTTTTAATTTTCTCTTTAATTTAAAATATTAGCTTTACTTATGTCTTCCTTAAAGCCAAAAGTTTTGACCTTTAAGTGAAGTAGTAACCTCTCTCAATTACATTTCTTTCTTTGTGAAAAAAAATTCAGGCTACAGTGAGAAAGGGTAAAAAGTTCAACAATTACCAATTTGGTTTATGTGTTCCGACCTTATATGGATCATTGTATTGTATGAATCAAACGGTGAATCGTTGAAACAAATTGCAAACAGATAGCAAATTAATAAAATACCCATCTGCATTGCAAATAATATTTGGATTAGTTTGTGAAAAATTGATATTGTTTCAATAAATTATAATTATTAATATTCATTTTTTGATCACTTTGTATTATTTTTTGCATCGCAAAATTATAACTAGATCTGAATATCAATCAATTTTCAAATACAAGGAAAATGTAGATCAGGAAATTAAATTCACTAAAGAAATAGCCTATATACTAAATTTTAGGGAAAAACAGTATTCAAAAAATATCATTATACCTGGGGCTATAAGCTTAACTTTTAGAAAGAAACTGATTTAAAAAAAAAAGAAAGAAAGAAAGAAAGAAAGAAACTGATTTTTTAAAAGGATGTAATTTCAAAAAATTGAAAAAAAATTGTTTGCTTTCATTTTGAAATTTGACTGCAAATTGAGTATAATCATATGAATTTTATTTAATTCCAATAACATGCTCAAAAAAAAGTAAATGAATAGTACATGGAATGTTGTCATATTTTGAATATATAAATTAAAATTTTTTATGTAGAGTTATTAAGCAATTTTCTCAGATGCTTAATGTTTAACAGAGCAATACTAATTTTCTTTTTCTTGCCTTGATTAATTAATACTACTTTTATAGAATGTTTAAAAGATTCTTGTTTAAACTTTAATGAAGCCAGTTAGTTCCCAAATGAGAGTAATATGATATCAGTTGTTGAAAGATAGGTAGAATGACTATTTCAGTAAAGCAAGCTATTTCTCATACATGGGCACTAACAATAGTAGAAAAACTACTACTACCTCTAAGGGTGGGATGAAAGACAGCTTAATGTGTGAGAAGATTTTGAAGACAATGACTAAGATGAAAAGAATAATATACATTGTAAATTTACCTGCTTTGTATGATATGTGATAAATAAGATAAAATAAGAGCAATAATAAATGAGCTTATTTTGGTTTGCTTTCTAGAAAACAATTTCTAGTAATTTTCAATGTTTCAAATTAAAAAAAGCAAAGAACTGAACAGTTCATATAGTACATATTCCATATTAAAAAAGAAATTATATAAAGAATATAATAATTATAAGTATACAAAATATAGGCATACTTGTCCATTTTTGCACACACACACACACACACACACACACACACACACACACACACTGGAAGTATACACCAGAAGCTAAAATAGACAACTACAGAGGGCAGGAGGAAGTGTGTGGTAAAGATAAGAAAGGAAAAGAGACTTTCCTAAATACAAGATTTTATATAATTTTGACACACATGTATGTCTTATGTACTCAAAAATATAAAGTTATATGAGAAACCAAATGCTAAAACTAAGAATAATGAATGGAAATAAACAATCCTAGCTACTTATCAACTTGGACACATTAATACAGAGGTGTAATCTCAGAAACATTATTTCTTTTTTTTTTTTTTTTTTTGAGACGGAGCACCCACCACCTCGGCTGGCTAGTTTTTTGTATTTTTTAGTAGAGACGGGGTTTCACCGTGTTAGCCAGGATGATCTCGATCTCCTGACCTCGTGATCCGCCCATCTCAGCCTCCCAAAGTGCTGGGATTACAGGCTTGAGCCACCGCGCCCGGCCTCAGAAACATTATTTCAAGAGACTTTTAAATACTGTAGTCTGTATATTCTTGGTGACACATATGTTAAGGACTTAAAAAACAGAAAAAAAAAGAAAGAAAAGAAAATCCAGCAAAGAAGTCTTTAATCTAACTCAATAGGTATAATCCTAATAATATTATTACCATGGTAACTTTGAAACTATTCCAAATATACTACCTGTGTAAGATAAAGAAAACAAATAATTATGTTAATATATTAATTATATTAGTAACCAAGGTTTTCAGTGCAATAAAAAATAATGCAGGCTGGGCATGGTGGCTCATGCCTGTAATCAGAGCATTTTGGGAGGCTGAGGTGGGCGGATCACTTGAGGTCAGGAGTTCGAAACCAGCCTGGCCAACATGGTGAAACCCCGCCTCAACTAAAAATACAAAAATTAGTTGGGTATGGTGGCACATGCCTGTAATCCCACCTACTCAGGAGGCTGAAGCACAAGAATCACTTAAACCTAGGAGGCGGAGGTTGCAGTGAGCCAAGATTGCACCACTGTACTCCAGCCTGGGTGTCAGAGCAAGACTCCATCTCAAAAAAAAAAAAAAAAGATACAAATATAAAATCAACAAAATTAAGTAAAAAATATCAATATGATCACAAGGTGTTGATTTAAATTTTTTTCTAGCTCTGGTCTCTGAATGTAAAAATTGAAGTTATCTCAATAGCAATGAGCACTCCTTGTACATAAATCTTGGGTTTTTGTTTGTTTGTTTTTTGTTTTTTGACGGAGTCTCGCTCTGCTGCCCAGGCTGGAGTGCAGTGGCGTGATTTCGACTCACTGCAAGCTCTGTGTCCCAGGTTCACACCAGTCTCCTGCCTCAGCCTCCCAAGTAGCTGGGAATATAGGCGCCCGCCACCATGCCCAGCTAATTTTTTTGTATTTTTAGTAGAGACAGGATTTCACCGTGTTAGCTAGGATAAAATCTTGGTTTTAAATATTATTCTTAACTAAAACAAATCAGAGCTTCCTGGAGAAATTAGTAGTATTCCATGTAAGTGGGGAAAAAAATACCTTAATTGTAGGACATCTTGTTATAGCCAGAAAACAAGGAAGAGTTCAAAGACTGCTGATACTATATCAAATGGACCCAGGATCCAGATGGAATTATTACTGGAATTGTCACTGGCCAATGTAGGTACAATATAAATATCAAATAAATAGCATCTACAATTGATATTTATACACTCGATCCTTAAAAACTCATAATGAAAGTCAGAAAGAAAGAGGAAAAAATTCATATGCCATTAATGAAATTGATTATTACAGGACCTCCTTACACTGAAATTGAAAATTAAAGATACAAAATCAACTATTTAGTCTGCATTTTCATAAGACTTTGCAGTTCACCACAGCAGCTGACGATCAAACTCTATCAGGTAACAATGTCAGCTAAAATGAAGGGGGAAAATGACAGAATTAGAAAAATCACAATTTTGTAACACCCAGTGAAATAACTGATTCATACAAAGATCATTAATGAACGCTAAAACCATTAGGTGAAAGGTTGAGTGAAAGTGGATATTTGCAGAATATTATCCAGCAGATTATGTTCTAAATGCAAAAAAAAAAATAATAATAATAATCTGGCTATCACTATCATAGCCAAGTGATCAAATCTGTTACCACTAATAGTGGGGTGACCTAACATTGTCTGCTATCTGATATGATATAATATGAAATATACAGTATGAGCTATGAAATATTCTTGCAAAAAATATATTTAAAAAATCAAGCTTTCAATTCTAACTTACGATGCCTGTGTAATATAATTATGAGATATAAGCTAAATGAAACCATGTACAAACAATCACATGATTCCAATAATATTATCACTGCAAGATAATTTACCTGTTCTCTTAAAAAATTATGGTCATGAAAAAAAAAAGTGAGAGCCATTCTAGAATGATAGAAATGGAAGCAAAATCATGACCAAATTAAATGCATGAAACTTAAAAGATTTATTGAAAAAAATTAATAAAATTTTTTTGTGCAATGGGGAAAATTTGAATATAAACTGTGATTTAAATTATATTATAATCAATTAAGATTATCTTATGTGACATAATGATATATGATTGTATAAGAGCAAGTTCTTATTTTAGGAGTGGCAAAATGTAATTTTAGAAATTAAGTGTGAAGTTTGCAACTTGCTTTGAAATGTTTCAGAAAAAAATATAGATATAAATAAAGCAAACGTGGCAAACTTAAAAATTGGATGTATGGGTGTTCATTACACTATTGTTTTAGTGTAAATAAATGTTTTTGAATATTAATATTAAAATATTTAGAACAAACTGAAAAAATAAATTATGAATAAAGCTTTCATTTTGAGTAATGGATAATTTTAAAAAACTTTTTATGTGTTACCTATCACTGTTCCTTTTAGTGCTTGAAATGCCCTGATTTGAGCTAATGAGAATCCCTTTGCATAGCATGAGTTAAACTCAGCTGATTTGGATTAATCATGGGCTTTGCTCCAGAAAAGCCTAGAATATAATAATCCCTTGGCCAATCTGTGAATTACATTAACTACAGATAAGTGATGCCTTTTAACTACAGGTCTGCAGGACATACCTGTCTGTCAGCATAATTCGGCAATGATAATTGGACTCATGTTTTGCACATGGTTTTAGTAGAGACCCAGGGGTTTTGATGGTTAAGGGTGATTATAGAATTGGAATGTACGTATAAGACTTACTTAATATAAGAGATTATTCTCACAAGCAGAACTGGGTTTCCTGCTACCAAGCTGCTTCTCAAGCATGCCACTCATGATCCAAAGTTGAAGATTTGTCTTGATTTGTCAGTGCTTCCTCCGCGATCCAGTGGTGGAAAAACAAAGAAGCCTAACCCTGAGATCTCCATATCCCTTTTCAATCCACATCCTTCCCCTGCAGTCGTTGTACTGCCTCCTTTGCCTATAAAAGCTAGTCCATGAGTGAAACCACTGGAGTCCTGGGAGTCTTTTCAGGATCCAACACTTAAAGCAATTAACGTGTAGTTAAACTTACTTCTATATCCTTTTGATTTACTCCTTTATTCTTTGAGCATTTCCTTGCTTTTTGGCATAAGTTATCCACGTATCTCTGTACCTTTCCTTCCCTAGATCTGGAATCAACTGTTTCTTGAAGGAGTTCTAATTGCTTTCAATGGAATATTACGTTTAAAAAACAAGATTGGGGCCCTAGGGATGCTTTACTGTTTCTAGGCCCTGTCAGTGACAAAACTAGAATATATGTTTTTAAAAATAGAATAATGAGTTTACATCAGTATTTCCAATTCCCTTTCAAACATCAAAATGATTTTTCTGAATTTTGTTGATTTTATATTAGCATATAAGTATAAACATACGTTAGCACAATGATATATTAGTGTACTAGTATATTAATATGCATTTTCTCTTTCTCTGAAAACATTGTTTCCAAAATATCACAACATAATTTCTGCAATTTGCCTACAATATATGAATTAAATGGTTTAACTCTATGATATCAGTCATATTAAAAATAAGATGCTATCTGAGGTTTAAGATTTCTTTCTTGTTTATGTCTTCAGGATATATTCCTCTAAGAATGTACAGAGTGCAGTCTTGAAATTTTTTCTCTGTGTGGTTATGTTACAAATGTGGTGTATTAGGCCATTCTTGCACTGCTATAAAGAAATACCTGAGACTGAGGTTTAATTGACTTATGGTTCTGCAGGCTATATTGGAAGCATAGCAGCATCTGCTTCTGGGAAGTGCTCAGGAAGCTTACAATCACCGCAGAAGGCAAGCTGGGAGCAAGCACATCACATAGAGAAAGCAGGAGCAAGAGAGAGAGTGCTGGGGGAGGTGCCACATACTTATAAATGATCAGATCTCACAAGAACTCACTATCACAAAGACAGCAAGCACCAAGCCATGAGGGTCCCCTCCATGATCCAAACACTTCCTGCAAGGCCCCCGGCCTCCAGCATAGGGAATTACCATTTAACACTAGATTTGGCAGGGACAAATATCCTAACTATATCACATGGTAAATAGGCTATTCACTTATTCACAATTCTGAAACCTCAAAAGCTCTACATCCAAAAGTTTGCTATTTTGTTATTTATAAATTTGAGATCAAAACTAGTGATTTGCTTCCTCTTATATTCAATAGTATGGGGTTTGATTTGTTTTCTTTTTAAACCAAGTTTATTATTTAACTGAAAAAACATTTAAGTGGTTGTAGTCAAAGCTATATTTAATAGTCTATAAAAAGAAGTATTGCATCCATTGCTATTCCACTTTGCCTACCTCCTCCCATGCCATAGACAGGTGTTCCTTTTTGAAACTAAGTGAATTATGTGGGTCTATAGATTTCATTGTTTCCTTTTCTTCTGTTATCCAAAAGGAAGTAGGGTGCATATATTATTCTACACTTTTCTTTCTCTCCCAGCAATATGTCTCAAAGATCTCACACATTCAATATATAAGATCTTTCTTCATAATTCTCATGGCTGCATTTAATCACAGTTAGAAAGCTTTTATCCACTCTCAGTCTATAAAATAATGCATTTTTGAAGTAATTGTTTGGCTTGATTATTACAAGTGGAATTTCTGACTTATTTGGGTTTTATTCTAGTGTGTGGTATGAGGTATGTGTGTAGTCTGAAGTAAGGATCCAATTTTCCAATTTTTTTTCCAATGGCCATCAAATTCCTCACTCCATTTATGTAAAAGTATGACTTTTCCCTAGTGATTTGAAATTCACATCATATCATACATGATATATTATATAATAAGCTTCCATCTCTACTTGTTTGTATTGCTTTAGATTGTTTTAAAATAATTTTCCTTTTCTATTTACCACAGTCTGATTTCTCATTGTTTTTCTTTTCGGAACTAAGTACCCCTTTGAAATTTGTGTATATTATTTCAATTTGTATTTTTATATTTTAATGCACTTATATGTATAAATTATTTTGTCTGATTTTAAGATTATATATAAATGTTAAACTGTGATAAGTATCTTTATCTTTATGTGACTTGCTTTCTTTCATCTAAACTATGGTTTTAGGCTCTATCAAAGTGGGTATATATGATCAACTTCATTTATTTTTAACTCATGTTTAGAAGGTCCAAAATCACTTATTCACAATTCTGAAACCTCAAAAGTTCTAAATCCAAAAGTTTGCTATTTTGTTGTATGTTTGTAAATTTGATATCAAAACTAATTTTTTAACAAAACTCCTGAATTACATTGATGTAATTTATTACCTTTATCAATAGTTATATATTTTACTATATATTAATGAGCTTGATTATAGAGAGCTATTCCAGATTCTGCTTGAGGTCTCAGGGAATATTTAATACATGCATTTAATCACTTTTCTACAATGAAAAATTTCTGAATTTGAAGACACTTCTAACCCCAAGGGTAGATTGAAAAAAATAGCCGCAATAATTTGCAACTTCTCATATGAGAAGGTAGTGTGTATTTATCTACAACTTGAGTCTGGATTGGCTATTTGATTGCTTTGGCCAGTAGCATGTTAGTGATGGATCACAAGCAGAAGCTTGAAAGGTGTCCCCATATTGGATCTTGATTAGTAGCTGTTCATAGAAATCCTGTGACTACCACCATGACAAAAAGCCTGGGCTTGCCTGATTGCTGATCAGAGACACATGGACTCTGCTATTCCCTCTCCAGAGCCAGCAGCCTGCCAACTTCCAGACTTGTGAATAAGGCCACATACCGGCAGCTGCCTGCAGATGCATGGTTGAGCCCAGTCACAACCAAAAAGAACTTTTCAGGTGAACCCAGTTTAAATTGCCTACCCACAGAAACATGAATTAAATAAATAGGCATTGTTTTCAATGATTAAATTTTAATCATTGCTGTATTATTATGTAGCAAAAGCTAATACAGATAAGAATCAGATCCATATATGACTATGTAGGTATTTATTTCCTTATTGATGGATATTAAGCCGTGTCCAATTTGCCACCTCTAAACAATGCAATGAGCATTACTCCTTTGAGTACATGAATAAGAACTTCTCTGAAGTATATTCTTAGAAAGAAAACTGAGAAGTTCTAAAAAAATTTCAATTTCACTATATATACTTATATTGGTTCCCATAATTTCATTACATTAGCACCAATAATGTATAAAATTTCTATTTCTTCAAACTTTCCAATTTTAACCTGTTTTTTTTCCTACTTATGAGTCCTTGAAAATGAATATTTCAACAGTGTTTTAATTTTCATTTCTCTGATTACTGGTAAATTGGAATATATTTTTATACACTTTCACTTTATGAACTTACACATTTTCTTTTCTCTGAAATGTTAGCATGAAGAGTCCATGTTTCTATTTGTAGAAGGTGTTTTACATATATGTTACATATTTACTTAAATATATTAAAAATAACTTTTGTTAGTCTCATGGTTCTCAACCTTGGTAATATTAAAACAATAGATTAATTTAAGAAACATTAAAAGCTATCAATGCTCAACGCTGTTGATCTCACATAATAATCACAATCTTTTCATATTTCTTGCACAGGCCATTACTGCCCTGTTTTCTGTAAATTTCCTCTTGGGTTTGGACACTGCCACCAAAATGTTGCTTTTGAGCTCCCTTTTACCACCCACCTCCATCTTCTTTTAAGCTTGGAGTAAGTCTAAAACATTGGCCAAGATTACTGATATATGTTTTTTTCTACTTTTGGTTTATGTAAGTGTTTAACTTGTTGTATTATGGATTTTTGTTTAGACCACTAATCCTTTTTATTATTTATATGCTTTACATTTCACTGTTTTTTTTTTTTTTTTTTTTTTTCTGATGTTTTATGGAGAGAGACTAAAATAACTGCAGGATGCTATGTTGACTGGGTCCTCTTCATTGTTAAACACAACAACTACCTAGATAATTAAAATCAGTAATGATTTTCAACCCTTATTTATTATTCAGTCATTGAAGTAATAAATACCTTTTTTCCTATTTATTGTGTACTCTACTAGCCACTAGTTGTAGGATGATAAAATCACCATCTTGCCTGCCAACTCCCACCAAAAAAAGAAAAGAAAAGAAAACCAAAGAACAAAATGCCTGCGGTGTAGCTCACAATCTGGTGGGAGAGACAGCTATCAAATAATTTCATAAAATGTAAAATTACAACTTCAGTAAATATTAAGAAGTGATCATCATTGAAGCTATAATAATATAACATTTAGATAGTTGAACTGGCATCTTATGTTAGGTAAATGTTTTCTGAGTTATTGGTAGTTGACCTGAGATAAAAAATTGCATAGTGCAAGGAGTTAGTCAGCAAGATTTCAATTTAAAAGATACCCCAGGATCACTCCCTCCTACAAAAATACAATTAGAAACTATTCAAATATAAGACTACCATGGGAATTCACTGGAATTTGGAGAGAAGTGAAGAAACCCCTGGGCCCACAGAATCAAGAGAAGCCATGAGGAGTAAGAGAAATGGTTATTTTAGACTGTGTCACCCTTCCTCAAAACTGGCATAATTCCACTCAGATTTTCCTAGACTGATAGTTTCTAAGCAAGAGGAGAGAATTAGAGGTGAATTTTTAATCTCCCCTCTGTTCTCGGAATATTCACAGGAAGCCTACTTCAGTCCTATTCCATTTGAACCATTGAAAGTGTCAGGAGGGCTGAACCAAGTGGGGTGAATTGGGGACAAAGAGTAGGGTGCTGAGCTAAGTGACTGGCACAAAGATGTTGATGGCTACTTGCACTCTAATCAATGGAGATACAACTCTTTGAAGAGATTGGCCAGTGCTATAGCACTCCAGGGTCACAATCCATCCCCCCCCCCAAAAAAAAGAATTTAAAAAAGTGAAGGGCTACGAGAATTATGGGACATTGTCAAGAAAATTAACCTCTGCATAATAGTAATTTTCACAGAAGATTAGAGCAAAAATGGCCTAGAAACATACTTAAGGAAATAGTGCAGAACATTTCCCAAATGTAGAGAAATACAGCAGCATACAAGTACAGAAAGCTCCTAGGTCATCTATCAAATTCAACTCAAAGAATAATTCTCCAAGACACATCATAATCAAAGTAGCAAAATTTGAAGACAAAGAATAAATACTCAAAAGGGCAAGAGAAAAGAAACATGGTATTCAACAGAGCACCAATATGGCTTTCAGTAGATTTCTTACCAGACAATTTGCTGACCAGGAGAGAGTGGATTGCTATATTTAAAGGGCTGAAGGAAAATAACTGCCAACAAAGAATAGTCTGCCCAAAAAAACCAATCCTTCAAATATGAAGGAGAGCTAAAAACTTTCGCAGAAAAACAAAAGCTGAGGGAACTCATCAGCACCAACACTGTCTTACAAGCAATGCTAATGTGAGTTCGTCATTCTGAAAGAAATGAACACTGAAGTGTAACAAGAAAATAGCTGAAGGTATTAAACCCACTGGTAAAAGAAAGAAAACAGATAACTTTGTAAAACTCTAATATTGTAATTGGGGTAAGTAAATAACTTGTATCTTAAATATAAAGGCTAAAATACAAAATTATTAAAAGCAATAATAACTACATTGGTTAAAAAAAAGAGGCAATATAAAAATGTAAATAAAAACATCACAAAGGCAAAAGGTGGGGATAAACTAGTGTGAAAGCATAGAATTTGTGTTACTTTTCTTTGCAATCAAAGTTAAGTCATTTTCAGTTTAAAATAACTTGTTCTAACCATGTACTTTTTTGTAACCATATAACCATGAGGCAAAAACCTATAATAGATACAAAAATAATGGCATGTAATCAAAACATACTACTACAGAAAATTACTTAACTGCAAAGGAATATAGTAAAAGGAAAAAAGAAGAAAGGATCCCCAAAGCAACCAGAAAACAAGTAACACAATGGCAGTAGTAAATCCTTACCTATCAAAAATAACTTTGGATATAAATGAAATAAATAATTCAATTAAAAGATATATGAAGGCTGAAAGGATTTCTTTAAAAAGCAAGGCCCAAGTATATGCTTTCTTCAAGAAACTCGCGTCACCTATAAAGACCCATACAGATTGAAAGTGAAGAGATGGAAAAAGATAGCCATGTAAATGAAAAACAAAATGACAGAAGTAGTTATACTTATAACAGATAAAATAGACTTTAATTCAAGAATAAAAAAGGAAAAATAAGGCCATTATATAATAACAGATCAATACAGCAAAAGAATGTAACAATTGCAAATACACACACACAAACACACACACACACACCCGTAACATCAATACACCCAAATACATAAAACAAATATCAATAGACCTAAAGGGATAAATTGACTGCAGTATAATAGAAGGGAACTTCAAAACCCCATTTTCAGCATTTTCAGCAATGGACAGATCATTTACAAAGAAAATCAACAACAAAACATTGGACTCTATACAACTATACTCTATAACAAATGGACCTAACAGACGTTTATAGAACATTCCATCCAATAGCTGCAGAACAAACATTTTTCTCCATGTTACAATGAAACCTTTCCAGGAATAGACCATATGTTTGTCTTCAAAACATGTCTTAACGAATTTTGAAAAAACAAAATAATATCATGTATTTTTCTGACAACAATGAAATAAAACTGGAAATCAATAAAAAAAATGTTGGAAATTTTATGAATTCATAGGTATTAAATAACTTGTTCCTGAACAACAAATGAGTTAATAAAGACATTTAAAATATTTTTAAAAATTTCTTGAGACAAGAGAACATGCACACAAAAGCTACTGAAACCGATACAGAAAACAAAACAAAACAAAACAAAACAAAAAAACAGTTATAAAAGGGAAGTTTACAGCAATAAATGCCTATATTAAAAATTAGAAAGACTTCTAACAAAAAGCCTAACAATGCACCTCAAGAAACTAGAAAAGCAAGAACAAACCAAACCCAATATTAGTAGAAGGAAACAATAAAGATCAGAGCAGAAATGAATAAAAATAAGGCAAAAAAATACAAAAGATCAACAAAACAAAAAGTTGTTTTCTTAAAAAGAGATAAAATCAACAAAATATTAGATAGACTCAGAGAAAAGAGAGAAGACCCAAATAAATAAAATTAGAAATATAAAAAGATATATTACAATGAAACAACAGATATATAAAGATCATTAGATATTATTATAAACAACTATACACCCACAAATTAGAAAAACCTAGAAGAAATGAATAAATTCCTGAATACATAGAACCTATCAAATTTGAACCACAAATAGAAAACCTGAACAGACCAATAATTATAAGTTTGAAGAAGTTATAAAAAGTCTCCCATCAAAGAAAAGCCTAGGAAAGGCCCAGATAATTTTACTAATTAATTCTACTTAACATTTAAAGAATAACTAATACCAAATCTACTCTAACTATTTCAAAGTTTGAAGAGAAGGGACTACTTTGAAATTCTTTCTATGATGCCAGCATTACTCTGAAACAAAAACTAGACAAGGATGAATTTAAAAAAAAAAGAAAACTACAAATATCCCTGAAGAACATAAAAGCAAACTTTCTCAGCAATATATTAGCAAACAAAATTCAACACAACATTAAAAATATCATTCATCATGATCAAGTGGGATCATCCCAGGAATACAAGGATGGTACAACATATGCCATCAATAAGCATGAAATATCACATTATCAGAATCAGATGAAAAATCATATAATTTTATTTCAACATATGCTAAGAAAGCATTCAATACAGTTTAACATCCCTTCATGATAAAAACTCTCAACAAACTTGGCATAGAAAGAACGTACCTCAAAATAATAAGGCCATATGTGATGAACTCACAGTAATGCACTAAATGAGAAGAAATTAAAATTATTTCCTTTAAATTCTTGAACAAGAGAAGTTTGCACACTTTCACCATTTTTATTCAACACAGTACTGGAAGGCCTACCCAGAGAAAATAGGCAAGCAATGGAAATAAAGGGCATCCAAATCGCAAAGGAAGTCAGATTATTCTTATTCATAGATGTCATGAGCCTATATTTAGAAAAATCTAAAGATGGCAACAAAAACCTGTTAAAACTGATAAATGAATTCAGTACATTTGCGGGATACAAAGTCAACATAAAAAAGCCAGTAGCATATCTATACACCAACAACAAACAATCTGCAAAATGAATCAAGAAAGCAATCTCATTTACAATAGGTACGAAAAATGCCTAGGAATATATTCAACTAAAAATGTAAAGATCTCTACAATGAAAACTATAGAACACTGATGAAGAATTGAAAAAGACATGAAACAATTGAAAGATATCCTATGCTCATGGATTGGAAGAATTAATATTTTTTAAATGTTCACACTATCCAAAGCAATCTGCAAACTCAATGCAATCTCTGTCAAAAGACCAATAACATTATTCATAGATATAGAAAAAAACAAACAGAAAATTCATATAGAAACACAAAAGACCCAGAATAGCCAAAGCAATCCTGAGAAAAATGAACAAAGCTGGAGGTATCACATTTTAGCTTCAAAATACACTACAAAGCTATAGTAACCAGAACAGTATGATACTGTTATAAAAGCAGATGTATAAACCAATGGAACAGAATAGAGTCTCCAGAACTAAATCCATGTATTTATTGCCAATTCATTTTCAACAAAGATGCAAACAGCATACACTGGAAAAAATGGCAGTCTAATCCATAAATGGTGCTGGGAAACCTGACTATCCATATGCAGAAGAATGAAACTAGACCCATATTTCTCAAAATATACCAAAAAAAATCACATCAAAATGAATTAAAGACTTAAATGTAAGACTTGAAGCTATGAAACTACTAGATGAAAACTTTGGAGAAATGCTTAAGGACACGGTTCTGGTCAAAGATTTTTTTCAGTAAGACCTTGAAAGCACAGACAATAAAAGTAAATATATACAAATAACACTGCATCAAGATAAAATGCTTTTGCACAGGAGGGAGGAAGGGAGGCAGGCAGGCAGGCAGGTAAGAATGAGGAACAACCTAGAGCATGTAGGGAATGGGAGAAAATATTTGCAAACTATCCATTGCAAGGCATTAGTAACCAGAATATACAAGAAACTCAACTCAATTCCAAACAAAACAAAACAAAAAAACCCAAATAATCTGATTTTAAAATGGGCAAATGATCTGAATTGACATTTCTCAAAAGAAGACATACAGATGACCAAGAGGAACATTTGACAATGCTCAACATCACTAATCATCACGGAAATGCAAATCAAAATCTGTGACATATCTTCTCACCCCAGTTAAAATGGTATCACAAAGAAAGAAAATAACAGTTGGTGATGGGGATGCAGACAAGGTGAACACTCACACCATTGGTGGGAATGTAAATTCATACTGTCACTATATAGAACAATATGGAGTTACTCAAAGAACTAGAAATGTACCTACCATATGATCTAGCAATCACATTGCTGGGTATGTATTCCAAAGAAAGACAATGAGTATTTGAAAAGATGTCTGCATTGTTATGTTTCTTGCAGTACTATTCACAATAACCAAAATATGAAATCAACCTAAGTGTCCACCAGTGAATAAATGGACAAAGAAAATATGGTACATATACATAACGGAATGTTATTCCACCATAAGAAAAGAAATGAAATTCTGCCATTTGCAGCAACATGGATGGAACTAGAGCACATTGTGTTAAGTGAAATAAACCGAGCACAGAAAGACAAATTTTGCATGCTCTCACTCATATGTGAGAGCTAAAAAGGCTGACCTCATGCAGGTGGAAAGTAGAATGAAGGTTAACAGAGGCTGAGAAAAGTAAGGGGGGACAGGGAGATAAATAGAGGTTGGTTAATTGACCCAAAAATACAGTTAGATAGAAGAAATACACTCTAGGGTTCAATAGCACAGTAGGGTGACTATACTTAACATTAATTTACTGTATATTTCAAGATAGCTAGGAGAAGATTTGGAATGCTCCTAACACAAAGAAATGATAAACGTTTGAGGTGATAGATAATCCAATTACCCTGATTCATTACACATTGTATGTATATATCTATATCAAATTGCACAAAACAGCTAAGTTTCCCTTTTTTTTTTGCTATCTTTAAAAGATGGTGTGGTACTGTGAAAAGGAACATACTATTGAAATAATCAAAGAATTATCCAATATTAAATAATTGACTTCCTATTACATCACCAATGATGTAGATAATCAGTTATCTTTGATTTAATAACTTTAGCAGAATCTAAACATCTCATAATATATTCTTTCCTGATCACAAAGCAATTATATAACAGACATGAATCTTAATTTTCAAGAGAATCCCAGGTATAATGCTCCAATAGGTATATCATTCCATCTGAAAGTACTTGTGACCTATGCTTTTGAAGAAGTGCTAGCTACCTCTGACCTTGACCTACCTTTTTCATCTAAAACTATCTCCTGCATTTTTATCGAATACGAATAATAGTTTTTTGTATTATTATACTTTAAGTTCTGGGATACCTGTGCAGAACTTGCAGGTTTGTTACATAGGTATACACGTGCCATGGTGATTTGCTGCATCCACCAACCTCTCATCTACATTAGGTATTTCTCCTAATGCTATCCCTCCCATAGACCCCAATGCCCTGACAGGCCCCAGGTTTTCCCCTCCCTGTGTCCAGAAGCAAGATCAAACAAATTCAGAAGCTAGCCAAAAATGAGAAATAACTAAGATCAGAGCAGAACTGAAGGAGACAAAGACATGAAAAATCCCTTCAAAAAAATCAATGAATCCAGGAGCTAGTTTTTGAAAAGATTAACAAAATAGATGGACCACTAGCCAGACTAATAAAGAAGAAAACAGAGAAGAATCAAATAAACACAATAAAAAATGGTAAAGGGGATATCACCACTGATCCCACAGAAATACAAACTACCATCAGAGAGTACTATAAACACCTGTATGCAAATAAACTAGAAAATCTAGAAGAAATGGACAAATTCCTGAACACATACACCCTCACAAGACTAAACCAGGAAGAAGTTGAATCCCTGAATAGACAAATAACAAGTTCTGAAATTGAGGCAGTAATTAATAGCCTTTCAACCAAAAAGAGCCCAGGACCAGACGGATTTACAGACGAACTCTACCAGAGGTACAAAGAGGAGCAGGTACCAGACTTATCTTATCTTATCTTATCTTATCTTATCTTATCTTATCCTATTTTATTTTATTTATTTTACTTGAGATGGAGTTTCATTCTTGTTGCCCAGACTGGAGTGCAATGGCGTGATCTCAGCTAACTGCAACTTCTGCCTCCCAGGTTCAAGCGATTCTCCTGCCTCAGCCTCCCAAGTAGCTGGGATTACAGGCATGCATCACCACACCTGGCTAATTTTGTATTTTTAGTAGAGATGGGGTTTCTCCATGTTGGTCAGGCAGGTCTCCAACTCCTGACCTCAGGTGATCCATCTGCCTTGGCCTCCCAGAATGCTGGGATTACAGGCATGAGCCACTGTGCCTGGCGGTATGATAGATTTTTTGATAAGGCCTTTCAAATGCTCTTAGTACCAAATAAGCACTTTGTTATTGAGACTCAATAATTGGGAAAAATTGTTTGAATGTTTAAAATTTTCTAGTACAACTCCTTAATGAAGATTCTCTTATAAATACATAATTAGAGATGCAGCCCATTTGAAAAAAATGTATTAAATTATATAAAAGTTAAAATAAGAAAAAATAATGATAATTTAATAGCAGACAGTAGAGATGATATCACTTTTCTACAATAATATGTGGAATACAAAACAAGTGGTAATTATCATTGGGCTACTTTTTTGTTGCAGTTACTTAGTTCATCTATCAATAAGCGCAAAACTAAATAAGCACTTTGTATTGAGACTCAATAATTGGGAAAATATTGTTTGAATGTTTAAAATTTCCTAGTACAACTCCTTAATGAAGATTCTCTTATAAATAATTAGAGATGCAGCCTATTTGAAAAAGTATATTAAATTATATCAAAGTTACAATAAGAAAAAATAATGATAATTTAATATCTGACAGTAGAGATGATATCACTTTTCTACAATAATATTTGGAATCCAAAACAAGTGGTAATTATCATTGGGTTACTTTTTTGTTGCAGTTACTTAGTTCATCTATCAATAAGAGCAAAACACAAGGTTTTTCAAATCTCACACACAGAAAATTCTGTGACTATTATTCTGGCAGAAGAGGAATATTCATTCCCCCAAATTATGCAAAATGTAGACTACTCAATCATATGAATACATCTGTCTTTTATAGTTAAAACAAATCATTTGTAAGAAATGTTAGGAGAGTATAACATTCACATTTATCATGCAGATGCTGGCAACTTGCCAATATCCTATAAACATAACTACAAATAAACTAATTTGGGGGCAAGTTTCCTTATTTGCACCAGAAGCTGGAAGAATTGGAGAGTTAACTTGATGCTGTATTGAAAAGAAAAACTAAGAAAATAAATACACTGGAAAGCAATAGAGAACATATGAGAAAATTAGAATTATAAAGGCAATTCAGTAGTCAAAAATTATAGACTTTGGTCTTTAAAGTGCAAGAGTGCAAGTGCACTTAGTGCTTGATTATACCCAGAAAATTCCAATCAGTCATTGTTTTCTCTTGTATACCCAGTCAACAGTGAGTATAACTTCAACTACATCCACACTTTTAGACAATAACAATTTCTTTTCACCTATATATGCATAATTATGTAACTTTCATAAAAACTTTAATGTCAATAAACTTCATGATTTCTTAATATAATAATCTTTTAATTTTCCTTCTTATTCCTCCATTGCACAAATGAGGAATTTTGATTCATTCAGCATTTTGAGATGTTCCAAAGCAGTAGGACAATTAATATTCAGATGAGCAATATAAAAAGTCCTCTATTCCATGGAAAATATTCTGTCTTTGCAGTCATTCAGATCACATTCTCAAGCAAGAATGTCTTTATTTGTAATGGATTATTTCTTTCGTTTGGTCTTTGTTTTGCTCTTTTATAGGTTGGAGAAAATGAAATTAGTCATACTCTAAAATGATGTTTTTGAATTATGGTGAAAACTGAGAAGGCCTGAGTGCTTACCTACCTACCAAAATATTTGTTTTGCATAGATGTTCTAACATAATACAAAAAGATCTATACCTCATGTTAATTTGCCATTCATAATCATGCATAACATAATGGAAGTATAGAAAAATCAACTTGACTCCATTAAAATACAACCTTATGTGTTATTATATTAAACCAGATTTACTTCTCTAGCAACAGTTGCATAATTATTTATACTGTCATACATGATTATAGTAACCAGATAGCAGAGTTTGCCTGTTATTATTTACCCCTTTTTACTCAAAATATTCTGGTTAGGAAAATTCTTTCAAAAACTCTCAAATTTCTGACAAAACAATGAATGATTCTGCTGGGGGATGCTTCAGTCAGAGATTTGGCAAGAATCTCATTGGACTATAAACTATAAATATCACAGGAGCACTTAGCTCTTCATGTCAAGGGACTAGCAGGTAGAAAAGTCATCATTCTGAAATGATGATGGGAGCTTGAAAAAACATGGTTCACACTCAAGTGAACCACTTTAGGTGCCACTTTTTACTCCCTTAGCCAAATTACTCCACTGCTCAATCATGTTTGCTTTCCTTACTTTCCACAGATATTTCCCCCAAGAGCTCTGCATCACAAATTTCCTATTAGCTAAAAAGCAAATGAGGCAAAAGAAACAATCAACTGTGAAAAATGGAGGAGAATTTACAGTGTATCGTCAACTCTTTATGATTCAAAGTAAGTTTATACATTGCTTTTATTCTACATACATGCTGTATATAATTGTTTAGTATCTTCGTTTTCATTTCTTTTATATTTTTGTATATCAGAGACAGGAAAGTTAAACATCCTTTCCCCAAAATCTGTTATTGCTAAAGTTCTGTATATTGTTTAATTTTCCTTAATGGTGGGAAAACCAAATGGGAGGCCTGTCTTCCAGTGAAGAGGTCATTTTCCAGAGACTGTGCCTGCTGTTGAGCACGGCTCAAGACATCTCAAGCCAAACCGAAAGAGCTCTGCAAGTTCACTTGTTCATGACTAGAGTAGAGGTAACCTAGGTAACCTATTAACAGGTGCTTCTTACTGCCTGTGCCTCATGTAGCCCAGAAAAACAACTGTGAATGGATTAAGATAGCACCCTTAATTATGAGCTGTTATAATACTGTAAGACTTGGGTTTTTCATATTTCAATCTTTAGAGTTATTTTTAACAGAGTTATTTGCATTTATTTTTTTCAATTTAAAAATTGAGTCTTATAAAACATCAATAAAAGAGTTTGTTTTGTTTTTCAAATTGCATCCAGAAAATGAAAGGCTGATATTTTTTTTTTCTCATTGCCTGAATAAGCAAAGGGAGCCACCACAATTGGTTTGATCCATATAAAGCAATCCAAGACATCTTTAGAACATAAATTCCCAATCCCTGTGCCAAGTTCTCATCACCAAACTCTACAAAAATTTCCAGCAGACTTGTTATATGAAATTTTAAGAGCTTAAATTAACTAGTTTCTATTTTATGTGTAAGATATGCTATTTAGAGGACTAGCACACACTTTATATATACATATAACTTAGGTTTTAAAATATATATTTCTTGAAGAGCTTCTGTGACACATCCGACTATTTAAAAATAGCTCTTATAACATTATTTCTTCTGCTAGGAGTCATTTGCTCAGTAGGATAATTCTAACACTTTAGGTTGAAGTATATGGTTCTTTGGGTAATGTGTATGATATTATAGTTCTGCACATATTTTAACAAACACTATACATTTGAAACAGATCTGTATATATGGAGTACATATTTTGGGAAAATGATATACAGTTTCAAATAATAAGCTTTCCAGTTATAAAAATCTATGAATTTCATCACCTTTATGCCATCTAACTCACATAAATCTCCATACTGTAATTCCTCAATTTAACCCCTTGTACAGAAATCTTCCCTACCTCACTCCACACTCATCCCTGACCTTCTTTTGGCTTCTGGTATAATCTGAAAATAACAAAAACAAAGCAAGTTTATACAAATTTTGGGTAAAGATAAAACTCCTTAGAATTAATGGAGTTTTTGAAAGCAAATAAAGTGATTTCTGAAGCTCCACATGGAATGCACTTTAATACAAGTTTATATCAACTACAAAAATATCATTGCTGAGATGAATATTGATCTTGAGTCATATATTCTTGGTAAATAGTTTGGCAAGAAGATTTTCCTTTTTATAGCTAATTTTAGGATGGTGTTTTTAAAGTCCCATTTTTTGAAAATTTTACATGCCAAAGTGAAACATAGTTTTCTAGCAAAGCCATGCAAGCTGTAGACAAGAATGTGATAACTTACTAGGGCTGTCCCAAACCAACTTGTTATATAATAATAAAAAAAAAGGCATAAGAAAAGCCTATATATAGGGAGTTAGAAATTCCAATTATTATAATTCCTGCTGCGGCTTGAATATGCACTCCAAATTTCATATGTGGGAAACTTAACCCCCATTATAATGACGTTAAAAGGTGGGGCCTTTGGGAGATAATTAGAGTTAGATAAAGTCATCAAGGTGGAGCTCCCATAATGGGACTGATGGCTTTATAAGTAAAGGAAGAGAAATCTGAAGTGGCAGGCTCCTGTCTTCTCATCCTGCGATGCCTCTTATCACGTTATGGCAGAGCACAAGGCCCTTACCAGAAGCCTACCAGATGTGGCTTCCTGATCTTGGATTTTCCAGCCCCTAGAACTATAAGAAAAAAATACTCTTTTCTTATAAATTACCCTATCTCAGGTATTCTGTTATAGCAACAGAAAACAGACTAAGACATCTCCTAAAACTAACAGCTATCTGCAGCAAGTTCTGTTTGAGAGTAATTCTCAAGGCCTTAACAACACTGTATGTCATTATTCAGATTTCACATCTGTTTTATATAACTCCTAAGTCTTCAAATGCCTTTTTTATCTTGTGTTATATCAGTCCAGGCTGGGGAAAAGAAACCACTCTAGGTATTTCCAACAAAAAAATAGTTAATAGAAGAATTGACTATAAAAATGTTAGGAGGTTTAGAGAGTGAAATAGAAAGTAGTATTACCTACAGCTCTTTTTTGTGGCTTCCTTGCCATCAGACTGGCTTCCTAGCAGGCAGCTGTGAGCCCACACCATGATACTGCAGGAGCGTGAAGTCCAGTCTCCCAGAGATGCTGCTGGCTTTCCCCACTGTTGGAGCAAATGGCTACCTCCGGTATCCTGCTATGCAGAAACAATATGGCCTACACTTTTTATAAAGTTTCAGTCTAAAACAAATGCCTTGTTTTGGCAGAATCTAACCAGCAAACAGTTCACAAGGGAGTCCAAGAAATATAATTTAAAATTCTAACCACTTATAACACAGGAGAGTATGAGATTAAAGTCAGATAAATATTTGGCACATTTCTTTATGCAGTATTTCTAAAGTGATACTGTGCAATTATGTTTTTGGGTTTATTTTGGTATATGTATATATATCTGAGACATGGTCTCACTCTGTCACCCTGGCTGGAATGCGTTATTGCAAATCTCAGCTCACTGCAACCTCCGCCTCCCGGGTTCAAGCAATTATCCTGCCTCAGCCTCCCAAGTAGCTGGGATTACAGGCACCCACCACTATCTGGATAATTTTTGTATTTTTAGTAGAGAGGGGGTTTCACCATGCTGACCAGTCTTGAACTCCTGACCTCAGGTGATCCACCCGCCTTGGCCTCCCAAAGTGCTCGGGATATAGGTGTGAGCCACTGGGCCCAGCCTGGAAAAAATATTAAGATATGTAGGCATGTTATATAACATGAGAAGTGCGTGCTACACTAGTATGGTTATCAGAAGCAGCATTCTGAGAAGAGTAGGATTAGATTGTTGTTGATGAACCCCCAGGCCCTTTCACCAGCTTGTATTTTATACTGGAATAATTTTACATATATAAAACAGCAAATGATGCCATGAGCAAATATAGGTCCAGTAATAAGCGTTCGACTGATCCTTAAATATCTCATCACTATTTGGTTTGAGGTTGCCACAGGCACAAATAGGACCTGTAATACAAACTATTAATGGTACTTCCATTAAGGTCTTATATTAAAAATAGCTTTTTGATCCCTGCTTGTGCTTTATACTGTAGTAGTTTCTAAAACAGTAAACACTTGTGTATGATGAAATGGCCACTAGATTCATGAATTTCCAAATAAACTACTTCAAATAATATTTACATATTTGGGTAGACAACTTGTGTATGCGCAAAAGTATGTACGTGTGTATATAAATATTAATATGTTGTAAGGATGTTTACACATACATATGTGTGTGTCTGTCTACACATACCCAAATACTTAGGTATATTAAAGTCAAAGTAGTCAAGGTTACAATGCTAAAAGAACAATACCTCAGAGAGAATATTGTTCAAAGAGAAATCTACTGTATATGCACTTTTCCCTACTTTACTGAATTGGCTAGGACATTTAGACTTTTTCTAGACTCACTAATTTACTTTAGAGAAAATGATCCTAACATTGTGACTCTAAATATAATATTTCTCATATATTTCAGTCTATTGAGTTAGGATATGATTTTCTTTTTTTGACTTGCTAGGTTATATCAAATATATTTTTATCTTTTATTGATATATTTTTTGTGTGTACTTTATTAATATAATTAAGTTTACCATATTAACTAGTGCTAAATCTCCTTGCATTTTCTAGAATAACTACATAGGTATGTTGTACTTGTCCTCTAGTCCTCTGCTAGATTGCATAAGCAATTGTGTATTTGGAATATTTGTAATTATTTTGAATTAATTTGGGATATTATATTTCTAACATTCTTGTTTTACTGTGAGGAGTCAAGGATATTACACTGATTGATAGAGCATGTTGAGAAACCTTATTTTCTTTGTTTCAGAAAAAAAAATATATACATAGAAACCATGTTACTTGATGTTGCCCGGGTCTAGCAACTCTAAGGGTAAAACTAGGGATGGTGTGTTAGATTTGGCTACCATTTATGTTTTGTTTGAAACTAGCAGAGAATTCAAGTTTTATGTTGTTTTACTAATCAAGTTTGGACATATTCATTTTATGAGATTTAGTGAATCATTCAAAAAATAACAAATTTTAATGTAATTTTATAAGATATTTAAATTATCCACATATGTGGTTCTAACCCTCCTCTAACACTTAATATAGTTTCCTAACATCTGTTGCCTCATGCTAGGGACTGAATTGTGTCCCTTCCTCACCAAAAAATTCACATGTTGAAGTTTCAACCCCTAGTACTTAATAGTATAACTATATTTGCATATTGTCACTTTAAAGAAGCAATTAAGTTAAAATGAGTATATTAGTCCATTCTCACACTGCTATAAAGAACTACTTGAGACTGGGTAATTTATGAAGAAAAGAGGTTTAATTGACTCACAGTCCTGACTTACAATCACGGTAGAAGGCAAAGGGGAAACAAGCATGTCTTACATGGCAGCGCAGGAGAGAGAGTGAAAGGGGAAGTGCCAAACACTTTTAAACCATCAGATCTTGTGAGAACTCATTCACTATCATGAGAACAGCAAGGGGGAAGTCCCACCCCATGATTCAATCACCTCTCACCAGGTCCCTCCTCCAACACATGGGGATTACAATTTGACATGAGATTTGGGAGGGGACACAGAGCCAAACCATATCAATGAGGCCATTCAAGTGGGCCATAATCCAATCTGACTGGAATCCTTGTGTAAAGAGAAGATTCGTATATATAGGAAGAGACACCAGGAATATGGGCACACAGAGAAGAGGCCATGTGAGGATGCAGTGAGAAGACAGCCATTTGCAAAGCAAGAAGAGGAGCCTCAGGAGAAACCAAAACTAGTAACACACTGATCTTGGAACTTCCAGCCTCCAGAACTGTGAGAAAACAAATTTCTATTGTTTAAACCACCCACTCTGTGATATTCTCTTATGGTAGTCCTAGCAAGCTAATATACCTGTATTGATCAGACATACCAAAGCCTTGTTATTTTATTGTTCCTTTCCCTAAAACCAACTTTTAGTTTTATTTATAAAATCTATTTTTACATTTTTAATCTTTCGTTTTTTTGTTGTTTCTTGTATTTTAAATTTTATTTAATCTACCTTAGCTTCTCAAATTGAACGTTTTTAAAAAAAACTCATATTTTCAAAAACATGTACAAGGCTCATTCCTTCAGTTGATGTATGCAGTCAGTATTTTCCATTTATTTCTGAAATCTGTAATTTCAGTGGAAATTGTTTTTACCTTTAGAGTTAACTTATAAGGGGCTTAGTTGGATAGAGATAGATTTTGTTTGTTTCATTTCTCATTATCTTTTTGAGATAATTTCTAGAGTATTACATTGCTTACTAAAACACGTTTTATATTATTTCTAAGGAAATACTTTTCTTGTAGATAAAAACATGGCTTATTTTGAAATGTTCTATGAGTGCTTTATTCATTCACTCATTCATTCAGAAAACTTTTGTTGAGCAGTTTTTTTTTTTGTGCCAAGCTCTGGGAAAGAAAGGGAATAGCACCATGAACATAAAACAAGGTCACAGTGATACAGCTCACATTTTGGTTATAGAAGACAAACTGTTTGCAGTAAAATAAGTAAGCAGTAAAATAAAATAATCTCAATTCATAACAAGCACTTAAAAAACAAACAAGAACTGAGCTAGAGAATAACAAAGAGGAGGCTACTCTAAGTAGGGTAGTCATGGAAGTCTTCCCCCAAAATATGACACTAACTGAGATGTTGAATTACAGAAGAGCTAATCAGAATAGTGTTGGTTGTATATGAGGGAAAACAGAGCCTCACAGGAAGCCCAAAGCCAGTGGCCTTTTCCCCATGTGGGAAAGTGAGGCTTACCACAAGGAAACCTTTCTTCCAGTATTGGGGGTAGCTTATCTTTCACTCTAGGTATGACAACTTGCTTTCCGGTGGCCTAAGTAATCTGTGGCTCTCACTGTTCTTCCACTTTGGCCTCAGTGCCAACTCTGCAAGTCTCCTTGGTAACAACACCCTGGTTATTGGGAGAATTATATGCACAAATTTAATTGGAGGACGACAACAAATATTGAAGTTCTTCCACTTGTTCTACCCCTTTGGTCAGCCTACAGCACCTCTGATGATGTTCTACCAGGGAAATGCAGCTTTTTAGGAGATTTCCATTTTCATTTTTATGAGGTAGCAGATTTCTCAGTTCTCTTGGGTTTCTCTCTCAAGTTGATAGCATCTGCTTTGTAACTTTCTGAATTCCCATCTATTCTAGCTTGCTGATGGCACCTTTCCAGCTTGCTGGTGCTATTTTTAATTTATTCTCAAATCACATTTTTTCCTGTACTCTCAGTGGGATTTGGGAAAGGAATAGAAATAAATCCTTGGGATCAGTCAACTTTGTTTATACTAGAAGTCCTAGAATTTATTTCCAAAGCTAAAACTTATCTAAAAACGTTTTTTCTTTTTTTACAATTTACAAGCAATTGTGAATCTGTTAGTATGTAAGTTTATAAAAACCTTTGTGAATACACATGACCTTCTTTCACAAATTGATACTTCTTTCTTTCTTTCCATTTTCCCTGATTTTTCTCTCTTTCTCCATGATATTATTTTTCTCTTCAGTTCTGAAGAGGTAATTCAGTTAATTAATAAATAATTGAATGAATAATGCAGGATTACTTGATACTTCATATAAAGCATATAAACAAAAAGTAAGCAACATTTATTGTACCCCTACCAAATCGAGGCCACACACACACACACACACACACAATTTAGTCTTATAATAGCTTCAAATATACTGATTCACCTTAAGATCCCAAAGTGAGCAGCCAATATTGAGACTGTGTTTAATGATTCAAAATACTTACTCTCAATCCCCAACAAAATCCAAAATCCATGGCAAATGAAAATGAATGATTTTGGATGAAATTATCAGTGTTAAATAATGGGTCTGCGAACTCCAAAATACTTAGACTTGGAAAGACTACATTATATTCAGTAAGAATCAAAGAGGTAGGAGAATTAATATTTCCAGAATGGTATTTCTAACTAAACAAGGGTAGTTGTCACTTACTTCAATGAATATCACCCCACAACCCCATTCCCATACCATGGCAGCTTATGAGCAAACACAATGGCTCAAGCATTTGTTGCTATGAGAACATTGATTACATTTATTTGTTTTCTATTTCAAGCTACAGATTTCTCACTTCAGTACTTTAAATAGTCACAAAAGAATAATAGTCTCGTTCATCACTCGTTTTTTCCTTGGCATGCTATAAAAAAGCATTTGGTCAAAGTAATATTTTATAAGCTTGTTAAATTGCTTAATTTTTAGCAATAAATTTTGCCCAAAATATGAAATGTTGCCAAGGCAACATAGTCTCCTGAACCAAAGTAACTGGAATGTGCTGAAAGGGTAAAAATAAAAATAATAAAATTAGTACAGGAAAACAAAACTGACCTCCTTCCTTGATTTACATTTCTAAAATACATTTGATCCAATAAGATTATTATTAAAATAGCACTAGGGAATTTCTAAACCTGATTTCCAAAATATCCTACGTGAATAAGTGATACACAAGTTAGGCAGGCATTTTGATAAAGGCAGTATCTTCTCAATACCTGCTTTCTCCTACCTAACTGCTGCTCTAAAGCACCGAATCAATCCAGAGAAACTATATAAACCAGAAAGCATTGTCAGAATGAGATAGAAATAGAGGAATTTCTAAAAAATAAGCAGCACATACAAATGGATTCTCTATTTCTCTTTCTCTGTCACACACATGTACACACACACACACACACACGTGAGCTTCTTCCCAAGAATTTCCAATGAATTTTGACACCAAGATTCAATAAAGGGAGAAGAATTATAACAATAATCCTAGGAAACTGTAAAATGAACCCTGACAGGAATTCATTCCACTATTTCTAATTTGTATAGATTAGAGCATTGAAAGAATAAATAATAAACATATTCATATGTATATAATTTACATATAGTGCGTTTTGGTCCATTTTCATACTGCTATGAAGAAATACGCAAGACAGGGTAATTTATAAAGAAAAAAGAGATTTAGCCAGGTGCAGTGGCTTACGCCTGTAACCCCAGCACTTTGGTAGGCCAAGGCAGGCAGACCACATGAGATTGGGAGTTCAAGACCAGCCTGACCAACATGGAAAAACCCTGTCTCTACTAAAAATATGAAATTAGCCAGGTGTGGTTGCACATGCCTGTAATCCCAGCTACTCAGGAGGCTGAGACAGGAGAATCACTTGAACCTAGGAGGTGGAGGTTGCGGTGAGTCTAGGTTGTGCCATTGTACTCTAGCCTGAGCAACAAGAGCAAAAACTCCATCTCAAAAACAAAAAAAAAAAAAAAAAAAAAAAGGAAAGAAAAAGAAAAGAAAAAAGAGGTTTAATGAACTTGCAGTTCCACATGGCTGGGGAGGCCTCACAATCATAGCAGAAGGTGAAGGAAGAGCAAAGGTACCATGTCTTACAAGGCAGCAAGGAAGAGAGCATGTGCAGGGGAACTGCCCTTTATAAAACCATCAGATTTCATGAGACATTCACTGTCAAGAGAACAGCATGGGAAAAACCCACTCCCATGATTCAATTACCTCCCACCAGGTCCCTCTCATGACATGTGGGGATTATGGGAGCTACAATTCAAGATGAGATTTGGGTGACGAGACAGCAGAACCATATCATTCCACCCCTGGCCCCTTCCAAATCTCATGTCCTCACATTTCAAAACCAATTATGCCTTCCCAACAGTCCCCCAAAGTCTTAACTCATTTCAGCATTAACTCAAAAGTCCAGAGTCCAAGGTCTCATCTGAGACAAGGCAAGTCCCTTCCACCTATGATCATGTAAAATCAAAAGCAAGTTAGTTAATTCCTATA
Organism: Macaca mulatta; assembly: GCF_049350105.2. Taxonomy (NCBI): domain Eukaryota; kingdom Metazoa; phylum Chordata; class Mammalia; order Primates; family Cercopithecidae; genus Macaca; species Macaca mulatta. The sequence goes on along the minus strand of NC_133417.1, from coordinate 59,429,141 downwards.
TGCAATGGGGGTACAGGAAATGGGTAAATACACCCATTCCAAATTAGAGAAATTGGCCAAAACAAAGGAGCTACCAGTCCCATGTAAGTCTGAAATCTAATAGGACAGTCATCAAAACTTACAATTACAAATGATCTGCTTTCAATCCATGTCTTATATCCAGGTCACGCTGATGAAAGAGGTGGGCTCCCATGGCCTTAGGTAGGTCTGCCCCTGTGGCTTTGCACATTGCCTATTGCACATTGCCTTTTCACATTGCCTACCTTCCAGCTGCTTTTACACATTGAGTGCCTGCAGCTTTTCCAGGTGCATGGTGCAAGGTGTTGGTGGATCTACCATTCTGGGGTCTGGAGGATGGTGGCCTTCTTCTCACAGCTCTACTAGGCAGTTCCCCTGTGTGGACTGTGTGTGGGGGCTCTGACCCCACTTTTCACTTCTGCACTGCCCTAGTAGTGGTTCTCCATGAGGGCTTTGCCCCTGCAGTGAAATTCTGTCTGGACATCTATGTATTTCCATACATCCTCTGAAATCTAGGTAAAGGTTCCCCAAACTCAATTCTTGATTTCTGTATACCCATAGGCTCAACACCATGTGGAAGCTGCTAAGGCTTGGGGCTGGCACCCTCTGAAGTCATGGCCTGAGCTATACCTTGACAACTTTTAGCCATGGCTGAAGTGGCTAGGACACAGGGCACTGAGTCCCTAGGCTGCACACAGCAGGGGGTACTTAGGTCCAGCCCATGAAACCATTTTTTCCTCCTAGGCCTCCAGGTCTGTGATGGTAGGAGCTGTTGTGAAGGTCTCTGACATGCCCTGGAGACATTTCCCCCCATTGTCTTGGTGATTAACATTCAGAGCCTCATTACTTATATACATTTATGCAGCCAGCTGTCAGGCTACACATTTTTCAAACTTTTATACTGTCTTTCCTCTGGAATGTTTTGTCACTTAGAAATTTTTTCCACTATATACCCTAAGTCATCTCTCTCAGGTTCAAAGTTCCACAGATCTCTGTGGCAGCAGCAGAATGTCACCAGTCTCTTTGCATAGCAAGAGTGATCTTTACTCCAGTTGCTACAAGTTCCTCATCTCCATCTGAGACCACCTGAGCCTAGACTTTTTGGTCAAAACCATTCAAACAAGCCTCTAGGAAGCTCCAAACTTTCCCACATCTTCCTGCCTTCTTCTGAGCCCTGTAAACTGTTCTAACCTCTCTCTGTTACCCAATTCCAAAGTTGCTTCCACATTTTCAGATATCTTAATAGCAGTACCTTACTCTACTAGTACCAATTTACTGTTTTAGTCCATTTTCATACTGCTGTGAAGAAATACCCAAGACTGGTTTTATACAGAAAAAAGTTTAATGGACTCAGTTCCACACGTCTGGGGAGGCCTCACAATCATGGAGGAAGGTGAAGGAGTTGCAAAGGTACATGTTACATGGTGGCAGGCAAGAGAGTGCGTGCAGTGGAACTGCCCTTTATAAAACCATCATATCTGGTGAGACTTATTTACTATCACAAGAATAGCACAGGAAAAACCTTTCACTGGGTCCCTCCCATGACACATGCGGATTATGGGAGCTACAGTTCAAAAAGAGATTTAGGTGGGGTCACAGCCAAACCATATCACAATGAAATGCACAGATCTTAAGAATTTCAATGAGTTTTGATACATGTAATTTCTCATGCAACCTATTAATCCATCAAAATCAGGAAAATTTCCATCACCCCAGTAAGTTTCCTTATGTTCCCTTTCAAATACTGCCACTCATTAACAACCACTGCTCTGACTTCTATTTGCTGGTTCTTCATCATTGTAGAAACAGTATCCTGGCAATGGATTCTCTAATACGGGACTTTTACTCAACTCAGCATTATGTTTTTGAGATTTATCCGTGTTATTTTTGTGTCAGCAGTACATTCTTGCTTACTATTGTCATATTGTCATATCAATAACATTTTGTTTTTACATTCTTCTGTTGATGGACAGGTGGGATGCTTTGAGTTTTATTGGTAGTTGTCTTTGTACATGGTTAAGGATTTTCTGCCTACAAAATTATGTCATTTGTGAGATTAGGCTATTTTACTTCATCCTATCTGTATATTAAATTGTGTTTATTTATCTTGTCCCCTACACTGTTAGTATGACCGGTACAAAATTAATAGAAATAGAACAGACAATCGTGTCCTTCTCTCTGTCTGAGGATGACATTTAATATTTCATCATTAAATACAATATTAGCTATAAGATTTTGGTAAATGTTCTTTAGCAGGTTTTCTTCTATCCAGATTTTGCTGAGGCATTTTATGTATTTTTTTAGAAAGCTTATTTTTGCTTCTAAGTAAACGACCATATGAACTTTCTCCTTTAATCTGTAAATACATGAACTATATTAATTTTTCTATATTAAACCCTGCATGGCTATTGTGAATGCAATTTTATCAGGTGTACTATCTTTTTTACACATTGTCAGACAATTTGATATTTTAAAATTTTTATGTCTATATTCACGAAAGATATTAGTCTTATTTTTCTTCTTGGGATATTTTTGATTTGTTTTGGTATCAGAGCTGTAGCGGTTTCCTAATATGAATTAGGCAGTATTCTTTTGGCCTCTTTTGTCTGAGTTTGTGTAGGAATGATATTTTCTCCTTCCTTAAATATTTTTAAAGGTTCATTAATGAAGTCAAATATGCCAAGGATTTTATTTGTAGAAAGTTTAATTATAAATTTAGTTTTTGTTTTTTTGAGGCAGAGTTTTGCTCTTGTTGCCTAGGGTGGAGTGCCATGGCATGATCTCGGCTCACTGCAATCTCCGCCTTCTGGTTTCAAGCGATTCTCCTGCCTCAGTCTCCCAACTAGCTGGTATTACAGGTGTCTGCTACAACACCTGGCTAAGGCTAATTTTTGTAGTTTTAGTAGAGATGGAGTTTCACCATGTTGGCCAGACTGGTCTCGAACTCCTAACTTCGTGATCTGCTGGCCTCGACCTCCCAAAGTGCTGGGATTATGGGCATGAGCCACCACGCCTGGCCTATAAATTCAATTTCTAAATATAAATATATATATATAACTATTACATTTTAAAGTTTTATTTATTAAATTCTTATAATTTCTGTTATTCAAAGAAAATCATTTAAGTTATAAAGTTGTTTATATCTTCTCATTCATAATTTATGTTGCTAAATTTTTCTTTTTATCTTATAACTCTCATTAAACTTTTATCATGTTTAGAAGTCTTTCAAAGAATTACATGATTTCTTTGATTTAGTCTATTGTTTCTACTTCATTGATTTATGTTCTGATTTTTATCATTTCCTTTTAAAATTAATTTTGTTTACTTTGCTCTTCTTTTGAGATTCTCAAGGTGGAAGCACAGTGCATTAGTTTTAAGCATTTTATCTTTTAAGCATTTCAAACTTAAATGTCACTCTAAGGACTGCTTTGCCTATATCTCACATATTTTTTATGTTGTGTTCTCATTTTTTTAATCACAAAATATTTTTTCACATTTACCTCATAATTTTTCTTCAGTCCATGGATCATTTAGTAGCTCATTTTCAAATCTCCATGTTTCAAAATCTCTAGAATTGTACAAGTATCTTCTTGTTATTGATTTCTAATTTAATTCTACTCTGGCTCAGCATTTGGTCAATCTTGGTGAATGAGCCACACATAGTATTTTTGTTGGGTGTAGTGATCTAAAAATGTCAATTAGGGCAAGTTTGTTAGAAAAAAGTTAATTGATAGTATTGTTCAAGTCACATAGATCTACATGTTTTGGATCTACCTTTTCTATTTGAAAATGGAGATTGCATTGGGAGTTATACCTGATGTAAATGACGAGTTGATGGGTGCAGCACACCAACATGGCACAAGTATACATATGTAACAAACCTGCACGTTATGCACATGTACCCTACAACTTAAAGTATAATAATAATAAATAAATTTAAAAAAAAAGAAAGAGAGAATTATACTATTAAAAAAAATAAAATAAAAAATAAAATAAAAAGAAAATGGAGTACATTTCTGATATTAATATAAATCTGTAGATATTTCACTTCTGTTCTGACATAATTTTCTTCATGAATTGGAAAGCTTTGTTATTGGTTTCATACCCATTTAATATTTATATTTTCTCAATTAGTTGACTCTTTTCACTGTGATAGAACCCTTTACTTGGCATTCCTCTTGAAGTCTTCTTTGATATTGGCAGTCACAACAGTTTTCTTAATACTTTCCATTAGTTTACTTTCAACCTGTATATGTTTTTTGTGTTTTGCATGTGTTTTTTGTAGAACACAAATAGGTGGTTCTTGTTTTTTATAAATCCAATATGAAAAGCTTTTCCTTTAAGTATTCAGTCTCGTTACATTTAATTTAAGTATTGATGAGTTTGGATATAATTTCAGCATTTTAGCATTTTATTTCTATTTGTCGCAACTGCTTTTTTTCCTCTGTTTCCATGCCCCTGCCATTGTATGGAAAGAAAATATTTTTAATGATCCATTTTATCTCCTCTAATAACATTTTAGCCATACCTTTTTGTATTTTTTGGTGTTTATTTAGAACATGGCTCTGTAACTTCCCACAGTCTACATTCGAAAATTATTCTATTACTTCACAAATAATGTAACAATGTAGAAATGGTGTTACATGTCCAATTAGCATTCCCCCACTTTATTTTATATATTTTAATTCTATACCTCCTCTCAAATACATTACTCAAATACATTACAGTACTTGTTATTACTTTAAAATAAATGTCTTTTGTGAGATTAATATGTGTATATAAAATAGAATAAAAGCTGTCTGGATAACGTATGTACTATTTTTAGTAATCTTTGTTCAGGTAGAACTTGGTTTCCATCTATCATTCCCCTTTATCCTGAAAAACTTCCTTAAGTACTTTGTATAGAACAACTCTGCTTTTGATAATTTTTTTCAACTATTATCTGAAACAACTTTATTATTCATTTGTGAATAATATTTTTATTGAACATAGAATTCTAGTATAACAGGATTTTTTTTCCTCCAGTATTTGAAAGGTGTTCCATTCCAATCTGGCCCCAAACTTTTCTTATGGGAAGTCAGCATCATTTCTATAGCTGTTCCCTTACGTGCAATATGTCCTGTTTATTTCCTGTAGCTGCGTTAAAGATTTCCTCTTTGATTTGGAATGGAATTGAAGCAACTAGGTATGTTTTCCTAGCATTTATCATGATTGGGATTCATTAAGCTTTTTGACATTCTTTACCAAATTTAGGAAATTTTAGACCACTGTTTCTTCAAATATTTTTCTGCACCATTCTCTTTTCCTCCTGCGATTTAAATCATATGTATGTTATTAGTAAATTGCTCCTTATTACCCCTCATGTCTTTTAAGATTTGTTTTTCCTTTTTCTCTCCATTCCTCAGGTAGAATAAAGTATAATAATCTGTTTCTAAGTTTGCCAACTCTTTTTTCTATCTCCAATATCTAGTTCATTTAATTTTTCATCACAGTTAATGTACTTTTCAGTGATAAAATTTTCATTTGATTAATAATTTCTATTTCTCTCCTGACATTTCCCAATCCTCATGTTCACTTATGAAGACAATCCTTGCCTGCAATTTCTTATTTTCCAATTAGAATTCTGAGTCACAGTGGCTGTTTTTCTACCCATTGTTTTTCCCCTTGAATATTATGGGTCACATAACCTTGTTCCTGGCATGTTTAGTAATTTTCTCCTTGCTGTATCCTAATTATGGTGGATGACACATTGTACAGGCTATATTACATTATTGTCATCTGAAATGTATAAATTCTGCTCTATTAAATTATGTACAGACCACGTTGAAATTTTGGAGACTTGATTTTATATTTTATTAATGCTTGTCTATTTCAGTTTAGCCCTTAGTCCAAGGTAAATCCCTTTGTTCTGTTACATAGTGTTTACTATTAACTTGTGACTTTTAAGTTTTCATTGCAAAACCAAGACATTTACACACAGTCTCTAACTTGGCTGAAGTCATATTCTGAACTCTATGTCCCTTTAATTATGCAAAATGGGAAATATATGCCTAAGGTTTTTTTAATCCTCAAGCTACTGCTTTCTGTTGAGCTCCCTGGAATGGTGCCTATATATGTATACTTAGGGGTCAGGCAAAGAGTGATTTTTTTTTTAAATCATTTCTAAATCTCCCTTCTTGGAGACTACAGAGTGCTGTAGGGTAAAAGCCATATAAATGTAAAAGATCTCACTAAGTGCTTTGCCCATCTTTGAAGGAACCAACTCCTGTAGTTTCTATCTGTTTTTACGTTGTTCAGTGTCCTCAAAAAGTTACATACTCATACAGAGTTTATGCTCTTTTTGTGTGGGAGAATTAGTCCAACGTAAGCTTCTCTGTGTTGCTGGGACTAGAATTTTAATATAATCAGCTTTCACTTGAAAAGAAGTCCATACGATTCCACTCTTAACACCAAACAAGTGCTTTTAAGTATTTTAGTATAAGAAAAACAACTTGCTTGATAAAATATATCACATAGAAACTTATGGCAGCATGCATTTAAATGGTAAAATATAAGAAACATTTTCATTAAAGAGTGCTTTGTAAAATATAACAATAGCTAACATAGTCATTTAGTGAGTTATTTGGATAGAGGACCAGCTAACAAAAATATTAAATTTTCTGTTATGTGAACAGATATAACACCTTAGAAAATATTATTATTATTATTAATATTATTATTTTTGAAACAGAGTCCTCCTCTGTCACCCAGGCTGGAGTGCAGTGGCACGATCTTGGCTCACTGCAGCCTCTGCTTCCTGAGTTGAAGCAACTCTCTAGTCTCAACCTCTCAGGTAGCTGGAATTATAGGCGTGAACCATAAACCACCATGCCCCACTAAAAACAAACCTAAAAAGGGGAAGTGTAAGTAGAGGCATTAACTTTTTTTTTTTTTTCCTCCTAGATAGGCAATATATTTTTGAAAGAGAGAGAGTATCTGTCATTGATAAAGGTATGAAGAAATTAGCATATTTATATATAATCAATAGCAACAGCACTGTGAACTGTGACATACTTTGGATGGCAGTTGAGTCATTTATAATTTTAACTTGTAAATATTTTTTTTTTTTCTGAGACTGAGTCTCACACTCTGTAGCCCAAGCTGGAGTGCAGTGACACGATCTCGGCTCACTGCAACTTATAAATATTTCTATAAAATATGAGATTTCTTATGATCAAGCAATTCCTGTATCAATACATATTCTGGGGATGAGAACACTCAGAACACTGATTTATCAGGGCAATAAGTTAGAAAGTACCTAACTCTTCATTAATAGGCACTTCTTACATAAATTACAGCAAAACATACCATACACTTTTTATTTTAATAAGGTATAGCTTTAAACATAGAAATTATTTCACGATATATTAGATGAATAAAAATATATTTGATCCCTATGATCAAATATAAATATTTTTGAGGCCTATTTTTTGTATAAACATTGATTTAAGCACAACACAGCTATAAATATTCTTTTTTTTTTTTTTTTTTTTTTTTTTTTTTGAGACAGAGTCTCGCTCTGTTGCCCAGGCTGGACTGCAGTGGCATGATCTAGGCTCAGTGCAAACTCCGCCTCCTAGGTTCACGCCATTCTCCTGCCTCAGCCTCCCTAGTAGCTGGGACTAAAGGTGCCAGCCACCACGCCTGGCAAATTTTTTTTGTATATTTAGTAGAGATGGGGTTTCACCATGTTAACCAGGATGGTCTCCATCTCCTGACCTCGTGATCCACCTGCCTCGGTCTCCCAAAATGCTGGGACGCCTGGCCTAAATATTCATATTCTTATAATTGCATAAAAATAGATCTGTTAATGGTGCTACTTCTGGGAGACAACTGAGAATAAAAAGAGAGTAAATAACTTTTCAAACCAGTAGAAACTATCACTGAAATAAAATATAAAGAAGCAAAAGAGGGAAGTGCTCATTGCAAAGCTTGCTCTTCTTGGTAAATTGTATGCTCTGAGTGGCTATGTCATACAAAATTGACTTTTTGATATGTGCTCATTTTTCTGGGTAACTTGGTACTTTAGTTTGTCTTCCGTTGCTTATAACAGAATATCTGAAACCATAATTTGTAACAAAAAGGAATTTACTTAATACAGTTACAGAGGTTGAGAAATCCAAATGTTCTGTAGTATGTAGTCCTATGTAAACCTACCCTCAAAGTCCAAATAAATATAATAAACCCACCCCCAAAGTCCAAATAAATAAGTCCAAGGAAGCTGAGAGGCTGAAAAAAGAAGCTGACAAATCTAGTTTCTTAAAAAGAAACATTTAATAGGAATTTATGAACAGAAGTCATGCTTGTGTCTTGGGCAGCAGAGAGAGATGGTGGATCCCCATGCCATTATGCCCCCAGACCCAGGGCTTATCTACCACAGGGAAAGGGTGACTCCGAAGGGACGTATAGGACAACTGAAGTATGATAACATCAAATGTTGTTTGATCTGAGGGCAAGGTTTATGGTACATATGTGCTCTCACAGAAGGAGCAATACACAAACTGGAAATCTTACAGGTCTTCCTGAAACAGGGGTTAATCAGAAACAAACACGGCAGGTTAGCATGCAAAGCGGAGCTGCTTTAGTGTTAATACCAAGGTTGAGGATTTACATCTGGTGAGTGCCTTCTTGCTGTTGTGGACTCTGCAGAGTCCCAAGGTGAGGCAGGTCGTCACATGGCAAAGGGGCTGAGTGTGCTAACTCAGGTCTCTCTTCTTCTTCTTCTACTTCTTCTAAAGCCATCAGTCCCACTCCCATGATAAACCATTAGTTTATGAATCCATAAATGGCTTAATGCATTCATGAAGGTAGAGTCCTCATGACCCAATTACCTCTTAAAGGCTTCACCTCTCAATACTGCTACATTAAGGATTAAATGTCCACATGAGTTTTGGAGGGGACAAATATTCAAACCATAGCACTTGGGCACTTCTGTGTGAAATATCTGAATATGCATTTGGGGAATAACCACATAAACCAATTAAAGTACCTGATGGAGGCTGAATTTATCCAGGTTAATTTAGGAAAAAGGATAGCACCTGCTTTTAACGTACTGTTTACTTAAAAATAGAGACTTTAAAAGAGAGCATTTGCCCTGGATTCATCTTCTAATAAAATATGAAATTTAGAAACTTTATCTCATTCTATTAAATCTTAAGCATTGTCAAATGTCCACAGTCCTTTCCCTGCTGAAGAGAACTGGTTACTATAACAACCGCTGCAGCAGTATAACTAACTACATACACAAAAACAAAACCTGCCTTAAACTGTTGAATGTTTTTGTGTTCACAGCATAATCAGGTAATTTACAGTAATATAAGGAAATTGACAGTAATATAAGGAAGAAAATGACAGGAACTTGAAAATAGAATATTAATCCAGGAAGCAAGTTTAAACAAAATAAGGACAGAGGAAATTGACTACACAGCTAGGGTAGCTCCCACCTTCTGCTTCTGGCTACCTAGCTCTCTTGGCTGGGGGATAGCAAGATGCTCCCATTTTCAGAGAAGCAATGTCTCAACCTCATTTCCCAGCTAATATTAGGGCCATGGATGATGTGAGGAGAGAGAACTATTGATGCCAGAAACAAAGCAATGAAGTATTTATATCCAGAAATAGACTCTGATTTCATAACAGACTACTGGGAAAGGTAAGAGTGACTGAATAAAAGAAGTACGAATTTTGAAGCTTCTATTTGTATTTACCGTAAAACAGAAATAACATTTCTTCTGTTTTCCTTATTATTGTGAGGGTAAGATTATAAAATCTTCTTAGAATGTGATTTAAGAGCTATTAAGCTTTATAAACTATAAATAACATTATCAATAAAATTTAAGTGACCAAATATCCACAATTTACTAATAAACTGCTTTTTGTCATAAGATTTTTAACACTGACCTTTCTCCTTTGAATAACAAAAATGTTTATATTAAATCTGATAACCAAACAATATCCTTTTAATTCCCTTTAAATAAATGCTGTGAATTAAAAAAATGAAAATATATTAAAAGGCATATGCACATATAGATGAATATAGTGAATTTTGAATAAATGAGTGTGACTCTGAGAAGGTACAAAATATATTCTTAAGAAATAATCCTTATTTAAACTCTTCTTAGTATATGTATATTTGTAGTCAATCAGCAACCTATTATTCTTCAGAATTTATCTACATTTAAAATGTCAACTTCTTCTTGCTGCTATGTATATTTCCCACTACCTAACAGCGTAGTGACCTAAAATGGTTTTACTCAATTAAGTGGACCTATTTTAGTAGCTGTGAAAGAGTAAGTATAAAAATGACAATCTCCCATTTTAGCTCAGCTTTTCTAAAACTAACATGCAGTCAAAATAACCTGTTTTAAAGAGAAACAAAAGCTTGTGTGACCATCTTCTCTTGACAGAGTTCATGTACACCATATTTTAAACTATAACAGTATTTGTATTTTGCTAAGTAATAAACCTCTAAAAATAGAGACTTATAAAGACAAATTGTTGGTGAACTTTAAATACAGAGCTGAAGGTATTCCTGTAAACACTTACCAGACTTTAAAAAAAATTCTAGATGATTGTTTGGTTTGTTAAAATAGAGAAGAAAACAATTATACAATATGATAGAAAGGGTGTGAGTGTGTAGGTTTAGGAGTAGTGTTGGTTTTGTTTGATCAAGTGATATCAATGATTAGTTTTATGAATCACCTATAATGTTAACAAAGTTAGAATCTATAGAAAACTAGCAGAAGGATCAGGCAAGGTGGCTCACACCTGTAATCCCAGCACTTTGGGAGGCCAAGGCGGGTGGATCATGAGGTCAGGAGATGGAGATCATCCTGGCTAACATGGTGAAACCCCATCTCTACTAAAAATACAAAAAGAAATTAGCCAGGCATGGTGGTGGGTGCCTGTAGTCCCAGCTACTCAGGAGGCTGGGACAGGAGAATGGTGTGAACCCGGGAGGCAGAGGTTGCAGTGAACCAAGATCGCGCCACACTGATGCACTCCAGCCTCAGCAACAAAGCGAGACTCTGTCTCAAAAAAAGAGAAGAAAGCTAGCAGAGGATAATGACAATATTGTGTTTCTAGACTTTAGATTTAATGTAGCCTTATCTTAACAATATTTAAGAAAATGTTCTACATAAACAATTTTTAAATTATCTTATAAAGATTTGTTTTATTTTTCCTACTGAAAATAATTCGGTCAGGAATTTTCTTGTTCATAATTTTTCTGTTGTTGTAGTTTATTTACATATTTTCTAAGGGGGTTTCCAATCTACATTTTTTATTTCTGCTTTCACTGTAAAATGAATGGAGAGATAAATCTTACTAAACTTAGAGAAATTGTGATTTTTAGCTAATTAATAAGATTCGGGCCAATGCCAGTTGAAAACATGGCACAACTTCAGACAGCAGTTTTAAGAAAATTTGATCAGAAGATAAAATACGTATGCAAAAGCACTAACTACTTTATCAATTTAGCATTATTCATTGAAAAGTCAAACTTTTAGCCTGGCATACAAAGTGCTCTACCATTCATCACTGCCTCTCTCTTTATGTGTATTACTCCTTATTTCTCTACTCAATCACTCCAGCAGCCAAATCTCCCTGGTCCCTACAAGCTCCTCTGCTTCTACTTAATTCTGGCTAGGAATATTCTTCCTTTTTCATTCTTTTTATTCACAATTGACCACCCCTTCTTTTTTTTTTTTTTTTTTTTTTTTTTTTTTTTTTTTTTTTGAGACGGAGTCTCACGCTGTTGCCCAGGCTGGAGTGCAGTGACCACCCCTTCTAAGTCTAGCTCAAGTCCCTTCTTCATGAAGCTTGCCTGTTCACATATCTCTCCTTCAATCTGAATCTTAACACATATAGGGAAGTTTAATATTTTCCCTTGAAGTTTCAATAATCTGAGTCTGTAAAACAAACTCATAATAGACTGATTACCAGGAAAAAAGGGCATACAAGAGTTATTGTATGCACAAGATCCATATAAAATATAAAAACCCCAAAAAAGGCAAGATGCCACTTTTGTATCATCTTGAGGTTACAGAAAGAATAGAGGATTGATTGGATCATGGCAAAGACAGTGAAGGGGAAAGACCTGCAGAAAAGGCACTTTTTATACAGATAATGCTACCAGTGGAGGGTATCCAGGTTCCTGGGGTCTTGATCAAAGAACTGGACAAAACATGCAAGGAAAGAATGAAGCAACAAAAGCAGAGATTTATTGAAAATGCAAGTACACTCCACAGAGTGAGAGTGGGATGAGTGGGCTCAAGAGCCCAGTTACATTGTTATCTGGGGTTTAAATACCCTCTAGAGGTTTCCATTGGTTACTTGGTATACACCTTATGTAATGAAGAGTCTAAAGTGAAGTTACAAAGTTATTTGCTTGGTGTACACCCTATGTAAATGAAGAAGATGAAGTTACAAAGTCTTTTACTCAGTGTATGCCCTATGTAAATGAAGAGAATGTTTTCTGTCATAGCTGATGTGTTTCTATTTGACTTAGTTCTAGGAAATCCTTAGATTCCCTGGCTCCAGGCCCTATTCTCCTCGCTAAATAAGGTACAGATGCAATCTCACAGGTAGCAGCTCTCAGAAGGAATAGATGGTAGCCAGTGGTAAATGTTTCTGTCAGACCTTTAAAGGTTTCTAGGTACGGACAAGTGGGCCTTCAGAGAAAGTCTGTTTGCATCTGTTGTTTACTATTTCTTCTACAGATGTAAATCTCCCTTCAAAAGACAGCTTTTTAGCTATTCTTGTAGTTCTAGCTCGTCTGAATAGGCATCTTGAAATATGTCAAAAAAAAAAATATGTTTTGGGATGAAATAGTTTCAGTTTCCCTCATACAGCCAATGTCCAGTGTTCAGTTGGCACATGGTTCCACCTCCTGAGTAGTTTTTGTCACTTTTAGGAATATCCCCCCTTTTCAATTGCATTGTTATATACTATGGTGATACAGGGAAGAGTAGGGTCTAATTAACTTTTGCAATTCCACAAGAATTGCAGATTTTTTGCACACAACAATTATAGCCATAGGAACCAGCTACATTTATGAACCAGATATTATATTTACTGTGAAGGGAAGATGTAGAACGGAGTGTGAATCCAATTTCCACCATGTATTAGTTTTGAAGCTTTCATCAAGTTAGTCAATATATTGAAGCCTTCACAAATGTGTTCTCATTTATCTTCAACATAATCTAGCACAACAAGTTCTATTCCTAGCTCAATTTTACAATGGAAACAAGTGAAGACTAGACAGTTTTACCTAATGTCAAAAAACAAAATTGCAACAAACTTAGAGATCTAATTGGTTTTTATTTGCAATTCTAGAATTGGGCAGCATTTTATTCTACAAAATAGAATGAGTGCTCCACTGGTCACGGTAGAACAGTTGGTTTTTGTAAGATGGGAACACGGAAGCAGAATAATAGAACAAATTGGATTGGTTAACATCAGTTTACTTCAGGTTACTTTTCTTGTAAGGGTTAGAGCCGAGATAATTTCCTTATTATGATAACTCAGGTTGACTGTGCCTTTTCTAATTGGTTGCTTTGAATCTCCTGTTTTTAGGATAAACCAGCCTGTTCAGGGATTTAGCAGCTTTCTTAAAGTTTCAGTTTGATTACGTAGCATTTTGCACAAGTAAACGCTATTTAGTTTTGTCTGGTCTGCTGGGGCCTGGTGCAGGAGCTCAGCTGAAAACAATGGCCCCCCAAGTAAAACGTTTCACACTAAGGATAGTGGATGGTAAATAAAGGATCCAGGATTTCCCTAAGAACACAAGCCCTGGTATTAGTCAGAGAGAAGTGTAAACTTGCCCCCAAAAGACTGTTGAGTGTATGAGTGCCTGGCCTTATACTTGCAGGCAAAACAAATTTCAGGGTTATTTGGAGGCTCACAGTAGTGGGACCTTCATAATTACAGTAAAAATCAGGCACCTTAGCTCAAAGAAATTTTTAACACTAACAGAGGAAACTGTTAAAGGACTACTTCCTACTTGATCTACTGACAGCAAAGCTGAAAGCATACCTGCCCTCCCTTACACTGATGAACTAGGTATTATTGGTTAAATATGTTATTGGTTAAATTCACTCTCAAGGTCTCCCAAATAAGTAAGGACATAACTTTGCTGAGCAGATTTGACAGTCAGCTAGCCATGTTACAAGGAGCATTTGTCTTCAACTAGAATTGGGCATTAGAAGTTGAATTTGGTTTCCAATTAACCATTCAAAATTAAGACAAAGTATAAAGAAGGTACAAGGAAAATTTTCATACACTCTTGCTTTATAATAGGTTTGACCTTTTTAAGGTTGAATTTTTTGACAGGCTATGCCACAGAAAATCTGGAAGAAATAAAACTGGAGAGTTCTAAAAATATGAAATACAAACATTGTTGATTTAAAAAAGCTTAAGCCTTAATTCAGCTAAGATGACCTAAATACAAACAAATGCCTCTTAATTATCAGGCCAGCCTGCCTAAGCTATGCAAATAGGTAGTTTCTATCCACTACCTCTTATTCTCCTCACCAATTTCACTCCTCAAGGCAAAATTTCTGGTCTGTTTTGTCATAACTTTTCAGCAAGTGTTAAGTTGAGAGTCATTTATTACTTTCCTCCAGGGCAAAGCCAGCACTCTCTTCTAAGTGCTTATACATGTTGATGTCTTATTTGCACAGAAGTGGCCAGCCGGTGTGTTACATAGGCCAGCCAAAAACTAAGACCTGCTTTAAATCCTAGCTTTGCTGGTAACCAGTGGAATGGTCTTGCCTAAATCAGTCATTCTTAATCTCAGTTTTCTAATTTGTGAAATAAAAGTCTTATACTAGACCACAGCCAAGCATTTAACTCTTTAATTTTATACCATAAATCTACCTATCGTGCATAGCTTCCATAATAGCACTCTCCTTCTTATCTTCTTTTCCTTTCTAGCATTAATTTATTATTCATTACTGGCTATTAGCAACTATCATCCCTGAGGTAATTTTTAAGTCTTTATTTTTGCACTATTTTTACTCCCATTCTTTTTCCTTCTACATTCACTAATTCACAGGATTTCAATGGTCAATTATTAGAGACTGAAAACTAAATTTCCAGTTTCCTGTTTCATAACCATGAGGCCATATAATTTTGCTAGGTCATTTATATTAGCAATAAAGATCACAGACTCTTCCCATAAAGCATTATCTGATCCTCCAAGTTCTTACATTGACTCTCGGAGTCAATTTAGACTCTTTCAACCCTTTTCCAGTCAATTTGCAGCTAAGTCTTATTATTCTGTCTACAAACTTTCCTTGTGAGATTTGAAACCACTTTTATCAACAACTCAACTATTAGGACTGAGAACTGAGGCCACCTATGTCAACAAGACTTAGCTGTTTGTTCAAGGAAATACTCGCCCAAGAACGTAAGACTATATATAACCCAGCAGACAACTTTATAGTTAGTTTCAGTAAGAAATTGTTTCATAGTGATATTTTTTTTTCCAAGTTCAAGCAATTCTGCCTCAGCCTCACAAGTAGCTGAGAATACAGGTGCGTGCCACCATGCCCAGCTAATTTTTGTATTTTTAGTAGAGACGGGGTTTTGCCATATAGAGCAACCTGGTCTCGAAACCCTGACCTCAAGTGATCCGCCTGCCTTGGCCTCCCAAAGTACTGAGATTACAGGCGTGAACCATCACACCCAACCAGATATGAGATTTTAATATCCAGTAAGAACATACTAATGTATATGACTGTTATGACTGTCAGCCTTCTCTCTCTACTCTTCACGTGGTTGCTAGACTAGAATAATTTCTTTTTTTTTTTTTTTTTTTTTTTTGAGTTTGGCCATGTACACAACTTTAGAATCCAGTAGGAATTTTTTAAACTGAAGAGTCAAATTACTAATACATACAGTTAAAGCCCTTCTCATCAACCATCCTACCTTAACTGTTAGGTGACTGATTTTAAGCTACTTTTCTCATTATTTTCTTACCTGTATGAGAATCTTTTCCCATAGGAACTTAATTTACAGCATTTAATAATCAACCTCTAACTTTCTGCTTTTACCAGGGGGTCTGACTATCTATGAACACTAATCCATACTCAACATATTCTTTGCGTCTTGCCTCAATGGTCCTCATTTTTCAAGAAAGCTTCTAGCCATAATAATTCGTCAACTAATTTAAATCACTCTTTCCATCAGAGTCTTCCCAGAGTTTCTTTTATTATTTATTTGTTCTTACTTTAAGGTATTTTGTGAAAATGTCTTTCAGGTTTTAATGTTTGTTCCCTCTCTATGGCAGAGTGAGTTGCCCTCATCAAACATTCCATCTTTAGCCTCACACATCCCCTGCCTCTTTGCAGTTGGATAGACCCATGTGAATAGTTTTGGCTGGAAAATAAGTGAAATGTGTCACTTCTGAGCAAAAGTATAGAAGAGTGGGAGCTCAACTCATAAGTTGTCTCTACCACTATAAGGCTTCCTGTGCCAGATGGCACAGCTCCAAGATGGTAGAGCCTCTATTGGCGTGGGCACCCAAGTGATGCTATACAGCAAATCTTCAAAGTGGCCTACACTGGACACATAGTGAGAGGAAAAGCAAACCTTTATGTGTTAAGGTGCTGAGATGATCAATAATAGAGTCTTCAAAGTTAGTCAAGAGACTTTTGGTACGGGATTACTTATTCAGTTGATTTTATAGTTTTCACCTCAGTATACAGTGTAGTCTCTATAGAAGCATTGTGGTCAATAAATACTTTTGTCTATATTGTTTTGTATTTATTTTTCCCTAAACATAATTGTCCCTAGAATTTTATTGCAATAGAAACAAAAATCAATGATAATGCTCTACAACTCTTCCTTATATCATTCTAAATGTTGCATTTCAGCTATTTTAAAAATCATTTATAAAGTTTTTAAAGAAGATAGTTATCTGGGTGTATCTGTCAGGGATTAATCAGAGAAGCTGAGCTCTGAAGAGTTATGAGATAAGGGATTTGTTTTAGAAATTAGGCCTTACACAATTGGAGGAGGCAGTGGATAAGGACAGTATTGAAAGAGAATAGAAGAATCAGAGAAGACACCCATCAGTCAATGTAAGAAGTAAGCAAGTGCAGGCACTGAGGTGGAACTACAAAGGGTGAGCTGGTGGAGAAGTTCTTAAGAAACTGTTGACTCTAGGGGTCTTCAACCAGGTGTCTAGTGAGGGACTTGGGGCCACTCTTGGTTAGAAAGATCAGCAGTTGTGTAGGAGCTGAACGTGGAGTGGAAGAGAGTGAGGACAGCAGGAATCTTGCCATTCATGAGTCTGTCTTGTCACCACAGCTAATAATAGAGATCTTCGGAGAGTAAAGATTACTACTTCATTTCCACCTTCCAAACTTCATGCAATTTCCCCATTTCGCTAACAAAACCAAAACCATACAAAGGAGAGGATTTGATAAGCAGAAGGGGTCTGGGTCTGTCAAATGAGAGAAGTTTAAGTGAGAGTAGTCAGCCGGAAAGGAAAGAGTAGTAAGTTAGAGACTACCACAAATTCTGTACTGCTTCTCCATCAATGAGTGGAGACTATCTCCTCTTCCGCTGAATCTGAATTGGCTTTGAAATGTGCTTTGGTTTTCAGCAGGAGTGAAGTTTTGCCTGTTCACCTTTTTTCTGCACCAAACATAACATTGTCTTTTCCTGCACTTAACATAATATTCAACAGAACTACTACAAAGATACTGCAAATTATATACAGCAGAATATACTTAATAAAATCAAAGTGAATTAAGGATTGAAAAAAAAAAAACATGATAATCATCTGATAAAACCAGGACATACATTTGCATATTCTTTCATTAATTGTATTATTCTTTTTTGTCTCCTCTTTTTACCTATATTTATTAGATTCCTTTTCATGAAAAGCAATTTTAGACTGAAGCTGACTGCAAATGTTTTTAAGAAAAATTTAGAACAATAACTATGGATAACAAAAGCTTATATATTTACTATAATCTATCATTGGATAATATTTTACATACAATTTACCAAATAATTTAATCATTTAATATCTCTCTACAAGATGAGAGACATTTTGTGAGGTTTCTCAGAAACCCAGCTGGAAAATCTAAACATTAATTTTAGACCCAAAAGACTTAATTTAGGATATTAATCCTGGAGAAAGCTGCCAAAAATCTCAAAAGGTGTAAAACACTTAATCAAAACAGAATCACAGGTCATCGTAAAATAATAGCTATTTATTTAACTAGAGCAATAATCAAAAGACACAAAAACCTCAACCTTTAAAAGCTCAGTTATCCTAAATAATCAAAAAATCTAAATAAGACAACACAGGAATTATCTTGATAAAATGTAAAATCTTTGTTTTTTATGCCAGTATCAAAAAGGTCAAGAAAAACTTCCTGTATGGTGATTACGGCTCCTTAAGTGAAGCCCATTTGGATAACCTGGAAGTCAAGACTGATGAAAAGGATACTTGAATTTAATTAGACATAGAAAGACCAGGTTCAGGGTTACAAGTACACATTATATTTTAAAGGAATGTAAACAAGAAAACTGGTACCTTGAAATGGGAAATATATGGCTCTTAGTAACAGCTCGGGAAGTTTCCTGGTTACATTGACCAATTTAGACACACCAAGCAAAGCCAGGTGCACAGATCAAGTTACATGTGAAGAAAACATTGCTTTTCTAGACCTTCAAAATAAACATTTCAGCATCAGGCCATGACAGCAAAGTTAGAACCAGAGGGAAAAAAACTACAGGAATTGACAAAAATGTTGAAAGAAAGAGTTATCATCCCAGTCAAGCAAACAAACAAAAGAATGTATTTTTTTTTTTTTTTTTTTTTTGAGAGGGATTCTCGCCCTGTCACCCAGGCTGGAGTGCAGTGGCGCGATCTCGGCTCACTGCAAGCTCCGCCTCCTGGGTTCACGCCATTCTCCTGCCTCAGCCTCCTGAGTAGCTGGGACTACAGGCGCCCGCCACCGCGCCCGGCTAATTTTTTGTATTTTTAGTAGAGACGGGGTTTCACTGTGGTCTCGATCTCCTGACCTTGTGATCCGCCCGCCTCGGCCTCCCAAAGTGCTGGGATTACAGGCTTGAGCCACCGCACCCGGCCAAGAATGTATCTTTTTAAGAGGAGAAAGAACAGAAGGCAATGATGTATGCCTACAAATCACATGCAGTAAGGTACAGCAAAAATTAAACTTCTGAGATATGTATCTGAAGTTTCAAAAAGCAACAGATTACAAAATTTAAAGATGTAATTTTTTATTTTTAATTAAAATTTAATTTTATTAAAAGTCAATCAATTTAAGAAAACCTTGTTGTTCTAACATAAGGGACCAAAATTTTTAGTTTTGTATTAGTGTATTTTTAATATTAATGTTCAATCTTTTTAGGAGGAAGGGGAAGAGCAAGATGGCAGAATAGCAGGCTCCACTGAATGTCCCTCCCACAAGGACACCAATTTAACAATTATCTACACACTGAAAAACCACCTTTATAAGAACCAAAAATCAAGTGAACACTCACAGTACCTGGTTTTAACTTCATGTCACTGAAGGAGACCCTGAGAGATAGGAAAACCAGTCTCAAATCACTGATGTGACCCCCTCCTCCATCCCCTTGCAGCTGCAGGGTGGTGCAGGGAACATTTCTGTGCACTGAGGACAGGGAGAGCGCAGCAGTTGTGAGACACTGAACATAGTGCTGCTCTGTTATAGCAGAAAACAAAACCAGACCAAACTCTGCTGATGTCCAGCCACAAAGAGAACATTTCAGCTAGCCTTAGTCAGAGGGGAATCCCTGATCCCAGCATCTGAACTGGAGTTCCCACAGCTTCACCACCATGGGCTAAAGTGCTCTTGGGCTCTAAATAAACTTGAAAGATAGTCTAGGCCACAAGGGCTGCAAATTCTAGGTAACTCCTAGCGCTGACCTGAGCCCAGAGGGAGTGGACTAGAGGACTTACTGAGATATCAGCTGTGGCAGGTGAGGGAGGGCTGGCCTTACCTTTCCCCTAAACCCAAGCTGCACAGCTTGTGGTTCCAAAAGAGACCCCTTCCTTCTGTTCAAGGAGAGGAGAAAGAAGAGTGGGGAGGACTTGGTCTTGCATGTTGGATACCTGCTCAGCCACAGCAGGAGAGGGCATTGGTCAGAGCTGTGAGGCCCACTTTCCAGGCTCTACCTCCTGGACAACAAGTCCAGACATACCTTGGGCCAGAAGGGAAACCACTGCCTAGAAGGGAAGGACCCAGTCCTCACAGGATTAATTGCCTGCAAACTGAAGAGCCCTTAGGTCCCGAATAACCCGATGTGATACCCAAGTACTACATCAAATGCATTGGGTGAGACTGAGATTTGCCCGCTTCAGGTGAGACTAAGCACATTCCCAGCTGTGGTGGATACAGGACAATACTCCTTCAGCTTGAGAAAAGCAGAAGGAAAAGTAAAGGGACTTTGTATTGTTCCTTAGATACTAGCTTGGCCCCTAAGGTGCAGCTAAGATACCAGCTTGAGGCCAAGAGCGGTAGAGCACCAAGCAGGCTTTTGGGGTCCCCAGTTCCAGGACTTGGCTCTTGAACAGCATTTCTGGACCTTCCTTGGGCTACAGGAGAGCCCCCTTCCCTAAAGGATGAGTCCTAGGCTAGGCACCATTCACCACAAGCTGACTGATGAGTTGAGTCCTTGGGCCTTAAAAGGAGCATCAGCCGTAGTCTGGCAGTACTCCCCTTGGGCCTGTGGTGGGGGTGGCCACGGGGTAAAGCTTCTTTGCCTTTGAAAAGGGGAGGTAAGAGTGGGAAGGACTAGGCCTTGTGGTTTGAGTGCCAGCCCAGCTACAGTAAAATACAACACCACGTAGACTTTTAAGGATTTTGACTCTAGGCTCTGGCTCCCAGACAGCACCTCTGGACCCACTCTGGGGCCAGGGAGAACTTGTCTCCCTGAAAGGAAGGCCTGGCTGGTTTTGCCATCTGCAGACTCTAGAGCTTCAGAGCCCTGAGGGAACATAGGCAGTAGCTAGGGAGTGGTTACAGTAGACCTTAGGTGAGACCCAGTGCAGCCCTAGTGCTGGTGGCCACAGGATTGCTTCTGCCACTCCAACCCCAGGTCCAGGTGGCACAGAACAGAGGGAGAGAGACTTCGTTTTGGAGAAAGCAAGGGAAGAAAACCAGAATCTCTACCTGGTAATCCAGAGAATACTTCGGGATCTTGTCCAAGACCATCAAGGCAGTACCTCTATGAGTCTGTAAAAATACAGCATTATTGGATTTAGGGTGCCCCACTAAAGCAGATACAACTTATATCACAACACCCAAGTCCTTTTGAATATCTGAAAAGCCTTCCCAAGAAGGACGGGTACAAAACAGGTCCAGACTGTGAAAACTGCAATAAACAACCTAACTCTTCAATGCTGAGACACAGAAGAAAATCTACAAGTATCCAGACCATCCAGGAAAACATGACATCATCAAATGAACTAAGTAAGGCATCAGGGACCAATCCCAGAGAAACAGTGACATGTCACCTTGCAGGAAGAGAATTCAAAATAGTTGTTTTGAGGAAACTCAAAGAAATTCAAGATAACACAGGGAAGGAATTCAGAATTCTATCAGATAAATTTTACAAAGAGGTTGAAATATTTAAAAGAATCAAGCAGAAACTCTGGAGCTGAAAAATACAGTTGGCATACTGAAGAATGCATCAGTCTTTTAATAGCAGAATTGACCAAGCAGAATAAAGAATTAGTGACCTTGAAGAAAGGCTATTTGAAAATATATAGAGCAGGAAAAAAAAAAAAAGAATAAAAAACTATGAAGCTTGCCTATAAGGTCTAGAAAATAGCCCCCAAATGACCAATCTAAGAGTTATTGCCCTTAAAGAGGTGGTAGAAAAAGAAATAGGGGTAGAAAGTTTATTCAAAGGGAAAATAATACAAAACTTTCCAAACCCAGAGAAAGATATCAACAAGTGTAAGAAGGTTATGGAACACCAAGCAGATCTAACCCAAAGAAGACTACCTCAAGGGATTTAATATTCAAACTCCCAGAGGTCAAGGATAAATAAATAATTCTAAAAGCAGCAAGAGAAAAGAAACAAATAATATACCATGAAACTTCAATATATCTGGCAGCAGACTTTTCAGTGGAAACCTTACAGACCAAGAGAGAGTTGTGTGACATAATTAAAATGCTGAAAGAGTCTGTAATCCCCGCACTTTGGGAGACCAAGGCGGTTGGGTCACCTGAACTCTGCAATTAGAGACCGGCCTGGGTAACATGGTGAAACCTCGTCTCTACAAAAAATACAAAAATTAGCTGGGTGTGGTGGCAAACACCTGTAGTCCCAGCTACTCGGGAGGCAGAGGCAGGAGAATTGCTTGAGCTCTTGAGGTAGTGGTTGCAGAGAGCCATGATTGCATCACTGCACTCTAGCCTGGGCAACAGGAGTGAAATCCTGTCTCCAAAAATAAAATAAAATAAAGTGCTGAAGAAAAAAATTTTTTTACCCTAGAATAGTATACCTGGTGAAAATGTCCTTCAAACATAAAGATGAAATAGAGACTTTCTCATATAAACAAAACCTGAGGCATTTCCTCAACACCAGACCTGCCCTGCAAGAAAAGGATGTTAATGAGCAATAAGAAATCATCCCAAAGTACAAAACTTATTGGTGATAGTAAGTACACAGAAAATTACAATGCTGTAACTGTGTTGTATGAACTACGAAGACTAAATGATGAACCAATAAAAAATCACAACTACAACAGCTTTTCAAGACAGACAGTAACATAAGATAAACACACACAACAAAAATTTAAAAAGCAGGGAGATGAAATTAAGGCATGGCGCTTTCATTAGTTTTTGTTTCCTTGTTTATGTAAAAAGTCTTATTATCAGCTTAAACGTACAGACTATAAGATAGTATTTGCAAGCATCATCTTATACTCAAAACACAAACAATACATGAACAAAAATAAAAAACAAGAAACTAAATCATATCACCAGAGAAAATCACCTTCACTAAAAGGAAGACAGAAAAAAAAGAAACAAGGAAGACAACAAAACAACCAGAAAACAAATTTTAAAATGGCTCGGAGTAAGCCCCTGCTTATTATCAATAATAACATTGAATATAAGTGAACTAAACTCTGCATTAAAAAGACAGAGTGGCTGAATGAATTTTTTAAAAGACACAATGATCTGTTATCGCAAGAAACACACTTCACCTATGAAGACACACACAGACTGAAAATAAAGGGACGGAAAAAATACTCTATGCCAATGGAAATCAAAAAAAGAAGTAGCTATACTTGTATCAGACAAAATAGATTTCAAGACCAAAACTATAAGAAGAGAAAAAAGGTCACTATATAATAATAAAGGGGTCAGTTCAGTAAGAGGATATAATAATTTTAAATAACTATGCATCCAACACTGGAGCACCCAGGTATATAAAGCAAATATTATTAGAGCTAAAGAGATAGACCTCAATGTAAAAATAGTTGGAGACGTCAATAGCCAATATTCACCATTGGTCTTCTAGATAGAAAATCAACAAAGAAACATCAGATTTAATCTGTACCATAGACCAAATGAACCTAATAGATATTTACAGAACAGTTCATCTAACAGCTGCAGAATATACATTCTTTTCCTCGGCACACAGATCATTCTCAAGCATAGACCATATGTTAAGTCACAAAACAAGTTTTAAAACATTCAAAAAAATTAAAATGATATCAAGCATCTTCTCTGACCACGATAGAATAAAACTAGAAATTAATAACAAGAGGAATTGAGGAAAGTATACAAATGTATGAAAATTAAATATATGCTCCTAAATGACCAGTGGATCAATGAAGTAATTAAGATGGAAATTGAAAATTTTCTTGAAACAAATGACATGACAATGGAAATATAACATATCAAAACCTATTGGGATACAGCAAAGGCAGTACTAAGAGAGATGTTTACAACTAAAAGTTCCTATGTCAAAAAAGAAAAAAAAACTGCAAATAAACAACCTAACAATGCATTTTAAAGAACTAGAAAAGCAAGAGCAAACTAAACCCAAATTAGTAGAAGAAAAGAAATAATAAAGATCAGAGCAGAAATAAATGAAATTGAAATGAAGAAAACAACACAAGAGATCAATTAAACACAAGGCTGATTTTTAAAAGTCAAACAAAATTGGCAAACCTTTAGCCAGGCTAAGAAAAAAAGCAAGACAATCCAAATAAAATTAGAGATGAAAAAACAGACATTACAACTGATAAACTGCAGAAATTCAAAGAATTATTAGTGGCTACTATGAGCAACTATATGCCAATAAATTGAAAAATCTAGAAGAAATGGAGAAGTTCCTAGGCATATATAATCTACCAAGATTGAACTGTGAAGAAATCCAAAATCTGAACAGACTAATAATAAGTAATGAAATCAAAGCTGTAATTAAAACTCTCTCAGTAAAGACAAGTCCAAGGCCTGGTGGCTTCACTGCTGAATTCTACCAAACATTTAAAGAAGACCTAATACCAAACCTACTCAAACTATTCTGAAAAGTAGAGGAGGAGGGAGTATTATTCTGGTACCAAAATTAAAGACACACCAAAAAAAAAAAAAAAAAAAAAATAGGCTAATATCTCTGACAAATAACGATGAAAAAACTCCTCAACAAAACAGCAAATTGAATTCAATAATACATTAAAAAGATCATTCATAACAACCAAGTGGGGTTTATCCCAGGCATGCAAAAAAGGTTCAGCATATGCAATTCAATTAACATGATACATCATATTAACAGAATGAAGGACAAAAACCATATGATTATTTCAATTGATGCTGAAAAAGCATTTGACCAAATTCAACATCCCTTCCTGATTAAAACCTTCAAAAAACTGAGTATAGAAGGAATATACCTCAACACATTAAAAGCCATATATGAAAGACCCACAGCTAGTATCATACCAAATGGGGGAAAAAACTGAAAGCCTTTCTTCTAAGATCAGGAACGTGCCAAGGATGTCCACTTTCACCACTGTTAATGAACATAGTACTAGAAGTCCTAGCTAGAGCAACCAGACAAGAGAAAGAAATGAAGAGCATCCAAACTGACTGGAAAGGAAGAAGTCAAATTATCCTTGTTGGCAGATGATACGATCTTATATATGCAAAAACTGAAAGACTCCACCAAAAGCCTATCAGATAAAGAAAATCAGTAAAGTTGCAAAATACAAGATCAACGTACAAAAACCAGTAGCATTTCTATATGCCAAAACTGAAAAATCTAAAAAAGAAATAAAAAATAAACCTGTTTACAACAGCCACAGTTGAAGTTAATAACCTAGGAATTATTTTAACCAAAGAAGTGAAAGATGATTGTAATAAAAACTATAAAACACTGACAAAAGAAATTGAATAGGATACAAAAAATTGGAAAGATATTTCATGTTCATAGATTGGAAAACCAATATTGTTAAAATGTCCATATTACCGAAAACAATTCACAGATTCAATGGAACCCCTATCAAAATGGCAATGACATTGTTCATAGAAATAGAAAAAAAAATCCTAAAATGTATACGAAGCCACAAAAAACTCAGCATAACCAAAGCAATCCTAAACAAAAAAAAAAAACAAAATTGAAGGAATCACATTATCTGACTTCAAATTATACTCCAGGTCTATATTAACTATATCATGCAGCATGATACTGGCATAAAAAGAGACACATAGACCAATGGAACAGAATAGATAATCCAGAAACAAATCCACACACGTACAATGAACTCATTTTTGACAAAGGTGCCAAGAACATACACTAGGGAAAAGAGTTTCTTCAATAAATGTTGCTGGGAAAACTGGATATCCATTTGCAAAAGAATAAAACTACCTCTCACCATATACAAAAATCAAATCAAAATGCATAAAATACTTAAATCTATGACCTCAAACTATGAAACTACTAAAAGAAAACATTGAGGAAACTCTCTAGGACATTGGTCTGGGCCAAAATGTCTTCAGTAATACATCACAACCACAGGCATCCAAAGCAAAAATAGACACATGAAATCACATCAAGGTAAAAAGCTTCTGCATAGCAAAGGAAATCGCCAACAAAGTGAAACGAAAACTCACAGAATGAGAGAAAATACGTGCAAACTACCCATTGTGATAAGGATTAACCACCAGAATATATAAAGGGCTCAAACAACTCTGTAGGAAAAAATCTAATAATCTGATTTAAAAATGGGCTAAAGATTTGAATAGACATTTCTCAAAAGAAGACATACAAAAGGCAAACAGGCATATGAAAAAATGCTCAACATCACTGACCATCAGATAAATCAAATCTACAATGAGATATCATATCACCCTAGCTAAAATGACTTATATTTAAAAGACAGGTAATATCTAATGCTGGCGAGGATGTTGAGAAAAGGGAACCATGGTACAGTGTTAGTAGAAATGTAAATTACTACAACCACCATCAAGAACAATTTGGAGGTTCCTCACAAAACCTAAAAATGGAACTATCATATGATCCAGCAATTCCACTGCGGGTACATACCCAAAAGAAAAGAAATCTGTGTTTCAAAGAGATATCTGCACTCCCATGTTTGTGGCAGCACTGTTCATAACAGCCAAGTGTCCATCAACAGATGAATGACTTAAAAACTGGTATTTATACACAATGGAGTACTATTCAATAATAAAAAAGAATGAGGTCCTGTCATTTACAATAACATGAATGGAACTAGAGATCATTATGTTAAGTGAAATAAGCTAGGCACAGAAAGACAAACATCCCATGTTCTCACTTATTTGGGGGACCAAAAAATCAAAACAATTGAACTTATGGAAATAGAGAGTAGAAGAATGGTTATCAGAGGCTGGGAGGGCTAGTTGGGGTGAGAACGGATAGGTGGAGATGGTTAACAGGTCCAAAAACAAAATATTAGAAAGAATGAATAAGACCTAATATTTGACAGCACAACAGGGACTACAGTCAATAATAATTTATTGCATGTTTTAACATAACTAAAACAGTATAATTTGTTTGTAACACAAATGATAAATACATAGGTGATGGATACCCCATTTTTCATGATGTGATTATTATGTATGGCATGCACATAACCAAATATCTCATGTACCTGATAAATATGTATACCTACTATGTACCCACCAAAATTAAAACTGAAAAAAATCATTAAAGAATGAAAAGAGAGAATATTGGGATATTGGTTTTCCAATCTATGAATTTAACAATTAGGAGGTCACATGAAACTTTCAAGATTTAAAATTCTTAGAATGAGAAATTCCATTTCAAGGAGTATGTAACCGACTAACCACAGTAAAATCTCTTAAAAAAGGATTTTGGAATTCAACATAAGCAGCTTTTTCATTTTCCAGTTTCCTTATAATTTCTGGCTGGTGGGAAATGGACAAATCTTTAAATTTCCCAGTTAGAATTCTGGGCCACTTTTGAAAAAGAAAGGATTATTTAAACCAGGCAAATGAGCCCATTGAAATGCTATGAAAATAATGACAATATCATTTGAGTGCTATCATTTGTCAGAAAATGCTTTCCATATACCATCTCATTTAATCTCTCCCAAAAGATGTGGAGCAGGCACTATATTAACCTCATTTTGCAGATGAGGGCTATGACTTACAAGGGTTAAATGAAATTACTCAGATTTACGCAACTGGGATTAGGCGATCCAAGTTTCAAACCCAGGCAAAATTCTGGCGTCTGTATCCTTATATTTATAATTTAATGTTTTAAAAATGTATTGCTTAGTTTTTTGAAAAAAGTTTTATAGTCATATGGTTCAAATTGCAAATGTTAGCAATCAATGTTAGCAGATTTTTTGCAATTTATATTATTTT
Organism: Macaca mulatta; assembly: GCF_049350105.2. NCBI lineage: Eukaryota > Metazoa > Chordata > Mammalia > Primates > Cercopithecidae > Macaca > Macaca mulatta. Next base: position 59,401,194 of record NC_133417.1, on the reverse strand, counting down.
ATTTTTTTTACTTTAAGTTCTGGGATACATGTGCAGAACTTGCAGGTTTGTTACATAGGTACACATGTGCCATAGTGGTTCACTGCACCTATCAACCCGTCATCTAGGTTTTAAGCCCTGCATGCATTAGGTATTCATCCTAATAATGTTAGCAGATTCTTATGTGTCCTAAAAGAAAAAAAAATGCATAAATAAGCAAATATGTATATCTATGGGCATATATAATCTCTCCTTTCTAAATACAAAATATCATATAATATATGTTCCTCTATAACTTGTTGTTTTTATAACTATTTTTCACTATAAGCTTAGGAAAAAACTTTCTTTTATGGCTACCTACTCTTCCATAATATGGATGTATCATAATTTGTTAGCCGGTCTACTATTGATGGGCATTTAGGTTATTAGTTGGAAATCAATAGATTATTAATTTAGAAAAAATTTAGATTATTCCCAATCATTTGGGATCATAACCAACGCTCTAATAACCTTGTACTTACCCCATCCTGCATTTGTCTCAAACCCTGTTGATTTATTCATTCTCCATACTATCTCTCTCAGGGACACAAATAATCATTCTTGGCAATTGTAACTTTCAGATAATTTTTTTTAAAAACAAAAGAGCATTTTGAAACACATCAATTTCTCACTATGGTATTTTCCATTAGGCAAAGTCGTCTAAACCTGAATGTTCAGCTCAGAACGATTCTTAAACTGACAAAATGAATAGGGTCTGATGTTAGAAAGAAGGGTGAACAGGATGTGAGGATAATTAAAGTGGCAATCAAGAACAGCCTTCAAGAGCCTTTATTTTGTAACGAAGCTCTTGATGTTTTAGAACGACTGCAGCATTACTCTTTAGAAACTAACATCCCACAGCCGGGCATGGTGGCTCATGTCTGTAATCCCAGCACTTTGGGAGGCCGAGGCAGGCAGATCACCTGAGGTCAGGAGCTTGCGACCAGCCTGGCTAACATGGTGAAACTTCATTTCTACTAAAAATACAAAAAATTAGCCAGGCGTGGAGGCGCGCGCCTATAATCCCAGTTACTCGGGAGGCTGAGGCAGGAGAATCACTTGAGCCCAGAAGCTGGCAGGTGCAGTGAGCCGAGATCACGCCATTGCACTCCAGCTTGGGCAATAAGAGCAGAACTCTGTCTCAAAAAAAGAAAAAAAAGAAACATCCCACAAACGTATAGACCAGCTCATGTTTTGCCAGCTAATTCTCTCACTAAACATTTGTCTGATGCCTAGTCATAGTTGAGAGCTCAGGAAGCTACTGGTTGTGTGTGTGTGTGTGTGTTTCCCTCACCCACTTTACTTATTTGGAGAGACAACTCATCAACCAAACAACTTTAGCAAATTCATTTTATTTCAAGCTTTTTGAAGGATACTTGTTTTACAAATCCACAGTGATATTATAAATGGTACTGTTCTTGTTATTAACAAGGTCTATAGAAATTTTAATGCTTCTATGAAGATATTAACCGTACCTGTTATGCTCTGAACATTTGCTCCTCCTGATTCCTTTTTTCTGATTATGCATATTCTATTCCAACGCAATCTTATCTCACTTCATTAAAAAGAATAAGCATTATTAAAACTCTTTAAGGGCAGGTCAATAATGTGAAACCTTCATATATTAGAAGTCAGAGGCCTAGAAGATATTCAATAAATGTTATCGCTGTAATGATGATAAAATGACATTTACCCAAAGATAAGTGGGAATTAAGACACAGGAGCCTTTAGCCTCAGATTTCTTATCTTCTTTTAATTCCTGATGCTTATGAGTTGAGCAGTCTAAATTCTTTACTCAAACCACCAGTAAGAAAGAGTTCATTTTTGTATATTTTGGCTTAGAGATCTTCATGACATACAAATGACATAACAAAAATATCTGTCAGACAGATCCATTTGCATCTAGCTATTGAATTCAATTGAATGATTATGAAGACATTGAGTGAGTGAAGCTATAATCAAAGGAATAAAAGCAGAAGCTATTTCTAAAGTGTAGGTGAACATAGAAAATGTATGTTGTTTTATGCAAGAAAGCAGTATTATTCAGCTATAAATTAATCAAATCTTGATTATGGGTCGACTTTGTGCCAGCTATCTCTGTCTAATAGAAGACACATATGTAAACAATACTATAGGTATTATAATAATAATAAAATAATTAACTGGAATGGCCAATAGGTTTAATTTCATCTGCGAAACTTCATAGGTTGATGGTAGCTCCTAGAGCATGATTTAGAAGGATTTGAAAAGGAGTCTGCAAAATGATCAACTGGTGATGACTGCCATATGTCTGGGATGGAAAGGGTCAGTCTGCATGTTGTCTATTCGCTGTCTCTGCTGTGTGGTGCAGAACAGGTGCACAATAAGGAGGCAGAGGTTTTCAAAGGATCATTGACATTTCTGAAGACCCTTGAAATTGGACCTATATATGAAGAAGGTGGGTGGTAATGAGCAGTCAAAGTAGAGGGGAAAGTATGAAGAAAGGCACAGATCATAAAGTAACCTAAGTGTTGTGGTCAGTGCTTCCTATAAGTGTGAAGTTGGTTGGGAAGGAAGCAGGGTGGGTGCCAGGCTAGAGAGCTCCACAGGCATTAATCTGAGGAGCTGGTACATAATCCCTTTGTTCTGGAAATCTGTATCGGAATTACCTAAGGTGCTTGTTAACGCAACCAAATTAAAGTATCTGGATGCGGGGTTAAGAGTCTGCATTTTTAACTAAGAATATGCATTTTTATCAAACTCTCCAGGTGATTCTTAAGCATAGTAAACATTGAGAGCCCATAGTCAAAGACTGTTATATAGCAGGAAGAGAAAACTTTTCAGGAAGTTTTCATGCTGAGAGTTAACTCATGCTGTTTATAAATATTTCTACTCTAGAAGTGGGTCAAGCTGGTGTTCATGTTAGTACCCACATCCAAAGCCTCCCAGAATCCCCTTCACAGGCCAAGCTGCTATAGCATTTCTAGCTCATTAATTTTAGTCAGGAAGGACCTTTAGCTTAGTGTGCTAATTATTACACTAGAATTTAATTGTAATTGAAAATATATACTCGGCCGGGCGCGGTGGCTCAAGCCTGTAATCCCAGCACTTTGGGAGGCCGAGACGGGCGGATCACGAGGTCAGGAGATCGAGACCATCCTGGCTAATATGGTGAAACCCCGTCTCTACTAAAAATACAAAAAACTAGCCGGGCGAGGTGGTGGGCGCCTGTAGTCCCAGCTACTCGGGAGGCTGAGGCAGGAGAATGGCGTAAACCCGGGAGGCGGAGCTTGCAGTGAGCTGAGATCCGGCCACTGCACTCCAGCCTGGGCAACAAAGCGAGACTCCGTCTCAAAAAAAAAAAAAAAAAAAAAAGAAAATATATACTCAATTTAATTTGAGCGTTTTTCAGTAAATTGGATCAAAGGGAGATATTTCATCCTAGAGTCAGAAACATGTTTTCAGTTGTGAAGATAAAAAGATTTAGCAAGAGAATAACACACCCTTATTGTCATGATGGTCTAGATTACAGTTAGGTGTGCAAGAATTACCTACTCATAGCTGCAGACTTTTCCTAGTTCACTATAGAAAACAAAAAATGCTACTGCTATTTAATGGAACCCCTTACTTTACTAAATGAATCCTTCCTATAGTTAAGTAGATGACAACTAATTAGGATCAGTTCCCTGTTTACATATATATACACATTAGTGTTATTTTTTTAAATACAGTGTTGTAAAAGAGACCGGAGAGAGGAAACAAAATCCTGAAATTTGGGATTATTCTATTAATATTATTGTAATTTTATTGTATATATTATAGAAAATGTTTATTCATTTCAGAGCATTTAATCAACATGGGTTTATTCATTAACTCATTTCTTCAAATAATTATTTCTTGCTAGGTACTAAGGACAATATTTATTGCTAGGTATTGAGGCAAGAAACAAACATATTTCCTGCCCTCATGGTGCTTCCTATCTAGCAGAGGTAATAGCTATTATAGTAATCAACAGTCAACCAAATATCAGTCTAGTTTCTTTTTTTTTTTAATTTATTTATTATTATTATACTTTAAGTTGTAGGGTACATGTGCATAACGTGCAGGTTTGTTACATATGTATACTTGTGCCTTGTTTGTGTGCTGCACCCATCAACTCGTCATTTACATCAGGTATAACTCCCAATGCAATCCCTCCCCCCTTCCCCCTCCCCATGATAGGCCCCGGTGTGTGATGTTCCCCTTCCTGAGTCCAAGTGATCTCATTGTTCAGTTCCCACCTATGAGTGAGAACATGCGGTGTTTGGTTTTCTGTTCTTGTGATAGTTTGCTAAGAATGATGGTTTCCAGCTGCATCCATGTCCCTACAAAGGACACAAACTGATCCTTTTTTATGGCTGCATAGTATTCCATGGTGTATATGTGCCACATTTTCTTAATCCAATCTGTCACTGATGGACATTTGGGTTGATTCCAAGTCTTTGCTATTGTGAATACTGCCGCAATAAACATACGTGTGCATGTGTCTTTATAGCAGCATAATTTGTAATCCTTTGGGTATATACCCAGTAATGGGATGGCTGGGTCATATGGTACATCTAGTTCTAGATCCTTGAGGAATCGCCATACTGTTTTCCATAATGGTTGAACTAGTTTACAATCCCACCAACAGTGTAAAAGTGTTCCTATTTCTCCACATCCTCTCCAGCACCTGTTGTTTCCTGACTTTTTAATGATCGCCATTCTAACTGGTGTGAGATGGTATCTCATTGTGGTTTTGATTTGCATTTCTCTGATGGCCAGTGATGATGAGCATTTTTTCATGTGACTGTTGGCTGTATGAATGTCTTCTTTTGAGAAATGTCTGTTCATATCCTTTGCCCACTTTTTGATGGGGTTGTTTGTTTTTTTCTTGTAAATTTGTTTGAGTTCTTTGTAGGTTCTGGATATTAGCCCTTTGTCAGATGAGTAGATTGCAAAAATTTTCTCCCATTCTGTAGGTTGCCTGTTCACTCTGATGGTAGTTTCTTTTGCTGTGCAGAAGCTCTTTAGTTTAATGAGATCCCATTTGTCAATTTTGGCTTTTGCTGCCGTTGCTTTTGGTGTTTTAGACATGAAGTCTTTGCCCATGCCTATGTCCTGAATGGTACTACCTAGGTTTTCCTCTAGGATTTTTATGGTATTAGGTCTAACATTTAAGTCTCTAATCCATCTTGAATTAATTTTCGTATAAGGAGGAAGGAAAGGATCCAGTTTCAGCTTTCTACTTACGGCTAGCCAATTTTCCCAGCACCATTTATTAAATAGGGAATCCTTTCCCCATTTCTTGTTTCTCTCAGGTTTGTCAAAGATCAGATGGCTGTAGATGTGTGCTATTATTTCTGAGGACTCTGTTCTGTTCCATTGGTCTATATCTCTGTTTTGGTACCAGTACCATGCTGTTTTGGTTACTGTAGCCTTGTAGTATAGTTGGAAGTCAGGTAGCATGATGCCTCCAGCTTTGTTCTTTTGACTTAGGATTGTCTTGGAGATGCGGGCTCTTTTTTGGTTCCATATGAACTTTAAAGCAGTTTTTTCCAATTCTGTGAAGAAACTCGTTGGTAGCTTGATGGGGATGGCATTGAATCTATAAATTACCTTGGGCAGTATGGCCATTTTCACGATATTGATTCTTCCTATCCATGAGCATGGTATGTTCTTCCATTTGTTTGTGTCCTCTTTGATTTCACTGAGCAGTGGTTTGTAGTTCTCCTTGAAGAGGTCCTTTACATCCCTTGTAAGTTGGATTCCTAGGTATTTGATTCTCTTTGAAGCAATTGTGAATGGAAGTTCATTCCTGATTTGGCTCTCTGTTTGTCTGTTACTGGTGTATAAGAGTGCTTGTGATTTTTGCACATTAATTTTGTATCCTGAGACTTTGCTGAAGTTGCTTATCAGCTTAAGGAGATTTTGGGCTGAGACAATGGGGTTTTCTAAATATACAATCATGTCATCTGCAAACAGGGACAATTTGACTTGTTCTTTTCCTAACTGAATACCCTTGATTTCTTTCTCTTGCCTAATTGCCCTAGCCAGAACTTCCAACACTATGTTGAATAGGAGTGGTGAGAGAGGGCATCCCTGTCTTGTGCCAGTTTTCAAAGGGAATTTTTCCAGTTTTTGCCCATTCAGTATGATATTGGCTGTGGGTTTGTCATAAATAGCTCTTATTATTTTGAGGTACGTTCCATCAATACCGAATTTATTGAGCGTTTTTAGCATGAAGGGCTGTTGAATTTTGTCAAAAGCCTTTTCTGCATCTATTGAGATAATCATGTGGTTCTTGTCTTTGGTTCTGTTTATATGCTGGATTATGTTTATTGATTTGCGAATGTTGAACCAGCCTTGCATCCCAGGGATGAAGCCCACTTGATCATGGTGGATAAGCTTTTTGATGTGTTGCTGAATCCGGTTTGCCAGTATTTTATTGAGGATTTTTGCATCGATGTTCATCAGTGATATTGGTCTAAAATTCTCTTTTTTTGTTGTGTCTCTGCCAGGCTTTGGTATCAGGATGATGTTGGCCTCATAAAATGAGTTAGGGAGGATACCCTCTTTTTCTATTGATTGGAATAGTTTCAGAAGGAATGGTACCAACTCCTCCTTGTACCTCTGGTAGAATTCAGCTGTGAATCCATCTGGTCCTGGACTTTTTTTGGTTGGTAAGCTATTAATTATTGCCTCAATTTCAGAGCCTGCTATTGGTCTATTCAGGGATTCAACTTCTTCCTGGTTTAGTCTTGGAAGAGTGTAAGTGTCCAGGAAATTATCTATTTCTTCTAGATTTTCCAGTTTATTTGCGTAGAGGTGTTTATAGTATTCTCTGATGGTAGTTTGTATTTCTGTGGGGTCGGTGGTGATATCCCCTTTATCATTTTTAATTGCGTCGATTTGATTCTTCTCTCTTTTCTTCTTTATTAGTCTTGCTAGTGGTCTGTCAATTTTGTTGATCTTTTCAAAAAACCAACTCCTGGATTCATTGATTTTTTGGAGGGTTTTTTGTGTTTCTATCTCCTTCAGTTCTGCTCTGATCTTAGTTATTTCTTGCCTTCTGCTAGCTTTCGAATGTGTTTGCTCTTGCTTCTCTAGTTCTTTTAATTGCGATGTTAGAGTGTCAATTTTAGATCTTTCCTGCTTTCTCTTGTGGGCATCTAGTGCTATAAATTTCCCTCTACATACTGCTTTAAATGTGTCCCAGAGATTATGGTATGTTGTATCTTTGTTCTCATTGGTTTCAAAGAACATCTTTATTTCTGCCTTCATTTCGTTATGTACCCAGTAGTCATTCAGGAGCAGGTTGTTCAGTTTCCATGTAGTTAAGTGGTTTTGATTGAGTTTCTTAGTCCTGAGTTCTAGTTTGATTGCACTGTGGTCTGAGAGACAGTTTGTTATAATTTCTGTTCTTGTACATTTGCTGAGGAGTGCTTTACTTCCAATTACGTGGTCAATTTTGGAGTAAGTACGATGTGGTGGTGAGAAGAATGTATATTCTGTTGATTTGGGGTGGGTGGAGAGTTCTATAGATGTCTATTAGGTCTGCTTGCTGCAGAGATGAGTTCAATTCCTGGATATCCTTGTTAACTTTCTGTCTCGTTGATCTGTCTAATGTTGACAGTGGAGTGTTGAAGTCTCCCATTATTATTGTATGGGAGCCTAAGTCTCTTTGTAAGTCTCTAAGGACTTGCTTGATGAATCTGGGTGCTCCTGTATTGGGTGCATATATATTTAGGATAGTTAGCTCTTCCTGTTGAATTGATCCCTTTACTATTATGTAATGGCCTTCTTTGTCTCTTTTGATCTTTGATGGTTTAAAGTCTGTTTTATCAGAGACTAGTATTGCAATCCCCACTTTTTTTTGTTCTCCATTTGCTTGGTAAATCTTCCTCCATCCCTTTATTTTGAGCCTATGTATGTCTCTGCGTGTGAGATGGGTCTCCTGAATACAGCAGACTGATGGGTCTTGACTCTTTATCCAGTTTGCCAGTCTGTGTCTTTTAATTGGAGCATTTAGTCCATTTACATTTAAGGTTAAGATTGTTATGTGTGAACTTGATCCTGCCATTATGATATTAACTGGTTATTTTGCTCGTTAGTTGATGCAGTTTCTTCCTAGCCTCGATGGTCTTTACATTTTGGCATGTTTTTGCAATGGCTGGTACCGGTTGTTCCTTTCCATGTTTAGTGCTTCCTTCAGGGTCTCTTGTAAGGCAGGCCTAGTGGTGATAAAATCTCTAAGCATTTGCTTATCTGTAAAGGATTTTATTTCTCCTTCACTTATGAAACTTAGTTTGGCTGGATATGAAATTCTGGGTTTAAAATTCTTTTCTTTAAGAATGTTGAATATTGGCCCCCACTCTCTTCTGGCTTGGAGAGTTTCTGCCTAGAGATCTGCTGTTAGTCTGATGGGCTTCCCTTTGTGGGTAAACCGACCTTTCTCTCTGGCTGCCCTTAAGATTTTTTCCTTCATTTCAACTTTGGTGAATCTGGCAATTATGTGTCTTGGAGTTGCTCTTCTTGAGGAGTATCTTGGTGGCGTTCTCTGTATTTCCTGGATTTGAATGTTGGCCTGCCCTACTAGGTTGGGGAAGTTCTCCTGGATGATATCCTGCAGAGTGTTTTCCAACTTGGTTCCATTTTCCCCCTCACTTTCAGGCACCCCAATCAGACGTAGATTTGGTCTTTTTAAATAATCCCATACTTCTTGCAGGCTTTGTTCATTTCTTTTTCTTCTTTTTTCTTTTAGTTTCTCTTCTCGCTTCATTTCATTCATTTGATCCTCAATCGCTGATACTCTTTCTTCCAGTTGATCGAGTCGGTTACTGAAGCTTGTGCATTTGTCACGTATTTCTCGTGTCATGGTTTTCATCTCTTTCATTTCGTTTATGACCTTCTCTGCATTAATTACTCTAGCCATCAATTCTTCCACTTTTTTTTCAAGATTTTTAGTTTCTTTGCGCTGGGTACGTAATTCCTCCTTTAGCTCTGAGAAATTTGATGGACTGAAGCCTTCTTCTCTCATCTCATCAAAGTCATTCTCCGTCCAGCTTTGATCCGTTGCTGGCGATGAGCTGCGCTCCTTTGCCGGGGGAGATGCGCTCTTATTTTTTGAATTTCCAGCTTTTCTGCCCTGCCTTTTCCCCATCTTTGTGGTTTTATCTGCCTCTGGTCTTTGATGATGGTGATGTACTGATGGGGTTTTGGTGTAGGTGTCCTTCCTGTTTGATAGTTTTCCTTCTAACAGTCAGGACCCTCAGATGTAGGTCTGTTGGAGATTGCTTGAGGTCCACTCCAGACCCTGTTTGCCTGAGTATCAGCAGCAGAGGCTGCAGAAGACAGAATATTTCTGAACAGTGAGTGTACATGTCTGATTCTTGCTTTGGAAGCTTCCTCTCAGGGGTGGACTCCACCCTGTGAGGTGTGGGGTGTCAGACTGCCCCTAGTGGGGGATGTCTCCCAGTTAGGCTACTCAGGGGTCAGGGACCCACTTGAGCAGGGAGTCTGTCCCTTCTCAGATCTCAACCTCCGTGTTGGGAGATCCACTGCTCTCTTCAAAGCTGTCAGACAGAGTCGTTTGCGTCTGCAGAGCTTTCTGCTGCATTTGTTATTGTTTATTGTGCCCTGTCCCCAGAGGTGTAGTCTACAGAGACAGGCAGGTTTCCTTGAGCTGCTGTGAGCTCCACCCAGTTCGAGCTTCCCAGCAGCTTTGTTTATCTACTTAAGCCTCAGCAATGGCGGGCGCCCCTCCCCCAGCCTCGCTGCTGCCTTGCCGGTAGATCACAGACTGCTGTGCTAGCAATGAGGGAGGCTCCGTGGGTGTGGGACCCTCCCGGCCAGGTGTGGGATATGATCTCCTGGTGTGCCTGTTTGCTTAAAGCGCAGTATTGGGGTGGGAGTTACCCGATTTTCCAGGTGTTGTGTGTCTCAGTTCCCCTGGCTAGGAAAAGGGATTCCCTTCCCCCTTGCACTTCCCAGGTGAGGCAATGCCTCGCCCTGCTTCAGCTCTGGCTGGTCGGGCTGCAGCAGCTGACCAGCACCGATCGTCCGGCACTCCCCAGTGAGATGAACCCAGTACCTCAGTTGAAAATGCAGAAATCACCGGTCTTCTGTGTCACTCGCGCTGGGAGTTGGAGACTGGAGCTGTTCCTATTCAGCCATCTTGCTCTGCCCCTATCAGTCTAGTTTCAATGGTCATAGGTGCTTTGAAGCAAGTCACATAACTCCATAAGAATATCAAGCAGGAGAAACCCCATGTTTTGAGAGTAACAGAAATTCCCTGGAGAGGGACATTTGGTTTTGAGTTGTGAATTAAGAGAAGGTAATTAAGAATTTGGGAGGTAGGAGTGGATTCTAGCTAAAGGAAACTTTATATTTGCAGACTAGGAGGATGACAAGTTTAGGAAATAGAAAATGTACATGGGGGTGAGGGAGACTTGAACAAGTGTACGAATTGAAGATGAAGAGTTTTGTAGGGGCTAGGCAATGCAAAGTCTTGTAGCCATATAAAGTCTTTAGGTATTTTATTCAAATACATAATAAGATCAGTTAACATTTACTAAGTATATTCTATATGCCAGGTTCTGTGTGATTATTTTACAAGAATGATGAGGAAATGCTGTGGTGTTGCCCAGAACCCTGGTTTTAGGACTGAGCACCATTGCCCTAGGTGCTGGGAGTGTTGCTCACTGATGGGAAGCCTGGTACCTCCCCATGAATTTCCCTTGACCAAAACAGTCAAGGGAAATTATGCCTGTCCTAAATTACAACACTGTCTAAAGCAACCCTCATTCAATAACTGGATTTTGCTTGTGTAAATATCCCATCATTCCCCTTTGCTGCCCCCAACTGCTCTTCTATGGTGAAGTGAAAACATCAGGAAAATTATGATATATTGTTATATAAAATCTCTCATTGAATGAGCTCATCATACTCATTTTAGCCATTGAACTGAGTAAACATAATTAGAAAAATATAGACTATATAACATATACACATGCGTACTGATTTCCCTCCTCATAAAATGGAAATAGTATAATATCAATAAGATCATTAGTTTTTTTAGTATAATTTGTCAAGTCTGTTGAAAGCAGCAAGCAGATTTGTGAAGACGGTTTCACTGATCAGTAACAATTCATAAACTACCAAATGTAAAAGTGTTTCTATATTCATATCTACATCACTTGACACTATTTAAGTTTCCCTCCTCCTTTAAGTTCTCTATTCTCTTGCCTTAATGACAGTCTATCTTCTGGTTGATCTGCAACTCTTCTGACCATGCCTTTTCTTTCTCTTTCAAGGACCCTTCTTCATGTGCCCACCCTTGAAAATTTACAAAGTCATACAATTCAAGACTCAGATCTTGTCCTGTTACTCTTCTCATTCTAAGTATTCTCATAATTTCACATATGTGTATGATTTACCTACTACAAAAATGATCATTTTCAAATTTCATTTAATCATAAACTTATTCTCCAGATTTAAAATTTGCATCTTCAGATGTCTGCTGTATAGTTCCAACTGGAAATAAAATTAAAAAGCAAAAACAAAAACCATAAACTGAAATCTTAGTTTTTCTTCCAATGTCATTTCTTCCTCTATCTTCTGTATCTCAAATATAGCTAAATTGATTTATGTCCTGTGAATTTTTTCTCCCAAATATTCCTGAAATCAGTTCACTATCTTAGATTCCAGCCTCCACTTGGCAGAAGTGAGTTTTCTGTCTCTATCTCTCACACTTTTGCTTCTGAACTCAAATTCATTTTCATTTTACTGCCAGAAGGATCCATGGAAAATGCAAATTCAATGTGTCATTCCTCAGCTAAAAACCCTCCAATACCTTCTTATTTTCTACAAATAAATGCCCAAATCCTTAGCCTGTTATGCATATTTTTGAAGGTAGGACCTCTTATTACCTTTCTAATATTAGATCTTATCTTCACTTAAATGGCTCATGGTGCACTTTGTATGGTATTTAGTGGTGCTCAAAAAGTGTTCCAAAATGAATGAATGAATGAATGCTAGAAATGTGTTGTAATATATTATTCATGACTAGACAGATCTATCAACACAAAGGGAGGTTGTGAAGTAAAGTACCTACATTGTCAATAGCTAAGCAGTAGTGGTGGTTAATAAAAATGACTGATACAGCAATTGAAACACATGTACTGAACCAATGAGATAATTTTTGTGTACTCTGATTTATATATGTCCACTCTAGGACAGATACATGAAAACAAAGGAACCTCAGAAACAATTAGGCAAAATCCTTTGAAAAGCACATATACCATAACATTGTATGTATTTTGGTAGTCCTAATCTGATTTGAATTACAGACCACTCTTATGGCAATTAAATGAATGTTAAAACCACTTTTAGAAAAATAATGTGTATATAAACTTACATTTATAAATTTATATATAATATTTCAGTATTTTACTGAGTTTAGCTTAAAAATTTCTGCTATAATCAATCTCTAATTTCCTTTGTGCTTGGTTAAGTGGGTTTTAAAGTTACATCAAGAAAAATTTTGACAATATTATATATTCTATTAGAGTAGATGATATAGCCAAAAAGTAAAATTATTGGTTTAAGAATAGTAATAGATCATTTAAAAATTAGTTTTTGATGCAAGGTACCAAATATTTCCTTTATTAAATTAAATATGTGTCTGTATGCTTATAGTTCTGGAGACGTATGTGCTGAACTAGATGATGTTTGAACATAGACCTACAACTGCTGAAACAAATGTAAAAGCCAAAAGAGGGAGTATCCACATTTAATCTAAAATAATCCAGATGGTTGAGTGAGCCATTTGTGCTTTAATTTTTAAAATATATTTTTCTGGACATTAAATTTTATTTTTTATTTTTGCATTTTGGAATTGAGAATACACATAGGCACAAATATAACAATGCTTTGGCATTACTCAAAGTATTTAATTAGTTTAAAGATGAATATTGTCTTTCAGTTTTTCAGCCCTGCAGGCAAAGCTTACATTATTTAAGGAAAAGAGAATGAAGAGCTGAGCAGTAAGTGGGTGATTCAGAGCTGTTATAAATACCTCTCCTGGAGTATTCAAACACTTATCCTTCATCAAGCTCAGGATTTAGAGTCAGAATTATATGGACAATTTCCCCATCTTGCCACTTTGCCATCTGTCCTAAAGTAATCATTATTTTTCTACAACAATTACGTTGTGGAATCTTCATTAAGGAACAAACTACTACTTGGAACAATTAGGCTGGCATTGAGGCTGTTGGCCCAGCAAAGCACACTATTCACAAATCCCACATGCTCCACATATGTTAGTCCTATTGCAGACAAAACTAGGAGTCTGTAATTTTACCCTGATTTGAGAGCTTAGAATAAAAAACTAGTAAATCAGGTAAATCAAGTCAAATATCAATTTTTAGATAAGGAGCAGAAGTCAAGATCTTTTGAAGCCTTCTTAATTGCAGGAGGTAATAGGACAATTGATACTTTCGCTTTATTGATGTGTTCATTGACCACAGTTCTGTTTAAAACTTCCCATTTGATTCTTATTTTTTTTTGCTTCATACCCTGTAGTCAGCAATTACAGATATCTGTTGAAATGGCTTACAACCACTGAAATGGATGAGAGGTTTTGTGTGCTTGACCATCTATTAATGTTATGCCCTACTAACCTGCCCTAAGAATTGAAATAATTTGAAATAACATGTGTACTAGGTAAAAATATCAAACAGATTAGTGTTCTATGTACTCCTTTGTTCAACGGCATGCATTCAATACCCTCAGAAGCATATATGATCATTATGAAGAGACCTTGAAAGAAAGAAATGTTTAAGCAATTGAGAGATAGTTATTCTTATGTGTTATACAATAATAGATGGAACCAAAATAGATTTCATTAAGCTATTGATTTAATTTCTGGAGTATTATTTATTTCTCTCTTTTTTTTTTTTTTTTTTTTTTTTTTTTGCCTCTTTGGCAGTGAGTAAAAAACACAACAAAGTGCATTTTCTATACCTAAAATTTCCTATGAATTCTTTCTTAAAAGACTTAAAATACTTAATCACAAAGTTTTGTATTCTTCATGGCTGGCAGAAACATCTGGGATATTTTTGGCAGACTGAAAAATAGAGAATACCAGGTCAGTATCAAAGCAGTGGCAAGTTGGCAGATATCACATTTGCACCTTTTTATCATCTATAAATTCCTTTCTATTTATATAAAAAGGCAAAGTGTTCTACTAAAGCAAATGTAGTATTTTAACAGAGGGTATCAGATATTAGGAAGAAAGCTTTCCACCACATATTAGTGGAAAAAAAAAAAAAATGGAATCGCCTATCTTTCAAAGAAAAGTATTTGGAATCCTTGTGTACTGCTGGTGAGAATGTAAAATGGTGCAGCTTTTTTTGAAATCAGTATAGTAGTTCCTCAAGAAATTATAAACAGAATTTATTATGTAACGCAAAAATTCTACTTCTGGCTGTATCTTCAAAAGTGCTGAAACCAGGAACTGCATCCAGGTTCACAGCAGCAGCATTCAAAATAGCCAAAAGGTGGCAACCCAAGTGTTCATCAATGGATGAATGGACAAAGAAATACGGTATATACATACAATGAAATATGATTCAGACTTTAAAAGGAAGAACATTCTGACACATACTAACAAGGATAAATCTTTAAGACAGGATACAAAATACCTAAATAAACTTTCTTAATAGAGAAAGACATTGCCATTAAAAAGTTTAAATTTAGAGAAACTTTAAAAAATATAAGTGAATGTGCTATATACATAAAGGAAATTGTCTGGAAAATAAAAAGCAAAATGTTGATGGTAGCTATTAATATTTGTTCTTTTTAATTACATATTTTCAGTTTTGTCCATAGTGTACATTGCATAATAAACAGTTAAGAAAGGAGGAGGTGGAGGAAGAGAAGGAAAAGACATTGTAGCTTTTTCTTTTTCTACTACAAGATGCTAATATCTTGATAAACAGATTGTTTTAAGATGACATCTGACTTAGGAATTTTATGATCTCATTTCCCAACTCAAAGAGTCTCTTTTATGAAAATATTGCCCTCTATTGGAGTTAATGATGAGCTTTAGTATCATCTGCTGATTTAATTAATGTAAGTTTACCTTCTCTTTTGGGTGATTAATGTGAGAAATGTTAAATGTGAGGTCTCACACGGATTTCTGTAGCACTCCACATGATAGCTCCCCTTCATTCATCAAAAATGATTACACATTAACTTTTCTTTATCCCTCAGCTAGCTTTTAATCCATAGCTCTGTTTCAAAGGAGTATTGACAGGACTCCTTTGAAAGATAATGAGACTGTTTAACATCTTTGTATCTACTGTACAATCCCTCTTAAAAATGCATTATGTAGATGTCATACAAATACAAACACCACAGCCCTGTTGAATCTTTTTATGTTGTGTTTCTTATTCAGACATTAGGCCAGTCAATAGACCCTTGTTGTGAGTATAGTTCTCTCTTGATAGGAAAGTCAGAATTCCAAGGGCGTTCTGAGGAGTGTAATGTAGACAAAACCAGGAAGTGGACATCGCTCTGCTGCTTTAACTTCCCCAGGATGCCAGGCCCTGAACAGAATTACCCGTGAGGAGGACTGATGCTGAACATTACAGAAAATCACAGTATCTACTAAACTGGCTTTGTTGAGTACAGCAATACATTGTGGATTAAAACTTAATTTTTAGAATCTGGACTGAGCAATACATAGTGGATTTAAACTTAATTTTTAGAATCTGCTTGTAATCACAAGGTTTTTGAGAATAAAGCTGTAATAAACAACTTGATTCATGCTTTTAATTCCTTGTATTTCTTAGTTTTTCACTAGTGTAGGCAAGTAGGTTATTTCTGGTGTGAAAATAATCAATTCTATTATATTCAGTATTTTTAAACCAAAGAATGATTTTATATTCCAAACACTTCTTTTTAAACCCCGACATTATATAGTAGTTGTTACTGTCTTTAAAAACAGATACAACCAGAAAGTGTTTACCTTTTTAATTCCCACTGTTCATACTGTACTCACATTTTTCAGGGTTCCCTCTGTGCTGATGTCTAGGATGAAAATCCATCTCCAACACCCTTTCCTTTCCTAATGCTGCTCCTTGTTCTTTTAAGAGATCCCCATGTACAGACAGGAAGGACATTGTCATTTTGCCACACAGGCCCCGCTAGTCCTCCACCTAGCCATCTCTTTGTGTTCTGTATCTTTGCCTCTTTTTTCAGTTTCCAATGGGAACATAACTTTTCTGTATCCCATTCTTTCAGTGTCATGCTTCATTAAAAACTAGCTAATCTGATGAAGTCCAATGCTAATTGGTTCATGAGATTCCATTGTAAAATGTCATCTAGCTATGGTAAAACCTCATGTTGCCCTTAGGAACAATGAATTAACTTAAGGAATGTCTATTGCATATGAGATTTTAGACACTATTTTCAGGCTTAAGGGAGGATTTTTATTTATTTATTTATTTATTTTTTATTAAAGTCAGTGGGTTGAGTGTCTGTTAAGTCTTTTCTTCTCAGTGTGTGGACCTCAGAGCAACATCAGCATGTTTTGGAAGCTTGTTAGAGATACAGACTCTCAGGTCCCTTCCTAGACCTAGCAAACAATAATCTGCACTTTAAAAACATTCCCAGGTATTTATGTGCACACTAAAATTTTATAATTGCACTTTTAAAATTTTTACCAATATGACGGCTGAAAAGTTTTATCTGATTGATATTTTTTTATTTAGGTAGCTAGTAGCAAAATTAAATGTTTTCATATAATTATTAACCATTTATATTTTAATGTCTATAATTAACTATTTTTCCCTGTTTTCCATTTAAATGTTCATATTATTTGTAGGATTCATTGTGTATTGAGTATTCTTTTCCCTAAAATATGTTACATTCTCTTTCTTACTCGTTTTTTTTTTTTTTTTTGAGACCGAGTCACGCTGTCACCCAGGCTGGAGTGCAGTGGCTCAGTCTCAGCTCACTGCAAGCTCCAACTCCCAGGTTCAGGCCATTCTCCTGCCTCAGCCTCCCGAGTAGCCGAGACTACAGGCGCCCGCCACCACGCCCAGATAATGTTTTTGTATTTTTAGTAGAGACGGGGTTTCACCGTGTTAGCCAAGATGGTCTCAATCTCCTGACCTCGTGATCCGCCCTCCTCGGCCTCCCAAAGTGCTGGGATTACAGGTTTGAGCCACCGCGCCCGGCTTCTTACTCATTTGTTAACAGTATATATCTTATAAAAATACTTTAAATTTCAGAAAATATTAATCTGTAAATATTTTCTGTTCTCTTAAAACCCAAGGTACAGACTGGGCGCAGTGGCTCACACCTATAAGTCCAGCACTTTGGGAGGCTGAGGCAGGCGGATCATGAGGTCATGTGTCAGGAGATCAAGACCATCCTGGCTAACACGGTGAAACCCCGTCTCTACTAAAAATACGAAAAAATTAGCCGGGCATGGTGGCGGGCACCTGTAGTCTCAGCTACTAGGGAGGCTGAGGCAGGAGAATAGTGTGAACCTGGGAGGCACCGCTTGCAGTGAGCCGAGATCCTGCCACTGCACTCCACCCTGGGCAACAGAGCAAGACTCTGTCAAAACAAAACAAAACAAAACAAAACCCAAGGTACCATATGCTGTGATTCATTTCATTTCTGAAAAATATCACATATGCATTTGTAAGCCAAAAATTACAGGCCAATGGCTTCATATAATTTCTGATCATTCTGAATGTAGGTAGAAAAGTTTTTATTTATTGAAACCTGTCCATTCCTCACTAATTAGGTCATATTAATAATGATAACTTTCTAATTTTTTTGTTGGAAGTTATTTTGAAGTGAACATCTTTTCATAATTTCATTTAGGCCTTAGAAACTACAAAGTAAAGAAGTAATTGCATTGTGTTCACAGATCTCTAATCTGGAGTACACACTTTCGTTGTTCTGCTCTTTGAACTCTACAATGTGATAAATCTCTACTTAAAAGTTATTATTTCAAATAAACTCTCAGATTCAGGAAGATTCCATGTAGCTCTCGTGAGAAGAAAAGTAAATCTATGTCAGGCAAATCAGCTAAATCAACCACGATTATTAGTTGAGTGACAGATATTTTTGTCCAAGTGTCTTGCCTATTCATAAAGAGAACAAATCCAAATACAAGCTCAGAGAATCTTGAAATATTTGCATTCAAAGAAACCTCAGTTGTTATCTATTCCTAAAATCCCTTGCTAGAAATCATTATTTCAATTACGTAAATTTAGACAACTCTATCAGAAATGTAGTTTCTAGAAATAGAAATCAGAAATGGGAAAGTGTTCCAAGAAGTAGAAGTTTCTGTTTATAATTAGGGCAGGTTTGTAAAAACAAAATTGCAATAGCTTTAGAAACAGAATATTTCCCTAGTGTTTTTAGTGCAGAGAAGAGGCCCTAGGGGCCCCTACAGGGCCATCTGTACTAGAACAAGTCAATTTCAGACAAAAAATAACAGCAGAAATAATCCCCATTACAAATGTACTTAAGACTAGTCAGCTACCTTACTGCTACCCCACTCTCAAACGACCACCAAATTACCCTGTTGATCAAGCAAAGCAAAGTTTATTAAAGTTTTTTCAGAAAGGATGAACAACATCTTGATAATCTCAATAGTACCTCAGAAAGAGAGGGCAAATAAAGATTTTTATAGAGTTTTGGGTTTGATCTCAGTGGTTCAAGTTAAGTTTATTAAACTTTTGCTGGACAAAAGTTTATTAAACTTGTTTACTCAGGTGAGGAAATTATTTGTCTGGAAAAACTGATTTTCAGGAATTTTCTAAAGTCATTAGTTTATATCATCATTTTCCTGCATAAAAGAGAAATTCAAAAGAATTTTTTCTGTATAAAAAAGAAACCCAACATTTCTTTCTCCTCAAATAAATGCTGGAGTCAAACTGACAGAGATGGTTTTATTCCACATTAAGCTCTGTGGATGCAGTTGGTCTCAATTCCAAAATTTCTGAGGAGATTATCTGGGAGACAAGTCTTTCTGCCTTCCAACTTCCTTGCCAATCCACACATTGTAGTCATCCTAATCCTCAACAAGATTCTTTTAAATTGCTATAGTATACTTTCAGGGACCTACTGGCTCCTCAAAATACTTTGCCATATGCTTGAAGATATATCCACATTTCTGATTAGAAATGAAAGGTTTAAAAGACAAGTGATTGGTTGAGCTAAAGCATTGGCTGAAACTCCTTGAAATGAAAAAAATGACCAGACTATTGATTAACAAGTTTAAAAAGATGAAATAAATGCTTTCCCAGTTTTGAAAGGAGGAGGAGCCACAAAGAGAACACAAGGACTTTAACATCTAAAATGTGGAGGAGATGAGGAAGTGGACTTCAAAGGAGAAGCAGAAGATAGAGGTAGAACAAACAAAAACCATAGGATGGAGTGTTTGGGTCTAGCTAATGCAGACAACTTCAATTCTGTATAATGGGGAAATGTGAAAGATGAAATTGGTATATGAATAATTTAACCATTTAAAAACAAATCTGCAATTTTTTAATTTTTTTGAAGCATTTGAAATTAAGTCGGTTTTTACCTAACTGTTCATTGGCCAAGTCAAGCCAAATACTATACAACCCCACATTTGTAGGATGTGGGGACCAAGAGTGCTCCATATTTGATCCAAGTCTAGATCCAGATATAAAATAATTACCGTCATATGTAACATGTTTTATAATTCCCTCCTTGTCTTTGTTTATAGAAGACATTAAAACATTAAGACAAAAAGACATTAAAACACTGCCTGTAGTGAAATAAAAGCGATTAGATGTTAGTACCACATAATTTAATTTGTGGAAAGTAACACACAAATATGCTGTTTAGGTGTCATTTTTCCAGCATGTTTTATCCTCCTAGCATTAGTTATCTGACAAGAGGTGGCCTCCTAAGAATACAGAAAGACTGTTTCTTAGTAAGTAACTGTAAACATTTCTTCCTTGACTAGTGATGAAAGTAAACAATTAAGTCACAGCTTTCACATTAGCAGATTTGAAGAATAGCAGTCCAAACTTATCTATTTATTTATATAAAGTGATCTTAAATACTGTTTCTATTATCTATTTATTTTATATAACATGATCTTAAATACTGTTTCTATGATGTATAATCAAGGCAGGATAACTCATTATGTTTTAAAGTATTTACAAATAATGTTAAACACAACCATTTGTTTATTGAGTTTATTAAATATTATGTATATACACCAATGATTGTGAGATATTGGATGTTGTATTAGTTTGTTTTCAGGCCGCTGATAAAGTCATACCCAAGACTGGGAAGAAAATGAGGTTTAACTGGACTTATAGTTCCACATGGCTGGGGAGGCCTCAGAATTATGGTGGGAGGTGAAAGGCACTTCTTACATGGTGGAAGCAAGAGAAGATGAGGAAGAAGCAAAAGCTGAAACCCCTGATAAATCCATCAGATCTCCTGAGATTTATTCACTATCAAGAGAATAACACAGGAAAGACCTGCCCCATGATTCAATTACCTGCCCCTGGGTCCCTCCCACAATAAGTGGGATTTCTGGGAGGTAGAATTCAAGTTGAGATTTGGGTGGGGACACAGCCAAACCATATCAGATGTAAGTCATTTCTTTCAATCACAGGTATATCTCTCTGATGTATTAAATTTATATGGAAACTTTCTGATCATAGCACATAAAAGGGATAAGATGAATATTTTAAAATAATGATTATTGTTGATGATGTTGACATCAATCCCATTAGCTCCTGCTTTTATTTATTGAGTTTGGTTCTTATTTTTGAGACAAATCCCACTCTGTCACCCAGGGTGCAGTGCAATGGTACAACTGCAGCTCACTACAGCCTCAACCTCCTGGGATCAAGTGATCCTCCCACCTCAGCCTCCTTAGTAGCTAGGACTTACAGGTGTGCACCACCACGATTGCCTAATTTAAAAAAAATTTGTTTTTTGTATAGATGGATTCCCATTGTGTCACCCAGGCTGCTCTTGGACTCCTGGGCTCAAGCCCAGGATCCTCCCACGTCGGCCTCCCAAAGTGCTGAGATTACAGGTACCTGGCTAGTTTATGCTTTTAAAGTAGTAATTACGAGGGTAAGCAAAACTATCTTTGTAATTTTAAATGTTATGAAAAAGGCTCCACTACCCAGAATTAGTCTGAAAATTAAAACAATGGCTTAATTCTCCATCTTTTCCCATAATCATTATTTTCCTTTCACTTTATATTTTTGAGTCAAAAAATTGCATACTCAATAGTCTTTATATAATATTCTGTCTTATAAATTATTAGAGTATGCAAAGAGATGATTTTTTGGCTTTGCTACCAACACATATAAACTACATTAGCACAAATTTGCAACAGATAATTTATTGCATTTTTCTGCTTCATTCTTTAATCAAATGTTAGTCTTTTAAAAAGGAGGTACTGTTTGTGATTTCTGGCTAAGGTAAATTTAGAACAGATATGCCGAAGAACCGTTACATTCTTTGTGCTTTTTTAAAAAAATTTTATTTTAGATTCAGGGGTACATGTGCAAGTTTGTTACATGGATATATTGCATAATGGTGAGATTTGGGCTTGTAATGAACCCATCGCCCAAATAGTGTGCATAGTACTCAACAAGTAGTTTTTCAATCCTTGCCTCCCTCTCTTCCCCCTTTTAGAGTTCCCCGTGTCTATTGTTCCCAGCTTGACGTCCTTGTGTACCCAAGGTTTAGCTCCCACTTATAAGTGAGAATATGCTGTATTTGGTTTGTTGTTTCTGCATTAATTCACTTAGGATAATGACCTAGTTCCATTCATGTTGCTACAACGGCCATGACTTTACTCTTCTTTATGACTGCATAGTATTCCATGGTGTACATGTATCACATTTTCTTTATCCATCCCATCATTAGTGGGCACCTAGGTTGATTCCATGTCTTTGCTATTGTGAACAGCGCTGCAATAAACATATGAGTGCAGGTGTCTTTTTGGTAGATATACAGTAATGGGTCAAATGGTAGCTCTACTTTTAGTTCTTCAAACTGCTTTCCATAGAAGCTGAATAAATTTGCATTGCTACTGACAGTATATAAGTATTTCCTGTTCTCCACAACCTCGCCAACATCTGTTATTTTTTGACTTTTTAATTATAGCTATTATGACTGGTGTGAGTTGGTATCTCATTGTGGTTTTGATTTGCATGTCTCTGGAACCAAAAAAAGAGCCTGAATTGCCAAAGCAATCCCAAGTGAAAAGAACAATGTGGGAGGCATTGCATTACCTGAATTCAAACTATGGTACAGGCTTCAGTAACCAAAACAGCATGGTTCGGGTACAAAAACAGACACATAGACGAAAGAAACAGAATAGAGAAGCCAAAAATAAAGCTGCACACTACAACCAACTGATCTTCGACAAAGCTGACAAAAATAAACTATCCAGAATCAATAAGGAACTTAAAAAAGTCAACAAGAACAAACACATGACCCTATTAAAATGTGGGCAATGGATGTGAACAGACACTTCTCAAAAGAAGACAACCAAACAGCCAATAAACATATGAACCCTCACTTTGTAAAGCAATAGTTAAAACTAGCCCTCTTCCCACCCTCCAGCTGCAGAAAGGAAGGCTCAGAGTCATCAGGGATGAAAATGTCTGGGGAAATTGCTTTGTGAAGATTGTCAAAGGGTTATTTCTTTCCTCCTGCCTTTCTGCTCAGAGAAAGGAATTATTATTGTCTTCCTCAATTAAGTTGGGTGGTGTTCAAAAAAGAACCCCTAAGAGAACTTGGTATGTATTTCTTGAAGTTGGGTGGCCACAACAACTGATACCTGACTCATATGTACACAATTTTTAAAGGTTAAATTCTGGTGGGAGTTGCCACTGTAATGAAAAGAAGCAATATATCTGTAATAGAAACATGTCAGCCTTCTACCTGGGAGGGCAGAGGTGACTGTTTTCCAAAAGTCAGCTGTGCTAACTGCAGAAGTGAGCTAGAATTGAATTACCTAGCTCATGCTAACATGGAAGACCTGACTGGATGGTTAGGTCAACCCAACAGAAAAAGCCTTCCTGCATGAAGTCTGGAGCTGAGGAAGAAGCTATAAACAGCCAGTTGGATGAATGTGTCACTGAAAACAGGAAAGGCTGCTATTGGAGGTAAAGTGTAGAAATGGGAGTACATCTTCTAACAAACTACAAAATCACCACATGAGAAAGGTAGCATTTGAGCACTCACAAATAGAGAACTCCAAACACAAATTTAAAGAACACCAGACAAATAAAAATTGGCTAACCTTCCACTTCCAACTGTTGTGGTAAGAGACAGAGAACTCCCTAGTAGCAAAGAACACAGAGAGAAATAAATAGTGAGGCAACCTTTTATGGCCTTTCCCATGCAGGGTTCTGATCTCAACAAGCCTAGGTGTTTGGGGAGGGACTGGAGGAGGACCAAGCCTTCAATCAAATGAGAGAATGGAGTTTGTATACTGATGTGGTTAATGTTTTAACACCTGGAAAAATGAGACTATTTGTTAATTATTGAGAAAGTCTAGAAAACCTAAGGCATCTGAGAGATCCAGAAAATAGGAAAAGGATTTGACCAAGCTTTTAAGAAGAGTAATGGGGAAAAAAATAACAAATTCATTTTCTGTTGGGTCCAGACTGTGTCCTTTTCATTTGGTAAATTGGTTATACAATTTTAGCTGCTCATGTTTGTATGGCATTTCATAGCTTATGGAATAATTTTCTATAATTATCAAATGTGACCATCACCAAAAACTTGCCTATACCAGAGCAGACATCATGGATTTCTTCTTTGAGGTGAGAAAACTAAGGCTAAAAAAATGTGAACTTTCCTACCCAATGCTGGATAACTACCACCAACAAGGCAAGACTTCTCGTTAGCATTCTTTCCTCTGCTCTTTGCTCTCAAATGGAACTTGCCAGGGATAAGTAGATTAGAGAGTCACCCATTCATTCGTTCATAACTACCAACTACCCCATTTCTCTATCCTTGTTGTGGTGGTGGTCATTTAAGTTTCAGGCTAAATATACCTCTGCTAACTCAACTATTCTACTCCTAAGTAGAAACTTAGGCGGATAATCTTACTGCCCACATACAACTAGTGAAAATCTCCTGATTCTTTTTGTTGTTGTTAAACTGCTTTACCAATGTCTAATTTACACAGAATAAACCACACAAACTTAAATGCACAATTTGATACATTTTGAAATACGTATCTAAGAAATCATCACCACAATAAAGATAATTAACATCCATCAAATTCTCCTGACCAATCCCATCTTCCTATACCTTCTAACCTTCTTCCCAGACAAGGACTAATCTACTTTTTGTTACTGTTGATTAATTTGCGTATTCTAGCATTTTGTAAAAATAGAATCATATAGTATATTCTCTTTCTTTTCTTGGCTTCTAATACATGGCATGATTTGGGGCCAATTCATTCACAATGTTGTGTGTATCAATAGTGTGTTTGTGTTTGTGGGTTAGTACTATTGTAGCTTTTGCTTATCTGTTCTTGTGTTGGAGGTCATTGGGTTGTTTCAGGCTATTACAAATAAAGCTTCTATAAATATTTTTTGGAAAGTCTGTGGGTGAATACCCTCTTTGATAAATATCTAGGAGTGGAATGGCTGGATAATATAGTAGTTGTATATTTATTTATTTATTTATTTTTAAGAAACTGTCAACCTGTTTTCCAAAGTGGTTGTACCATCTCATATTCCTATCAGCAGCTTACTAGAGTTCCATTTTCTCCATATCCTTGCTAATATTTGATATGGTCAGTCTTTTTTATTTCAATTATCCCAATAAGCTTTTCAGGATAATACAGAGTGACTTTTAACATGAATTTGTCTAGTAACAAATGAAATTAGATTTTCCAATCCAAATATCTTCTTTAGTTAAAAGTATGTTTAAGTTTTTTTGCTTATTTTTATTAGCCCTTTCGTTTTCGTATTTGTGAGTTTGAACATTCTTAATATTCTGGATGTAATTCATGTTTTATAATTTGCAAATATTTTCTTCTAATCTGTTGCATGTTTCTTGATTCTCTTAATAGTGTTTCTGAGAGCAGAAGATTTTAGTTTGGATGAAGTACAATTCATCATTTTTTCTTTAGTAAATTATACTTTCAGTGTCATAGCTAAGAAATCTTTGCCTAGCCCAGATCACAAATCATTCTCCTTTGCTTATTCCTAGAAATTTAAGTTTTAGACTTCACTTTTTAAACTAAATTTTTGCAAATGATGTGAGCTGCGCTTTTTATCCTCTTTTTGCATATAGAGCTACAATTGTTGCTGCACCATTTGTTAAAAAGAATATTCTTTCTCCAAATTGCCTTTGAAACAAATATCAGTTGTCCAAATACATATGAATTTATTTCTAGATTTTCTATTCTGTTTTATTAATCTACTTGTCAGCTTTGACATCATACTCATGATTTCTATCATTTTAGAATAAGTCTTGAAATTAGATAGGGTCAGTCCTCCAACTTTGTCATTCTTTTTAAAAAACATTATAAAATTTATAAAAATTTTAGAATCCACTTGTCAATTTCTACAGAAAAGTCTGCTTGAATTTTAACTGAAATTGCTTTGAATCTGCAGATCTATTTGAGGAGAACTGACACCTTAAGAATACTGAGTCATTGGACTCAATGCAAAGACCATTTATTTGGGTCTTACAAAATTTATCCTAGCAAATTTCTGTAGTTTTTCGTGTACAGAGCTGGGACATTAGTTAGATTTGTCCGTCTCTGGCTGAGACCACATAAACAAATTTTCTGAGACACAAGAACTTCATTTCATAGAGAGGAAGGGAACACACTTAACCCCTCATACGAACAGTTGTGAATTAAATGAAGCAATGAAATCTCCTGTGGTTCATGTTGATATGGTTGCTAAGGGTAGGAATGATGGGTAGTAGTAGGATCATGGTTGGAGTGAGCTGTCTTAAGAAGGACTTAGGGTGAGACTAACATTCTCAGAGAGAATGAAGTCTAAGAATCTGCTAAGTTTTTTGTAGTGAAATTTAAAACTTTATTTTTAGACTTACCTAAAATGGCTACTTCCTTGCCCTTAACAAAGTCATAATGATATATTATTTATTTCAGTATCACAGAGCTCAACTGATTAGATGAAATAACTTCTTTACTCTGATGCTAATTAACATAAGGTCAGGTTCTGTTTAATATTAGCAAAATTCCCTGTCTGGCAACCCTTAAAAACGGAACAGTCAATAATTTGTAGAGGATGGTATAGGCACTGAACTCCCTAGAGTCAAAAAGCTGCATGACTTTAGAACTTCCTGTGAGACCTTAGGGCTCTATGTGCAACTAGATAATAATGTTAAATAAAAATTCACATGACTTTAACAAAGAAGACCATTTGAGTTCACACACTTCGTGCATTTCTTTCCCTCTTGCACAATCCTGAATCATTTTAGACTGTGAGGGAAATATTGGTATTAAAATGCCTTGCAGCTATGTTAACTCCCTTGAGTGGCAGTTGACAGTTCTGAAAGGCTGTGGCCTTGTAGGCTGATGAGGTTTCTACCCATCCTGAATTCCAAACAGAGATTTATTTTTAACTTCACTATCAGTGCACATGACTGTCCTTGCAGGGAAAATGAGCCAAAATGACATGATTCTATTGCTGAGGGAAAAGGGATTGAGGTGCAGTCTTAGTTTCACGTGATCCTTGATAGTGGATAGCTTTTCAAAAAGAATGGTAACAAAAAAAAAATAAACAGTGATTTTAGTGAACTATTCAGGCATACCAGATGTTTACTACTGAGAAAATGAAAAGTTAAAGGGATTATTTTAGATTAATTCTACCTAATTCTAGATTATTCAACCCACACCTGCTAATTCAAATGCTGATGTTTTATGGTGATAGTGCAAAGACCAATTTAAGGAGATTCCATGTCACACATTTCACAGAAGACATGTTCAATCCTACCAACATATTTATCTCCATGAGAACTTTATTCAACTCACATATCATTCAGCTCCTCATCAATCACTAAGCTGTCAAACTCAAACTTCAATTCACTTGATTCAACACTTACTGGGCAAATAGCATGTGCAAAGATTAAGTTGGAACTGGAGGAGACTCCAAGATAAATTGCACATAGTCTTCATTCTCCAGAGAGCCACAGTCCAATAGGGAAGAGAAACACACATTCACAATTTTAAAACATGGAAACTCTAGTAAGTATTCCTATTATTAAGCTGTAGAAGGAGAGATGAATTCTGGCTATGTGCAGAAACAAAGAACAAGCACTCTCTTTTCCATTATTGATGACTTCTGCCACCGCTTTATAAATCTCAGCTTTTGCTCATTATGTTATGACACATTATCAAGTAGAACGCTTTCAGTTGCAAGCACAATAATAATTAACACTGGCTTAAATGAGAGAAAGAAATCTCACACACACAAAAGATAATCTGGAAGTAAGTGGTTCTAATTGTTGTACAGAACATCATGATATCATTAAGAATCCAGACTCTAAGTCTCCACTCTGTTGGAGAACTTGACTTTTAATCATTTATTATAGCTTGTTACCTCCTGGTTGCAAGATGCCTGCCTCAAGCATTAAGTGCTATACAACCCATCCAAAGTAAGAAGAAAGGGGCAAGATTTCTCAGTATTTCTTTATATCCAGGGAAAATATTCTGCCCAGTAGGTCCCCAGAATACTTCTCTTACATCTTATTTGTCAGTACCAGGCCACGTTTACTTATAAATGAGCATTTAGCAAATGGGAAAACATTCACTTTACCTGTCTTTGGCCAATCATTATACATTTTCTGAAGCTGTGGAGGTTCATGCTTTCCCTGAGAGCATTACTGCTCAAACGAAACTGAGAATCTATAAATTAAAGGAGTTTATAGAAGGGAGACAGTTGACAACCAACAGTGTCTGTGCGAACATTCACATTCATGTAACTAAGTACTTAGATTATGCAATCACCCAAACTGAAATAACTACAAGGTTGAGCTCAGAAACCAATACTCCAAAATATGGTGCTTTAACTCACTGAACTGAAAAAGCCTCAAAGTCTGTCTGATCTTCTCTTTTCCTGTCTCCCATTTATCTCCTAAAGCACAGAATGAAGCTGTTCTCTGAAGTTCCCTTATATGATTAAAGTCTGGGCCTACCACAGAAGAAAACAATTAACCCTGGTACCTTCTCTGAGTTTTCATTAACTGAACTCATATCCCTGAAAGAAAGACTGAAGTCTGTCAACACACAGGCTTGTCACAAACCATTGCCTGCTCTGTGGGCCCAACAGACTTTGTCCTAAGCCATTGAATGTTCTTCAAACCCACTGGATTCCCCTAAAAATCACTTACTACCTTCCCTAAAATCATCCATACTTCCCCATCTTCCTTTAATCTAAGAAGAAGGGTGCATTAATCATCTGTACCCCTTTTTGTGATGGAGCAATTACTCTGTGATTTCTCCCCCTGCACATTAATAAATTTGCATGCCATTTCTCCTATTAATCTGCCCTTTGTCAGTTGATTTTCAGAGGCCTTCAGAGGGCAAAGATAAAACTTCCCCTTTGCCCCTACAAACCTTCACTACATCTAAAAATACATCTAAAATAATCCTAGCCAATAAGCCAATCATGGGGCCAAAGACCATCATGGCCCAGTTAGGGGACAGGTATTAGAGTATAATGTTACGGGACAGGCATATAGATATATGATGCTCAGTCCATATTCCAATTGCCTGACTAGCTTTTCAAAATATTGATGCCCAGGTTACTAGAGATTCTAATTTTCAGATTTAATTGGTCCACGGTAAGACCTGGAATTTATGTTTGTTTGTTTTGTTTTTTGGCAGGTTTGTTCATTTTACATTTCCTAGGCAATTTTTTTAACGTAATTGACCCAAAAAGCCTAAGCTTGACTACATTAAACAGGTTTTGTCTTGACGATAGGCGGCCAAACTCTTTTCTTGAGCATTTGCTTTAGAATACTTACAAATGTAAATTTTTCTCTGTGCCTTTGAAATGTATGTAAATCTTTTGCTAGTTTTATAATTCAGAAAATGTCATCCTCAAGAATCTGGGAACCATCTCTTTGAAATCTGAACATAGGAGGAGATAGAATCTCAGACATTTTGGGAGAGTAGCAGCATATCTTCATGGAATAGTCACCAATTAGCAAACACAGAGGGCCTAATCACAGAGCAAACATTTGCAAACTCAGTTATAACTCAATGTGTTCAATATATCCCATTGATCAACATCTTCCCTGAGGTCCTCCAGTACTTTTTCCCTAGCTCAGAGTTCAGCGCTAAACACTTAAAAACCCTCCTACCCTTTGCCTCAGCAGAATTGGGTATGGATACGTGATCTATACTCTCTGCCCTATATCAGGCAATAGTATTGGAATAAAATCAATGTTTGCTCATTCTGTCCAGTGTGATTTTTTTTTATCATAATCACAATTAAGAATTTCCAAATATCTCTAGAGGACCTACTGTCAGTCTACTTAACCTCAACAGACCTTCATCTTCCCCTCTGTTAATAGACCTTCCTTATGAATTGGGCATGAGGACTCATTGAGATAGGCACACTTCCTGACCTAAGATGGTGGGCACCCAGTAGTTGCTTGTTTCTTTCTTCCCCCGAGGGACAATATGTGCACAGATAAAGGTTAAACAACCTGACTTCAAGAAGCTTCATTTTATTTATTATAGGTCTACAGTGTTACAGTGGTCTATGTGTTAATACAATCATCCAGAAAATAATTTCACTTCATGTGGACTGCTCTAACTAATCTCGAGACATCAATTATGTTTTAAGAGTACAGAGTAGATGAAGCACGGAAACCAAGGATTGATTTACATTTTCAGGACAATGAGAAGAGGTGATTGTAATCTGGGTTTCATCTCTCAAGTCAACAAAAGAATGTTCATGTATGCTTATCATCTTTTTCATCACATCTCTCTAACCCAGCAGTCCCCTACTTTTTTGGCACCAAGGAATGGTTTCAAGGAAGACAATTTTTCCATGTTCATGGGTAGGGGGAGATGGTTTCAGGATTAAACTGTTCCACCTCAGAACCTCAGACATTAGTTAGATTCTCATAAAGAGCCACAACCTAGATACCTCACATTCATGGTTCACAATAGGATTTGCACTCCAGTGAGAATCTAATGCCACTGTTGATCTGACAGAAGGTGGAGTTCAGGCAGTAATGCTCGCTCACCTGCTGCTCACCTCCTGCTGTGTGGCCTGGCTCCTAACAGGCCACGGTCCAGACTGGTACTGTGGGGGGACACCCTGCTCTAACTTACGTTTCTCTACGTCTGAATATAGAATTGAATTCTTTCTGTGGACTTCTTCCTCTACTCCACTACACCTGCGGCCCACCTTATTACTGGTTCTGGACTCTTATTTACTCTTCTTCTTAGTACTTAATTTTAAATGCATGTTTTTTGCATCCTCACATTTGAGCTTCATACTAACCCTGTGAGGAAGGCAGGCCACATAAACCTCTTTCATAACTACACTGGAAAAGAAATGCTTTTCATTATCCAGGTAGATGGTAATTGGAGGAAACAAGACAAAATTCCCCTCATTTAAATCTAAGTTCAGTATATTTTCTATGTGACCATGTGACATATTTTAGGATATATAGTATATAATATAAAATATAAAAGTATATAAATATACTTTTATATGTTCAATTTTCATTAAAATATTAAAGTATAGATATCTGAGTTCTTTCACTGAACTCAATAGTAAGAAAATAAAAAACTCAATTTACAAATAGGCAAAGAATCTAAATAGATATACTCAAGAAAAGACACACAAATGGCCAACAGGTATATGAAATGTTCAACTAGTCATCAGAAAGATGCAAATTAAAGTCACAATCACATATCACTTCAAACCTCTTAGAATGGCTGTCATCAAAAAGACGAAAAATAGCAAGTGTTGGCAAATAGATAAAGAATACCCTTGTGCACTGTTGGTAGGAATGTAAATTAGTACAACCATTATGGACAACAGTATGGAAACTCCTCAAAATATTAAGAATAGGACAATCACATGATACAGCAATTCCACGATTGGGTACATACCCCAAAGAAAGAAAGAAATTATTATATGAAAGAGATATTTGCACTCCTGTGCTCCTTGCTTCGTAAGAACCAAGATATGGAAACAACATAAGTGTCAGTCACTGGATGAGTAGATAAAGAAAATGTGATCTATACACAATGGAATACTATTCAGCCTTTAGAAAGAAGAAAATCCTGTCATTTGTGACAACATACATGAACCTGGAGGACATTATATTAAGAGAAATAAGACAGGCACAAAAAGACAAATGCTGCATGATCTCACATGAGGAATCTAAAGAAGGTGAACTTGAAGTAGAGAGTAGAATAATGGTAAAGGAGGCTAGGGGTGGTGAAAGGGAAATGTTAATCAAAGGATACAAGATTTCAGTTAGATTGAAGAAATAAATTGGAGGAGTCTATCATACGACATTGTGACTGTAGTTAAGAACAATATATTCATGGAAATTGGGAGAGTAAATTTTAAATGCTCTCACCACAGAAAATGTTAAGTGTGTGAGATAATGTATATGTAAATGAACTCTATTTAGCCATGTCAAAATATATACATGTTTCAAATAAAAACATGTACATGATAAATATATACAACTTTGTCAGTCATGAAATAAAATATTTTAGCTCCTATGGCTTATTCACTTCTCTTCTTTAACTGCCTGACTGAATTCCTGAATGTTCTTAGTACTGTTTTTTGCCTATTAACTGAATTTACACTTTTTAAATATCACTGAAGAAAACTCTTAATTAGACTAAGTTATTGCTGGACTCTGCCAATTCTGGTCCACCTGCTCAGCTGAAAGGTTTCCAATATTCAACACTGTGGCGGCTTGCCTCCTATATAACAAAGCCTACCTGGGGTTTTTTTTCTTCTTACTTGTCTCTTTGTTTTAAAGCTTGACTCCAAATTTGGACATGTTATAATCTGTGATAGAGGCATATAAGGACTGGATAAATTTAATTGCCATAGAAAAGCTTTCCTGGCTGATTAAAAAAAAAAAAAAAAATAGGGTGATTAATATAGTGAATATAGTGATGGACTTGCCACAGTCCTGTCCAAACCATCTTTTTCATGGCCAAGCCCAAAAATGAGAGAGGAAATTTGCCTTCTGATGGAAATCGAAGTCTCCATCATGGACCTCCAGCCATTAAAGGACACAAATGATTTACTCCTCAAGGGAATCTGAGTAAAAGCAATTCCACTGACAGAAAATCTTAAGAGGTGGCGTAAAGGAAATTTAATATTTAACGAAATACATTTTTTTACTGCGTGAAAAACACTAAACCCCCCCCCAAAGAAAATTAGGCTTAAAATAAAAAGTTATTAGTAATTAAGAATTGATAAAGATAACCAGATGCTTATTTCCTTAAATTTTGCTCAAATTTACTTTCCTTTGCCCTGGTGCTTTTATATTTTAAAAAAAATTGTGATGCTAGGTTTCAAAATATAACATTTTACTGGATCCCACCCCTCATAACTAACACCTATCTTATTCCCTTTACTGAATGACCTCAGTGTTGCACAATCAGGTGAAATGACGAGATCCTAGTTTGGAAGGAGACTGTGTGACTCAAGTTTTGATTCTGTATGTGTCACTTCCTAGAAGAAATGAGCAAATGACTTTTCTCAATAACACCATTTTCACTTATTCTTCTATGTGAAATACATTTAGGCTAGCAAATGTTTCAAATGGAAATGTCTCCTGGCACCGTCTACCTTTCTTTATTGCTTACCGTGAATTATTAACATCAGATTCACACCTAGCTTGCTAAGGACTGAAGAGAAGGTTTCACTTTTAAAGGTTAAAAAATAATATGCAGCTACGTGGACAGCCAGAAAGATGCAGGGAACAATGTTTAAACACTGGGCACTAAGACAGTCCCAATTTTAACAAGGAAGAAAAACAACAGCAGGAGGAAAGGGAGTGACAGGTAAAATTAGTCTATTTTTAGGGTACTCCTGAAAATTCTTGCTACAGGCACTGTTGTCTAAGGTAAGACATTAAAATTAGTTTTAAATAAGTCAATTGCTTAAGTGCCAGTTTTCTGTATTTATATCCCATTCACTCCGTCTTTGTAGCAGAAAGGAGGAGGGGTAAAAGGGAAACAACTGACAAGACACTAGCATGCATGAGCCTTCCTTTTTTAGTCAGTGTAGGACAGTATATCTAGCATATGTGTTCAATAGAATTGGGTGCCTATAGGTAGGAATACGGGCCAAATCTGCAGGAATGATTCCCTGGAGACTGTGAAAGTTCATGTCCCAGATAGGAATGTATGTCAAGAAGTTGGAGTAAACATCTACCTAGTCCTGCATGGAAATCAACACTGTTCCAGCACTTTGACTACTGGTACAGAGAGAGTGAGGGAAGGTGCATGGGGAGGGCGAGGTGGGGAGGGCAGCCCTTGGCATGGTAGTGACATTCTCATTTAGGTCACCACAACAGTGAAATTTCTCCAACAGGAAAAAATGATCCAAGAGGGAGTCAGAGCAGAATGGGAAGAAGCTACATTGGTACAGAAGCCAGCAGACATAGTTGAAGGTACACAAGAGGTATCACTTTGGTAATGGCCTAGAAACAACCGGGGAGTTCCCAGTTGTGCCCTGGAACTTCTGAGGGTCTGTCAAGTCAGCAGATTCTGGGATAAAACAGTAATTAAATTACCAAAATAAACCAGCAAAAACAAAGATAGTTAAGAGCTCACATTTCATAGGCAGTGCATAGACCATTGATTTTCTTCTAGTACTACTATTTCTCAGATATCTATGCCTGGTTGAGTCATCAAGATGTTCTCCATGGAACTGTGGGCAGAGTATATTAGGTTGTAATAGGACTGCACTTACACATAAAACTCATGAGGCAACTTCCAGTATCACATAAGTTTTTAACCATGACCAAAAGACTGGTAGCTAATCACCAGTCTGTCACTTGAATTTATTGGTTTATCCATTCATTGAGTACCACTATAAACACAAACTCAGTGACATCCTGTACCCAAAATAAAAGGTCTGTTTTTAGAGGAAAGGGCTGAAAAATTTCAGTAATGAGAAGTTTCCTGAAGACTAAAACATAGAACCAATACTATTTCCATATAAACTTTTATCTCAAAATGAACGTGGGTAAATTATTGATGATGAACCCAGGAGTTATGTCTCCATCAAATCCAAAGCAAGTGTTCATTCATCAAATATTTGCTGGGTGTCTACTTGGTGCCCAGCACTATAATGGACCGGGGAAATATTTGTGAGCCAAGGAACACAGTTAATGCTCTGACAGAAATGATAGTTTAATGGGTAGTTGGACAGTAATGAAATAACCACAGTAACAAATGCCAATTACTAGTGAAGAAAAGTGCCCTGAAAGAAAAGGATCCTAGTTCGTTCATTGATGGAGAGGGGCACTTAGAGCAAGTTACCCGACCTTGACTGGGGACCAAGCACGAAATCCCTAAGAGGCGACAGGAAGAGAGAGAGGTCTGAAATATTAAGTGAGTTAACCAGGTAAGATTAACGCAACGTTAACTTAAGCCAAAGTGACTAAATAACACATTAGAATCCCCGTAATTTGAAAATAAAAATCCATGGCAAGAGAGGCAGCTCAGCCTTCAGCCAGTTTGATCTTTACAATCACATAAAATGTGCAAGACCACAGTCACAAGGATAGGGAGAAGTAAAATGTTTTTAAAGTGGCAGATACAATCTTACAAATTTTGCTTACAGTCCAATCTTTTATATTAAATGCACGTTTTCCCCCTGTTGTGAAGTCTGTTGGGTTTAGAGTCTCAGCCGGATACTCAATGCATACAGCACTAGTCTGGCTCATATACCTGCAGTGCCCCAAAGATCGCGAGCCCCATTATTTATCATCTGTGTTGCCATTACGTGTATTGACAGATAATTCCTCATAAGTATGTAGTGCAATTTGAAGTATTCTTAGCCTCAAAATTTCATGTGTATTTAAAGAGTCAACTGTCAAGAAGTAGAAAGAGCAACGTAAAAATTAATAAAAAGATACAGACTTGACCTTGGGGATTTAACATACATGAGGCTTTTGTCTTCACCAGTTATTAAGTTTCTGTGACCCTGAGAAGTCACTTATTCATAGTTTACTAAACATTACTATCAAATATAACAAGAGGGGGTTGTTATTTAGCCCTTCTTCCAGGTTTTTTTTTTTTTTTTTTTTAAAGACAAGGTTTCACTAGCCGTCCAGGTGATAGTGATAAAAACCAGGGCCAAGTTCCCTGCTGTTTCCCATTTTAGGGTTAATAGGAAGTTTTATTTTCCCCTCTAGTATTGTGATTTATCTTGAAAAAAAGTTTTCAGTTCACTGTAGCATCTATTTCCTGGGCTCAAGTGATCCTCCCACCTCAGCCTCCTGAGTAACTGGGACTACAGGCACACGCCACCACCCCTGGCTAATTTTTGTATTTTTTGTAGAGACAGAGTTTTGCAGTGTTGCCCAGGCAGGTCTCAGTCTCCTGGGTTCAAGTGATCCACCGGCCTCAGTCTCCCAAAGTGTTGAGATTTCAGGTGTGAGCCACTGCACATGGCCTTCCTCTAGCTTTTAAGGGTAGAACAACACAACCTTAAATGCACCAATGCAAGAAAACCTTATTTGCTCTGTTCTAATTTTATAGTTTTTGAAAAATAATATAGTACTTCCTTCTTGGTTTCATGAACTCTTATTCCCCAACCATATCAGAAAGTGAAGCTACTATTTATTTTGTACCAATTTGAGGAAAAAATAAGATCATAGGTATAATTATAAACAATTTGAGTTCTACGAGAATGTAATAATCATTTTGAGCACTCATGTTCCAGACTTTATTATTAGTAAACATGAATTATCTAATTTAACCTTCAAAACAATTATATGAAGCAGGTATTATTACTATCTCCACTTTACAGAGGAAAACACTGAGGCCTGAAGAGACTAAATAACTTCTCAAGGTGGTATAGTTAGTAAGAGTCAGAATGGGATTTTCATCTTGAGTGTGTGCTCTGAATTTCCTCCTACCTATGCACGAAGCATGTAACTCTTTACCCATGGTTGCACTTTGAAAAGGGTGATTAAGCATGCTGAATTGGAAGGTAAATTCTTAGTGTACTCTTTTTCTCTATTTATAAACTCAAATATTTGCAGCAGCAAACTTCCCAGGTATCATTCTTTAATGCCCTCCCCCCGCTAGGAGTCATGAAGTACTTCAGGTAACAAGTCAGCCCACCCGCTTTCTAGGTTATTCCTCCAGCCCCACCATCTTGTATAGAATCTCCAAGCAGATATTCACTTCTTGTTTAGACCCAGACATGTTTCACTTTCTTTCCGAAAATTCAATATAGCATCCTGCAGGGACGAATAAATTCATAAACCAGAAAGAAATTAGTAGTGCCATCGTTAGCAGCACTTTGTGAGAAAACCATAGAGAATTTCTAGGGAGGCATAAAAATATCCCAAAGTCCACACCCCCTTTCCTACTTTTTAAACAAACTTCCTCAAGGGCATTTGAAACCATAGTTTCAGCTTGCTATGAGACATATTAATAAACTTGAGAATGTTCTGAGAGTGAGAATGCATTTTCTTTTTAGTTTTGTCTTTCAAAGACTGCATTTCATGCTCTTGTGTAACTTTGGAAATAACAAAACTTGCTTTCTGTGTCTGAAAATTCAAACCCAAAATTGTTTAAATGATAGAGCATGTGTTAGTCTGTTATCAGGCTAGTAAAAACATACTAGAGACTGAGTAATTTATAAAGGAAAAGAGGTTTAATTGACTTACAGTTCCACATGGCTGGGGAGGCCTCACAATTATGGCAGAAGGTGAATGAGGAAGGAGCAAAGTCCTATTTTACATGGCAGCAGGCAAGAGCGCTTCTGCGGGGAACTCCCCTTTATAAAACCGTCAGCTCTTGTGAGACTTATTCTCTATCACGAGAACAGCATGGGAAAGACCCATCCCCATGATTCAATTACCTCTCACTGGGTCTCTCCCACAACACGTGGGAATTATGGAAGCTACAATTTAAGATGAGATTTGGGTGGGAACATAGCCAAACCATATCAGTGCGTAAGAAGATAATTTTTTAATTTGACCTTAAATAGTTCATTCCTTGGTAGCTAAAGTATGCAGATTCCATAATGACAAAATAAGACTCTGAACACCAAAACCTTTCAGGTGATATGAAACTAGAGCTGAAAGTAACCATTTAGCTAATTTAGGCAAAACTGGGAGGAGGAGGAGTATTCCGATAGTACTAGCTCAGTAACACAAACAAGTGAAAAGTATTTCGAAAACCAATTTGTAAAATGTGTTTCTCATCCTCATTCACAAACTTCTTAGGTGAGCCTATTATGTGCCTAGATGCTGCTAATATATGGCACAGTCCTTGAATTTTCTCCGTACTCAGATATCTACAAAGGTATTGGTGCTTAGTATGGGTTTTCAGAGTGGAATAACAAAGAATGTGCATCTGGCTTGTCAGTTCATTTTCTCGCTATTTATGTTACTTCAAACAAGGTAATTAACCTGTCTGAGCCTCATCTGCCCATCTGTAATATAAGGGCAAATAGCACCCACTTTCAGTGTTGTTATCAAGCATTAAAAAAGGTAATGTACATTATACAGGAGAGAAACCCTCTTGCCTCCTTGTATTTCTTTGTATTCTCTGCAGTCCTTAAGCACAATAACTTTCTATTTTGTCCCTGAGATCATCAGATCATCAACTGTCATTTCTTTTTTTTTTTTTTTTGAAACACAGTCTTACTCTGTTGCCCAGGTTGGAGTGCAGTGGCGTGATCCCGCTCACTACAACTTCCACCTCCCCAGCTGCTGGGACTACAGGCGTGACCCACCATGCCCGGCTAATTTTTGTATTTTCAGTAGAGACGGGGTTTCACTATATTGGCCAGGCTGGTCTCGAACTCCTGACCTCGTGATCCACCTGCCTCCGCCTCCCAAAGCGATGGGATTACAGGTGTGAGCCACGGCGCCCAGCCCTCAACTGTCATTGCTAATAACTCACGCTAGTGTTGTTCTCAGAGCAATAATTTCATCACTGGCACAGTTCCTATTTATATAACATGAAAACCAGCATCACCAACCAATAATTATAATTTATAAGGTTCACAGACATAATTTTATGATTTTACGACCTTCTATCCAAGGTGCTGTGCAAAGCAGTTAATTTAAGAGTGTTTCATCATTGAAATCTCTTCTGAATTCACTGGTCTGTGGATAACTTTGAAGGACTCAGCTCACCTGCGGTTGCCCCATAGAGGCCTAACCTGATCAGTTCACTAAGGGCCTTGATTTTAACTAGCTCTAGCTGCACTTTGATAGGATACTTCTGAACTATTGGACCAAAAGGGATTCATCCATTCATTAAACAAATATTTGTGAAGCGCCTGCCATGTACAGGAGCTGTGTTAAATATGAAAACCCTGTGCATGACACAGACTGTTAGAATTTTTTTTTGTATTAATGCCCAATTGCCATTCAGTACGAATCAAATCACAGCAAATGAATCCAATTCTATATCCTTAAGGGTGGTTTCTTTTATAAAGATTAAATTAACAATGGATCAATCCCAAAGGACTAAAAGAAAGAGAAAATTTGAAGTTCCTCCACTTTTTGGGAGCTGAGATTTAAAGCAGTAGGCAGAGACTGGAGGTGATAATCACTCTTTTCACTGCTGCATTCTGGAAGCAGAGACATATTTGAATATGAGTCACCCTCCTCAGCAAGCTTTAAAGGATAATTACATGTGTTGTCCTAGAATAGAACAAAGAGAATTAATGCGGCAGTTTTTTTCTACCTAAGTCTAATGTGCTAGTATGAACGTGTACACATACCTTTTTAGAAAACAGTTCAGAAGTTCTCAATCAACTTTATACGGAGACTACATGAACATGAACATGTTTACTTCCAATTTGATGAAGGAAAAGTACACTGGGTTAGAGGAATAAGATAAATGAAAATCAGTGCCAAGTTCCCTGCTTTGCCCATTTTAGGGTTAATAGGAAGTTTCATTTCCCCCTCTTGTGATTTATCTTGGGAGAAAAAAGTTTTAAAATCACATTTCATGCTGTATGTTCTAGAAGGTCATACTGTCTGTTAATCATGTTGTCATTCCTTAACAAATGCTGTAGAAACCTCTTATATGCTGTATAGCGGAGGTTTAAAAAATTTTTCTTGACCTTTTCATTGTTAGTTCAGGGAAGAGTAAGAAATAAAAATGGGTAAAATGTCCTTTTGAGAGCTAAAGAAAGAGACATTCTTTTTCTACTTACTAACTGTCCCAGTGAAATCTCTCTAAAGATTATACCTTCAGAAAGAGTTTCTGTCTTCCTTCTACTCTAATCAATATTGAAGAATGGAGATGTCCAACATTCACTGTTTTGTAGCACTCAGTGTTACTCGGAAATTATTCTTCATAATTCAGCTTCTAGAGATGACCTTGTTTTCCTTTTTATTCACATTACCATCTCTTCTACTTCCACTTTACAAAAATTATCTCAATATAACATAAATAGGTAAAATTATCTTGGATTTTTAATTGTCACTGAATCTTCGTTATACCCTCTGTCTTCCGTATATCTCTCTTCCTCCCCATTGTATCTCCATGACTGATATGTCATATGTAAAACAGGTACTATTTGCTGAATAGACTGATGAATTTCATTTCTACAGGAATCACCCCCAAGACAAAGGAACTAAAAATCCTATCAGCGACATTTACTTCTTATGAATTATGTTAAAATACATGCTGCATGTAGTTGAAATTATTAACCCAAATAAAACAATAGAAAATGTACTGTGAGTACAATATTTAATGATAGAATTGGCATAATTTTTAGATCTGGCTTGGAATAATTGCCAAGAGTACTGGCTTTAGAATCACCGGGTTTGAGTTGAAGTTCTGACTCAATCATTAATTACCTAGGTGATTTGTGTAATTCAATTAAAATTTTATATGCTTTTCTTTTATCATGTATGCTAAGTGCTTCCTAGAGTTTAGCAGTTTAAATAAGATTATCTATGTAAAGGGCTTTGGAACAGCATCTGATCCATAGGAAGCTATTATCTACATTATGTCTTGCCCATCTGATGTTCTTATTTGCATAGAGGAATTAGTGTTTGCTGTGAATACTGACAAAGCAGGTCCAACCTAAATTAATCGGCTCAAATAGCCCTGTATCACCTTGGATCTAAGTGCCCCTGCCTCAGTCCTTTTTCAACTCTTGCATTTCCCATGAGTTTAGAAATGGCATAAAGAGTAAATATATAGAGAAGGAACAAATGCAAATTTAAGAGGAGAGGAATGGCTACTGCTCTACCTAATTTGGAAAGCCAGATTTACACGCCCTGAGAGATGTTAATAGACTCACCTTCTCTCAACCTTACTGTTTTTCTGTTTTCCTTATTTAAGGGGTTCCAGTCCCTATATTGAGACTAATTGCTTTGAACAAATAAATTCCCTTCTCTGGACCTCCTGTAAGAGGGTAGATGAAATTAGCTCAGTGGTTCATTTCAGCTCTAAAGTTGCTTTTATGTCTTCCCTCTCACACTTTCCTCAGAATAGAATACTTTGACACAATTTTTAACAGGGTTAAATTTATTAAGTCAAACTTTTGGCTTTTTAAAAAAAAAAATTTCAAGCTAGCACAGTAAATATTTTATGTTAATTTATAAGCAGTAAATAGCACCAACTTACTTGCTCATAAGTAAATATACTTCACAAATGGAAACAAAATCATTCTTTTAATCATCTGCATCATCTTTACTGATTTCATTAGAATTCAAAAGCATTGCTTGAAGGGAATTTTACATTAAACGATATTGCTGTTTACTGGCGGGGGCGGGTAGGGGGTATGAGATGTTTAAAGTCAACATAGGGTGAATGTTAGCCGCACCTTTGTGAGGACTTTGTGACCTCAAGCGGTCTTCCCACCTCAGCCTTCCAAAATGTTGGGAGTACAGGCAGAAGCCACCATGCCCAGCCATCTTC